>NC_063280.1:1250000-1875000 GCF_910591885.1 Bombus terrestris | reverse complement strand
AACAGTTGTTCCGATTAATTATTTTGTACACTCGAGTCCTTAGGATCGGTAACCAGCTTGGTTGGTTTGTCTTTTCAATTTTTCTTATCCAAAGTAGAATAAACAGATGTTAAAGTAATTCTGTTCTCTACGAAAACGATGTGTAATTACTCTATTGACAAAGCAATCCTATTTCGCGAGTTTTGAGACGTGCATCGTCCAATCCAGAGGAATTTCTCCGTGTCAACGTGACTTCTCTTCGTTCCCTGCTAATATTTGCGTTCCACGGGTCAATTATTTACGCGAACACAGAAAGCGAATATTCATCGTCCGTCGAGTCGTTGCCAGACTTGATACATGCATGTTCCCCGTGACATTCGCCGACTATCAACTACCATGGCTGTCGACGACTTATAAACGCTATTTCACGCAAAACATAAACCGTGCAATTATTTCCAAAGTTCGTGATCGTTTTATAGTCGCGTCGGGTTTCACGAGTCTACGTATAGGTACTAGGGCTAGCGTGAAACAACCTTCAATGAAGATATGGACAAAGGAAACGTTCAATTACCGTTTTCATGTTACTGGCCCTTAAACGGCAATTAGTAATATGTAACTATACGCGTTCATCTACTAATTCGTTCGACAAGCTTGTAACTTCTCTAAGCCTAATTAAGTCCATCTCGTCCTATGTCTTTCCTAATTAGCTTGTCTTTACATCATTAATAGTATTTTTCCTAAGATGCGTCCCTCATTGAAGCAATAACGAGGAACTTTTCGTCCGTTGTAGCCGCATGTTTCAAACAATTTTGTTCGCGGTTTCAAAGCGACATTTGTTCCTAGCAATGAGTTGTGCTATGAAACAATCAACAAATATGCTTCGAAGAAACATTTGTTTCTGTCGCGACGTGCTTCACGTGTTTCTTATTTGTCCTTAATTTCTAACGCTTTGAGTGGAAACAGGCAACAAGTAGCAACTCTCTCAAAAAGCATGGAAAATCGACAAAATATTCGTCAGTTGCAAAGACGTAGCTTTAGGCTTATGTTTGAAAATAAACTGAAGACAGCGGAAGACATAACTGCATATCAATAGCGATATTAGCTATGCGACCAGTCCCTCGAAAGCACACCGTGGTTCAACGCAAATCGTCCGCTGCCCTGCTACACTGCCATAAATTTCTAGACTGTATGTACGAAGTTCGAGCGAATCGCAACACACGTGTAATCTCTTCTATTGAAGTTGAAGCCGCGGTACCAACCGATTAAACGTCTCTATCATGGCTCGATCTATTTCTGAGTTAATTACTGGCGAAATAAAGAACTAGGTCGGCTTGGTCGTCCTATTCCGCCGCGTGGAATTCAGAGAACGAAGGCTGCCTGATGATAACGAGTCTTTGAATTTTCACCGGCCTATGTTAATATCTTCTCCTTCTCTACTCCCCTCTTTGGCTCGCTAATGATTCTGCATACCGCCCACGACTTTCCGTAACGCCGACGCACTACTTCGTTCTCGTTAGCCGACCGTGAACCGTCGTGAAATTCCTGACACTTTTGCTGCCGCTACGCCGCGTATTTGCTACCCGTAATGTCGGTTAATTAACGTTAATTGCGACGTGTAATGAATCGCGCTCGTATTTCCACGATTTCCCATTGTCGGACGCTACTGCGGCGATCCTATGTCGCGCCGTCGCCTCGCGTTAATTTCTACCTTGCGATAATTCTAATCACTCGTATTGAGATAAATATTTTTGAATATCGCGTTTAGATCATGTCCGATTCAATCGCATCTTCCTATCATTAAATACTTTCACTTTTCACAGTGAGAAAAACAAGCGTGAAACAATCACTGATACGTGTGATTTCTCGTCTCAATTTTATGTTGAAGAATAAAAATGGTTTCTAATATGTAACTAAGTAAGTTTCGTTATTTATAAAAAGGACGTACTACCAACCTGTAATTATAGCCAAATATCTGCCATATATTAATTACCATATTAAAAGTAATATCATAAAAACAGATAGATACATGAAATTACGTTTCTAGCTTAATAAAAACCTCAGTGAACATAGCTAAATGCATAAACTATGAGTAACTGGAAAAACAACAAATCTGAATCTTACGTAAGATCATATTAGAAATGCTTTAACGATCACATGGCAGTTCTAGATTAGTAGCTCTTTAAAACATGTAATTTATATCATCAAGTAATATATGCTTTTGAACATTGTAAAATACCAAGTTTTCACGATAAATTTACGGCAAAATGACACGGATGGTTAATATCGATTCGTGGTTCTGTTTTTGTACAGTCCGGTGACGGTATGTAAACGCGAGACAGTTACGAAATTGACGGCAATTTTGCAGGATCGCGAAATTAAGTACTTCGATCGTGATGTATACCCATACGCTTGCCATTCCAGCAGAAGGGATTAATTATTTAGCGCGCTGTATATAGCTGCGGTGCTCAATTTCCTAAAGAACCGCGATAAATAATTCCTCCTCGGCCGGCTGGCATCATGCTCAACTGTTCAATTTTTCTCGTAAATCTGTCAAACGATCCTCAGGCGAGCACTTGGCGCGCTACGCGAAATTATCTTTCACGCCGGAAGCCATATAAATCAAACCACCTACCGTGATCTTGAGGTCCCGCGGGTCGCACGTATCGTATCGTCTGCTGAAACGAAGAACTGTGTGCGTCTTGTTCTCGTAACCCAGTAGCAGAGAATAGTCTTGGCTGGAGTCCATCTGCGGATCCTTGCTAGAATTCTTCACGTGTCGATCCTGAAAAGAGTAACAATTTTTAGTTAAACTTCTATCTATCTATCCAATAGTAAAAACGTTAGAATAATTTATAAAGAAGATTGAAATCATTTTCGAGAAGAACTTTTACAGAAGAACAAATTCTATCGAACAAGCTTTTCCAAGCTCTCAAGTAATACTAACTAACTAACTTCATTTAAGGTTCAGTAGTTTAAAATCCCATTTTGAACTTTGCACAAAATAATCAAGCTTGACGTATGTTACAAGAAACCATTAGCCTTTAACGTAATAACGAAAGAATGAGGAAATATTGTGTAGCCATATTACCTGCAATCAGAGAAAATGTTAGAAACGAGAAAATGATTCGAACAAATCAACCATGAGATTGTTTGTTTCACTTACTCATTTTTAATAATAATCTATTTTCAAACGTAGATTACAAAGCAAATTGCGTAGCTTGACTCAAATATCTTTCTGACTCAAATAACTCTACCTTATCCTATACTTTCTTGTACTCAAACTTTTCGCACGTTCCATACATCAGACATTAACCGAATCTCTCATTAATAACGTTGAATCACTCCAGTTTCTTGCGTGGTTTCTTGTCCCCGTTCTATTCATCAACGCAGAAAGATATCAAAGCTTCCGAACGAGACAAGAGACAACCGTGCTACCAGGCAAAGTCCGCAGGGAACAGGAGGAATAAAACTATTCGCCGCGCCGTCTTTTTCACCGATCACCTTTTTTACACAGGGCCGACGCGTTTCGAAAGCGACACACCTACCACCGAACACCTACCACCTGAGCGACGTAGCCGCTTAAGTTAACCGTCCCATGGCGGCACTGCGAGCACCGTAGGGACCGAAGACAAGTTTTTCTGCGAGAATTCCTGGTCACCGCCTCGATATAATTATCCGCGGTTCGTGTCGGCGAAGACGCGCTGCCTGCGACGCCTTCCAACGCCATTGTTCGCTGGTGGACCACTACTCGACTACTTTTTTCTTTCCCGTTTCGGCGAGCTTTATTAGAATTTAATTTACCAGCCACGTGAACCAGCCGGTACCTGCGTAACCGTGCGCCGTGATCTCGAACGAGTCACGCGTGTTATGCTTCTGGCCTCCTTTTGTCCCGACATTCTTCGACTCGCCATTCGTCTCACCTGCAAGTCAGATGGGAGCGTACACGGGAACGAAAATACAGTGTTCAAAGAAGTAAAAAGAAAAGGAAAGTAAAACGGGGAGGGGAAAAAAGAAGGGAAGAACTCGAGAATATCCATTTATGTTATCCTCGACGCGTGAAAGATTCGAACTAACGTGGCAACTGTAGCCTGTTCTGATTGGATATAAAATATAAAACGTTTGCAATAAAAAATTTAGCGGGCGGGCACATGCGTGAGGGAACCGGGTGACAAAAACAAGAAATTGTTTTAGCGATAAAAAAAACCGGGCGCAGGTGTAGGAACTCAGGAAAAGAACGATATTGTCAAAGTTACTTAGCGTAGCAGACGGTGCTCGTTTCGACTCCTATAGATTTCTAGCACGCCCAGATTTTTATTAACGATCTGATCAACCTTCCCGCTTTACTCTTTTCTCGTTCTTTACTTTTCTCCTTCGTCACTCTTTTTCGATCTTCTTACACCTTTCTTTCCTTTCTTGTCTTTCCGCTATCAGCATTTGCAATGGACATGGAACTGCTTTAAAATGTAATGCAGTGAATCTAGGAGAAAATTCGAATTCCTAGAAGAAGCAAGAACCATTCTTTCGCTTTGAGAACGCGACGATCGTGCTTTGAGAAGCTCAGTCCGATATTGCCTTCGCGCTTAGCGTGAAGGTTTCCAGCGAAACAGAGAAAAGAAGAGGGCAGGAAGGGTCTTGTGCACGCTGATAGCTAACAACTACCCTCTTTTGTCTCAGCACGCGGGGAATCCGCGTCGTTCGGAATAAGACACTATGGAATTTAAACTGACTCGGCTATAACGTTACTCTTTATTGCCAGCTTAGCGTCGTTTTAATCTTCCATTGCAACACCACACCAAAAGAGAACACAATCTGTTATACACATACTGCCAGAAACTTTACCCCTTCGTATATATCGTACGTTATTTAATTTTCAAGAATAATCACGAGACTCGACGCGTATTTTATCTTTTAAAACGCCATGATGAGGTACCACAAACCTGAGTCGAGAAAGACCTGAGAAACCGCAACAGTTCGTAAGTCAAGAAAAGTATCTGCGACCGAGTAATAAATATTTTCCACTGTCGTCTCGCGCAACTTCTTCAATTTCCGCCGTCACATCGGAAATGGGAAGCATATTTTTTCCTCTCTTCGGCAACCTCTACTGGCAGTCGACACACGAACGATCGGAAAATCGGACTTTCCTCCTTCATATTACTCTTATACTCTCTCTCTCTTTGCTGCATCGCGTACAGCTTATACTTGTACGATACCTCTTCTCACAGTTCTCGATTCGAAGACTCACAGAGATTACTGTTGCGTTCGAAGTACGTACTGAACGATAGAAGCAAATCAGATCGAACCAACCATGATTATAACCCGTCAATGTGTACTAGCTTTCCTCCTGCGATGCACATGAAGAAAAGAAAGGAAGAATGAAAAAGGGAACGCGGAGAGTATGCAGAAAACATGGTTCTCACTGGTGAAAATAGTTCGCTAGCGAAACGAGTGTTCCGTTTCCGTGAGTATCCCCATGCACCGCAATTGTCTTCTTGTCCCACCAGCCATTGTACCGACTGTTTATTGCCATTCACGTATGAACGCGGTTGATATCGCGGAACGTTGCATATTACCGCGAAAGAATGGCGAACGATGAGTGGCAAGTGTTCTGCAATTATACGAATTATGTCTGCGCCATTCAGAGGCCCGACAATGCCTTCTCCATACATTTAACTGCGCCGATTTAAATGAAAATTTCAACTTCTGTTTCGATTAGTCGGTTTTTCAAACGAACCACCGTTTTTTTGGATACGTATCAATGTATTTGATGATGATTTTTATTATATATATCCAATATGTATCGAAAACAGTATTTTACCTACAGTATATTTTATTTACAGTATTTATTATTTACAGTATTTATTATTTACAGTATTTTTTATTTACAGTATTTTAGAACATGATTTTTTAAATCAATATTTCTTTTTATTACTGACGACTAAAGAATTTCTCTTCAAGAGCTCGTGAAAGTTTCTAAGAAACGTTCTATATATCCTCTTGCATGCAACGTTCAACTCTACTCATGCGTTTACATTTTACACACACTGCCCCATGGAAGTATTGAAAAAATCAGGAAGTACACGCTGTTATAATACGTTATCGCGATACGAGGAATGTCGTTTCCACGCTGCACGCATCCCACGGTGGTATGGCCTTTCTTTCCCATCGACTGTCATTCTCATATTTATTGTCACGTGGGTGTCATACTATAGCAAAAACACACGGTACTACATAAGTTGTTCGATTCCATATAGCTACTTCATTATGCAACGCGCGTTGCAATTATTTACGCAATGTCCGTTCCGGGTAAATGTCGTGAAGAATAGAGACGAAGTTTAAATGGGCGGAAGGAGGTCGGCTAAGCCCACACGAGCGAAAGAATGTTTTCGAGAAAGACGTACGTAGGCGTGCAATTATACTATATATGAAGCTACGCCGCGCCGCTGCCCTTGTATTGGAACGTTTTAAAGTCACGGTAAAAAACGGACCTTGCATCGAGTAAATTAAAGTCGTTCCCAGCGATATCGTACAAGGCGTATCGCGATCTATGCTCGTTGCCTGGTGAATGGACTTGGAACACGGAATGAATCAGAAAATTTCCTGTAAGCAACAATGTTCTGTTCAATCATGTTTTCCACTTAGGTGATCGTTTGGCGCGGTTCTCCTGTGAAACTTGGACGTGCAGCTTATGCAACATTGAAATGGCTGCGTCTGAGGAACAACGCCAAATAGAACGTGTGTTTTATCGCTCTTCTGACCCTGTTTCATTCTTAAAATAAGATTCAATTGCTACCGGGAAGCAAAATTATGTTAAAATATCGTCGTGTGGAATTACTTGTCGTTAAGGCAGAAACGCGACTTTCAATATATCCGACGAATCGGAAAACTCGAAAGAACGAGCTCGATAGAGTTATCAACGGCAGTCAATGAATTAAAGCCTCTCCCCCTACCACTTTCACCGACCACTCTCGTTATCGCGATATCGTTTCACCGATCAAGCAATAAATTGCTTTCGTCGCGACCGTACTTGTTAGTACAATTTCCGATATACCCGGTAATCAAATAGCCCGGCAGTATCGCTTAATCCGCAATCAGATCCGTAATCTGCGATTGAAAATTACGATCACCGCTGAATCTTCGGTAAATTCAATAGTTTCGTCGATTTCGATCGCCACAATCGAGACACACGCATGCTATATATTTTACCGATGCCTCGTGTGCACGCATACGTGCACGCGCATTGCCCGTGGTTCACAACATAATTGTCTTGCTAGTTCTATCGGGGCAGGTATCTCGAGGTTCGGTGGACAGTGTGCTCACGTTGCAACAACAGATTCCACGCGTTGGGAAATTATAGCAATTACGCTAGGCCAATTCGCTGTTGTCGCGTCCCAACGTGGCGCGTCATCGGTGACGCTGAGAGGACAACGCGACTATATACCGCGTTAATGATCTAACGCTCATGTAAATACTCTACGCTCGACCAGCGACAAATCTCCCGATACCAAACGGAGAAAATCTCACGCGGCATTGCTATGAACGCGTTCGGTCACGCGCGCTTGTATCCGGACCATGTTCACGACGGAAATAATTACCGGACGCCGTGATCGTTAATAAATTGTCGTTGCGTTCTCGTTTGCGCGTTTTCCTCACGAATTTCCGTTCTGAGGAGAGTAACGCACGAGCGAACCAACGAACAAACGTGGTCTAGGAAAACGTTTCCGGAAATACCATGTCGCGACTCGTGGCCAGAAAGTTTCTTTATAATACTGAGTGGCACGAAACCAACGAGGTCGGTTGTCTGTTCGTGTAATCAAGCCCAGTTGTATGTGTGTGACCGCTGTTTCTCACAGTTACTATCATCGTGCTGTGAATCTGCGTTGCGGTTCTACGTAGAGAGACATTATGCCAATTAGGTAGAATACGCTGCTTCGACGGCAGCTATTGTCTCCTATCGTTTCGAGTGTAATAAGAATTATTCGGTGGACAGCGCGAGCTCTATGGCGGAATAGAAATGACAGTGACAGAGAATGGAAGGTACATATCTAGATAATTGGCAGCAAATCCGTGATGCGGTACGAACAGTTTCGTGCCGAGCATATTACCGTCCCCATTATTTTCACAAAGAAAATGAATTATAATTCGATATAATATATAATTTTATATAATATAATTCGACTTTTTGTTCAAAATAACTACGTGTTTTCATGTTTGATTAATAGTTGGTCGCCTCCTGAGCTACGTATTCGTACGCATCTCCTTATGTGCCAGATTGAACAAATATTACACGCAGTAAATATATGGACAACAGAAGTTACTTAAATTGTTTAAGAGGGAGCGATTTTTACAAAATTAATGTAATTTTATATGGAAGATGTAGAAGGTGCATTTCTTTGAGTATTACAGGTCGTCCGATAAATTCGAACAATCTGATGGTAAGTGCAGACTCTTCTTGGCATTGACGCCTTCTCATCGGCATGCTCGATCGATTTCACGTGCCGGACAATTATGTCAATTACTCTGTCCCGATTCGCCGGTCTCGATAATGCGGCGCGACGTCACCAACGCTGACAGCGGCATCCTACCGGAGCTAATGATCGCGCTTAATGGGCTCGCATGGCGACAAGAACGAGATCGATGGCCGAAATTCCCGGAAGAACCGCGACAAATCAGGAATCAAACGTAGTTGCAGATGTTCTTCTATTGCGATTGATCATACATGGTATGTGTGTATAGATGTTACTATATTTATATATATTTACTATATAGATATTCTGTGGATTTTCACATCGATTTATAGTTTAACATTACCTTATCCGAAGCTTACTTTATCATTCACAAATCTCTGACATTTATTCCTTAGAACGTTATGACTAGTAATTCTATTTTTGAAACATCTTTCCTTGTGTTCTGGATTTATTTATTTATTTTTTATATAATAATGCTGCTTGTTATTTTTATTTGATATTCTTTCCCAGATCTGCTTGAAATTTTCTTGTTAGGATTTCTTTTTTGGTGTGTTTCTACTACGTTTGTATTGTTGAAATTTTTTTATGATAGCCTTGCAAAATGTTTTTATTGTCAAAATTCTTTTCGTACCCGAATCAAATCTCCTTTAATACAAAACTATAAATATATCTCAATTGACTCTTGAGACTGAATACGACTCTAGATGTTACTGTTTCTTCTAGATGCGCCAATATAGATTATTTGAAAGGTAGAAATTTAGGAGTTTAAATTAGAATGTAGTTGAATAACTTAAACCACAATATCTCTAAGGTATTTACAGTACTTCGACCAAAATAACTAACTAAATTTGGAGCATTTAAAAGTCACGGGTAAAACAAATAATTTTTATAGAAGAACAATTTTACGATTTAATGCAGATTTATTAATATTAATTAATGCAAAATATTAGTTAAATTAAATTAAAATAATAACTAACAACCTATGCTTCACATATGAATCTCATAGAAGTATGGCGTGTCGAAATGAGAAAAAGGCTCAGCACACAGGAGAACCGTCATAAAGTGATTATCGTCGCGCGACGATCTACGCCACGGTGGCAACCTCCGACCTCCGGTTTGTCGCAATGCGTACAACGAGGCCGACGGATTTTATTCGCCACGCTCGCTTCCACCGGTCGTAGCACGTAATCATTAACACGACGTCCGTGGACATTCCTCTATCGTGGACGTTGTCGTTATCAGTTGCCGATAAATAAACACGATGCTCGGCCACAGCGTTTCTCAGGCGTGAAACGATTCGAGCGTCCGTGTTCTCTCGAAATCATAAAATTGATAACGACAACTGCACGCACCCATGGCTTCGTGTTTATCCGCGGCCGCGAGAAACGCAGCACCGGCCCTCCAAAATGGCTACGAGGGTTAATGACAAGTGCTCGTGCGATAACAAAACTAAGCACGAGCAATTGCGTGCGCGAAAGTAGCCATCAGTTGCTTCGAAACATGCGATAGGAATTCGCCAGTCGAGAATCGTTTCCTTGCTCGTGTTGTCACGAGCAATTTGTCATGTTGTTACGAGGAAAAATAGCGAGACTGACGATGTATATAGATGGTTTACGATTGATTTGGATCACTTCTGCAACGTATCTATAAAGGTATTTCTACAATGCTACCGTGAATGGTAGGGGATTTAGAAATTTATTATGAACTCCTTAATAGGCAGAATGGATAGACCTACCTGGTTCAGATAGGTCTGTTCCTAACAGCTCGTGCAAATCTATCACCTGACCTAATGTACTAAGTTTAGGGATTCACTTCGAGTTCTCATTTATGTACATTTAATTATTTATATCGCCAACTGATAAGAAACTTTAAAATAAAACATTAAAATATCAATAGTTGCGACAACTGTTTTATCAAACATAATAAAAAATATATTTATAATTTAATTTTATTAGATATATATGTAATGCGTAACAAACTCTATGGAACATAAAAAGTTTCGCTCCTAACCTGGCGAATCCTATATAAGGAATTAAGAATACAAGAATTAAAGTGAATTTGCGAAGAAAGGCGAATAAGAGACCAACGACAGATGTACATCTATTTGCAATCGCACTACGTTGAAGAGAAATTTGAAATCGGTGCAAGTACACATACAGTGATTTAACGAAACGTTTCTATGGGGGATTCGAGGCGAATGGTTTTTGCTCGAACGCTCTACGAAATTCCTGACAAACCATACAACTCGAACACGTATGTTTACAATTGACACGATTAGTTTGAAAGTAATGGACGGGGAAGGAGAACCGCAAGATCGGTCGATACAAGCGTTGAAAGTAGGATGAGAAGTCGTATGCACGATCTGCTAATTGGAACGAAAGGCAGGAAAAGCTTTCAAGTTATCGAGTTGATCTGTGAAACGGAAACGCGAGAGCAAATCATACCACGGATCAACGGTAAGAACGCAACAAAAACGAAATGCATATAACTTTATTCCTATCGATGTTATCCAGCCGACAGTCGAGCGTTCAGCCAACGTGTTCTCGTTCATTCTCCCCGTCCTTCTGTCTTTTTGTCTCTCCCTATCTTTGTTTCTTTCCGTCGCTCGAAAAATCATACATTTGATAAAGTTAGCGGAAAGTAAAACCGGATAAGCACGCATTCTCGACAAAACACGCGAGGACGAAAGAACGTAGCGGCGGAAGTTGCCAGCTCCAAGTCATCAACGGGAAGATAACAGCTGCAGATGCATTTAATCCGATAGCGCCGTGTTTTCCACGGTGTTTCAATCTGTATGTGCGTCCGCCGCAAAATCTTCTAGCGCAACGATATTGCACGGTTTCAACGTGTTTGCTTGATACTTACGGCTCTATTGTCCAAAATTAGAAAACGCGAAGGTAATACAACTGGAAAAGGAACGAAATAATTTTTTGATGCGAATTAAACGATAAAGTAGAATGAAATTAATTCGACGTATTTTCCAAAGCGGACACATGGAGCATTTCGTATACATATTGCAATAAAATAAACAACAGGTTCCATTTCATCGAAATATTATTTACCACTTGTTAGACTCCACTATAACTCCTTTCTTCCTTAGCGAGTCTGTTCTTGACCAGGTTACGTTATTTCTTCTCAATAGGTAACACGCTTCCGAAGCTTGAATCAGGCATAAACAACCGGTGTCGTGTCAAAGAATGTTCGCTGTGCGGCTTTCCACCTTAACAGCGCGATTACACGAAGTCGGATTAATAATTTAGTCGATTTGCGTCGAGCGAAACATTGTTCCGTGCAACACGATTCCGCGAGCACGCGGCCAGCCTGCACGACATAATCGATATTTCAGCCAGAACAACGACCTTCGATTCCTCGTATTCCATTTGCCCCCGCGAGGATTACAATCCCGACGAATTCGTGCGTCTCGCCGATCGAAAGTAAAGCTGTGCACGCCGGCTGAATTACAATTACCAGCCCAAGAATCGTACTGAAGTACGATGTCCCTTCTTTCGTGTTACTGTTCGTTCCATGAATGACTTTCGACTGTGTCTGTTGTGAAATTTGTTTCCCTATCGGAGGTTGGAAGTTTTGATCGATCAACGACTCGAAAAGAAGGTAAGGCGTGCAAAGGCAGGCGTGAAAATCGTTTCGTTACAAACCATCCTTAGAGGATCGACGGTAGTGCACGTTTTACGGTGATGGGTCTGCATAAATTGGTGTTCGAAGTCAAAGGTCTTGGGAGTCGATGAAAAGCAGCGAGAAGGAACTCGACGCGCAACTCCCGTCGATTTCTTCCATTTGCAAATCAATTCGTTCCTCGACTACCACTTTAAGGTTTCGTCTATGAGCGATTTCCGAGAGGATTACTCCGGCTGCGAAGAAAGCCTCGCCGATAGAGTAGAAGATAGAAGCAGGTGTCGAATGGCGCATTATCGAGAGCGGTGCCTCGAATCCCGAGAATTTACTGGAAATTATCGAACGGCAGGAAAATGAATGTTGGATGTACCGTGCGGATGTATCGCCTTTGCAGAGATTGAGCGCGACTGACGTCTTAGATAGCGAAAATATTTTATTCAAAATATTACCTCGTATTGCCTTGGAATCGTAAGCGGTAGCTCTGGACTTGTTACAGATGAAGACAATTACGGGTCGGCGAGTTGCAAAAGATTGCACGGTATGGCAAAGAAAAACAAAACAGGGATACGGGTAAAAAGTTCCATGAATATCAAAAAGCTGGTAGCTACAAATTTCACGCTAACCTAGATTTCCTGGCTATACTACCTATCCTTCCGTGTGAGTAATATGTCGATATCGGTGCGTGCTACCGTCAATGTGAACAATAAATAGCTCTTACTGTTAAAATCTTTTGTACAGCGTATATTATACACTTATACTATATCTCAGTTACTTATATAATAGATGTTCTTTGACCTAGCTAATTTAGTACAATATAAATTTTCATTGATTAGCGCGTATAGTATGGGTCATGATATAACGAAATTATAATTTAAATCATCTGTCATAGCGTTGTAAGTGGAAATAAAACCGATTTAGGACAAATTGTTTTAGACTTCCATACAATGAAAAGGATATACTTGAAGCAAAAGTACTACAAATTTTAGTCGCGATTACATTCCAATAGATTAAGGACGAGAAAGCGGAAGTTATAACTTCAATATAAATTTTAATTATGTACAGAAAGTTTCTTCGTACAACATTAACCATAATTCTACGAAGTTTCTATCAATCCCTTAGTCACAACTCCGGAAACATAATTACTTTGGCTGATTTTACAATCTCGCAATATCGTGTCTCAATATTAGCGTATTGTATCGCCTACAATACTAGTCTCTCTGTAACGTAGCGAACCGAATTCATTTAACGTGCTCTCTGTCTGAACACCTTCACTGCTTCTAAGACGAAATCAAATCTAGACCAGACCTAGTTTGACGAAATTTCAGACGTAAAGTGCCTCGGATTTCGTGGTAATTGTTCAACCAGCATCCACTTATACCACTTGCCGTGTACGGTAAATTTCCTGTCGCCAACGAACTGATACGTGCAGCACCGGTGTTCCGCTCGAAGGAACCAAACTCTGCAGCGAATGTACGCTGATCGTTGTCGCGCGCGGAACGAAGGATCCCGGTATTACACGCTCATGTCTGCCGGCAGTTTAAAGCTTCCCACGAAGGGGGCCACGCGAACAGTCGCCGTTGTCGTCGCGACGCTGAGGTTTGCTTCGAAAGGAGTCATCAGTGCGCGACGCCATTATTCTTTCCGTCCCGTGCAGCCAGTTTTTCTGGATCACGAGTCGATCCTGCTGTAAGACCGTCGTCTTTTCACCGACTGAGCGGCTGCATTAATCACGAGACACCCGAGGATATTATCGTGGAAACGCGAAACGTCCGTTCCTCGTAAATTTTCTTTTTCCACGCCGCGCCATCGTTGTCATCGTTTCTTCTATTTTTTCTCCCCTGCTGCATTTCGCCACTGTCCTGATTAAGTATTAATTTATTCGATTCTTTCTCGGCTCCGTCGCTTGTTTTCCAGAGATATTGCGCGTTACGACGTCGTCGCCTTCGCGAGGGGAATCCATTTCCGTTGGTGTCTCTGTCTACAATCGTATCGTCGGCCGTTATCGTTCCTCGTGGACTTGATCGTTCGATTCTATTGACAATTGTTGCCGCGTTATTCCGCACGATAATGCGTTTCGATGGTATTATAATCCGACAATGGCAGCACAAAGAAAGATGTCTTTATGTCGCGAAACTTTTCCTTTAAAATAAGCTATCGTTACTTTTATGTTCGTACCACTGCTATGCTAATAGCTTCTCTCTGTAGATAAAATATTCCGTGATTCAGAAACGTAACGTTATTTCTTTAAAAAATAAGTTTCTCTGTGTAACGCTTATTTTTCATATTTTAATTGCTCTCTGGTGGATAAAGATTCATGTAAATAACAGAACGTATTTATGAAACTTTTACATTTGTCGTATCGTACGAACGACGTTTCAATTTTAAAATCACCGTTCCATATCAGAAATATGTACTCATTGGTAAATTTTGTAGGATTATCGTTACACGCAACATAGAGGCCCTCCTGTTGATCATTTTGACATAATTACGAGTGTTCGTAAATTATCTGCTCGAGTATCGTTGGCGACCGCGCGCCTGTGACAATAGAAAATCCCAGAAAGCGTTTCACGCTCATAAATCATTTTCATCGTATTTAATATCTCGCTACTCCGCCTGACTCGCGATACAAGTGCACCGTGAAAGAAAAATGGTCGGCCTGTGACATCACCTCGAGGTAGAATAATAATCATCGTCGCTCCATCACCCTGCGAAGCATTTTCGATATATGAAGTTGGCTGCCAGTGAACAATCGTTGCGAAACAAATTTTCATCGAAGAAATATCCAATTCGTCCAAACAACCACATTAAAAAAAGATTAGAATAATAAAAATTGTATTGCTAATTTTAGACAAATATCGGAAGTACTTACACATACTCTTATTTTCCAATGAAGTATCTTTTTCCAGGTTTTACATTTTGCTTTCGAAGTATTAATTTTTTGTAGTCATATGAAACTACTACTAAATAATACAAGATTTACACCTAATTAATTAGTAAATACTGATGTGCGAATACTTTTTGGAACCATAGTACAAAAATTTAATATACTGAAATCTAATCTACAGATCTTGCGAACGAAATGGGTTTGAAATTCTAATTTCTATGAATGTTAAATCGACAGTTAGTGTCATTCCCTAGAAAGTTGGTGAAACGGCAGTAGTGTCACGATATCCGCTATCGATAACTAGGAAGATTGATATGGAATAGTTCACATAAAGAACACCGTCCGCGAAGCGGGTTGAGTTAAAAAGTCACCGTTCATCGGCTGAGCGGAGGATCGAACACGAGCCACGAGAGAGTTTGCTCTTTCTCGATCTAATTCATTCGTAACTTCTACCAGTCCGACGAAGTGAAGAAGAGTAGGGGAGGGAGCAGGGAGGGGGCAGGTAGAAAGAAGAAGTCGTCGTCGAGGCGATGGGATGAGGCGAAAGCTAAAAGACGTAAAAGCAGTCTGCGGTAGGCAGTGAAAAATCTCGAAGCCATTCCTCATCTGCCCTAGGTGGAGGGACAGAGATACGAAAAGAGTAGTTGACGTCGATCCAACGGTAGTAACCGAGCTACTCTGGGCGAATGCCACCCGCATCAGATAATATTTAAATTGATGATAAACATTTATAAAAGCGTTTTGTTATACAGAAAACATATTTGGATCATTGTGCGCCGTAGGAATGAGGATTATGAATTCAGGGGGCCCGACTCAAAACCCATTGTCCATCGCCCCTCTCATCTCCATAACGGGTCCCATCTTCGTCCACATACCGTCCCCGTTGTTCGATTCGTGCACGTTCTTTACTGCGTTGCTTTTCTTTCCACTCTTCTTTCTTTTTCTCTTTCTCCCTACATTGCAGTTTGCTCGATGCATTCATCTCGCTTTAACATTAGTCGTCGACCACGAGCGCGGAGGAGTTCCACCTTCTCTCGCCCAGAGGTGGGCCTCCTCGTTCGACATCTCTCGCTACCGCTTCTTCCGTGCGACCGCGTCCTGCCTTTGTGAGCCCAAACTCGACTCGATCCCGAACCCTGATTGTTTTCTCCTTACCCGCCTAAATTGTCCAAATGAATGCAACCGGCTGTGCCGCTGCTTTACGTATATACTCGACCGCCGATCGGTACCTACGTACGTTAAACAGCGTCGGCATTAATCGTACCGGCTGGAATAACACGATCTTATCCTTACGAGAATCCTTCTTCGAACTCGTATCGTGGAATTGCAGGTCAGGGAATCACTTTGTAACATCGTGAACATCGTACACCAACTTTGAATCGAATTCTTCATGGTCGATGAGATGGCTACGGTTTTAGGAGAATTCGCTTTAACAAATGTTTTTAATTTGAACGCGCAAATTTTTCATAGAGATATAAGCGATATAAGCTTAGAATATTATAATATAAAATTTTTAAACGGCGTACCGATGTTCAAGCGATGCGAAGTTTTGTTCATCTTGTGCCTATCTTATTTTACTTCAGAGACATAAAAATATCCAAATCGAATACCTGCCCCCATTATACACCAGCTCGAGGAGCCAATAACAATTAACAATTAACTCTGACACGAAACACGCAAAATGAATCAGAGGGCCGAAGAAAATCGTATCACCGAAAATTTAGAACACGGTTGCATGCTATATAGACAGGCTCGTGTTCCATAGCCATGTCACCCCCTGCGTTTACCTTGTGATTTCGAGGACGATTAAGACAAGGGATCTTCGAAGGCAGCATCTCGCTTAATTCGAGCGTGCGTCGCACCTTCTCAGCCACGACGAGTTCCATGAAAGAGAGCTCGGTATCTTTTTCTTCGCTTCATGTCCGCGATAGATCAACGGTCTTCCGAGCGTCAACGCGCATCAACCACATAGGTAACGACGACGGGAAAACAGTCAAAAGAGCGCGGGCCATCAAACGAGATAAAAGAGGACAAAGAAGGTGAAAAAAGAAGACGAAGAAGGAGAAGAAATTCGAGAGACCGAAAGGATTACGAGCGTCGAAGAGATCGAGCGAAGGTGATAATGCGTGGAACGTTCTTGACGCCTGACTGCCGGGGCCGACGAATAAAATTAAAACATTTTCGCCGGCCCGTCACCGGCGACAGGGAGCAATAACGCGGCCTCGAGTAAATTCCTTCATGGATTATCCCTTGGAAGCCGTTTCCATGCTGGAATCGGTAAAATCGCAGACGACGAACGTTTCCGTTCGATGGTGGACCGTGTAAAAACTTCACGGAATCCCATGAATTTAATTACCGGCACCGTTATAATAAATTCACGAGCCGAATAGTGTAACACGTCGCGCTCCTCTTGCTTCTCCCCTTCCCTCTCTTTCTCGCTCACTCTCTCTCTCTCTCTCTCTCTCTCTTTTTCTAGTCTCTCTGTCTACAACCTCTCTTAACGTTTCTCTGTTTTTGTTCATCCCTCTTGGTCGACGACGCCAACCAGACGAACTCTAAGCGAAGCCATTCTCTACTCTACGACTTACATTTGTTTCGGGCGTACGTAACATGTCACGGCCAATAAAGTCACGCGTGCGTCTCCGCGATTTGCATACTACAGCTATCGTATATCCTATCCGCAAAATAAATTCCGCCCGTAGACCAGACACACCGATTTACAGCTGTAACGAGAGAAGACAGGTCGAGTCTCTCTTCAGTTTGGGCCCACCCCTGCGGTACAAGCGCTCGCTGCCGCGTTAGACCCGCGGAAAAATAAAACGTGCCGTGTCGAATACCAATCTCCGGTGTCACTTCGAGGATAAATATTAGTAACAGGTTTCACGGGATCCGGCTCAGTCAACCGAGAAAATACGGACGATCGACTAAGGGAGCACAGGAAGGCATGTCTCTTGGAATTTCTCTCGAGCACGTATAGTTAGGTTTCGCGAAAAAACGAAAGGTTCAACAGAAGGGTGCCAGGGATTGGCTTGTTGACGTCTTCGCACGCTGATTTCGGGAATTTAAAGTATTCTACTTCCAATTCCGACGGCAATTAAAATGTCACGCACCCATCGATGATCGCTATAGACACACGCGCACGTTTACAGAGTCTAAGTTCAAGCCTATTAAGTATTAAGTATTAATTAAAGCCTATTAACACCTTCCTTCCACGTGTATCGCGTGCCAACCTTTTCTTGTCGATAGCAGATGTAAATTAGGAGCGTCGAGGAATTTATTCTTAGGAAAGAACATATACAGGATGTTTAAGACGTGATATAATTAAGTAAAAGATAGTTCCTTGTGTAGAAAGATAAAGACTTTGTGTTTTTGAGAGTCTGTCAAGTGCAAGTACAATTTAATCATCTGCTTCCTGCCATTACTAGATACTACTTCACTATCCATCATGCCATCTCCTTATGATAGATAAATTTATGAAAATCAGATTTTTTATTTGAGAATTCGAATATTAATTACATATCTGGAGAATGCGAAATTGATAACTGCAGAGAAAGTTCATAGCTTCGTTGTTTCTGTTCAAAGTATCGTCCAAGGGAACATGCGAAAACATTATCCCGCACTTGCAACTTATTTCTAGGCGAGAAACCAGCCGCGCTCGCCCAATTATACCACAATAGCTGAAACAACTTATACAAGTACAAGTTGCCATCTAGCACAATATCGCGCGAACGGTCCCGTCTGGTCTATTAGTTTTTCAGCGGATGTCTCTGCCCGTTGTTAGACTTCATCCCGTGACCTGGAGTAATTAGAAATTGTTTCCCGTTGCTTGGGGCGGCGCGTCAGCGGGATCAGCGCGAATCCGCCGCCGATAATTAATGTCTCGGGTGCATTGTAATTTATTAACAACGTGCAAGCTTACTTAACGGTGTTCCGCCGCGGATGCGAGTATCTCCGGCAGCTCGTCGCCCGACCCATTATATGGAGATGTGGGGTGGTGGTACCGGTCCGTTGCGGTGTATTTTACCGGGTTGGAACGGTTATTAATTCCGCTTTGCAGTCTCCCGCGGTGACGGAGCCTGTAAACTAACAACGCGATCCGCCTCGTCGTATTCGGCCCGTTTCGATCCCCCGTGAGACTCCGTTCCAATGCAATGCTGTCGATACCGACACGCGTTCGCGTTCCTCGCCTTTGAAAACTTTATTCGACGCCTGTTACACCTTTATAGTTTACGTCTTTCCCTCTAGCGTCGGTTGTGGTTTAGCTTGGTGTAGCTTATCGCGGCCCGACGCTGTGTGGCGTGGTATGGCATACGCGCGCTCGTAGAGTAGCGAATGCAACCGGTCGCAAGTTAGCCAAGGAGGAGGGAAAGTTGGCGCGTCGAAAAGTTTTCGAGAGAAAACGAAAAATGGCCGCGTGCATTTTTCCGGACAAAGACCGACAAGGTTTCTTTTATTCCCGCTGGAATAATTTCGTTTTTTGTCTTTCCCCGTGCGCCGACGAAACCCAGTCGCTTTTAGCGTAATGATTTCGTTCTGCTTTCTTTCCCTCCTTTATTCCTCTCTCTTCCGTATTATACGACGGTCCACCGATACGTATTTTCTCACCAATGTCAGAGCACGCGCGATGCTCGATGGACATGCAACTATCGAGAAACAAGGTTATATATTTCTTATAGAAACTGGGGCAGATTCGAGTTGCTCGCGTTAAAAGATACGAATAGGGGAGATGTACGAATAAATATGGTGGAAGAAACTCACACGAAGGCGTTTTCTCTTGTTCTCCGGAGAATTCTCCGTGAAAATGATAGCGTCGGTGTGAAACGACTGGGCAGAAATTCTGGCCGCCCCGGCAAAACAAAGCGACCGGATGAAAAAGGGCAGATAGTCTAGACAAATCACGCGCGACTGCGCTTTTTCCGCCGCGTCCTGGCCTCGACGTCGCTTCTTCGCTTTTTCGACTTATCGCGACGCGCGAGATCAACAAGCCACGACATCGCGTCCTAGACAAATTAATGGTGACGGACGAGCTTTTTCCAAACGGTGCACGATTCGAAGCGCCGACGATGAAAGATCGCCGCCGTTGAATATGACAAATTCACGGCATCATCCGCTCGTGTTATTTTACAAGAGAGAAGAAGCGGGTACCCACGTTTCGATCATTTTCGAGAAACCTGATACCCTTAACCGAGCTCGTTCGATTCCCACGAGACGCGTATGGACTATCTTCGTTGCCATGTTGTCCTCGAAACTCTAGGGGTTTCCTTGTAATAAGATGTCATTGACCCCATGAATCTTTTACAATACTTGCCCGCTGCGAGTTAAAGGATTGAATCGTTCAAAGAATCAAAAAGCTGATAAGAATTTTTGAAATATCCTACGTATTGTTACATGTTGCAAGAAATTAATAATTTTTGCTGATTTCTTTTATGAATCAAAGTACAGACGGCGAACTTCATAATGAAAGCAACATATATACACCTGTGGGTTGTATTTGTTCCTTAATTGCTTGTGAAGGTATTGACTTTTAGTTTGAATTTAATTATACAGAAAGTCTATCTGAATCGGCCGGTACATCCGGATTTAACAAGCGAATTGACAGAAGATTGATTGCAGCGAGGATCGGTAAAGATTCATACGCAGCAAGTTCCTGCGAGCTGCGGTCGATAGTTCGATGAACAAGTCAGAGACTAAATTAGTCGATCCGTTCGACGTCAAGCCACCATTACAACAGTCGGACGTCGAACACGTATCAGATTGTCTAACGAAAAACTTCAGTTCGATAAATCAATCTTTGTATTTCTACGTAATCTTCGACGTGAAAAGTGAAGAATTAGAATCAATTTAATCGGATGAAAGACGAAGGGGAAGAAAACGACGTAACGTTTCATTAAAATAGACGTTTAATGAACGATCGACTAACCTGGCACGAGTTACGGGCGAACGTGTACGGGCGGCTGGCAACCAGGTTAAAGGAGGTTTTGCCTCGCAATTAGACATTCCACTGTCTGACGGGTGGAGCTCGCAAATTTCGAGAAAGGCGGAGAGCCAGTCAGAGGCGGGAGAACGTCAGACTAGGTCCGCGTTTTTCCCTCTATCGCCTTCCCGATGGCTCGTACTTGCGGTACGCGGTGGCGAGCAATTATTGAAAAACGATTTGCCAGACCGCAGAATATTCCGCAATTCCAACTATCGCTGATACACGCCGGGTTTCGTTCACAGTCGTGGCTGATCGTAGCTAACCATCGAACTGGTGGCTGCCGTCCACGCCGCAAACGTTCGAACACCGGTCGTAAAGCGTTTTAACGAGCGATACAACGCGCATCGGAATTGACATCTTTCGCGGCGCTAATTTATTTCCCACCCATACACACCGTCGATGATTCACGACGCTACGAGGACCACCACGGAGATGGCTTCCGTACGCCTTGGACGCAATTGATCTCATTCTTCCTTCTTTTATTTCTTTTTTTTTACCTTCTATTTAGATCGACGCTGTAATAACGAAGCTGGCGTTATCCTCGAGCGATAGCTGTGGAATTAATCAGAGAATCGATTGCAGATAAACGTCGACTGGCTGCCTTCGGCTCTCGGTTGTTCGATATCAATTATAACGTATACGGGTGGCGCGCATCTATACCTTATCATTAACGTCGGATTTCATCGCGACAAAGAGGAAGAAGGAAATAGCGAATCCGAGACACGTGGAACGTTCCATGAAATCGATTCCTAGTGATAAATTAAACACGTCGTGCACGTTAAATGATATTCGGAGAGTTTTATGAAGTGACTAAAAGGCGATCAAATCAACGCGTGAATTACGTACAATGGTAGGACAAGAACAGCGTACGACACGAGACTAATCCACTTACATAACCTTTGGCGCATGCACGCATATGCACCGGTAAACGCGTGGCATTCATGTAGGAAGCCGAATGGCAGCTCCGCAAGCAGTGATCAACGCTTCGGTGAACGCACAGGGTTCGCCCAATGCGAGGAATGTCAAGCAGCTGAAAATCTTCCGGCTCCTTTGTGAGATTACGGTGATAAAGCCACCGAAATTCTCCCGTAAACCTTCGTCGGGATTCCGCGCTGTGCACGCCTCAATTATTCACCATCGATATACCAGATCGCCGATCGGCTGGTCATAGAATCTACATCACTACTATAGACGCAATTATGTTTTCATACTTGACGTTTTATCGGATTCTATCAGATTATATTGCGTGTACGATTTATGTTGGCTGTTTAGTCTGCTAATAACGTTAAACGTCCATAAATAGTTTACATCTATATCAAACCTGGACATATGTAATCAATAATTACAGTTTTGACGTTAAAATCAGATTATTGTCATCATTAAAAAATCCCAGAGAAAGAAACTACTTCTCGTTGCACAAAACCATCGCAACGCGTTCATAGAACACATCGAAAACATGATATTAGGGAGATTTATCAATAATAAAGTACCATCGCGAATAGAAAATATAGCATATCAAAAATAGACTTATAGACCACCATAAAAATATATAATCTGTACATCCCTCCCCTAATTAATTAAAAATTTTCTTTTGCCTCTAATATTAATTTACTCGTAAAATTGCAGATGCATTTTAATGAGCATTTTTTAATGAACTGGCCTATTTAATGAACTAATGAACTGACCATTATCTTCCATTGCCATAATTCATTCTGGAGCTCTCACCTGAATAAAATTAACTTTCCGTTGGACTCGCCTTTAAAATGTCGCAGATATTCGGCGTATATTTTCTTTGCCGAGTCTCTGTGGGTTTATCGTATGCTATCGATCGAATGTATCCTTTGCGGTTGCGGATCTTGAAGGTTCACCCTGGGAAACACCGGTGACAAGAATTCTCTGCGCGTGAGGTTGAAACGCGATACAAAAAGCTGCGGTGAGACGATTCACGGACGCGATGAAGAAAGGACTGACAGGTGGAGAGCAAAAGTAGCGAATGAGGGTATCGTATTCGCGAGAAACGTGCCGATACTAAAGCTTCACCAGGCTGGAGGAACGATGCCGTTACGCAGTTTCAATTATGTATCTTTGATGATACCGTGCAATTATCAGGAGATAACCGACGAAAGAAGCTAAATGAATTCCGAGAAAACCGAATACGGAATGTAGCTTCGTAGAAGCGATCTTACCGAAACATGTGGTTATTGCGGTTGTTGAATTAATATAATATCATAAGTAAAATTTTACAAGTCATAAGTTGCTAGTTATTAGTGCTACTAAATTCTCTTGCATGGCAATAACAGATCTGATGATAAAACATAAAATTTTATAAGTTACTAGTTATTCAATTTCCTAGTTGGCGTCAAATTGTGGGATTGCGTGAGGGGATTTTCTAACCTACACGTTGTAACTTTTTAATTTACCAATGTTATTAGTTGGCAAATTATAGAGCGGGGATATCCATATAGCTACATCGTCCTTATACACCTCGCAAAGGTAAAATTAAGAATTACGAAATAACAGAAGAAGACATATAGATCGGCGTTTACTTCATTTCTTGAATATCCAAGAAAATTGAATACACAGAATGTAAACCCTTACAAGCAGCTCAATTGAAGTATGTTGTACGAGGTAACTATATTATCCTTGCATCCTGCATACGTTGGAGAGCTATAATTAACAATTACAAAATAGAAGAAAAAGACATATAGTCTGACATTTATCTAATTCCACTAGGAAGGAAAGACGAACGAAACGTGCTGCATCATAAAAACGACCCAATTGAAGGATATAGTCGTTAGACGAGCAGAAGGCAGCTATATTTGCATCTATTACTAAGTAAGAGAAAAAGACAACGATACGAATATAAAAGTTTTCTTTGATAAAAAAAAAAAAAGATTAATTCGTGGTTGGATATCCAAAATAGAAGGAACGACGGCAGGTTCCTTAATAAATTATGTGTTCCCCGACCAAGCAGTCGGACGAATGTCGTCCATTTATCCGTCCCACTTTTCGTCTGTACCTATTTTTTCAACCATCTCTAGGGAAATACTTTTCCTCTATCGTGGAGCTTTCCTCGGCTCGTACCAATTGCTTCGCGCTTGCCTACCAGCCGAGAGAGTTCGCGCGAATGTGAATTTCTCAGTTGGAATCTCGTTCGAACGTAACGAGCGTCCTGCAGCGTAGCGCCACGCTGCCTGAATTAATCGGTTCGTTCCTGTATCACTTTTGATACGTCGCTTCGAATTTTGGATAGGATCACGGGGCTGATAAAATTTCGTTATGGAAACAAACAAGAAAAAAACAGATTGCTTCCGGTGTAATTGTAAATGTAATAATGAGAAAACTGTAAATTCGTTTCGTCGTATAACAATATAAACCTTTAAGGATTGCGGTATTTATCGATGTTGCTTCTTTTGACCCGATGAGTGCCCTTTTTATGGTACCGTAGTATTTTCAGGAAATCACAAAGGTATTTTTATTTCGCTCTGTCCTAATATATACTTACCTATTAGTTTTGATTGCATCGTATTTGATAAGACGATCCTTGATTGAAATAGATGTTAATTAATGGATATCCGTCAACAGAATCGTTTCACTCTCTGACAAACAACAATATTTTCTTCGCTATCAATGCCAAGAATCATACAAAATAGAGAGCCTCCAAAATAAAGTAAGCTTGTGACATTCTAATACCATTTGTTTCGAAATGCATCTAGCCAATTGTTCGCTTCACGTCGGCCAGTCGACGACCAACTACGGCGTCAGTGAGCAACAAGAAAATTGTCAGCGGCAAGTGAAAGAAAAACACGACTATTCTGCGGGGGCAGAAATAAAGTTGATAGCCAGAAATGAATAGGACAGAGAGGCAAGGTAGGCGAACTGTTAGACGAATAAGGTTATATACGAGCAAGTGGCTAGCTATCACGCTACGTTTCCTCCCACGTCGTAGTTCGACGTCTCTTTTCGTAGTATCTTGCGTTCATTGGTCCGTCTTGGCTCATTGTCGACAAAGAAGAAAAAGAAACGACAAATCAAGAGGAAGGAACAACAAGAGGAGGCAGAAAAGAAATACAAAGGCCAACCCCGTTTTTCTTCTGACCATCTTATTGCGGCTCATTACTGCACGCAGGATGTCCCTGGCCGGCAAAAGGTTTGTCTCCACGGAGAATCGAATCGAATGCCAGGTGCCGGCTACCTTCGCCGACTCATACACGCAATACATTATCGAGAGAAATCGAATAGCAAAAAGTAACTGAGGACCGTTTGCTTGTCAACTCGGTAATGGTGTAAACTCTTACCATCATAATCAGATGACAGGAGCAGGGAGTACAGAAAACTTCTAGCCTCTTTTCCACGCCGGCACACACAATGGAGCGGATAGAAAACCGCAGTTACGTGAAGCTCGTTACTCGGTGAATTGAATCGAATGCGTCTTACCAGCGTATAGAGAGAAATAGGACCTTACTGACAAGGTACACTCTCCGCAAACCCACGACCAACGTCTTGCGAACATGCAACGCTTTTAATTTGCCAAGTATCGGCTGCGCTGTAATTCGATTGGATTTCTGCTTACAACGCGATTGAGAATGCGATAGAGAACGCGATCGGGGACTGTAAATCAAGGAAGTCTTTTACGACACGTAAGTAACTACTCTGTTGGGTTTTGTATTTCGCGATTAAGATGTACACTGATTCAAAGTATTAGCATAACTCGGTGATATTTTACACGAGGAGAATTTCGTCAGTGATATAGAAGATGATAGTAGAAGGTCGAGGATAAGAAATTGCGAATCACGCTACGTTGTTCTCGTTCCCATAATTAACGCCCTTAATTTCTCGAGTAATCTCTCGAGGAGTGCAACGTGGCTTGGAAAAAGAAAGGAAAAAATGACGCAGCCGCGAATCGCCTGGATGTTCCTTAATTACCTCAAACTCCTTAATTTATGAGAGCCGTCGAGACGTCTCGCAAGAAACCGGGACGCCAATGAATACGTGCCTGCGGAATAATTAATCTATTAACGATTATTGCTTTCCTAACGTGGCTGTGGACTAATTGGTTGTGAGGCGTGACTCTGTAACGCTGGTAGGGCAGAGGTGCGGCCGTTACAGCTCGAAATGGAAGCATCGTTAAGAGTGAGCCATTACACGGACGCAGCAGCCGTTCTACCAATTAACTATAATACGAGTTAAGTAGCCGAATAGTTGGAATTTATCTGACATCCGAGGAAAACCGGTGAACCATAGCCTTTGCCGTGGTCCGATAATCCTTAACAAGACGTGAGTATCCATCGGCCAGCCGCGTTGCTCTTGCGTGTGAACGATACCACCGATAATTTGTCGAATTTACAGATAATTCGTTCTCAGTGGCGAACACCGTGGAATTCGAAGATTCTCAAGATGTTATCTCGCTGCCTGTTGGGCAGCCAGAGAGAGTCCCTCGGAATGTCCCACCTACTCCGAAAGTTAACACACCGATCGTGACTTCGCCGCAGCAACCAGTTTGTTCCTTTCAACGGAAACTTAATACGCCTTTAATTCCTCTCCGGTTCAGATTAATCTTCGCCATCTTCCTCTCTGCTGCCTCAGCCTTTTTTCGACTCAATTATTCACGATACTACCGCGGCTCAACATTGACACTCGCGGATGTTTTTGCGACACTGAAAGAAACGACATTTCTTTCTTTCCAGCTTATAACAAGAATAACAAAGTTTATGTATCCATATGTTAAGGAAGAGTATCCAAAGTGTATTCACAATAATTTCCATAGTGAGGCAGCCATTACTGCTAGTTCACGAGGCATCGTAAGCAGATATCTGCGGTGGAAATCATCATACATATACATATACGCATCGCGGTCGGACTACGACGAAACAAGCAACGCCCCGAAAAAACCTCCATTTCCGTTGCGCATCTCGAAATGACGCTCGGGCCGCGTTCCAGATAATACGGCGCCACTGCGAGTTATTTACCATGTTTAAAGTGAGCAGCCCATCCCATTATACGATGGTGTACTGGGAGAGAGGAGATACAGGCACGCAGACGTTGGCAAACGCGTGCACGTTCACGTACACGCAAAGGACGGCGGTCGCGATGCCACAGATTGCAGCCTCGCACGGATAACAGCCATCTCGGACAATAAGGCATAAAAGGTGTAAGCGGTCTCGAAGATCATTGCCATACGGGCAGAGAGCGAAGAACGTAAGAGGGAGTCAAGCGAAGCAGAGCAAAGCTGGAGCGGACGCGAAGCTATCACTGCATCTCCTCATTATCATAACTAGTTCCTCCTCTTCCTCTCTACAGACTGTCTTCGTTCATGCCTCTTTAGGCCTCCATCTCCTTCTCATCATCCTCTACCTCCTTCTTCTCCATCCTCCTTTGCCATCATCTACTCATACTCTTTCTTTTCCCTTCTGTGTTCCACCTTTTTCTGTCCTTCGGTCTCCATGTATCATTCCTTCTGATACACATTCACACACAGATATATACATTCTGTGTGTGGTAGAAAAGTGTGTGTCGTCGGCGGACCACGGCTATCCAACAGAGAGTATGATAAAAAAAGAACAGAAAGGACGAGGGCAGAGACGCGCGAGGGATCAGAGAGAAAGCTCGGAAGATGTTCCACGACCAGCAACAGCTGGCTCCGCGAGATGTCGGCGTTTGCCTTATAAGATGAAACAGAGCTGGGAAATGAGAGGATAGAGCAGGACTCTGAAATACCTCGATGAATCTTCCCGTGAATTGGGATCGTATTACAGGGACTTTATTTCTGCCGTCTGTTTTTCCCTTAATGTTTGTAGAATCCTGGTACTGTATATATTTCTATGACGTTAGTACTTCGAACTTTAGCGACTATGAGAATAATTGGAATTTGCGCGATTTGACACGATCCAGAATAGAATGGACAGACGCGAATTGAACCGGTTGAAGCACAGTCGACTCGACTATGAAATTGAAGGTTCGAGTGAGTTGGGGCCAATCAAAATAGATAGATACATGTTAAAGCGGATCGAAGTCTACTAGAATCGAAACTATCCAATGATCATCCCATGCCAACGACTATAAATTTCTAAAATATTACTGCTTGTTATCCGTTCTCCTATTGTGGTCTGGACATCGTCAGCGAAAGGAATAATGGGGCAAACATTCTCAGGCAATTCCTGCCTCCCTACAACGGAACAACGGCATTAAGCTATATCTAGAGATATGACCAGGCGTGTGCTTTATAAGATCAACTGCAGAGTAAGACGATGAAAAAGGCGAAGAAAAGCAAGACAGATAACGAGTCTTCTTTTAAGATGATAAAACACGTACCCCGGCTATTTTCCTTTCTCCACGGTCTAACTGGAGAGCATCCTCAGAAGACAAATATTCCTCTACGTTCTGTCATGCTAGAAGCTATCGAATCTCTACACGTTCGTCTCTCTTTCCCCCCTTTTTTTTCATCGCAAAATTAATATTTCTCGCCAGGGTGTACAAGTAACCGAAGGAAAAAGAAAACGGGTGCTCATTAAGTCCGATCGTGACAATGCTCGCAGCTGCTGTGTTGAAAAATATGATAACACGCTTGGCTGAGCGAAATCTGCTACGATGAAGTGAGCTGAATGAGAATAACAGAGAACGAAGAGTCAAGAACGAGGAAGAAGAGAGAAAGAGTGAAACAACAAGCCCGGGAAGGAGATTTCGGTTAACCTACACACACCTAACCCAACCTCGCCATTCGTCTTCGTTGATGCGCTACCAGCGCAGCGCCGTAAGCATGTATCTTGCAAAATGAGGAATCTCATCGTCAACCGGATCGCGGCAACTCGCATAAAAACGTGTCACGCACGCTCCGCGCAGCGTGGTAGCAAGAAAGTAGCCGGTTTGTGAAATCTTGATGGGACCGGTCTCGTTCTCCACGCGTTAACCTCCAAGTTCCGGGCACCGTTCACGAAAAAATGCCCAACCGAGTGATATAATGGCGCGTGCGTGACTTTCATAACAAAACTTTGACATTTCGCTCCACTGGATATCAACTTCCTAATCCTGAACCGCAATATACATTCTCATTGGGATCTCTGTGTTACCAGGAAAAATTCGTCAATGCAAATTTTTTCAAAACATCTTCCTACCTTCTGTACCTTCAACACGTATAGGTATGCATATAATGTATTCGCTCCCAGTATCTAGCATCCCCTTACGAGTACGTGTCATCTCAGACTAACTACGCTCGCGAACAAACAATAGCGTCATCCTTCCAAATTTCGTGTTAGTTACTCTCACTTTCCTACCCTCTAAATCTTTTAAATTCTTTACTGTTAATTGTAAACATTGTTCCACAATTCACACTGGTAATGGTCTGTCAACTGTACTCATTAGTTGAAAGTTGTTGGTCCTCTAAATAAAAATCCAATAGAAAAGCAAGCTCCCGTCTCTATTATGTTTCTATTACCTGCTTGTGTATACAAGTATGTCGATTCAAATCTCTACTACATTCAATCGCTTGGAATCCCAAATACTAGTGTTCGATGCTCCAAGCACGTATCCTTTCAGCTTAACGTGAAATTGTCGGTATCGCAATTTTCGAGTCCATTCGAGAAGGATTGCCAGAGGAAAGGTGTAGGTCCGTAATCCGCGAGGAAACAGTCAATATGTGGTATCGGCGGGCTTTCTGTAACGTAAGTTTGTCCTTGGTACAGTGTAAAAGGCGGTAAAGAGAAGGAGCACGCGCGCGACAGTCGCAAGCGCGTCCGATTCAGCCGTTTCTTTCCCATTGGGGAAAGAAACTCGAGCGTGCCTAGCCTAGCGGGTCTTTGAAGAGGGCCGACCGTGCAGCAGCATTTGTTTCGTCCCGAAGCAGGAAAGGCTCTCGGGAATTTCGATACAATGCTACGCCCGTGCGCGCGGGCCGAGGGGCGGCTGACAGAAAAGGGTTACAGCACGAAGCCAGCAAGGGATGCGAGGAGGTAAAACTACACGGTAAAGCTGACTCGGCAAAGTCGACTTTACACTAGTGCTCCAGGAACAGCCGGAGATATGGAAGGGCGAATACAACTAGGCAGCGAACAGGAAGGGGCCAAGTTGAGCCGCAATCCTTCTTCATCCACCGACCAAAACTGCGACTGTCCCTCCATCTATCTGTTTCGTTGCTGCGCCGGCATCTTCTGGTCGGTTCTATAACCCGATTCTCTAACCCTGGATGCTCTTCTCGGCTTCAACATCGTCCAAGTGTCGCTTAAGCCAGTTTCACCTTGAGGATTGCGTTTTAAGCCGGGGATTGTTAAGAGCTGGCAGATTTGATCCTTTGTATCGTGCCGTTGAGTGGTCTCTGGACTCTGTCTAGAACATAGGACACCGTCGTAATATACGTCCCTCGTTTCGTTCTACTCGCCTCTGTTCCACGAATAAGTCCGGAGATGCGACAGAAATAATTATTAAGGATTTCTTCCTCCGATGTTATTCGATTCTGGTAACCAGAAAAAGTACATTAGCGGATCTTTTTCCAAAGTCAATGCCGTCTCGACATTGCAAAGAATACTTTGATGCTTAGATTAAGTCGAGGTTTTATAGATCCATCCGATGGACGAGACAGGGCGAATAAGGAAAAAAGCAGATTAATTACGTTAAATGGTTGACGAGCGTTTTCACTATAGCCCCGAGTATTTCGGACAAGCACAAAGGAATGTTTAGCCAGTTGACTATCTCTTTTCTCATTAATCCCTTTCGTGGAATCCAGGCTTCTCTCTGAAGTCTAAATAAACTTCGACGGAAGACTGTTTGCTCAGTCGTTGTTTTAAAATAGCCATGTAAATGTATCTCACCCGATCGCGCGTCACTTTCTAAACATTGGCGGCCAGCTACCCCGTCGCACCGTGTCGAGTGAAAATGATGATGTCCCTGGTACCATTCCGCCACTCGAGACTACGTCAACATCCTCGTTGCTTCGGTTCCCGGAGTGAAGGTATTCGTGTGACGAATCATCTGACGGCCGTTGGTATTTGAAGTGCCTTCTCGGCCAAGCGCAACAAGATCGGACCGACCCTCTGCAGACGTTTTTTCGATTAAGAAAGAGACCGTCCTCCCACGAGAACCGCTCTCAATCCTTTCTCATGACCGTAATAATATGAAGATTTTCCAAATATTCCACGTTCTTTCTCCAGAATTACACCACAAAGGAAATCGATACAATGCCCACTCCAGCCGATGGAGCAACGATTCAATTCGACGGGACAATTCACGAACGCGTGTTACACTGAAAAATGCGTTTGTTATCGTGCAGATAATAATAACGGTGTTGAAAGAAATGACGAGAATTCAATGTAGCGACTGATTCGAAATAAATACGATTGACTGCTAACGATAAGTGCCCCTTTCAATTGCTAATTCTCGACTGGCTGTTAACTGTTCGCTATCGGCATACTGGACCAACTATCAAAACCCGCGAAATTCGATTGTAACACGCGACACAGTAGAAGGATTAAAAGCGATAAAGTGTCGCATTTGGATTTGGCGTTGATACGACAAGAGTACAACAGGTCGAGCAACGTGCTTAAAAATGCAATTATTTACTGCAAACGAACGCGAAGGATGACTCGGTAAATCCTCTTACGCGGAGTTCATAATTGCGCGCAGAGAAATCAGGGAATGGGAACCGCAATAAGTCCGTAGTTAGCGTTATATCTGCTCGGCCGTGTTTTATTTCGCGCAAAAGTTGCTGGCTGGTAAACGAGGCTGAATTAAAAATGAACAGTTCTGCGTGCACGCGGGCGGCTTAGCTTAAAGAATCGGCCATTGGGAAGATACATCGGTCGGACAGGACAAAAGACAAAAGCCTGTATCAGTAATTGGCTTAGCCACAATACAATCGATGAATCCTGGCTGGACGGCCGGAGGAACCCAATAGAAGTTAAACCCAATTTAGCAGACCCACGCTAACTTTCCCTTGTACAGTAGCCATGTTTCGCCAAATCTCCGTTTCTCCCTGCACTGAAACCTAACGCCTACTTTCTGCTAATTAGGTAACGTTCAACAACAATACGGCAAAATGAAATGGCCCACGTTATCGTATTCCTGCCAGTCTCTGCCATGGAAATAGGAATGTCAGGAAATAATATAGCTTGCAAAATGACGTGAACAAAATTGGACTTAAAATGTCTCCAACCTGGGAAGATACGCTCGTTCCGTGAGTGAAATTTACGTATCAGATTTCGTCGACTGTCCTCCTCGAATTCATTAGAACTTTTCATGATAAAAAATCGTCAAAAATCTCGGTCGGTCACGTTCTCGTTATAACGTTTTAGCGATTAAATTTTTCGCGTGTAAGAAACGTATGCTTATTTTTCGTTTCATAACGTTACTTCGAAGTGTATGATCGATTTGTTTGAAACATCTGTGGACAGATTGTATCTCGAATTTGAAAGGAACTAAAAGGAATGCAATAACTTGTATCGATCGATCATCTTGTTACGTCGAAATGACCTACCGATATCGCAATCGATTTTACATAACATTTCGGCGTGTTTTTCACTTTTTGCAATATATTTTACGATATAAAATATACAATACGCACCACTGAAGGCAGGTGATCAATCAGAAAATCCAAACGCTGCTCGTCAAAATTCGTAGCGATCATCGAACACGATAAACTTGTCAGCTGGAAAGTCTTATCGCTTGGACAACAAACACTGAATTTCGGTGCCCTGTAACGCGACAGGGATAATCATTGTTTCACCTTCGCTCGACTGTGACCGTGGCCACGTAATTTCGGCATGATCGGCGGCCCCAAGTTATCGTTATTTATCGACGAATCGTATTTCACGGCTCAATAACTATGCGTTCACGTGTCTACGAATTTGCATATGTATCGAATCAGTTGTCGGATTCATATCAGCCGACGATAACAGAGTGACGTATTTACGAGACGTATGCGATTCGTGACAGCGGCGATCATTCGACTTGCATGCGCTGCATTAATCTCGCCTCTAACGAACGCGATGTACACGGTGTAAATTGCTATTTTACGTAGTGTACGCGATATCGCCGTGAACTTCCAACGACGCAACAGTTTTATAAAATATGATAATTGTCCAAAATAACATGCGTTTCAACAGTTAGAGCCAATATCGAAATCGGTAATGGTATTCGTCCATCAAAAAGCTTTCTTTGTACGAATTCGATGATATTTTCGTTCCATTTATCCTAAACGAACCGTTCAAAAATCATACTGATCACGCCGATAAATTGAAAGTATCGAAAAGTGATGATACAAGCAACATTTTTAAAAACTTACTTTAGAATTTATTATTACCTATGTCATCTTACGATGAACGAACTAATGGAAGTAAGTGACTTGTTTCGTGAGGATTAAAAATTAATCGTGTATTTATTTAATGAAATTAAGAAATTAACAAAAGGTAGAAGAATGAGAACGGTGATCGCTACCGATTTCACTGAACCTAAACCGTGGTGAATGAAACAACAATTTCCAAAAACGGTTCCTACATTGCGTTGTAGGATTAATTATGGATGTCAAATGAAACGTCAAACGAAACGTTAAACTGGAAATTCGGAAGACAATGATTTCCGAATGCTCGTTTATCGGAATTCGCAAAAGAGCGATAACATTGTTCTACAAACACCCCCTCACCTCCATTGTTACCTACCATTAGAACGTTTATCCTGCGGCTATCGCATAATTTAATAATAATTAAACGACGATAATGACAACGGATTTTAGCATCCCAATATTTCACGCCGCACGACCATCTCGTCAGTGTAATGGGCAACAGAGATGCATCGTATTAACGATAATTTGATTACGCACGTCCCATCGACATTGCAACGACTAAAAACTACAGTGGAACCCATTTTTTGCATAACTTTCTGCTTGAGACAAACTTCAGAAATATTGTAAAGCTTGTCAACGCAGAATAAATTAAATCGCATATAGCCATACGTGCATATTAAAAAAAAATAAATATTCCTGATCTATTCGCCTAATTTTTAAATAGAAAAATGGAAGGTTTATAGAATGACGTCATTTATATGCAGATCTTAGATATTTGAGCTGAGCAATCTATAAATTGTTAACATTTCGACTTCCGCGCGTTAATCGCTCGACGCGTCGCGTTGCGACATGAAAATCGAAAGATGATCGTCGATGCAGCAATATCAACAGGGTTCACGCTTAACTTACTACACTTTTGACAGTATCAGCCAACCCATCGAGGCCCCTGTCGAGAAAGCAGCTCGGGACTACCTTTCACGAGGACGCATTACAAGACCGATCTATATTCGCGAAACGAGATGCGATCCATCACCGAGCCGCATGATCTTAGCCCGCAGCGATTCACTCTGGCCCTTTATCTCTCTTGACGCTTTTTATTGTTTCTCCTCACGAGAAGATTGCCTGGCCCCCGACTCGAACTGGGTGGCACGATCTCAACCATCCACGCGTTTCGTCGCGGTCCTTCTTTCTTCCTTTCTCTTTCACCGAATTCTGCGCTCGTCCCTCGTTGCGACGAGTTTTATAGCGACATTAAAGCGAAACCTGGGTTTCGACGCGCGATACAAATGACACGGAAAAGGCAGAACGGAAGCTGAAGCAATGGAACACGCGGTTGCACGTGCTGGCCACGTCGCGACGCGATTTCACGGCCGCCACACGACTCTCTCCCGCTCTCTTGCGCTTCGACGGACTTTTAATGAGCCCGCGGGAGAACGAAACACGCGCGGTTGCGTCCCGTTCCCGTGAAACGATATTTGTTCCGTAGAATTGCGGGGAACGCGAACCACGGTCTGCATAATGAGCGACCGAGACGTGCTCTAGCGGTATAGGGGAACCTCTCCCAGCCTCAAGATCTTTTCACTAACCGTGTACGGAGCTTTTCAGGGGAACTCCGAGAGCGTATCTCGTGCTTTAAATTTTTTCTTCTCTTCTTTTTCCTCCTTTTTTTAAAACGAAGATGCTTCAAAATGTGCTTACCTTGCTGTGCGAGCACTCGAAACGCGCGGGTTAAGCGGAGTTGCCTCCACTAGCCAATCGACGCGCAGTAGGAGCTAGTGGTTTCAACTTCAATTCTTTTTTGTCATATGGATAGATAGTTGAAATGTTACAACAATATGCGTTTAACAAACAATTACGTTGCCTGATTTTCAGACAAATCTGCATTGCTTTTGTTTTTTAGCTATTTTACTATCAAACTGTTTCATTTGAATCATGTGCCCTGTATTGCAAGATATTAAATAAAGTAAAATTTATTAGTATCTTAATACTTATACTACGTCCATAATTGAAAATGTCGTACTTAGTTTTCACTTTTGAAGATGTGTTAAAATAATTGAAGTTTATGTATCTTTATCTTATAAAGTTATACTATTATACAGACTGTTACGAGATAATGATTGAATATTTTAAATTTTATAAGATAAAAGAGTAGCACGAAGATGATGACACTTCAGTTTCCTTCGGTGGTAAACAGGACACCTTAATTAATTGTATATGAATCGAAACTAGAAGAAATATATATCTAATAAAAGTTAATTATGCGAATGAGACAGTTAATAAGAGAAATGGACAGGGTTGATTCGATTGCTCTCCCAGGAAAATAGTAAGGACAATCGTATTAGCGCCATTAGAACCATTCGAGACGATTCGTTTGAATTTTAAGGTTTAAATGGTCCTTCTCGGAAGGATTTGGGTCTGAGTAATCTCGTCTCGAGAGTCTAGACGCAGCCCGAGGCGCCGAACAGCTCGAAAGACGACCAAGAGAGAGACGAATCAGCATGCGAGGCATGGCTTCGGGCCGACAAATCTTTTGAAGCCATTCGTACAGAGGAGAGTCTTCCACCCGGGGTCCTTTCAGGCATACATTTCGTAACAGACTACAAAACCCACTCCGAATGCAATTATGTGGTACCTTGGCGGACACCTAAAGTGCCAGCAACGTAATTACCGCAGTCGTTATAATACAATTTGCAGCGAAATTAATTTCTTTGCAAACGTTTCCCCTTTCGACTTTTGGCTAATATAATATTAGCGTCTTTTGTTGCGTTGTAACAGTTTAATTATAAAATCTACGCTCACGATTGTTCAACGGTATTGCGGTTGTGAAAATCAAAGGCTCGCTCTACAACCCTCTCTGTACTACTGTACGAATATCTGGTTGACAGTTTCACAATTTTGAGTTAATCCAACGTTTCACCGATACAAACTTTAATTCGACTTTACACCAGTTTACGATAGTATTCGAACGCTTGTAGAAATGTTTTACGAATGTATTATGCATGTATGAATTATCATGACAATATTGAGTTTGGATATATATGAATATTGATATATTTGAATATGGAAGCTACAAGATATTTAATTAAAAGTATTTAAACATCCGATAATCTATTATATCAATAAGCCGCGATATTCAATGGGACTATCTTTATCAGTAACTGTGTGTTCAAACCGTATATCAATTTTTTACTAAATATAGATATATTTGCAGTAAATGTTTCGTAAATGTATCAGTTGTCAATGAAATTCCAAAATGTACTGCTATAACACACACAATATATATAAAGTTTTCTCCGGTAAGTGTCCAAATGCTTTAGTGAGCTATTACGTAATAAAGTAGTTGCGTTCTAACGTCGATGCAAATAGAACGTATGTTACTTTCTGTGCAAACGGAAATCGTAAAATCGATACACACCTCTGACGAATGGTTGAGCCGATACCAAGCGAACCGCAAAGCCGATGTATTCGAAAGTGGGTTCCCTCGCCGTGGAATTTCAAGACGATCTTTCTCCATTCTCCTTGCACCAGTACCACACTTTATCTTAAAATATTTCTCAGACGTCCACGGGTATAATATAATTTACACGAGCGGAGCTATCAAAGCCGTCACGTGGTCCCTATGATTTGTGGTATTCAATTTTATTTTATCCGAAACGCTCGGTCCGGGACGAGACTCTCAAACGGATATCCTCTTTCCTACTTCCTACAGGTGGAATTTTAAATAGTTCACTACAGGAGAAATTTTGATTTCATCGTATGGTTCACGGCATGAAATGTTGTCAACGAAGGAGGACAGTTGGAGGAACAAATCGGCATGCGAGATTTTATAGGGAAAACCTCTTGTACGCTGCCTCCCCTTTTCGTTCAGCCTACCGAACAGGCGAGTTCATTTCGGATGGTATAAAACGGTTTCTATTCTGATCCTACAAGTACCTCCAACAGAATCAATAATGGAATAGACTAAGTGAAACATTCATCGCCAAAAAGTTGGTCGGCCGCGGAAATAGCATATTCTCGCTTCATTCCAACTGATAAAAAATATGGAAAGGAAGGGATAATGTCGGTTGGCTTTCTTGGTCGACGAGTTCGAGTTTCAGTTCGACAGAATTAAACTAATATCCTACTATGATCTTATGAATCATTTCCATCTTTGACCGAACGCCCATCTTTGTTTCATGTAGAAATCGATCGAGCCCATCGAAACGCGATGGAAGACGGGTTCAATCTTTCGCAGGAACGATTTAGTTTCCAGCAGGAACGAGCAATCGAAGTAACGATATTAAATGCTGTACACTCCAGCGGATTGTATTGATTGTTTCGTTATAGTTCGTGTCTGCGTCAATCCCGGCGACCTGAATAAAAAGCTCCGAAAAAGAGAGAAATCCCGCGTCAAAGTTTATTTAGACCAGAGTAAATATCGCTCCCGTAGCTTCGAATTACAGCTAAAATTTTCACGCAGTCATCTCTGAACACCAACCTCTAACTTCCTGGAAGATCCAAACGACGTCGATTCGTGTCTGAAAGATTTTCATCCGACAAAATTACACCACCAAACTCCGAATAAACCGACGAGCAAAGTATCTCCTAAAGACCGGGCCTAAGTGAAATGCGGTAACATTTAACTTCGTAGCTTCCCCAACCCTTTCGCTAACTAAGCTCCGGAAACGCGACCGCCATTCTGACCCACTAACGAGCCGTAGTTAGAAATAAAGCGTTTATTCACCGCGCTCGGAATCAAAAAGGCGATTCTCCACTTACCGCGATCGCGTCCCCGTTCCTGCAAATTTTCGTAGCGTACTTTGCGTTCCTGGAACGAACCCTCTATTCTGTTGTCTAAGTTTTGACGCAGTCGGGAGACGTAGGGACTTTTAAACAGTGCCGCGACATCATTTACGGGAAGCTGCGTACACGTGTGTGTACATAAATGTAACTGCATTTACGTTGAATCCTATTTACAACGGGTAAAATCGCATTGGGGGATCCCGTAGTGGAAGTACCTTGGGAATAGCCTCTGCGCAAGCTACACCAGCCTCCCGCTTTTCTGCCGCATACCAACCTCTTCGCCACTTTTCTTCAACGTAGCTGCTGCCGCGTACGAATCTACGCGCCCCGGATGCAAATGCATCGCTAGCATTTTTACGCGAGAACGCTGTACACCGTTCCGTTAAGCACTCTTGCGAGTTTCGACATTTTTATCATCTCTTTCTTGTGCTCCTCCCTTTCGACCTCTTTTCCGTTCTCGCTTCTCTGACGTACCCCGCGTTCGCTTTCATTCCCTAATCCCAAACACACACGTGATGCAGAGTCTCGTCAAGGCACCACGGTAGTTTTATAGTAGCGCGCGTCGGTAATTTCACATGTTTTTGAAAAACGACCGCGTGGACCTGTTCTGCGACCTCGGAACCAGGTCAGAAGCAGTATCGTTGTTAACACGTTGTGTCGCTGTTGTGAAAGAAGGAGAAAATTATCTGTATGAACTCGACGAGAACAACGAAAGTGATGAAGGAAGTTGAAGGATATTCAAATCAGCCTATTATTTTTCGTACATATAGGCACGCGAAGTATGGATGGTTATGTATTGAGAATAACTGATCTTCAAGTACTAGCGATACATAAATGAAGAAATTAAGGTAAATAGTCTGATACTTTTCAGGTAGAAATCAGATGATAAAAAACGTTTGACTTAAAATTAATGTGTAAAGGAAGAACGCGTGACTACTCAAGGTTTAAGGCGAATATAATTACATAGTTGACTGCATAGTTTGCTTCAGATAAAAGAAATTGTAAAATAAAAGAAGAAAAAGGATCACTTTTCGACAAACTAAAATAAAACTTCTCACGTACGTTATATCTAGTAATTTAGAGAACGGCGATGTCGTATCGGTTTTGCACACTTCATCGTCGTTTCGCGATTTATTCAGCCTGATCGACCGTTTGTTCCATTCCCATCTAGTTCGTTGTTGCGTGTACCGCGAATAGCGAGTCGCAATGTGATATTACTAAACATATCATTTATTCACCAAACAGTCAGAATGCACGTACGAGACCTGGCTAGCGACCCCAACGTTCTACACCGCGCACAATAAAGCCGTCGCGGGCTCGGCCTGTGTTTGCGAATAGAATTCAATGTGGACACGTGTTCGCAAATATCCGCAAATTCTTTCAAGCCTCTCCTTCCACGGCGCCACCGAAAAAACGTTTTCTCTGCCTATGCTGGATTGCAACGTTTGCAGTCGACCGCGACTCTGACCGCTCTTGATCCTCTTTCATCGGATCGCAATTCTCTTGATTTCATCAGTGTTGTTCGTTTGCGTTGATCGCTTGTCTACGATTAACGAAGCTCCTGTCAATTTCTAGATGCGGCTCGATCTGCGACTGAGTTATATGATCGAGCGCGAATCTACGAGCGACTATGCAATTCCTTTTGCAACGTGTTTGTCAAAGACCTTGATTACGTGAGATGTAGAAGCATTTGAAGCCTGCGAGTAAATTAGAGATTGAAATATAACGAGGCTTAGGAATATCGAATCGTGATTAATGGTTATCGAGGAGTAGAAGCTTCTTGAAATTAATCGAGTTAGAGGAATTCAGGTTACTCGAGCTTATGTTCATGCAAATCAGATGAATGCTTGACTAGCAATAAGTGAAATTCACTTCAAAAGAACTTGTATCTAGTTCACATTGTATGTAAGTAATTCACGTCATTGAAGATGTATTTCAAACTTCAAGGAATAGCTGATAGAACTTCGATTTCGTTTGAAAATTAAAAGAATATATCATATCAAGTATAACTAGCAAGTTAGAAAAGTCAGCTCAAGCTACTTGAATTCAAGCGACTCGACGCAAATACCTAGATATTGCTTTTCAACTATTTAGAATTGTAGATCAATGTTATAAAACCATAACCGTACAGGCAATATGCGTATAATAAGAATCTACATATATATGTATGACTTATTATTCCCAACTATTTTCCGTAACGAAAATTTATCGGAACGACGAGGGTCTCGTTTATATTCTAATAGAAAGACCCGTTATCAAAGATCTTAAACGAAAGTTATTCCGCATATCCTGGGAAAAACAGCGCAGCGTTCCGTTTCATACATACCACTGGCTTGCGTCTACTATGGCCAGGCTAAACTCCAATCTAAATTCCGATGCTTCTAGATCGGAATAGATTTTGCATGTAAGAACGCGAGTTCGTGCGCTGACCGGTCTCTACTCGCTTTCGTCTCCGTTTCCAACGTTGGTTAGCGTCCAAAACGCCACCCTCTTTGCTTCCACCTCTTTCTTCCATCTCTCTGAGTTCTTTCAACCGTCCCCCATTCGCCATTGACGTAGATTAAAAAATTTCTGCGTCGAATTATGAAAAGCTATTTGTCCAGCAATCGTCAGAACCGCTCGTTAATGGATTTCTCGAGCAAGCGTTCCCCTACGTGGAGCGACGCGTCCGAGACAAGGACAACGACGACGAAATATGCATCAACCTGTACAGCCTCCTCCTCCTTGCGGCAGCATTTTCATCCCATTCCACCGACCTTTTTCAGCCACTTTAGCCAACTGCAGTAGCAAACCGCCGACAATGCGGAATAGGAATTTCATTCTGCGCGAAATGCCGCGGTCGTTGCTCGTTTTTTCCGCGGCCAAGTACCCGTCCCTGTCCTGCATCCGATCCCACGCCGTAGTTACATTTGACTCGGCATGTGTGCAACGAGAGTAAAAGAGAGAAAGTAAAATAGTAGAGAGGAGAGGGAGAATGACGTGAGAGATGGAGGAACGAGGAGAAGGAAATAAGGCCGAAGCAGATACCGAAATTAACTGCACCAAGCAAGATCTCATTACCATTTCGCTGGCAGCTCGTTTCACGACGACCCAGCGCCAGCAACTAGCTGAAATAATCGCGCATTAGCCGAGTTTTCGCCGCGAGGAAACTGCTTCCGCGCGATGCTTTTCTTCGAATCGAGCGGCGACCGACAAGAGGCTCTGAATTGGCTGGCGATTTATCGCACTGCATTATTTAACCCGCCATTGCAAGCTGCGCTCGCGTTTCTCCAAACGTTCTTTTGCCATAGTTCGCGTACCTACGACCGCGATGTATGAGTTGTAAATATTAATTAGTCCACTCGACATCACTATGAAGTATATTCGTGGTTCTTTTCTTCAAAGTTTGTCAGCTTTCCTCCTTGCTGTACTATTCTCGTTAGAAACGTCATATTAAATTTCAGGCAATTTTAATTCAATGGCGAAACGTCGTTGAAAAGACACGCTAAAAGTTATATCATTTTTTACAGTAACGAATTGAGGGCATGGAACAACGCGAATGAACGTCGTAGCTCGTCGCGATCGCTCGTTCGAAAAGTATTTCAGGTAGAAAAGACCTCAAATAGACACCGAGCTACGGATTCGCCTTGAAACGACGTGCCGAACGGAACAGTGAAGTTAAACGAAGCGAATAAAAGAATTAGACCAGGAAAATTGAATTCAGCCGGCTGGAGAGACGGGGATCGAAGTGGTTGAACACACAAAAGCCGGATCCTGAAACGGTAAATGTATCAAGAAGCGTACATCTTTAATCAACTTCGATTCGTTTCGTCGAGCGTTACTTTTATCGTACCTATTCTCCTTTATCAACTACGATAACAAAGCAACGAGTATCGAATGTACTCTCTACAAATAGGTTCGATACCACTGATATCGGTGTTACATCGACGAGATCGATCGCTCATGAAGACGTTAGACCAACTCCGATTCCTTCTACCTTATTATCATACAGCGCGAAGGAAGCTCGGTTCGTTTGTGCTGTTACCAACGACCCTACACGATGGAAGGGAAAAGTTAAACCATGCGAATAAAAGAATTGAACTGTTAGATTAGGAGAGAGGGAGCAAACCAGGAAGAGAGTAAGAAGCGGTACGAAAGGGGTATAAGAGAAAGAAATCGAGCGCTAGGAATCCGGTGTTCGCCTGGTCGCCTAGCTGGTCTGGATGATCGTGGTTGTTCTGCTTCTAAGATTACGATCATAACGAAAATCTTCTCGTTCCCATTGGCCGTCAAGTTTCTCCTCCGTCTTCCTCTTTTTTTCTCTACATGAGTCCTGTCGTCCATTTGATCCTTTCTTCTCGTTCTATGTCCCTTCCCTGCTCCCCTCTTTTTTCTTCCCATGACGTCGCTCTGTGTATATGAGAGCGTCCGGCGACGGCTGCATCGCATAGAGCATTGCGAGCGGCACGGCATGCATTATGGAACGAGCAGGCAACGATTCTACCGGAAAAATTGCGGACACGCGAGACGAACGCGATCTGCAGCCTGACTACCTACCTACGTAGATATGTACCTAAGCACCGACCCACCACTACTCTCGGTTATCCCGCTCTGTAGTCGCCGGAGAAGATTGCTTTCCTATATTGCATCCACCACCCCATCCCTTTACGCAGATATGCGCACGTTACGGCAGCTTTCCATTTCAGAAGAAATGCGGTTCCTTCGTTGTTTATGTCGAACGATGTGTGACACAACAATAAGGAGCCACCATTTCGCCAAGTTAAATGATTTGCCGACAAGGAGCGATAATTTGGATAGAATTGTGCATTGTGCTGCTTTGATTGGTACAATTTTTGCTTGTCTGGTTCGTTTTGTTTCGATTAGATCACAACTCATTCGATCAGAGTTTGATTAGACTTTAATAATAAGCAGGAAGCGATGACATTTTTCATTTCGATTTCATCACATCAATTGAATGTTAATAAGTATCGATCACAAAGCAGCCGATTTAAACCGCAACGTGTCGTGTATGCAATGAACATTAAACGATCGGCGGTCCAACAACATACATTAATCATAACGAATGGCACGGTCAGTCGACTGTAATCAAACGGTCGAGCGAACAGACATGAATAACTTCTATCGTAGTTATTGCTTTTAAGGTGAATTTAATTAACCTCGCTTAACCGCGTACTTATTTTACACACTGAGTTCGCCTCGCTCTTGTTACGGCGAGTTCACCGTATCTCGGAGATAAGATAAAATCTTTCGTGGACCAGTTAAGAATCTATTATTTCGATCCTAGCGAATCTTCTTCCTACAAACCTTCGCGCGAAGCCGAGATTATAATCAATTTTCATCGGTGAGCAGAGTGTACAAGGAAGGTGAAACTGCTATCATTAATCGCAAGGGTTAATCATAAAAAGAAAAGCATCTGTCTGCGAGAGGGGCTGACAGTGATGCAGCGCGAATCCGAGTGAATTTGTCGTCGACGGGAAATTCCGCGCGAAGTAGCCTGCAAGCGATGATGGAAACGCGAACGAGGACGATGTGGGTGCGGAAAGCCGTTATAAAAGAAATATTCGACGACAAATGTACAAATGAGGACGAGGCAGGAAGAGGACAGAGTTGAAGCGTTCGCGTGGTTGCTCGTGCAACGTTGGCTGTCCCGTTTGCGTCGTGGAAAAGCCACGCAAGAAAAGCGTACAAAGAAAGAAAAAAAGAAACGAATGAACGAGCGTCCATCTCCCTCCGTGTTAGATTATGACCCTGATGTTATGAAGAACCGAGTAAAGTGACAGCCGCGCAATGCTGATGAAAGGGAGGATAACAGCGTAATCCCCTTGAGTCCGGTTTTCGAAGAGAGTTTTCGTCAACAGATGCGGCAGGATAACGACGTTTTAAATTTAACAGTACTTGAAAATAAACCGTGCGCCCGACCCGATCCTCCGAAAATTCTATGCATGTTCTCTTTGTGGCTTTTGTAGAGAAATTAAACCGGTCCACGACGTTTACCTGTGGAAAGTCTCTTCGTCGTATCTACTGTCGCGCGATGTTTGCCTTGTTAGTTTATCGAGCTTTAGACTTTCAGGGACAGGATGATGTTTTCTAACCCGTGTACCGTTTCGACGAAGCGTAGCTGGATATGTCAGCTGAATCTACGTCTTTTACGTTTTACTTGGAAATCGAGGAAGAATCGAGAAGGAAATCGACCGCCGTTTTCTCTAGCTGTATACGTATGTATGCACGTACATAGGTTCTTTCTATTCATTTTATCGAACGACTCTCGTATCTATCGTGATTCCCGTTAAGTCTCGTTTACTTGGATTTGAAAAAGTTATCCGTCCCATCGGACGGTACAGGATACGAGCTCGAAAAATACCGTTTCGATAAACACAATACATCATGGGCCAGTGACTGAAAATAGTGCAAGATAATCGGTCCTCAGAAAAATAAAACGACAGAGTGTCGTACAAAATGACGAGCACGCGTAATGACAGACCGCTAGCCTTAGTTGGTAAGATTGATAACTATGCAATGCACCGATCGAAACGAGAAACCCATTACTTATCTTCGGAAGGACTATCATTATGCGAGTTCCCTTGCACACACGGTCCTGGTATTCCAAGTGATCTGTGGAACGCTCGACGCACCGGGATCGGTAGCATAGGAGTAATTAGTCGAAATTATTCCAAGTCAACGTTCGTGGAATGAATGTAATTTTGTTAGAACGCACTCGGTGAAAATGATCGTCTCGCGAAACCATCGTTTCCAATTCAAGAAGCGCTATGCATACCTAAGAAATAATGATAATTGCGTTTCTCCGTTATTTTGCTGGCGCGTTATATACAATACGTTGTCTGTTGGAACGTCGATAATTTCGAGTATTTAGAGTTTAAGAACGAAAGCTCGCGTACGAAGAAACTCGAGCTACCGTCTGACAACGATCGCGAAGGAAATAACGTGACGCTCTTAAGGACACTTACCTGAAGATGGAGCTGTCCGTTGTTGTCTACCCATCCAATGACCATGTCAGCTCCAACGCTGCCGTCATCCCTCGTGAAACCCAGACCCACGTAGCCGAGAGTCTTCACTTGAATCTCGAACATCACATCTCTCTCGCCAGGCGTCCAAAGAACTAAGAAGTTATTGTCCAGAACGGCACTGTGTTTCCACTCGACGGAGAGGACGCCGTTGACGAAGAGGAGGAGACACGTCGCGATTACGGCCTTCATCTTTTACAACCGATGCGCCTCAGAACATCTGTAATCAAAGAAAAATGCCCTATCGTTAACCGTGCGTTCTTCTTCAATTTTATTAAATTCTATAAAATCCGAAATTTTTTTAATCATAAAATTAAAAATTACTAAAGATAAATCAATTTCGGTTAGGTTAATTTAAATTCTTGCAAATGTATATACGACATAATTCGTTGTTATTGCGAGACAGGAATTTTTCAGGCAAAGAGATTATTACGTTCAAGAGATACGTTCCCCGGGTTAAAAGGTTAAATACAAACCAAAATATTCAGATTTTCATACATTTACGTAAAGCGTCTCACACATTCCATCGTTATAACCTGCCAATGTGCGAGGTAACAAACCCCATTCATCAGCTTTTGCTACGTCTCGCAACCCCATAATTACAAGTGCTTCGAGCCCTTACGCGGAAAAGCGCTCGCCGCTAAAACGACGTAGCCGCGTTTCTTTCTCGCCGCTCGTTAATCATCGCCATTTCTGCACGACCTAACAAAGTAGCGGAGGAGCGTTGCGCGTATCGATGCCTCTCGTCGCATCGACATCGAGCGAAAGGCCCCGTAACTCGTGTTTCCACGCCAGCGTTCGATGGTTAGCCTGCTATTTAGGCGTTTTACGTGGTTGTAGATGGCTCGGTTATATTTTCCTTCAATATTTTAAGAGCAGTGGCTCGCCATTAGCCGCGTAACCGACACACGGACCAAGCCGCTTGGTCCTAAAGCGTAAACGACTCGAAGCCACATATAACAGTTGGCCACCGGTGCCGCTCGATTCCTCCTATTTCGCATGCGACCCGCTCTATCGCGCTTAAGTGGGACCCCGAAAGTACACACTTTCGTCCCGGTATTTTCACTCGTTTCCCACGTAAAATCGTATTAGCCTCTTTAGCCCTCGGCTTCCCTAGAACCGCGTTCCGCCACTTGGCCTCAATGAAGATGCGCTCCCGTTATACGAAAGACGACGAAAACAACGCGAGCTACGGTGGGAAAATTTTTGGGTGGTGTAGTTAAAAGGACTTTACGTAACCAGAGAGAGAGACAATCAAATTGATTTATTTCGTCAATGGTTTTAATGGGATCCTAACTCCTAATACGTGCTCACGTTAAACTGCAAGATTAATCGTCGACTCGATTCGCGAACAATGATTGATGTCGACCTTAATTCGCGATAAAAGCGACTTGACTTATCAAGAATCAAAACCGATATCACCGGTGTTATTCTTGCGTCGATTTGCGAGCTCTCGGGCATTGATCTAGCTGGCTATCAATTTCACTTTATTGCCGGCACAAAGAGTATTCGTATAGATGGAGATAGGTATATAACGTAATTAACGTCGCGGAATGGATGAATGGTAAACGCGCGGACAAAGAAAGAGTTTCTCGCGTACGATCGAACGAGGGAAAGCGGAACGAGATGGAACGGGGCCACGAGAGCTCGTCGATGTACCATTTGCGCACCGCGTTCGCGGCAATCAAGCAAGACGAGCGCGGCAGTGAATTCGCCCAATGAAAGAAAAAGTCTATTCGTGACCGCATGGATTAAGCGAACGACGTATACGTTCACCCGTGCACGGAACTGCGCATCGCGAGCACGAACGAGCAAAAACGAAAACGACAGTGAAGGAAGCAGCAAAAGCAGAGTCGGCAGCAAAGATAGTGCCGGTATGGAAAATAGAAGAAATTCCTAACCATCGGCCATAATGGTGACGATGAAAAAACACGAGCAAAACCGAGCGTAAAGGAAATCGAATTGATTCCATTGTCGATTAAAAATTCAATAGGTACGCGTGTATGCAGGTGAATGGTCGACGATGGTTTTTGGCGAATCGTCGCTAGAAACGGCTGGCCGATTCGGAAAGGGGTGGAAAAACAGATGGCCGACCGACGAAATCTCTTTTGTTCGAGCTTGGTGTGCAAACATCCGCTGGTAAATCAGCAGGACACTGTCAAGAGAACTGTCAATTCGATAGCAATCGAATCGATTAATAGTAACAATCGCGTGACGCTTGAACGGACCGATGGAAATCCGGGGGACGCGAACGACGCAGTTACCAAGTGTCAGACGAGTGGGCTCCGCTCCATTGAACTATTCGTTTCTGTGCATGCGGTCGGGAAAAGCGGAGAATTAAGCGTTTCACAGAGATCACCGCATCGGTGGAACATACGAATGATTTTGCGCGCGTCTCTCGCTGTCCCGTTTGTCTGGAAAATACGCGTGACGCGAGCCACTGGTCGCTCGCACCGCTTCAACCACGTGTTCCGCGCAATTTCAGGCACCGCGGTCATCCCGCGAATCTCCGACCAATCGTTTTAATTAACGACGCAACAGTGGCTGTAACGCATGCCCGTTCAAGCAATGTAGACACGTACGATGTCGAACCGGTAATTTTCCGCGTTGTAATCAGAATCGATAGCCGTTCTCTCCTCTCTTACGTGTCTGATTCACGACAATGATTTTTTTTACCGTCCGTTAAAATCTAATGGACGTAATCCCGACGGTACTATCTCCAAATCGTTAGGGCGAATTCAAAATAATTCGACCCCCCATCCGTTCACGGTAATTTGGAAGTTCAAACGAGGTAGAGAAATCGTACGATTTTTCGCACGATAATCGTAATTCGAATCGCGCCGTTTGCATTTTCATATTTTTCCAAACATTCCATTACGCGATAGGTAAATCTTTAATTGGATAACATTAAACGATTGAAACACGTGTTTCTCCGATACGTTTTGTAACGAAATCGAATCGATTATTTCATGCCGATTATGTAACGAGGCTTGATTGTTCGGGATTAAAGTAAAATTTGACTTTTATAATTTACAAAATCTGGATTTAAACGCTTTATGCGTCGTTTTATTTTCGCGAACACGTAAAATATACGCAGAATGCACGTGTTATTTTAACGAAATGAGAACGCAATATTTATTATGGAACTATGTGATCGATAATACCGTTTCTGCTTGTTCTCGATGAGTGCAACGCGAAACAAAATATCTGAAAATGTGAATTCTCGATTTGAAAACAATGGTATCGTTGACCTGAAACTGGGTCGAGCAACGAAGTAATTTGCGAGGATTGTACACTGTCTCCTGAAACATAATCGTTTCAGGCGCTACACACGGCGTTGGGAAACTTCGATCTCAAGGCCCGAGACCTCTAATAAGGTCATACAAATAGTCAAAGTTCGTCCCATAATGAAACTACATCGCGGAAACTGTACGGAGTTTCGGGCGCTCGTCAACCGGTTTGTTTCGTGACCGTCCAATTCTTCATAATTGCTTCTTTAACAACTGAACACATTCCAAGCGCAAAGGTTACCGCGAACAATACAAATCCATTAACCAAATTGGCAAGCAAATACATGTAATTTACTTTTATTCGTGTCCTCTATCTTCGATGGGAGAAGAACATAGAGTTTTCATTCGCAGAAAAACATCGATCCATCGAATCGTTGGGTTCGCGATATGGGCAAATCATTGTAATTTATCAAAAACGAGATCAACCGTGACGGGATAGGTTGATCTGCGATCTCGAACGTCGCAACCTGTTTTCGTTGAGGAGCTAACGCAAATAGGAAAGCAGATAACGCGCGTTAGGTCCAATCGTTATCCGATTCCTCGAACCGATGCGACGACCAATAGATACACCGAATTTGCGGATCGCTCCACTATACGGTTCCGTGTACGGCGCGACGCGACGATTGGTCCCGGTGATCGGTTCGCATCCATCGCCCCATCAGGAATTCTCGCTGATGCATGCAGCATGCGCAACGTGAGTTCGTCGATTTTACGGTGCTAGTAGAGCAACCGCCAATCTGAAAACGATCGATTCAATTAACAGTAACAGCGGTGTAATGTGCGCCGGATGTGAGGTGATGCATCGGCAGGAGCAGCTGTCGCGCGGCAACTCGAATCGCTCGACCATACGGAGAAGCGTCAACTCAAATTGAGAGGACAGTCGAGGTCCGCGAAACGAAAAGGATGACAGGAGGGGATGAGGTTGGCATATAGAGGAGGGTAGTTGAAGAGGAGTAAAACGAGAGAGACAGAGAGAGACAGACAGACAGAGAGAGGAAGATGACAAAGAGAACGCGTGTGGTATGCGAGCAAGAGTGTGAGGGTGAACGATAGAGGAGGAGAGGAAAGGGTGGTGTGAAGGGAATGGAGCCAGGTCGGAGGTGAGCCTAGCTAACACACGACTACCACGGACGGGTTTGATTTGCGGCGTGTCGTTCAGTCGATTGCTCTCAAATTGCGTCCAGCGCCAGTGGCATCAACCTGGAACGTAGCCCCAATACATTGACGCCTCCGAACGAGGCCTGAGAGAGGCCCTGGCTGCCGGCTTTTCCATCGATGTACGCGCTCGCGCAACCGCCTATTCTCATCCCTTTTCGCGCCCTACAAAACTATCTATCTCTCTGCTCCTTTCCACCTTGAAACTCTTCACCTTCTCCCACCGATTTCCGCCGTTTCGTGTCCTGTGCGAATCTGGTCACCCACCACTTCGCCGTTCAACTACTTTTAAAGTTAAATAAATCGTGAAGTAACGATGCTAAAGCGGCGAAATCGAAATACCAAGAGTGTTGTGCGTATTGGAGAGTGTGAATGCGATCGCAGAATAAACAGAAGCGACACGCTGCGTCGCGGCGAAGTTGTTTGAGAAAGAAATAGTCGGTGGCATGTGAAACGAAATTATCGCGCGATAGTTCTCTTTTTTGTTTTTCTTTTTCTAGCTTGTTCTCTATGCGCGCGATGCATGTTATAATATATAGGTAATATTAAATTGAAATAAACACGGCAGAAAGTATTCAAAATACAGATGTTAGCAGGTATTTGATAGTTTCGAATAAAATCCAGTTGACTGGTGGGATTACATCTTTTCCATCGATTGGCAGTTATAAATAGAGGAAATGGTTAACTGAAAGTTTGCGTTCAACCGACTTTTATAGTCGGTTATTAAAGCTCTACGAAGCTCGGCGGAAAGAGGGACAAGAGGGCAGAAAAAGAAAATATCTTGTATCGGTATGCTCAGGTTTGCTTGAAAAATCTGACGTGTACGCTAAAGAGCAAGCTGAAATGTAATTTCTGTGGATGACACCGGAGATAAACGTGATGTGGAATATTATAAAGCTGCTCCTGTTCACTTTTAATTCCTACCCGAATTCCGGTGTTATCGGAAGTAATGGCTGAAAACAGCATAGAACCAGCCGTATATCGGTCGATGACGAAACCGAAAGTCCTGTTACGAACTTCTCCAGCTTAAAGACTTTTTAAACGAACGACGAACCAATGTGCTGTCGTCGGAACGGAGACAACCGACCAATTCATCCATCAACTTCTTTCCACGGAAAATAAATGAAGCTTGGGACAGAGAGGAAAAAAGAGAAATCATATACCTGCTAACGGTGTAGGGTCGGGGCACGCCAATTAACGTCCGTAAAATCATTAGATGTCGCCTAAAGACGCCCATACACGTTGCTCAGCTACCTCTCTTCTATCATAGGATCGGGTACCAGGTCTAAACGTTTCAACGTTTAAAGGTTGCTGACGCAAGGGATTCTCAACCACGCATATACAAGAATAGATTAATGGAACTTGAGCTCGTGGTATGTTTCTCCTCATCGTTCCAAATTTACTAATAGGTGTTCAGAGTTCTTAGTAAATGAGTAACGTTGGAGTTTATCGAAAGTCAACTTAATCAATTCAACTTCATTAATGATTAATTGAAAATTAATATTTAATCCTCAAGTATTCAATAATCTATTTCTACATAAATTCGTTTATAATAGTACATTCCCAGATATATTTTTACAAAATTACATAAAATTTAAAATATCGTAATGTTCCTTCAGATTTGAATTATTTGAATTATTAACTGAATTAATTCGAATTAGTATGAATTAAAGGATGACGAGCACCGAATCGTATACGTTAATGAACAAAGGTATCATTTTGTGTCGCGTAATGATACGCGAAGATTACCTCTCTTTCTTTTTTTATTGTCCAGAGCAGTTTTTTTTTTATCGCAGAACGGAGATCTGCATACGTGCGCGGCACCTTTCATTGTGAAACCGAGACCGCACGGTTTGTAATCTGCACAGGTTTGCCGCAGCAAGTCAAGTCGGCGTTAACGGTGAAATGTTGTATCAAGCTTCGTTAAAAAGTAAGAGTTATTTGCATAGCCGCGAACCGGTGCGTGGTAGGACGCTCGGCGTCGCGTTTATTCATTCAACGGTCGCTGATCGTAGGACACGTGACCGTGTCGAAAAACACGCGAGATCGATGCAGAATAACATGAACGATACTTTGCATCACGATGAAGAATGGGATCGAGTAAATCGCGGTGCGCTATCGTTCTCATTTCTGTACCCGCGTGATTATCGACGGAATTTAATTCAAAACTTTTAACTTCGCTACACCAGTAACTATTTAGCCTGAAAACTACATATAACGTTACACGCGGGCCACGCGAAATATCGTAAGCACATCGGCCAACGAAATTGCACACCAGGTGCAACGGCGATGATTTATTCCCGATGCGATCTACTAATATCTGTAATTAAATACAAACGAATAGAGCTATACAGATAAATTAGTGGTGAACCGAATGGAATTACACATGGAATGGATGTACACAAGCTAAAAAATGATCACGTGTCCAGCCTCTACCCTTATATTAGAAAAGACTAAACGACCCGCGTCACGAGTCATGTCAAAACGTTTAAGAAAATGAATGAAGAACATAACGGTTCGAAACTCGCACGGTGATTAATTAATAATACGTCGTTGGAAAACGATAGGAATCAGATAAAATATGTTACAGTTGCGAATGCTGGCCAAGAGGTACTCGAGAGCTAGAAAGCCGATAAGAGGATTCCAGGGTTGGTGAGTCTAGCAGCAGAAGCGTTACTTTAAGCCCGCGACCCACTTTTCTCGCAGTTTTCCATTTTAAAAATGACCGAACCGTATAACTTCTTCGTGAAATCGCGATATTCATAATGTACTGAGTGTAAAGTTCGCTCGTCGGTGAGGCGAAGGCAAACGGACCAAGAATCGCGACGCTGCTACCTTTCCGACACGCCTTCGAAAAAGAGATGGAGAATGCTTCGACGCGCGAAAAGATAAACTTTCCAGGTTGAGAGTAACTCGAGGAAAGAAGAAGAGGGGTGGAGAGAGAAAGAGGAAGAGAGAGAGAGAGAGAGAGAGAGAGATTTCCAAGGACCGGATAAGAAGATGCACGGGACAACGTGGTCGTGAAAAAAGAAAAAGAAAGAGTAAGAGAGATAAGAACGGCGGAAGAACCGACTTTCCAAGTAGTGGAACGGGGAGAACGCAATTGCATCGATGCAACTGTAGTCCCCATAGATCATTCGCTTCCCGTGTTCGAGGGCTGGCGTTGTTTCTCACCGAAGCTCGTTCATCTTTGTGGAGAAAAGCTATACGCGTGACGGACGAACGGAAGGAGAACGCTTTAGCGACTCGAGTTGCGTTGTTTTACACGTTAACAATGAGGAGGAAAACTACAACTGGAACACGCTAGATGAGTAAAGGAGAAAGCAATTAATTTTAAACGCGAAACAGTACGCAGACGTCGCGAGTCACGTACGCCAATGCTGTGATATTTTTATTTTCGCGAGTTCGCCCTGGCAACTTGCTTTCCGTGCAGCAGTGTTAAACGTTGCAGCCACAGCCGCGTCTTGCATTAATTCTGACGCGAAGTTTGCAGTCGTCTTGCAAACACGAAATTAATTTTCCTCTGTACGGGAGCCGTGCGCGCGTGTGTCAACCACGACAGGACGCGAAACCGACGAGAAATGAAGGAAAAAGGAGGAAAGAGTTGCAAAAATGGAAACACGACGACGTTCTTTCGCAGATGTCCTTTGTCCTGCGAAACGGAAGATCGTCCTGTAGATGCGTTTTTTCACCCGCGAGCAACCTCTGCCTCCCTTTAGCTCGTCTAATTGCGTAGCTTGCCCAATTAACTTTAAAAAAATGACGTGGTCGTCGATCTTGGTGGCGCTAATTAACGCTTGCTTGTCAAAAGTGCCCCTCTACCGGCCAATCTCGTCCCAGCGAACTCAACGACTTTCCCACGAGCCGGTTTACCGCGCCACGCCGCGTCGTTTCGCGTCCGCTCAGGAGATTTAATTACATTTCTATGGACCTAGGGCAAATGAGGGAGTAATAGGCGGAGGATTCCGGCTGCCACTGAGAACGAGAGAGTCTTCGAGCCTCGAGAACTCGACCACAGCATGCTCTAACCTCGAGTCGAGTCGGGTCGACTCTTTGCCTCTGCCTCGCAGAAGTGCCGGCGTATGCATAATAGGTGATTTAGCTCGCGGAGCACCATAAGGGTAATCCAACTCTTAACCACGTAGGATCAGCAGGAGAAGAGGACAAAGAGAGAAGGGCAAGAGGAGCGAAGATGAGAACCGGAGAGAAGATAAAATAGAGGAACGAATGCAAGAGAAGGAAGGTAGTAAAGTGGATCGAAGTAAGCGGAAAAGAAAGGTCGACGCCACCGTTGGATCCGCCAACGTGCATCGTTGTACCGGGTGCCAGGCTACGAAGGAGATTTCATACGCGTTGTTCCACGGTAAGACGCGCCACTCGCGTGTCTCAGCCTGTACGTAACCGTTACCAGTCATACGCGACCACGAGGTATTGTGGCGCAAAGAAACCAACCCGATAGATCGAGATCGAAAATGTACGAGTTGTATAAAACGCGCATATAAAATATATCGTATTCAGAATACATAATATATTGGTGAAAACGAAGAGGAGGGGTTAAAGAAGTCGAAAGGGGACAGGATGGAGGGGTCAGGATAATATATAACCGTCGCTTCGTAACGCAATCGTAAATATATTATGAGATAAGTCTCCGAACGCGTTATCCTTTTAAAGCGAGGTTACGCTGGCACTGGCGGGATATCCATGGCGGAAGCGATGATGGCAGCCACGTTCGTACGACACGACTTACGGCAAATATTTCTTACGTTCGCATGCTAAAACATGCTTCACCGACTGGAATTTATCTCGACGATAACGTCACTCGAAACTCGACTAACCGGGAAAACTCGATCGTCACACCCACCTCGATCTTCTCTACGTTTGATCGGCCCCAATTTTTTCCTGTCGATCGATTGCATCGTATTTCGATCAACTTCTAATCCAAGAGTAACCTTCATGGGATACTCGAAGGAAGAATCTACTTATATTCAAAAGGTATCAGCGGGAATCACGGGAAACGCTCATGGGAAGCTTTAACAGCATGATTGATGACGGATCAACTTCGATTATCGTGCAATATCGACCGGACGTATATACTACAGGTGTTTCGTGTAGAAGATTCCTTAAGAAAATGTTAACAACAATCTTTCCTGTTCCTTGAAAGTCTCTACTTCAAACTCTGATACTTCGAAACTTTCCAAGTCGATGGTATCTCCTTGATGCTCCGCATCTTGAAAAATACAACTCCCTTTTTTTTTACAGGCTTCGAACGAGATACATTACCGGTTAATGTAATTGCTGAAAGAGAATCTATATGGACAGCCATGAAATCGCCTGAAAATAGAAACGCGAACGAGAGTCAATTTGTACGCCCACTGTAATAATCCTATTATAAATAACAGTATACAATGTGATCGAATAATGTTTCCTGCCTATGCCTACTGTGCAATCATCCACGCCGTTTTCTTATCGTTATCCTTATCACATCCGCGAAAGTAACTCCTTGTAATAACTATGGCGTGCAGTTTCCACGGTAGTCAGCGCTTCTGCGATTCTCGGATCCTTCTTATTCGTACGACGATAATCAGGGTCCTCTGTCTCTCTTGGAAATTGTCGTGGACGAAATAATCGCATCGAACCACGCCCTTAGTGGTCCCGTCTATCGTATTCATACACGTTCAACAAGCATTCCACAGGCATGGCGTCTACCTGCAGGACTCGCGATTGGCCAAGGGAGTCTTGCTTCCGGACAACGTTTCTTGTAAGCATTTCAGCTGCGCGTCTTTTGTCTGCGCGACGCAATGGCCGCTCGCTTCCTCGCTCACTCGCGCGTGGTGCACGCACCTGCAGCTACCGGAAGTCTATACGCGCCAACTTGCACGCATGTTGACAGCGCCGATGCTGAATCGCGAGAGGAAGTCGGGGACCGAGTACCATCTATTGCCCGTGATGTTATGCGGCTGCTTCCTCAATTAGCGCGTGCAAAAGTATATTTATTGCGTGATCGCGTTACTATGGATGTTGGTTGAATATAGAAAAATATTTTGAAAAGCAATCTTGAGTAGAGCAAATTGAAAATTAAAGTTCAAGTAGAGCTTTATGTCCTGGGTAGATTGGAGAAATATTTTAAAACTGCCACATCGGAGAATCGAGATTTTGGTAAAATTGATTCAAATCTATAATGGATATTTGAATTTGACTCGATTTTATGTTGCGAAAGCATCCCAATTTTAGTACCAGAATATGCGTTTGGCGTCTGATTTTACAACGTTCTGATCAATTTTATTGATTGGTCGCAAGCTGTTTACGTATTTATGGAATATGCAAAGTGCACAAATATACAGAGTGGATATAATATGCAGAAATATATAAAAGTATACATATTTAGAAAAATCCATTATATTGATCAGTTTAACTTTCTCTAGCTTCTTTTGCAATTAAACGTACCAATCCCTTAACTGCATTGCATTTTGAAGCACTGGAAAATTTGTATGACACAGTCGAACTACTAAAAGCTTAGTCGACGCGGAAGAAATTACATGGAAATGTTGAACAGGTCCATACGCCATGGTCACGTCATGCCGAAAGAAACGCGGTTAAATATTCTACGGATGTTGGAAACATTAACCGTGTAATTTATGGGACCGTTGGTGGAGGTCTTATTAGTCGCATCGGTAGATGTGAGCGCAATTGGATCGTTGCTCGGGGAAAAGTTTCCTGCGTCGTATATTCCGGTCGTGGCGGCGATAAAATGCATTTAAAAACGGATTCTCAATACCTCATTGCCGTGGATTCCAATCTCGTCGATCGTTTTTCTTCTGGCAACGTCTCCCGTGAGGCAAATTAAATTAACGGGAAGCGGGGTAACGTCTTCGACGGGAATAATTGCGAGCTTAATTGTGGCGATTCGTTTCGAGGCGCCTTACTCGGCCCCGTTCAATAGAATCCTCGTCATCGACTCCCAATCGCGCAACGCCAGGATCGTTAAACGCATAGCTAGATCGTCGTTTCGCGAACAAAGACTGACTTTCGACACAATAGTAACCCCCTAAAAATACCAGGCTCGTTTAACTGCATCAATATCAGCCGAAAAAACATATTATCGCGCAAATGATCCGTTTCGTTATCTATTTTCTTTTCGAACATTGTTCCATCGAATTGTTCATAGCGATACGCCAATCATGTTTGTTTCAATTATCCTCTGTATTTCTATCAAATATCGTACACGTCAAGCGGCGAATCCCACGATCGAGTATCAAGCTTCATACTCGCTCGAAATGAACATCAAAGTTGGTGGTTTATCATCGGGGAACCGTATGAAACAGTAAGGTGATGGGCGTGATAAGTGCAGAAGAATCACTCAATATGTTCAACAATAAATATTTATTAACCTATGTTCTTTGTATACACTTATGCGTAGAACGCGCGATACAATTATCAGTTCGCGGTTACAAGTTCGAACTCAGCACGATACGTTTCGCGGTGCGATTCAAGTCGGAAGATGATTGCACAAGATGTCGAGAAATTCGGATTCATTATTACGGCCAACTACCAACGATCAATTCGGACCGTGGTCTTACAACTCGTATAACGACTAGTGACTAACTTTCCGTCACGATGATGCTGCTTAGGAAAACTATGATTGGGTGTGTCTAAGGATACGACATCATCGGATTCGTTGAGGAAAGCGTTTGTTCGGAAAGTGAGGGAAATGGACGTCACTGTTAATTGGCTAAATTTTGAGTTGTGGTTGGAAAGTGGTTGGAAAAGGATGCTAACCACCCTTGAGAGAAAGTTGCAAGCGGGAAGCGTCGTACGTGAGGAAAGCAGATTTCCAGTATCTTCCTGTAGTGGGTGGTATGCGTAGGGACTTAAGACAAGGACTATGTGTCCCTTTGGAGGACCTTAGCTAAATAAATCCTAAGATTTATAGCAAGTCCTTAGGCTAGCTGAAAATTTTCTGTAAGAATGTATCGACCTCTGGCAATCATCTTGTTCGAAGGATAGGGTCTTTGTGTAGCGAACCACGGGACAGAAACCGTTGAAAAGTTTGCTGTCGAGTGCCGCTACAACAGAAAGTAGAAGAAGAGAGCTGTGAACAGGAGCACGGGTCACAAAAACTTGAGAAAACGATTCGAAACTTTGTTTCTTTTTCAATTAAACAAACTGTAATTGTCACTGATAAATTCATTAGTACAGAGGGATATTAAATACGTTACGAACTTTCAAACTTTCGCAGGATAAATAGCACGAAATTCTTCCACGTGGAATCTCTATTCCCTTTAACAAGTAGAAAGCAAATTACCGTAATCGCAATTCGAATCTTTGGCTTGTGCGAGTGGTAAACTATTCCGAGGTGTACGAACAGTCGACGAATCCTTTCTCTCTAAATCCAATATTCCAAGTAACTCTGCAACATTCCGTACCGTCAAAAACGACCGAGGTATTTCGGCTCCCAACACCAGACAACCCAGCCAGCGTGTACTTTCGCGTGTACACGTACTCGCGCACACATAGCCATGCTTCATGGCAATCGGCACTAGCTGGAGGGCGCAGGCACCCTCTTACCAGGAGCCTCGTTATCACGTGCTTTGAGGCGAGTTGCAAATCGATAAATAACTGCGGCAGCGGTCCGCGGAAGAAGATGGTGCGGCGGGCAGCGCGGCCTCTGAATCGAACGAAACGAACAAGAGAAAATCGCGCGATGCGAGTGTCCATACCGCAAACGAATCGCACGTAATGAGGGATAAACCACAGACCACCTCGCTGCGGATAGACGAACGAACGAGCGGAACGAATCAACGCATCAATACTCGAACTTGCTCCTTCTTCCGCGCGTTACTTACGACAATGAAATTCGAAATCCATTTCGTTCGTTCTAGACAACCGTTCTGATGCCCCTATATCTTAAATTGCGGCCACTTCTCATTCACGGCGAATATTCCATTCGATATCTCGCGCGTTATATCGATTCAAGCAAGCGTAACGCGATAATTTATTGATATTGTCGCGTCGTCGTTTTGTTAAAAGTGTGACGTATTTTGAGGTATTTATGAAAATTGGCATTAAAAGTAAGCTATTTACGAAGGTAATCGCTTTAATTATTTAAAAAAATTATATTATCGAGAAAAAAGCACGTCACAATTCACAAAGATTGTCTTGCCTTTTGAAATACATAAACGATATTTCGTGTGAAATTCTCAAAATTCAAAACCTATTAGCTGAGTTTCAAAAGGTGACAAGTTTCTATTGTTAAACGGTTATATAATTGATAACTTTTTAAGTTCTTTACTTTTTTGCCTGTATCACTGCTGTAGTAAACCGACGACGTGCATGAATTGAAAAGTATTGATAGTATTGAATATGGACGTGCTTCGATAGCAAAAGAAGATTTATTGCATATGTATCGCGAAGAAATTCGCATACCTCAAGAGGAACACCTGTGAAAGTATTCTTTGAGAAACATTCTCCTCTCCTTTATACCGGAGACTTTTCTTAATTGCCGGTTGCCAAGATACCTCGATGTAATCCCACCAATCTTATAGTTTGTCGAATGTTCGACTTGCAAGGAAAGATTTAAAGGCGGTTGGTTCGCAGTATCAAAGGAAATAGTATGTATCCAAGGAAACGAAAGTGGAACATATCTCACCGTAACTTGAATAGCTGTTTCCTTTCATGAAACATATGTTAATTAAACCACTTAGCTCAAACTAATCCTAAAAGTTCCTTAATTTTACTATCAAGCTACAGGACTGGTGTTAGTTTTTCAAAAAGTAAATCTATTAATTTAGATAGAATTCAGTTTCTTTATTAGTCTTTCGAGTAAGTTTATCTTCTGACAATACGTTTCTCGGGACAAGTAAAAAGTAGCAAGTATATTTTAAACAATAACTACGATTGTCAAGCTAATGTGACTCTTATCACGTACAACATCTCCTAATAAGCTGGCTCGTGAAACCTTAATTGAACCCAGGATGCACGTGATCCGATATACAAGCGTTGCGTGGCATATCCTCTTATACGTTGCAGTCGAGTACAATCTTTGAACACTTGGCTGAACATCGCAAAGCCTAACGTCCTCCACGGGCCAGGTTAATATATTCGAAAAGTTGCCGCGGCGATCACACGAGATTCTCGCGACGATCCGAGTGTACAAAGGAAGCAGACTGTATAGATGACTAAAAACGAACGATTAGTTGTCCGCACAGTATTCACAATCGTCGATTATAACTGCTCATCGATCGACGATGAGTCACGAGTTTAACAACCAAATTATCATTTTCGAACGATTACTCCTTCGTGACTTGTAGAGCCATAGTTCGAAAACCGCGGCTGGCAAGAGCGAACGAATTAAACGGAGTGCAAAATATCGCGCGATAATCAGAATTCCGATTATAAATTTTGTAATAATTATCGTGTTGGGAGATCTATCAAGGACTTGCACAAAAACGAAAGGGGGAAAGAATTATTGATCATCAAGGAGGGAAGAATTAAGGAGGAAGCGATTGAAAAATCAACACATGCAGTACGCACTGTAAATTTCGATGTTTTCAAAAAAGCTATCGAGATGGAAAAAGGCCGTTCAGGACGAAGCAACAAAACAAGAGATAGAAGTGGGAAAATATGATTTAAACGAGTGGCACGAGGATTATTTGTCACTCCGTCGATTGCCACCGGCGAGACGGAAAATTTAGGACGTTGTGGAACGATTCGGTATTTATCGTGCAGCGGAACAGCTTTCGCAATTACTTCAATTAATATTAAAATCGAACCGCGAGATGGTTGGATAGCTGGCTGGTTTTTAGATAAATAGACGCGGCGTTTTCGCAACTGAACAAAGAGAAAGACAAATCGTTCGTTAGTCGCTGGACCGCCGAAGGCGACATTACCTTAATTGCTACGTAGGTAACGTGCCTTCCCTTCTCTCTCATTTGCTACTTTGCTCTGTCTCCGTTGCTCTGGACACACTCAATGCTTGACACTCGAAATGTCCAGTAATACAAATTCGGACGGCTTGAATAAAACGCATAGACGTCGTGCGATGCTCTTTCAGCAGAGTGTCTGGACGCTTCGTCAGCCCACGTCCTCGCGGTCGAATCGCCACGTTCTACACGCTGTTAGCAAACAGTACTCCGCGTAATTGTGTAAATCACTAAGAGCATGACAAACGACTGGCCCTGCAGCCGGCTGACACGATAAAATATGCTGGCGGGAAAAAATCTTCCCTCCGAGTGTTTCGGTCAATCGTTTGTGTCTAAAGCGACGAAATTCACACAGCCGCGTAGCTTTCTTAGAAAACGCGACGACAGTTCTACGTTTCACCCGCGAAACGTCATCGAATAAGGGTATTATCGATTCGTTGTTTTCGTGCTGCAGGAATCACGCCACTTAGGCCTAAACAGACTCGCGTGCTGCTCGCTCAAACAAATAGCGTTCGCACAGAATTATGTAAAGATTTAGTAAATAGCGCGCGGCATAATAATATAAACCTTTGACAAACGCGACAAGCAACCTTGCATCTGCGATCCGTAGCTGCTACGTAGAAGTGAGAAAACGAGTGGAACGCGTTTCGAATGTTTGTTTCGAGATGTAAATGGTATTATGCGTGGCGTTCCGCTCTGATTGATGGAGTAACTGATCTTTTGATATCAATGTTTTATCACGACGTCGATAAATTGTACGTGAGGATAAAAGCGTAGAATGCAATTGCGTTGAAATATTTCGCAATCGGTTTTAAGAGCGTTCTACGTTTGAATCAGCTAGTAGATTAATCTGCAAAATTTATGCGCGAACGATGGAACTTTGATGTAAACTACCCTCGAATATGAGGTCACGAACCGTAAAAATACTGTCCAATATTTGGAGTTCGACTTTAAGCTTCATTTTCGGAGCTGATCCCTTTTAATCTCAGATTTTTTATGTCTCTATGGTTTTCAGAAGTAGGATTCGCCAGTTTATATTTTATTCTCGCATCGTTTGAAATTCTGATGCACTTACTAATGAGAATTACTTACACACGATAGACGGAAATAGATGGAAATCGCGCAACATTATTTCCGAATGATTAACAATTCTAATTACGCGAACACGAAAAAAATCCGCCTCATCCTCTTCTCGCTGAAATCTTAATTAATATCCTGTCCCGTGTTTTCCATGCTCGTCAGCCTTAAACACGAGACACGCGTTATTAACCGGCTAAATAGAGTATTTTCGTGAGAATCTACAAGTACCACGCATAATTTCATAAATCACGGTGACCGTGATGAACGATTCCCTCTGTATGTTCTCGTTCCCAAGCGACGGGAATGAAATACGCCCGCATGGACAATTTTCTTCGCGTCGTTCACGACCAAACTCAAAATATTCCTATCGTACAAGTCGACTGTGTACACTGTCGGTCATAAATATGAGGAAATTTATTGGAAAATTTATAAACGATGTAACAAATATATGATAAATTACTAGTAAATAAAAGCAGCGTAACAGATGGATAACACGATAAATCACATTTCCTATCTTTCATAGAAGAGCAATTTGAAATTCAATACATATTTAAATAATTACAAGACAAACATACCTCTCTATTAGATTTTGTGATTAAATACATCCTTATCACCTATTTGAACATTTCAGAAATATATCAATAACATTTGTTATTGAGTCTAAGTATTGAGTTAACTTGATATAGCAACTGAACTTCGAATCTATCCTATCTACAGTTTAGTATACATCCGATTCTTTTCTCCATGCAGCATCGTGTTACTTTTTCATCGCTTTCGTACAGGAAAACTCGGGTAAACGAAAACTGAAAAATAAAGAAAGAAAAGAGAAGAAGAGCGACGGGTAGATCGATAGAAAATTTGAACTGAATTCAACCAATTTGTCTCCTGTCCGCCGCGATCGAAGCCATGTTCCGAAAATCAATCGCAACGTGTTACTGGAACGATCCAATCCATCCTGGAGGATTCTTTATCCCGAAGCCATCAGCTTCCGCGGAGGCATGCACAGCGGTACACGCCACGAAAATCCAATATCCGGCACCGGGCAAAAACGCCTTAGGATGCCACGCGTCGCGAAAATTTATCAATTGATCGATGTCTCCGGACATCGTACGGTTAGAAGCATGATACTCGATTTTATGCGCCATGATTACCTAGCGCTAACTTGCTACATATTCTTTTTTTCCTTGTGCGTCTGATCTTTTCATCCATCAGGAGTCACCTTGTCGTATTTCGTGTTGCAATGCTACACGTACATATAAAAGCGATATTACTTTGTGCATGTAAAGTTCATAAATATTGAGGCATCTATAAAAAGTGAGATTACCTTCGGGAATGATTAGAATACTGTTTAGAATTTATTACGTGGATTGAAAATTATGTAAATATGAGACTATAGCATATTAAGATACATGAAGAATTCATACGTTCAACGTTGTGTAAAAACCTTTATATATGTATACTCAATGTTTCGTGTGTATCAACAACGTCCTTTGTTTGTTACTTTAACCAATTCTGGCTATCCAATTCTGAAAGTGGTATAAAAGCTTTCATCCTTTACATTCACTACGGATGAATCATTCGCTATACATATTCAAAGTACAAACCTTAAACAATTCCCTATGAATGAAAAGGAGAACAGAAGAAACATAATATGCGAAAAAAATTCAGAGAACGTTACGGGAGCATATCGTTGTTGCAGGTTGCGTGTAGCGTTGTGTACACCCTTTTGTCGTGTAACATGACTGTAACGTTGCGGTTTCAGGCTCTGGCGATTATTAGGAAGGGACCCTGGATTCGATAGAAGTAGCGTGAGTTTCCATCAGTATAAAACGAACGTGCAACATTCGTTTGTTTCTTAATTGTGCTGGGAAGTTACGAGGAGAAATTTCGTCTTGAGGGGAGCATGGGAAAAGAAACGTGCCTTGCCGAGGGAACGTGTTATTTTGTACTCGAGCGTCGTTTATAATACTGGTTTTTATGACAATTTGTTCCGCGTATGGGAACATACGGGTGCAAACTGTGAGAGATGCAGTACAGGTGGATAATGGAAAATTCGCACGCAAACTTCGTAATAGATTCCAGTTCTTGATCTATCGCTGATTGCGTTTAAGTACTTTCCGATACTTGGACTCGGTTTTCACTTTCTTCGCGTTGAAGTCAAATTTCCGCGAAGAAGAATAATTAATGATCGATACTCCTTCATTTTTCAACAACTTTTTCCGCTAATGAAAATTGGATGGCTGCTAAGTTAAACCTGACAATGTATCGTAATCGATGAATCTCCGGTATTATTATATAAATTGGGAAATGATCGTATATTCCGTTTCGCTTTGAGAATAATCCGAATGAGATGCCCAAACGAAAATTAGTTGAAACAAAAGTTGCCGCGCAATTATCATCCTGCCCCCGTACAGAAAATTACTAAAATTCGCGTTATCAACTACGGCATCGTGTTTCTCATTAACACCGACGAGGGAGATCGGTGAAAAGCAACGTCGAGGAAGCCGTGTAATTATAAAATTCATTAAATATGGAGATTGTATTTATACGCGAGCTTCCAAGAATAATTTGCCGCTCATTAACGGAAGCTCCCGATGAAAAATTCATCGATTCGAACGGTAGTAGCCGAAGAAGAGATAGTCAGAGAAGAGAGGATGGAATCCACGAGCTAACCAAAGCTTTCCTACTAACCAATCTTTTCATGATCCTGACCAGCTATTCCGCGAATCGTTTTTCTTTCTCTCAGTCGTGTGTACGTACAGCGAGTCGGAATCGGTCAGTTCAGACGGCGTCAAATCGATGCGTTCTCTGCTCTGTAACGAGCGATTTACATCCGAAATCAGGATGGCACGTCGAAAGAATATCTCTGGCGTGTCGATGATTGTATTGCTAATCCCTCGGGCGACGTTGTCGGCCGACGAAAATTGCAAGCTACCGGTTACGATATTTTGCGTACGGTATGTTTGTCGGCAGACGTGCGTATACACGCGTACACACACAGAGAAAAAGCTAGGGGTGGCATAGGTGGAGAGGGATGAAAAAAAGAATCGAAATCATAACCCGAGGCGCCAATCGCAATTTCGTGCTTTCTGTCCTGTCGCAATCGATGCGTTCGGCGTTATCCTATAGCCGAAAAATACGAGCGCTTGGAGGAAAACGTTCGATAACCCGGAGAGACCGATACCAGCACCAGAGCCAGGCTTCCTAGGAACGTGTATAGCGTTAAGTAGACACGTGCGCGATATTAATCGCAAAATCGTTCTAATTAACAATACGAAGCAGCGCGAGGGCAGGTGACACGCGTAACAAGCGCTGTTATGCACCAATATGAAATATACCTATCGATCGTTACATCATAGCCTCTTAAAGCTATACAACGTTTAATTAATGTTAATAATTGTTGGCGAACGTAAAGGCGAAAATTCCATGCTCAGTCTAGTGCGATCGGAAAAGTTTTCATTGCAACATTTCGTATTGATTGGATTATCGCGTGAATGGGCTGTGATGGATATCGCGTTAAGTAAAAATAATTCTCAGTTCCCAATGCGAAAAATGAGCTAATTATGATAAAAAAAGGCAGGGTAGTATAATGAACGGCTTTGTAACTCGGTCCATCAACGACTCTTCCCAGGCTATTCTTCTATTTAAAAGCCTGTTCCAAGTGTTATGAATATGGCACTTTTGCACTTATTAACGAGAAGATCTTTCGTCGATTCTGCATACATAAATTCTGTTTCTACTTACATAAATATAGTACAATCGAACCATTGTGCTAGAAACAAGGTGGTTGAATGACTAGCATAGAAAATCTCCTATGTGCGTGTCTTCCAAATCGAACAAGTCTTACAATATCATTTCCGAGATATAATAAACAGCGGTAAATTTCAGAAATGTGAAAACCGTGTGTGTGATATGACTAGCTACAAATACGAATAGCCAATAATCTCGTAATAACGATAAACTTCTAACACACGATTTTATTTTTTCCTTTCCTCTTCTTTCTTTTCTTTTTTTTGGTTTTATTTGGAAAAGAAGCGGTTTTTGCGCGAACGTGGAGCTCCCCAGCCCCGTTAGAATGGTGTTTGCGTTTCTGTATGGTCGTCACCGTTTCCGGCAATTATCCTCTAGACGGTGGATAGGAATTGGGACAAAACGGGAGGGAGCAAACGGCGCGCGTCCCTGTTCCGCTAATTCGTTTTAACCTGGCCAATTTCTGGCCCTCCGGCCTCGTAGGAAACTCAATTACAACGGCTCGCGGGACGAACGAGAGCGCGTGGCGCGGTCACAACGAGTAAGGAGAAGGAATTCTCTGGACGAAGGTCGATGCTGAAATTGCGGTCGAGATTATCCAGTTAGATCGATCAAAGCGCGTTCATTAATTGCATTCTGCAGATTTGAATGCGCAGCAATGCCGGAAATCCGTTTAAATCGATCATTAAACTGTCCAGCATCGACTGGCAGCGAGCATTCATCGCGCGGACCTCCGTTTCCGGCTGTTTTCGTCATAGCAAGCCAGACGTTTCGGCTGGCCTAATGGAGGATCAAAGATTCATCGAATAACTGGAATAAAGTCTCGTGCCATTAACCGTACAAAAATGAGGCCAAAGTAGATACGAAATTTTCCCTTTGAACTTGCCGACGCTGCTGCCAAGTAGAATCTCGCTTCTAAAAGCTGCCACTGCTAATTGTATCTAATTAGCTTAGACATTAGCGAGGCAAAGGACTGACATCGGCCTCCCCCAGTGGTGTCTGATAAACTATTTAAACGGAAGCTTTGGTAATTTCGCGGCGAATCTCAAAGCGAAAGTTTCACCAATCTTTTGGACGTTTCGAGCGGAGGTCACGTGAATGAACGGGAACGTTCGAGAGCGAGTATAATGGGATAGGACCAAGGTGGAAATCCATTTAAAGCGATCCTCGACGCTCGCATCGTCCAGCTAGAGACTGCGTTAAATGGAAGGGCACGGTGTAATAAGCAACTGCTTGGAATCTCACCTTCGGGCTGTTTAACGGCGCGCAAGTGTTCCTCTTCCCTGCTGAGCCACTACTCCGCACACGCAGCTCCTCTGTCTCTTTTCCATCCCCCTTCTCCCGTACTCTCTCCCTCTCCTTCTCACTCCCCTTTCTCTTTTGTGTAGTCACATCTAATTAACCAAGGTATTGCAAGGGAGCGACGTTGATCCCTACTTCTCTAGGCAGCCCAGAAATTTCAACCCTAAGAGGATGCGGTCGAAGTTAAATGAATTAGCGATAAAGTCATTTCAGACACCGGCAGTGTCTGATTGAACGTTCACAAGAGTGAGGCTAGGGAGAGACTCGAATAAGGTGGCGGCGAACAGGCAAGCAACAGTAGCACATGAAGGAAAAGAATTTCCGTATCTGCTTTCTTCGCGTAAATGGCTCTTCGATTTCAATAGGTCGCGTGAAAAGTCACGAACTGTTCAAACGAGTACAAGGGTTGCGATATTTTTCAAGATATCTTGGCCAATATGCAATAAAGCTTCTGAAGATCGTCGCTCGAAAAAAGAAGCTGTAAGATTTTCCTAAGACCTCGATCCGCCGGATAAAGGAAAATATGTTCCCATTGATTTCCTTGGAAGAAGTTGCGCGATATAAAGCAGCTCGACAATATATCCACCGAGCTGCCTCATAAAACGAAACAAAATCTGGACGAAGTTGAACGAGAGATTTACTAAGGTTTTACCTGATGGAAGAAGTTCGTTATGGCGCCTCGGTCAATCCAAAGACTCTATCCCTTCCCCTCACCGTTTACCCTTGCATTCAACGATATTTCTTTACAAAATACTCCCCGAGACGATCCCTGGACCTTTTTACTTTCGCAAACAAGAACCGTACACGAGACGCTCGTTTCGAATTCGTCGGGAGTCTGTGGCGCTACCCCCTCGAGTCGTCATTTCCTTGCGCTCAACCATGAAACACGCATTTCTATTTACACGGGACGAGCCCTGTGAACTTTTGTACGTACCACAGCCCTGGACTTCTACGGTGCCAAATCATTGTCATATCCGCGAAGGAAAATCAATATTTGACGGCGGCCGATGTACGCGCGCATACGTACGATCCCCGTTCCACGTAATTCCTGCGGTCGCTCAGACGATTGTGTGTACGCGACCAATTTTCAAAAGCTTGTAAATCCCCGTGAACGGAAAAAAACCAGGAAAATACTTTGAAAAACGTGTACCGCGATTTTGGTGGAAATGGAAGTCGAGTTCTGCGAAAAAAAATCGTACGTTTCTCGGATAAAATTTCTCGTTCGAGAAAAATCGAGTGAAACTGGTCGAATCGTACGAAACGTAATAATACCATGCTTCATGCGATCACTGTAGATCGATGATAAAATATAAAAGTTGTTGTTCCAGCAACAAACAACCATGAAAGTCTTCGAATACTTATAAGAGGACCATTTTTATTCATCGCAATTTATGTTTTAATATGCTTTTGACCTAGAACGCATTACAATTTTAGAGTGGGATTTTATAGCATTTCATTTTATATAAAAATGACCCTTTTATAATATAATGACTTTTGTGAATGTACTCGTAATCTGTGCGTAAAGCCGCTAGATTCGTCCAAACAAATGTATCCACTTATAGTTTGATTAATACGGAAGAGTGAAAGCGGTCGGATCCACTTAAGCTCTAAGAGATGGCTTTTCCATCCGCGACGAAGAATATCCGTGGAGTGAAGCTCTCGCGGGAGAGTCTCGATCTTCTTTCGTCGATGGGAAGTAACTTCTCAGACGAGCGGGCACGCGAGTCGAGATGGGGCGAGACAAAGCTTCGAGTGTATCCAGGGAAAATAGAAGGGCGAAAGGAAGCGTTCAATGTGGTATGTTCTCTGGACAAAGTTCGTCAATCGGTGGAATTTTCGCGAGGTTGCGAGACCAGCTAAGAGAAATCGAAGGCAATCGCGGCCCCTCGCTTAACTCGATCTCGTTACATCGTTTTCTTTTCTTAGAAAGAAACGCGCTTTTCACTCACCTCTCTAGTAACTAACTTCTTGCTGTTGCTGTGTGTGGCTCCTGCTATTTTATCTGCATCGTCAAAGGCGAGCTTTTACGAACGCGCATCAGCAAAACCACGGTGCCGACATCAAAGTAACGACTCGTCGCGCATATAACAAGAAGGTCAGACTCGTTTCCGTGTCAGCTTGAAAAGAGAGGACGGAAACACGAAGGAACAGAAAGAGAGGAAACGCGGAACCGTAAGGGTGACAAAGATAGGAAGAAAAAAGAGAGAGACAGAAAGGGAATCAATAAGCTCGAAAATTCCGTACGACGGGTCTGAAGATATTCGAACGCATAACCTAGTTTCAGTCGTGGCAACACCTGCGACGGTGTTCGACGATGGATCGTCACCAGTGCAATGAATACACGGATCCGCGACGTCCGAAATACGTGTGCACAGGTGCAACGACGTGTACACGTACAATGCGCAGGTAAGAACGTATGTATATCAGACGAGTAACACGTCGAATCATAACATGAAAAGCACCTGTCACTGGCACATCGATAGATAGCCATCCCCGCTACTACGACGACAGCAATTCGTTCTGGGTGAACGCTGAGTGATTGGTAGCTTCTTTTCTAACGAGGAAACCCGTTACGTCGGCGGCGATAGCAAGAGCGAACCACGCGAAAGATTTAGCGGGTGTGAAAGGACTTAGCGAGAGGACGGGACGACGCTCGAAAGATAGAAATCGCAAGGGTGAAAATGTCAGCAATGTTGGCAACTTTGGAGACAAGACGTCTGGGGATCCTCTCGTTTTCATCCCTGTTCGCTCGTGAAATGGCATAATGGATATTCCCGATTTTTTTTTCTTTCATTCATCGGAACGACTATAGCCGATATACCCTTCGAGCTTCAATTTATTTTTCTCGACTCGATTCTCTCTTTTACGGCCATCGACTCGATTAGAAATCGTCGAGATAGAATCTGAAAAGATATCGGTCGACTAGAAAAAGACAGGGGAGGTGATGGGATGGAGCAGACGCGAGATATTTTTTATCCTCATCTCCAGACACGCTGCTACTTAATTGTGCGCGCGTTAATTACAAGAGTGAACGCGACGCGGGCGAAGGACAATAAGGCAGAGCAGACGCATTCGATTCGTTCCCTTCGAATACGGATTCAGAAACAACGAGACTCAGCACCTGAAATACCTCGGTCGAAGGATATCTTTTTTCCCTAATGAGAAGCCCCGGCGAAAGGGATAAAGGGTGTGCGTGTGATGATGCGAGGAGTAAGGGTGCTCGGTAAGACTAGAACGACAACGTGAACGCGACCGTGCGTCGGTGATTCAACGGACGGAGAAGGGAAAACGAACACCGGAGATGGAAGACGAGGGGTGAACTTGGTTTGCATAATGCTCCTGCCCGCTCAACTGCGAAGCGTAAGCTGTTTTACCATTTCCATCGACAATAATCCTGATAAAATATTATTTTAAAGGCGCAAGCGCTGGGTGAGTGGCGTCTCCTGAATTTTCCCGCCCTTGCACACTTGCGTATATATGTGTGTATGTGTGCACGAGTATACACATACTCCTTCATACATATATGCGCGCATATCTACATACATAGGGGAGGGGTGGTGTGTTCGTGCGTGGTTATGCACCATGTGTTTGGCATTGGTGCGTTTTATAAGACGCTCGGTAAGTAACGAAGCATGTACGACATATTGAATTTCGCTTCACGTATATAGAGAAAATGTTCAGCTGCATATTTCTCGATAAGTTTACGTGTGGAATTAGGTGTACGATTTAAACAACCGCCTCGTATAACGAGAGCATTCGGTACATCTTTGTTAACGAGGTCTGGAAACGTTAAAGTTAATTCTGTTCGCCTCCGCAGATTTCGGTGTTCCTCTTCGATCTTCCCGACACCAAATTTCAATTAGTTGCGGCAAGCAGCGCCTCGTAGTCGGATCCATCTAATTAACGATTAATTGCACTTTCGATCCAGGAGCGACGACGAATTTCGCGCCGTGTGAAATAATGCACGATTCATTGGGTGTATCACACGCGTGTTTGCGCACCTCCTTGCGATGAGTGGAGCGTGAATGTGGAGATACGCGCGTTTACATGCGCGTTCGATAAACACGAGACAGTGAGATTGGGTGAGCAGGTGTGCTAACATCACTTGCGTTAATCTTCAGCCATAACTCTAGAAACGTTGCGCGAAATATCATGCGTCGACTGACAATTGAGCCGGATGACTACGCTGCGACTAGATCGATTCGATGCCTCTACCGAGGAGACCGTGGTCTCTGTTTCGACGGAAGCAGTTGACCTATAAAACGCTTTGGATTCGACGAAAGAAGAAAATTGCCGAGAGAAATATCGCGGTCGAAGGAGCAAGAAAGCATCGTGAATTGTCTTCAAAAGAGGATCTTATGCGATAAACGAAAGAGAGCGAAACAAGAAGCGGGGAAGATAACTAACTAGCTAAAACAAGTTGAAATCATCGCTGTTACTATAGTCAACAATCGATTCTTTCTCTTGTCCCCGCGCTGAGAAAGTCGTCGTATGCCTTGCAAATTCCTCTGTGCGCTTGTATAGCTGATAACTTTTATATGAATAGATACATAGCGGACGTACCGAAATGTCTCTTTTCAGGCTGAAGTCTAACTTGTCGATAGTCATGAATTTCTAACGAGCTACCGAGGGAACCATCTTCTCGGTACGTACCGTACAGCATGAGCACCGGCTCTAAGAATACACGGCGAAACGACATTAAAGTTTCATGTGTGCAGAGCGTGATGGACTTTTCTGTAAATTTAAACGGACCATGGTGAATCACTTATCGGTCCTAACGGAAAATTGTTTAACCTGCTGAGTAAATTAGATTAAGAAGAGGGCGAATCGTCATATGCATGCGACAATGTCCAGCAGCGGACGAGAGATAAAAAAGATCGGCGAGATTCTAGTCGCTGAAAGATGTTGCGAAGGAAGCAGCCAAGAACGCGCGGTTCAACCATGAAAGCTCTGACTGGAAACGCCGGTGAATTCCACGAGGCATAACGTCCCATGAAATTACTAATGGCACTGGAAAGATCGAGAATACCGGCAACATAATAAATCACTGTAGTGCTCTGCAACAATCAATTAATCCGGCTAGCGTGTAATTTGTACTAGAGGGTTTGTGCGCTCGCTCGTCAGAAATTCAGCATTCTGCCGGCGATAAATAAACGTCGAAATCAATTCTGCGAGCGTGCTGGCGCGCTTCGAATAACTTAAGCTGCAAAACGCACGAGAAACGAGAAAGCTTCCAACTCTTTTTTCATCTTTTTTTCTGTGTTCCCGACGCAACGACCTTTAACGCGAGTCGAACTTTTTAACTCTCTACCAAGAGCCCAACGAACTTTTCGTTCAAAAACGCTCTCCTGCTTCCGCCTGGAAAATTCTCTATATTTTTCGTGGCGGCGCGGCGCGGAAATTTTGTTTGCATATAAGCGAGTAGTTGCAGGCAAGAAGGGGAAGAATAGGGTCATCTGCGATCTCGCCTGGGGCTAACGGGAGGCACGAACCCTCGGCTATATCGAAAGCACCAAACTCCCGGGTGTTTTCCTATAAAACGCACGGTATGAAAGAGTCGATCCTATCGTGCCAATCTTTTCCTAAAGTTATATGTCAAAGATGCGCACGTTCTATGAGGTCAAAGATTTCGCACGTAACCGAGATACTTTGTTACATCGATGAAAAGTTTCACAAAAATACGTCGTTCCGACGATAGTAAAGGAAAAAGTAATTTTAAAGACGCGCGGTAGTTTCTGCTCTGTGTGTGTGTGTGTGTGTGTGTAACGTAACGTATCTGGATAGTTCCAATGAATGCGATCTGGCTACTTAGTGAAGCGTATCGTATCCTACCTACGCTTGTCGATTAAGTAAAAAAATATCGGCTATATTTATAAAGCATTTTTAATATACGTACGTCCGCATGGATTCGTCTAGTGTAGATTTCCTTTCGAAATTACAATCCAAGCGGAATGCAGAATGTCTTGTAATCATGATTCATCATCGAAAGGCCATAGATGGAGATATTAAAACGTTGTGGTTAGGTAATCGACTCACTGGTCCGAAGTTCCGAAGAGACATTAGCGGAAGAAGATAGAAGGACCTGGAGCGCGAAGGCTTCCTTTCCATCAATGATCGCCGAAGAGGTGAATGCGCGACTAGAGGATCAAGGGATCAGAGGATCGGCTGCATCGCGCATACAAATAACCGATCGAAGATTCCATGGTCGGCGGAAGTGCATTAAACGTGGCTTAGCTATCGAGCGTAATAGGTGAACCTGTTCGACTAGGCGTTTATTGTGCTTGGCACGTCTATGCTTTTTCCTCCTCCGACCTAGCCAGTCCTCCCTTCCTCTCTCCTACCAATATATGCCAGGTCAACCCTTTCTTCAATGCGAAAGCATCCAAGTACTCAAGCGAGATAACCGTGGGGCGTTTAACTACGACAGTACCCGAGGGCTGTTGATGTTGTTGTTGCTATTGCCGTTATCCCAAACCCTTAGCAAATACCGGCAACCGAGCAGGTAGTGAATAAAGCGGTGTCAGACCTGTCACTTGGATGCAGAGGATCGTTTAAACAGCCAACTAGTATAGGTATACGTCTGATACTCGCACGGACGGTTACCATGAATAGGAAGAAGGAGCGTTTTAAGGAGGTTTTAATGGAAATATTTATATGTTCCCTTACAACGTGGGCTCGGTAGACGAAGACGAATAGCCTGCTGCGGGAGTAGAAATCCTCAGGGGGCACATTATTATTTATTCATGCGGTTTGACGGGGGAACAATTCGTCGTATTTACCTTGATCTTTCATGCTCGGCGTTAGCAAAATTGTGCCCCTTTTGTACGCTCGACGCGTATTTACCCGGTTTTCGGGGACTTGGTTTTCACGCTCTTTATTCGAAAATCGTTCGGCCGTACATCCAGACATCTGCCATGTCCGAGTCGTTCCTTTTCTGTTAAAAGCATCTCGGCATATGCCTCTAAATTATTCGTGTACCACCTGCGATCGAAATGGACGACAACTACGATGCGGAGAAGCGAGAAATAGTACACCGGATTGCCGTGTACATTCGTGAGACGTGTTCCAGTAACCAACGGAAGCTTCGTGACTAAGGTGAGACAATAAAGAAAATTATAAGCAGGAGAAAGTCGAATAATAACAGTGATCTGGTGAGAAGAGTAATTTACTCTGGTACGTTTCCCTCTTGAGACGAATCGAATCGGCTGAATCGCGAGAAGATAAAAATTTAATTCTCGCTAAAGTCGTGAATTTATAGCTAGGGAATTTACTCGACGACACGGTGGAACGTCTTCTCAGCATGCCGGATGATACAAAGGAGATCCAACCGGCGGAAAAACTTTCTTTTCTTCGCTACTTCGCCAAGTTTTTGTTAGTAAAACGAAGCACTCCAGTTTTCCCCTCTTTCAACGGAGCTCGGGATTATTTGTATATCGTCTCTCCGCTTTTCCTCCTTTTCTTTTTCCTTTCCTTCTCTCCTTTTTCTTTCTGCCCGTCTCCGTTTTCTTCTCATTTTTTTATCGGCGCTCCTTGCAGTCTGTACGAAAGTGTCTCACGAGCTCGAATTTCGCGCCAGTCGCGATTCTTAACTGGAGCACCAGGAGAAAGGTCGACACTCTCAGGTCAACAGAAGAGCAGCGTTAATATTCTGCAGAAGATGTCTCCCGTCTTTCGTGAGTTCAAAGGAACGATGATCAAAGAGAGAAAGAGAAGGAAAGATGTGAGTAGGAAAATTCGTGAGACAGTCCAAGTCCGACAGAGGGCCTTTTGCAATTTTAATAGCCACATCGCGCTCCACGAAGCATTATCATTATTCATCCCGAAAGACACCTTTTGCAACACGCTCTCCGCTTCTCTTCCCACTTATTTCGAGCATCCTTTCTACCCCCATTTAATCTCCTATTCGATAGAAAAGAACTCGTTTGCTGATCAAATAATACACCTACTTTTCAACCCCCGTCTATATTTATTATCGAATGTCGTACAAACGAAGATTTCAAAACATCGGGCTCCTTCTCGGCTCTTCGAATTCTCCGATCCCGTTCAAACAAAACACAAATAGGCTTCCTGTCAATGTGACGGCGAAACGCGAATGCGCATGCGAGAAATCAGATAGAAATCGTGAAAGGACGACACGTTTCTCACCTTGCTGCATATATTTAAGATACTCAACGAAGCAAGGGTACAAGCGACGATCGAAGATACGACGTTGTTTCCAAACAATCTACCAAGAGTGCCGCGCCACTCCATCGCCCACGTTTTCGGCATCGCAAGAACGTTCACGGCGTATCCAACGATCTCGAAACGCCTCGCATGCGGGCAAATATATCATTACTCATTCCCTGGCGACACCTTTTGCTCGGTCGCCCGGTTATAAATCTGCAAATACGCCGCATGTTCCGCTTGCAATGTCCACTACAACCCCACCAATCCGCTCACACCAGCTTGCCACTCTCCCATCTCTTTTATCTTACCGTCTTTTCGACTTATCCTTCCTGTACTCCCCCTACCCCCCGTGCCCCCGTAGTTTCCAACATGTTCGTGAGGTGGTTGTCGTGTAGGAATTTCAAGCACATCGCGTGTATTCTTGTCACGTATTAATAATTACCTTCGAACCTGATGACGAGTGGCGAGGTAACGAAGTGACGAGAAAATCCGTACCAAAAATTCCGTACATGAACCGCAAAAAGGGTAAAAATCGAATAGGACTGAAGGAGGAGAGAAGAAGATGGATCTGTGTACGTGTGTTCTACGAACATTCATAGAAGCGAATCCATTTAACGCGATCATTAACGTGTTTTGTAACGTGCTACGCACAATAAATAAAGCAATTGTTCGCCACGATCGTTTCTTGCTCGCAACACGTTCATTTCAGTTAATTCGATTTCGCAATTTCCTCGGGTCTTGAAATATTATTCGAACCAATTCCGTGCAACATCACCCGCGATTGTTACGCGTTTCATATAGAATATACTTACGAAAGCAGAAAGCTCTGTTTGGTGGCGTGCAATGAATCGATGTCGTGAATTTATCGTTCAGATACGAAAGTTACAATTATTAAATTGCGGATATTTACGCATTTATGAGAAATTTAAAGGTGCTAAAATACACAGAATGCATATAATATTTAGAAATATATTAGATATTCAAAATATAATATTAAGTTTGGGAAACAAATCTCCATTCAGGTTCCATTCGGTTTACAAAAATGTGAATTTCCATAAGCATCCACTATCTAATCATTACATATCTATAATGGGAATATGATTAACAATAAAGTTATTGTGTGAAACGATTTTCAAACGTTAAATGCGAATATCCTTTTTAATGGATGCTGTTTAATTTTGTTTTAATCTGCTACGAAACGATCGAGCGTAAGTATCGGAGTTGTGCGCCGCGTAAATTCCGAGGCTGATTAAAATCGCGTCTGTAATTGGAACGGAGGAGTGGGTACATGTTTTGCGTAAAACAGGAAGAAAAAAATAGCACGCCATTTCGTTGACTACGATATATTCCGCGAAATCTCGTAATAAAGCTGCTCGACTGAAATCCGGACTAACATCACGGATTCATTCGATTAAATCCGCTAGCGAGAATAAAAAGGAGCGAAGCTAGTAACACGAAAAAAGGGAAAGCGAGGGAGATAATAGACAGAATGGCGGGAAGATGGAGCGACTACTAACGTTGGAAAATCGTTCGTGAAATATGTCAAAAATCATAAAGATACGTCGACTCGTTGTTAGAATTGCACGGCTTGAACGTTGACCTACGAGGAATTTGCTATAATCGTAATTAAAAGATCTGCGATCTTTAAATTACATATTTGCTTAGAAAAGAAGGAAAGAAAAATTGTAGTATTTACAACAATAAGGAAGCAGTTATAGCGCATGTATGAAGGTGATTTGATTTTGATTAATTTCGAGTTGGTTTTTATTAGTTTACACAGAAACGTCGAGCTGCTTCCGTATTTCTACAGTTCCTCCGCTTCATACCAATGTTGAATTTTAATAAACGAATTGTTTGCTCCAGATCTAAGCGTGAATCGAATTTAATGTGTTCACTGTCCCTTTTGTTAAAACCGCACCATGGATCGCACGAAATTCTCCTACAGTCGTTGTTTTTGTACAAGACCCGTGTATCCGTGGGTAGCGCAGATACACGCCATTTTATCGCGAATCTTAATAAAATTCATGAACACGAGCCAACCAGCCGACCGAGCGACTACGACCAGCGACGAAAACTTTTCTCGATGGCAGACTCACGATAAAAAGCAAATTACCGGTCGCGACACGAACTCGAATAGTTAAGGACGAAAACTGGCGGCGAGAAAATGAGAAGAAACGTAATTGCGTAAAACGACGAAGGGTAAAACGATTTGAGGCGCCGCGTACTCGGACGATGGGTAAAATTGTTATTTCGAATTAGCTTCCATTAATGAGAGTAAGAAGAGTAATTAAAATAACGTTAGCGCAAGTGCGTCGACCAGCTGCGCAGTTCGAAAGCGTATCACCAGCGTACTAGCACTGTATGGACCGATAAAGTCCTCACGTTATTAATATTACGCGTTCGAAACGATTTCATGGCCGGAAATATTCGCGGCAGGACAATCGTGCGTGCTTCCATTCCGTGTTTTTATCGCGCCGTTACGTCGAGCTATTATATTTTATTACCGAGTTATCCGGTTACTCCTCCTCGGCGCGTATTTTTCGCGGACCTGTTGCTGGCCAAGATGGTGGACCGATCCTCTCCTTCGACGATGCAACGTCGCGAAATTACGTTAATCTAATTCTACGAGGCGCGAGACGAAAATATTTCCGTACCGACGTCTGGAAGTTCTTCGACCGTAAACGCAATTAATTAATCTAAAATTCACCGTGTCTATTTCTTACCATCGCCCCTGCTCTTTTTCCGCTTCCGTTTATATAACAGAACCTCATTCGTTTGAAATTTAGAAGGATCGACATCAGCGAGGATTGTAGTATTGTGGGCAAATGCAAGGACGCAATGCGAAATTTTCCTCGTTTTATCGATCGAACCAAATAGGATAGAGGGAAGCAACGGGAATAACCAAGGGTTAACTTGGTTTTAATCGAGTTTCAACGATCACCCAGCAGCAAGATGAATCGAAGACGCGAGCTCGTGTTTCGCTGGCGAACGTGTTGCCTCGCGCGCGTCCTTCTATATCGAATTAAAAAGTTCGGTAAATGAATTCTCCGATAGCGAGTCCTGGTTACTCTTCCAGTCGTTGCAATAGGGGTAAGTTTCCTTTTTGCACACTGACAGGCGGACTTGATTAAAATCTGAATAGCCTGGCCGGAAATATTATTCCGAGTTTCCTCGAGGAACGTTGCCGACCTGGTCCCCTCGTCTGATTTTCCAACCTTTGAAAAACGTAAGAAGAGGAAACGAAAGAACGAGAAGGAACAAAGGACGCCGCTACAATTTGAAAGAGAGTGCTTAAGTTTTTATGCGTTTAGGGCGGGACGAATCGCGGAAATTCGTTCAGATTTCTTCCGCGCTTCGTTTCTGCTCGTTTTTCCTTTTTTCCTTCCGTTTCATTCTTTCCTTTCTTTTTTGTACAAGGAAGAGGGAGGAGAGAATATACGTTCGTTTCTGATCGAGCCAAGTACGGCTCCGCAGACTATGCGGTCCATTTAAACGGGTACTCATGAGTAAATAGTTAAATTCGTCGACGACGCTAAACGAGGAGAACGCGTAAAGTTTTACGACTTGAAAAAACTTTTACCAGGGATTAACATAAATTTGCTTCGGTCTGGGGGGAAAGCGCTTGCCTCGATAATTTCAAAATTTTACGAACAGTTACGACTAGTTTTAAGTGACTCTTGGAAATGCAAACATTACGCCCGTTACCAAAGCTAGTTAACGAATCTCTATGGCTGGCCTAATTGCGGTCATTTTACCCAACTCTCGCAAAAATATTATCTTTCTTCAGTTCTTTCGCTTCTTTCGCTATCAGCACTAGGATATCATAAACGAACAACGACCTGATTCATTAACTTTCTATCTTTCATTCTTCAGATTTAATGCAAAATCTTTCCATGATCTCACAAAGCATTAAGCATCGCTAAAACACTCGTCAACAATCCCGTCGATAACCCCAACCGAAGAACAATTACGGAATTATCGCGTAGACGACACCCTTTTTGTGTATAACTATTCGTAAATATATATATCTACAACGGTATGCATTACTGACGTTTTACCGTATGAATTCTTTCACCTGCTTTCGAACACGTTAATTTAGTACTTTGAATTTGAAATTAAGTATTTGATTTTGAATAAATTAAGTATTTTGAATAAATACATACGCAATAACAAACAACAATTACTTGTTACATAATTCTCTATCAGACAGTATACCCTTAAATCCACGATCAGTTATAATTTCCCGAAAATTTCTGATTTCGCAAGAAAACCGATATAAATATGTTTAAATAAAAATGCTTTGCACGCCAAATATATATATATATATATATATAGTATATATAATAGATTTATCCCATCTATATTTGACCCGCGTTAAGCCACAAATAAACGTTGCTAACCAGGTACATAACATCGGTGTATCCCCTCCGTTTAAAAGTAGCTCAGAGATAACCGGCTGTCGCTGACTATCTGTCAAAAACTGGATCGCATCAACGGAATGCTGAGAACCTTTGCACGCGCCCGAGGTTTCTTGCCAGGCACTGTTGTTGGTACTGCACCACGTCGTTCAATGGCAGCTGGGACTTACCAGCCGGTTTAAGCGCCACTGGAGAATGGACCCTGACACGACGTATTGGTGGAGGTCTCGCATTACATAAGTACATATAAGCCGGCAGCGACAGAGCACAATACCAACGCTGTCTGGAAGACGCCCGGCCTCACTACGTTACTCCTTTTGTAAACATGTATCTGGTAGTCGAATGCCTGTGTATATCCATGCACAGAGGGATGAGACCGAGAGGAAGGCCGGTGGCTCCGATGCGTCTACACAATGCAATGTTGATATTGAACGCACGCGACTCGCTGCAGAACTGCGAAATGCGCACCGGAAAACTAGACTCCACAATGCGAGGGTCTTCTCTTTGATCGGGTTTCCGCTTCCCTTGACCCTCACGCTCTCACCGACAGATATGATAATGCCCGAAGGGGATTGCTTCTTTTTATGAGATCGATACGAGTCTTTGACTGGACGAAGTTGAGTCCAATACTGATTATGATTTTTCGAGTGATCACTGCACAGGATAAAAAAAACAGATCCAGTTGGACGTAATAAAATAAGCTATGGCTACGATGGATGCATTTATGGATTGACGGACTATCGTTCTGACGGAGGAAACATCTGAAGACTACAATGTAGTTTGTAACAACATGCAACTACCGTAATCGTAGCCGTATGCTCGCATCAATCTCACGCACATTTTCGGCTGTAGCGCGTTATTGATCAAAATAGATATCTGTTAATCATATTGTTTGATGAGTAGAACCTCACTCCGCTGATCTTCTTTTCGGTTCTCTATTTGTAATACCTCGAAAAAACATCTGTGAAACTTCTGATAAATTTTAGGATTCTTGACTAATCGAAGGGTATTTGGATGCAGTGAACCTTCTACTTAGGTTAATAGTTTCACGGACGCGATGATAATTATAGAATTCCATTTTACATAAGAGATACTAGCGAATATCCAGACACAAAGGAAAAGACATAGAAATGGTGTCGATTTAAATGGTTGTCCGATAGGTTGGTTCTCCTATAAGTCTTAGTTTCGTGTATTTAACAGAGAGATCCTATTAAAAGCGTATCAACATTACATACCGTAGACGACATTGATTTTTTCCAATAGTCATGCCAACGTATCGCTTTCCTACGAATACCGAAATTTCATAGAGCGGATCGCGTTCACCCTTGGGAAGCTACTGTGACCAACAAGATCGGCAGGCTTTACGTCGGGTATCCACGTATTAACCGAGAATCTATATTTCCACGGCGAAAGGCCATGAACGCGTCGGTAGGGAAAACGGGCAAGGGGATACATAAAGCAGAAACGTGACGTAGATCTGTGAACACCGAACGGTTGAAATGGATACGTTCTGCCGGTGGTTCGTCGCGCGATATTTCAACCGTGTATATAATCCCATATCAGGACCGGGGGCTTAGTTTCGACACCGTAGACGATGAACTGTAATCCTCTGCTCTCTTCCCCTGTGGCAGGACCAAACGTGGGTACGCCACGACGCGATGTAAAGAAAAAGATTCTACCACCGGCTTATAGGAGTCTGTGTTTCGGAGGCGATGGTGAAAAGGATCGCTGGTTCCTGGAGCTCGTTGAACAGACAAGAGAGAAGAAGGAAGAAAGATGAGAAAGTACGAAACAGCCAGCTCCGTGAGGATTATGTAGGTATAATAGGTGATCCCGAAGGCAACCTCGCGTCGATGGCTCGGCTTTTTGTGCGAGTGGTACCGAGGGACAGGACCAAGAAGCACACCGCAAACCTACGACCGGCAGCCGATTTATTCGCTCCAAGGATTACCACCACCTGCATTAGTTTTGCGGAGATGCGCTGAATTATTGCGCGGAAAGTCTATCGATCTTGCGTTCCGCTCTGCTTTTCAAAGCGAGAAGTTCTCCTAGCCTGAGCAATTGCGTTCCAACTTCTCTTGCTCGGCCGTCCAGTAAGAATTCTTCGTCGATTCGTGTCTCTTGGAAGATCGGATTCATCGGCCGGGCGAATTCTATGAAGGAATTTCGAAATACCGAGGATCGCGCTGAACAGGGAACATCGACAAGGCTTAACGGGATTTCAGCGATCAAGCGAAAGACGTGGCTTTTCTACAAACGCATACAAATTAAAAAGAATCTGTCGAATTGGTTGGAAGAAACTTCGGGTCTTAAAATACGACCATCAACATCGGAACTGATTGCAACAGATGAAGACGTTCTTCCGGAGAATCTCGCCAAAATTCATCATGACAAAAAAAGAGCTTATCAAGATGTAGCCGTTCTTACGAAACTCGTGGACCCTGCATAAAATTGTCGGACGATTCGGAGTATTCCGAAAAACTCGGTGACTCGTTCGGGGTCAAGCTCGGGCGAGCACGAAAGCTAAAAGAGCTGAAAAAGGCGGACACGAAAGGACCGCTTGACCGCGACCGTAGCACGAGCTAATGAAATCCTAATTAAGACGTTGTTGAAACGAGTGGAACGATTCGCGTCTAAGAAAGCCGTGGAAAAAGAAATAGCTGGATGCACCGATGGTTAGACCGAGCAATCGACCGACCGCAAAAGAGCACTTGCCAGCCGGCTACAGTGCCAGGTTTGCGCGCTGCCTTGGCGTTCTAACTACGTTCGGAGAGCCGGAAAAGGGGGAGAAAAAGTAGAATAGAATGACGACGAAGGATGGAGTGGTGGAGCACGGGGAAAAAAAGCTTGAAGAAAGGAAAGAGAGAAACCAAGGCAAGAAAAAAAGAAGAAAGATTCGTAGAGAATAGCGCACGCGGGATGTCCATACGAAAGCGGAGTCATTAAAACAATTAGAGAAGAGCGTAGTTTTCCTCGCAACGAGAAACGAACAACTAAGGTTGTCAAGGCGCCTTTGCGCCGACCACGATGGCGATACACCAAGTTCCAAGCGGTTCTTAGAGGAGCGAAAGTGTTTGCCGTGCAGAATAAGGTCTACACGAACGCAAAAGCTGGTCTACCCGCGTATTAACGGCTCATTAACACCAAGGCGTCGTCAGAGAGGCGTAAAGCAACGTGGAATTCGTGTAATTGGAGCAACCATTATGACGCGGGGTACAGGTAAGCGTTACATTGAATTTAAGGAGACCGGCAGGAATTTATCTTGTTCCAACGTGGCTCGATTTGACGCACGCTCGTTATTGTCCGTGGTTCGGCCAGGGTAAGCTCTTTGTTGAAAGAGGTTCACGCGGCAATCTGCTATGGAACGCGATCTCTTTTTTTTCTACGTGAATATATTTCAGAGCGGATTTAACCATTTCCAGTTTCAATGACCTAGGACAACGACGTATAATTAACGAAGATGCGCACTTTAAGTCTTGTGCATTCTATAAATGCAAATTCGGAATGTACAAGTACTGAACTTTTCCAACAACGAAGTAACACAAAATATATAGGAGCTAGCGTAACATGGACGGAAAGAGAAACGCGAGCAAATGCTTTTGAAGAAAACGACGCGACTTCATTTTGGAACACGCTAGATGCACAGCATCGTTTTAACCTCGGCCATTTCTTAAACGTTCAACGAGATATGCGAAATCATGACCCAATTCTCTTCAACCACGCAGCGTTCCCGTGTCTGCTATATATGCGCACGACCGTGTACTAACGATATACCACGGAAAGCATCAGAACGACGTCGAATTGACACGAAGCAACGCGGGATTCGCGTAAGTGGAACGGCCATTACGTCGAGTAGCGTAGGTAAGTAGTAAGTTAAATTCAAACCGTACAAAGTGAAGTCCGCCGAGTCGCGCGTTTGTATGCTCCAATTAATCCTATATAGGTATTTTAACGCGAGTTTTAACGCGAGCTTCAGCTAGATCAGCGTTTCTCGCTTTATGCCATCGCATAATATCTTCTAGATTTTAAATCTTGAGACCCTGAACAGGCACATAATTGAAGAATCAGAGATTTAACTCGATTTTATGTTCGTCCCCTTGACAAGGGAGAAAGGACGGCATACGGAAGTTATATACTACTTGGAACGTTCGGCGTGTACACGTGTCAGTTCGTTTATAATCTGTCCACCTTTCTCAGGAAATATGGGACAGGAGAGAAGATTCGAATTCCAACAAAGTCCAACGTCATTAGCAAATGAGAAGAAAGTGGCACGCGTATTACCGTGAGTATAGGGCGTGGCGAATAACTTTCGCGTCGTCTCTGACAGGATCGATGTCGCTGTATAAAATGTACACGAGCAGACTTTAATCAAGTGTCATGGTCTGAAGCTGAAATTATAACCGAGACATACTAATGTTATTTTGTGCCCCATTTAAATATTCAATTTCGTTCACGTTTATTTTTACTCTTATTTGGGAAGAAGAGAGGGACGTAAGAGGAAGACCTCTCTCAAGTTGCGACCACGCCTCGCACTCCGGTTTGCTCTCCGATCGCTCGGAGCGGCAAAACATGTTCGCATTCGGATCCAGAGAACGCGAGGATAATCTTTGTGGGAGACGCGCATACTAATCACGAGCTGGTAAGCGCGAATTTACGCCGGTCGACGATTATTCTCGATGCCTTTACTCGGTTGAATGCCTTCGGGGCTTCTCAAAGGAACGATGCCGATTATCATTAATGAGCTGTAATGGCATGTTAATGGCAGTATGTTCTGCAGTGATGCTTTGGCTGAATCGTCGCATTAGTCGCAGAATATCTCCGATCTATCCTAAATCACGAGCTTCATTAATACTTGAAAATTCCTCCATCTAGTTGCGCTTTCAATGAATCCCAGTTTATAACCATCTTGTAATTTCATTTGTCAAAGTGCGTATCCGCTTGCAAGGTTAATAGATCCCTGTCACGTGATCATAAATAGCGATTATATATGGGGATACTTGAAGTCATGCCAGAGATATATAGTTATTAAAGTTTATTTGAAAATAAATGAACATCACCTAGAATTACAAATTCACGTGAAGATCAGGTGATATCGTTCGAAGAACATTGAAGTTCGTATTAAGGTCAGGACAATGTCAGATTATATCAAGAGCAATTAAAAATTATTCCACAGGAATTGATTATTTCAAGAATAGGAAATCATCGAAGGATATCTAGGATATTTAAGGTCATGTCGATAGCATTTAAGGTCAAGTTACGGACGTTCGATGCCACGGTAAAAGCATTTGAGGTTCCGAAAATAATATTCGTGTCAGTTCGAAGTTGTGGAAGCTCGTGTCAAGGTTATTTGATGCCTATCGAAAATACTGACAGGATCATTAGAACATTATCACGAGTCATCCAGAATTATACGAGTGTTATTTATGATCATTTTACATAGCGTTAAGATCGACGAAATCTATCTGCTTTTATTACTTATGCCTAAAGATAACTTCATCTATATGCGTTTTTCCTATGTAAATTTTAAGTTACCTGTTCACACAGTGGCAGAGATCGAGCAACAGCCAGACGCGAACAGCAGGTATCGCACCGAGTCATTGAGGAATCTGCCAGTTGTCACGCGAAGCTCGTTTATCCTGATCGAGCTCGGTTCGTTGCGTCACGGATTAAAATATTCAGGTGCACAGTTTCTCTGGAGATGGAACTCGGTCGGGTAATCGCGCTTTAAATTGCTCGGGTGCACCATGGCGCGATGTGTACGCGTGGCGTGGCGTAGCAAGAGCGAGGTCGAGTTGGTGCAAGAATGCAACGAGATTTACAACGAGGACGCAATTCCGGCTGACGCGTTTACAACGGGGAAACGAGCCGTATTATAAAGAGGAACACGGATGTCCCGGCGTAACGCATCTTGACGGCAGGAAATTAGATCTCCGAGGATGAAATTGGTTAACCCGGACGTCGCATCGTTTTTCAGGGCATAAACGGTATTTCTGTCGCGGTCTCTGGATTATAAACGTTTTAAGGGATACTCGTTTTTTCTCTTTTATTTTTTTCCTTTCTGTTTTACTTTTCTGACACCAGGAAGGAAATGTCAGTTATACGGGCTACGTAACACGATTTTACAAAGCACAATAGCATTCTCGAATTTTTATCGACAAATAGATAAACGTATATTTTTTTGGCAGTCCTACCTGCAAACACGATGTTTCTGTAGTTTCGTTAGTTCTGCAGAAAACGTTACACAGAGGAATGAAGATATTCGAGTCTCGTTCGAAGCACGAAATATCCCAACTACGCGATAGGTCCGCAGCTTTCGCAATGAATTTGCAGACATTTAAGACCTCCGAGATATTCGAAACACGTTTCCATAGGAATTCCGGCTTGAAATTAAAATGTTAAAACATAAAAAGTATTGCGGGGCTAAGAAGTGTCGCGAGATTGACGATAACATTCTTCGTCGTGAAAGGTATTTTTTAACGAGATTGGACAGATTCAACTCACCGACAAGTCCTTCGTCAAGTAACGTATCAAATAATACCAAGAGTTGCTTACCTGAAACAAAACGATAAAAGTGGGTATTAATATCGAAATATTTCTACGTACTATCTTTTCTACGTATTTATCAAATGTATTAATCAATTCTGGAATAATCTGACGTCGAACGATAGAGGCCAATTAGTTCTGTTACGGGTAATATTCTCCCAATTAAAATAAGTACGCTAATTATCAGTTCGCCATGTACGTTATAATACAAGAACCGAATAAATGTGTATGTATATATATATATACACACCAGAAAAGTTGGTCGGGCGAAAATGAACCGGAAACAATTTTCGACGTTATATGCGGTGGCTAATTAATGCATCATTTCCTGCGATACTTGCTTACACTGTGCCCGGCAAACTGACAAAATTGTTCGACTGTGCGGCTAAATGAAGTTAATATCAAACATGTTTGAGCTCGCTTCTATTCTCCATGTGCCAACCCTTCTAACCAACTCCCACCTTCCACCCTACATCATACCCTTTCCAAACAATTCTCATTCTCCTGTACGTTGCTCCTCTATTCACGTTTCTAATAACGCATTCTAATCGCGGACTAAATTAGCGTCGGCGTCACCCGTACACACTAATCGACGCGTTCCTCGCGAAAGATAATCGCGGGAAACGCTTATTAAGTCACCTTTTTGCAGAAATCGAACATTGTTCGGTAAACTTTTCATTCCCGTGACAGCGGTGAACCTGCCAATTCCCTCGACCAATTAGTCCAACAAGTGATTCCGTTAAAGAATATTCTACAGGAATCGTATATTGTGCAGAGCTGAAAAGGAAATGAACACAAGGAATCTAGGTCAGATTGGTCGTAATGGATTATATTCACCTCGATATCGTACGCACTTTCCATTGTAGCGTATTATTGGAAAAATAGTCACATTTATTAATTGTGCCGCTTCATGAGCGTAATATTGCTGAGATACGTCCATATATTTTGGAAGTCCAAGTAGCCCATTTAAGCATACAGGCGTATTTTCTGACTTGCGAATCCAATGAATAGATGTGGCAAAAATGTGTCACTTAGTGAGAGTGCACCATGGAAAGCGCATTAATTCATCCAGGTTACGGTTAAATCTGTTTTTGCATTCACTTCGTTAAAGTAAAATTACATATTAAGTGCTTTATAAGTTGTTCCTGCGATTGCTACTTTATAAACAATTCAAACCCAATAGACATCACACCTGTAATTTTCATTCCACTTCTGCATAATACGAGATTTACACACAATCGATGTCTACGTTTTTATTCATAACGCATACGAACAAGAGAATGCAATCGAAAGTGGTACGTCACGCTATTATTTCCAATCATTATCACGAACAGCTACGCTCAAGTTGTCGAAGGTCTTTGACCATCGCGAGCTTGATGCATTCCTTCGACGCTTTTTTCTCGCAGATATTCTTCGTTCCAAGCAAACGCGTTCGCGGCTGAATTCCACGGATGAGTGCGTGGTCGATTGCCTTCGACCACGGTGGTGGTGGCACTGCTGGTGGAGCGCAGTTCGACGTTTGCGCCACGTGTGGGAACACTCAGATGGAAACGTTCATCGAAAACGGGACCCCAGTTAACGATCTCGCTATGGGATGGTGCGTCGGCGAAACGGCCGCGGATCAAATTAGGGTTCTCTATAAACGAGAAAACTTTTCAACCGGAAAATAACTCAAGGATTGATACCGTGCACCGACGATCCTATTTCCTATCGAAAAAAAAATCAAACCAGCCTCTCGCGTCACACTCCTCGTCCATCGTTTCCTCTCTCCCTTTATCGTTCGGTAATAGTAAACCGGGTCACAAGAGGCACTCCTAGAATCGGCAAAATGCGTCGCCACTGCATCGTAAGAGGATGGAATAAAATAAATACGGGTACGATTCAAGTGTAACGAGATCCGTCTGCTTGTATTTTCACGCTGGACAACAGAGATCATGGATTTTCTGGCAACGACGAAGAAGCGGAAACACGATGGTTGGGAAAAAGTGGAACGGAGACACCAGGGTGAAATACACACCGGAGGGACGAACAGAGACGGAGCATGATAAAAGGAGAACGAACAAGAAGAAAAAAGAGCGGGATAGTTGAGGAAAGGGGTGGAAGAATGCTTGGCGAAATTATCCTCGGGTTCGCACAAGCCATCTGCTCCTGTGCGAACGCCAACAGTGAGCATAATAGGATAATACAGAACGGACTACAAAACAACCTGCCGAGACATTTCGTAATTGGCCGCGGCTACACAGAAACTCGACGACCGCGTCCCTCCGATGTTTCCCGGAAGGAAAGTGCGAAAACCACCACGCATACCTGAAGGGTGCCGGAACAACCATACTAATGTCACTCGCAGATTGTACGCTTCTTCCAGGCGGATGTTCGCACAGAAATACCAAGATATAATTCCACGATATAATTTGCACGATATAATTTGCACGATAAAAGAAGAGTGATTTCCTCGAAGGTTACGTAGGTACGAAGATTCGTATGTACTTATATACCGTGAGAATTTGTCTTTCACGGGCGACAGAATCAAAGCTTCCGAGGCTATTGAGGCAAGCTATCGAGGGAAACAACAAAAGATAAACTGCAACGATTCCGCGTAATGAATGGGAGAACGTGTAAGTGTCGTCGAGAGCGTTAGTTTAGTTTCCTTTGGAGCCAGAGACAGCCTTAGTTAATACGGCATTGGAAGACAAAGTGTAGTAAGATGAGAATATCTTGAGTACAACCGTCTAAAGTGAGAACGTATTCACGATGCGGGTATGATATCCCTAATGTCATTTGATAGCGCACAATAGGCCGGTGTCATACACTCGTTTCTCATCTCTCTGTTCTCCGCTGGTATCGATCCCTTTCCCGAGTCGTTTCGGTCGCCTCTGGCTGCATCCTCTTCCGTACTCTCTACTGGGTACCGGCGTTAAGACTTAATTTCGTGACCAGACCAGAAGCCCAGCTACGGTCACCATTATTAGGGAGGAGGGGGTAACTGTCATAAAACTCTGCACTAGCCAAGCGTAAACATGGAACCGAGAGCAGTATCCATCGTAATGGTAATTTCTGGCGAGGACATATGCGGACTGGAAGACGGATGAGACGTCAAGCTGCTCCATCTCTCTGTTTCTCTCATCGCTCGCGCCTTCATTCTGCCGCTGTCGTACTATCTCCGCGCGAGTAACGCAAACGCTCGCTGGAAAATAGATGCATACGCGCCATAAGTTTGCTCCTAATTTCCTAAGCACTGCCACTCATGGGAGCGGATGACGTATCTTGAATATATGCACATCTTCTCAACTTTCGTTCAATTGCTTTTGGGCCGTTGTAAGTACAAGTGTCTCGCCAGTGTATTACCCACTGTCCGCCCAAAGTTTTTGACCACTTACGCGTTTCTTCGTGAACTCGACCAACCAACCTCTTGTCCGAGAAAGAAGTTGTTTCAACCAGATACGTTGCGTCGTCGCTTATCGCCACGAGTCCCGTGTGTGTCCTGTGGTCGAAAATAAAAAGGAGGAGAGAGGGTGAAAACCGATAGAACGAGAGAAAGTCGGGGTTAAATCGATGGCAATGGGATCACGCGATGAAAAAGGAAAGTTCGGTAAAATTAATGTCGGTCAGTGTACACTACAGCGAGACGTGCAAATGTTTCGGTCTTCAAACGGTGATTACGAGGGCTTCAAAGATTCGATTAGCCGGATGTTGAACCGGGGCTGGGGGATAGCGAGCGTGAAATTAGAAGCACGCGATCGCAACGGCCGATTAAGTCTTAAGCCTACTGTCAGTAGCACGATAATAACGTCCCTGTTTGCGTATCGCTGACCGTTGTCTGTTCCTGCGAACCATTCTCCGTTTACTCAACGCTCTAGGTTATTGCGATAGCAAATGTCTAACCGTTCGATCACGTTAACGTTTCACTTTTCATAGCCGATACTTTGTTCTGCATTGCAATTTTCCCACCGTTCCCGTTTGTATAATACGAAAGAAAGAGTATCGCGTCTCGGTGTTTACGAAGAGAGACGTTTGGGCGAACCGACAATTGCTTTTATCCAAGAAGAGATACAAATTGACAGAATTATTATTATTAATTGTACGAGGCGAACACTCCCTAGAACACTTCCTAGTGGCGTTATTGAGTCTGATAAGTTAGATTAGACGAAACACCGATATCGTCTGGAGGTAACGTTGCATTTATTTCGAGCCCCCGCTTTGGTTCAATCGATTTTCGGCTCTGATCCTTCTGCTATTGACATTCGATCCTTTCTTCTGTCATCGCGCGGGAATAACGTAAGCGCAACAAGCCCCTTGCGTCCAACTAGCTTTATCGACGATCTCTCTCCAGAACATAGCATACGAATTAAACGTTTTCATGAAAGAGAAGACATCGAGGACGGTGGTCTAGTCGCGAAATCTCATTATAAAGTTGCTTGGAAGACGACGGATGGTCTATACACAGAGTGCCGTTTCCACTCCGGCGAAGTCGATATAAATTGCGCCAAAAGAGATCACCGTCGGAGATTCAATTTCGAGACGAGACAACAGGAACTCGATATTCCTGTATCCGAGAAAGAAACGGCCGCGTATACCTGACAGGTTGCGTGACTACATGAAACGCAATATAGCGTTAGAACGATGTATAACTAGAAACAATAAATAAAAAAGAAAAGGAAAAATGGATGGGAAAAAACAAGAAGTCAGGCAGGCAGACGGTGAGAGAAACACAGAGAGGGAGAGGAGGGTTTGAGTCTGGACTTTATGTTTTGTTTCAGCCCTTTTATCTACCATTCCACGTATAACAATATTACTATTCTGTCCCTCTACGCGTCAGCGTGTACAACAGACGTACCACGATGGTATTATCATCGTTCCGCGTTATAATCAAAATATCGTTTCTCCACGGTCGCAGAACCAGAGTCACGCAATATTTATATTTTAACCAAACAGACCTGACGCAAATTCGAAAATGGTTGTCAATAAATAACGTCGGTTAGAACGACGAGATTATATACCTTCTCCTAGTAACCGATGAACAACATCGCGTTCATAGAATAATATTCCTCTTCTACGCGCGCATAGACGTGCCTTCCGCGAGATCGTTTGATCTCATCCATAAACAATGGTCACGCGAATTTTACCAAGAGACAGAACGCAGCGGCATGCGGACGGAAGCATCGCAGTACCTACGTAACGCGACCAACTGAGTTAGTTACGGAAGGAGCGATAGGGCGATAGCTCTGTGTCCAAAAAACTGTTGTCCCGTGGCACGATTTCTGACTTATGCATGCCAAGGCTGAGCCGGTGGACACACGAGGAAACCCAACGTACGTGACCAACGTTACCGGTCCCGGCTCTGTACGAGTTTGTATACACGCTTACACTATGATGCAGAAAAATATGCGAGCGTCCAGAGGAAAACAGGCGAACCAAGCGTACACCCGGGATAACTGCTCTGAGAATATGTATGCTTCGTACAATGTAACGGTACCATAGAGACCATGGATGACCCAGCCTGTGTAAATGCACGACCTCGGCGAAGACGAGACCCAAGATCGGCAGACAGCCTCTTCCTCCTCTGTCCTTACCTTTCTCGCTCATCTCTCTTTACCTCGGTGTGTGCAGCTCCTACCGGTTGGCCGTCGTCGCGTGAAACACGTAACCTTCCACGTACATATAGGTATGTGCCGGTGTGATGTAGAAGGGAAACACGCGAGCAACGTTGGCAATCGCCGACGAGTTACCTGAGGCCTTATGCATTACGTGCTTTCGCTGTATCGGTGTGGCTCACGTGTGCACCGCACCCCGAGAATGTATCATTTTGATAATCTTGCCTCGCGCAGAGACGCGGATATTAACGCCAGGGATCGGTAGCTTTGGAATTGTCTCGTGTTTGTTCGCTATCGAGAGCGTTTCCTAGCGAAGCAAGGAACCCAGATTGCAGACTGTTGTTCGAAGGGGTGTCTGAACCAAGCATTCAAAGACGATAGACAGCTGTGTTTGAATATTGCATGTGCACGAAGTATCTATATATGTGGTAGATGATAGATACCTTTAATAGTCTTGTTTACTATACTTTCTTTTCGTATAATATACATAAAATTTGTAATCAGACAGGAAAGGTATAGAGGTTGAGATACGATGCTGAGCGACACAGCGATAAAATTTCAAGCTTTACAGTGTTATCGATATTTCTCGAATACTATCATATTTTCCAAACGAATATTAATCCGATGCGTGTAGCAGCATGTCGTATGTAATGCGCCGAGTTTTTACGCAACGAATTTCCAACGTTTATGCTATTAACACGCAAAATACCAACGAGAGATGAAAAGTTATCGTGTTATACCGATGAAGTACGGAGTCGTTATTTCTGGCAATGATCGTATTGGAAAACACGCTAAGAGCTTTTAAATCAATGCAATTTTCGATGCGGAAACTCTGCGGCTGTAGCGCACTCCTATCGATTTTGCGTCTAATTAATCCCAAATTCAATATTTGTCCAGAAATTTCAACGAGAGCACTTTTTTTTAGCATGCAGATGATATTGACGATTTATAAGATTTCCATGGCGTCGTGATCGGATACGAGGCAGAGATAAACTAAATCGAAAACGTGCCGCACCGTAGGTGCTCTTGTGACGCAAAAAAAAAGAAAAGAAAAGTGAATACGAGTCACAACACATTCGTAAGTGCAGCAACACTCGGGGATGGGGACGGGAACCAGGATCAGAGTGATCCTGACCTCTCTGCCGGCTCACGCGACCTCCGTACTTATTATACGTGGTGAAACACGCAACGGACCAATCCGCTATATACATATGGCTCCGCCGGGCATCAATTTACGCTGGAATGTCCGCTTACGGTTTTATCAATATGCAACCTTCGACCGAGCGAATGGGAACTATTTACCGTACCGATTCGTTACCCACGTTCTACGTTTCGAACATGTGCACAAACTCCACGTATTCACATCCATGTACCTTTCTCTTCTCCCTTCGTTGCTTTCCTTTCTTTATTTCTTTTATTATTTCATTCCCCACTCTTCTCCCTATTTCTATATCTTTACTTGGCGTTTTCGCGTTTTCCACGAATGCCTGTCTATGAACTCGGCTACTCCGTATTTTATCGGATATTAACGAGCTCCGTGTTCGCGAGTAACCATACGCGTGTTTAATTATCTAATGAATCAAAAAATTCGTTGCAATGATATACCAGCCGTTTTAATCACCGAAAACGACCGCGATCCAATGTGTCACGGCCCGAGAAACGAGCGTACAATTTAATCACTTAAATGAGATTCCGTGAGGTCGTGCGGAACACGCGTGCGCCTCACTCGTTTTAATTTCGACCCTATCCCTGGCTGCGACGCGGAAGCGCAAGAGAGAAGAACAGGAAAAAAAGGGTGAAAAAGACACGCGCCGGTAATTACACGCCTTTCGTATAAATTTGCCTCGGTATCGGGAATATTTAGCAAAAATGAGCAACGATAAAAGATGACAGAAAAAGGGAATAAGAGAGATGGAGAAAGTAAAAAAACGAAGTAATAGAAGAGAGGGTCGTAAAAAGGCAGCGCGCGAGTCCATGGGAGCGGTATGAGCGTGGCAGTTCTGCTGGAAAAATGTTAGTGGAGAGGAAGCGGAACAGAAAGGAAGCGCGAAAGAGCAGGTTTGCCAAGGTGAATTACTGGTACGAGAGGATTCCAAAAGGTTCTGCGGGTGCTGAGTGGAACCAGTGCCCGACTAAAGCTACGCTCGTAAATGGCAAGCTGTCATTAAAACGAGGGAATGCGAGCTGGCCCGTGTTCCCTGTCGCCTCGAGTACCGTCCGGTTCACGCTCGAATTCGCTCGCCTTTGACACCCACGGCACCGCTGATGACTTGGAGCGTTGACTCCTTTCGTGACGTGTTTAACGCGTAGACACAAATTTATCATCGACGTACAATTAGTTAGTTTCACGGAGTGCTGTTTCTTCGACCGATTAGCAAAGCAGGGGTAGATTTTGAACATCGAAAAACGAGGAAAAAGGAAAAATATCCCGTTGTAACGCTTCAACTACGTCGAGTCAACATATTTTGGGTGTCGTCGATTTATTTAATGATTCCAGACAGCAGGGGAAATTACATTGTCACGCGGTACCCCGAGAATATTCCGTGACAATCATAAGAATCATCGGCTGGCTGGAGCTGAACGTGCTCACGAGTCACGATATCTTGAACTGTCAATTGGATATTTCATCAGCCGTGTTATCATCGAGTACGTATAATACTTCATTTCGAGCACCGAAACTACCTTGAGACTTGTCGATAGGAATTAACAAGAAGTAATCTAGAGATTAACCTTTTTCGAGAGGGAGCAATTCAGAAAAACGGCTGATATCTCGGATTAACCGGGTAACCGTCGATGCTGCTGCGGCTCCTGAATGGAAACGACGTTACAATTTCCGATACAACGCAGCAGGTAGAAAAAATTGGCACGAAGCGGAGAGGAAGGAAATCAATAGACCTTTGAATCCCGTAGGAACGTGTACGACCGGAACTCGCATTTCAAAGCGGCTACGTCGCCCCAGTGCGACCAAATCGCGGGAGCAAACAAAAACACATTTTCACGTATTAATCCACGACGATTCGTTCCACGAGACGCGGACGGACAGTGATAGTCGGGGGCTGAGTAAGCTGAGAGAGGAACTGGTTTGCGACGACAACGTAGACGAGTCGACAACGGCGGTAATCCGTCGGGCCCGCGCCTGCATTTATCTCTTGACGACGAAAGAATCCGGCGGGAGAGAGGATATCAGGGGATGACGCGTGGCTAATTACAGCGTCAAAGAGCTTAATTAGTCAACGAATTCAACTGTCACCGACTCGGATTCTTTGTGCGGTAGAGCATAGACGCTGTGATGAGCGCCGCGACGTTCGGTCGTGTCGCATACGACCAACGAAATCAGGACGGACCGATCTCCGAGCAAATATTCGGTGGTAACGAATGTCGCGTGACGCGCTACTGCAACTGCTTTGGGCAAGCTCTCGACGACTCTTAATTAAACGACCAATTAAGGCGAACGTGTAATTAATCGCCCACTCATCGATCTACACGGGCAACGGGATACAAGAATACCACGTTCCACCACCTACGCAATACTAAACCTGTGTTCGTTCCGTTGACGCGTGCGTTCCGTTGGAGGATGCGATAGCTAGCTAACTATCAGCCCGATTTTTCCGACCTGCTTGATCGATGAATGAACAAACCGAGGCTGACTGGTGCGCGCGGAGTCACTTCGATAGCTTGAATTATGATCCGCGATATATAACAACAGGTGAAGGTGCCTTATCTGTTCTATCGTTTCCTAGAGGGACGTAAATACATGGCACATCCGGGATCGATTCATTGGTTTCGTTTTCTCCGCGAATTTGTTGAAATTACGGTACACGTTTTTAAATATCGACGAAAAAAGAAGAGTATCGCTTAGACTTTTGTCGCGTCAAGGTAGTCCGGCTTTCAGAAAATAACGTGAACAAAGGCTTCGTAAAACGATCGGGTATTAGCGAGCACGGTATTAACTGGCAAAGAGCTTTCATTTCCAGGCATAATAAAATACCAACACACTCGTGGCGCGCGTTTAAAGTAACAAAAGTCGTCCCGTTCTTTGTGTAATGAAATAAATTTCTCATTTCCTACGTAATGGAACGGTTGTGCCTTCATTAAAGAAAAGGGGATTTTACGAAGTACTGTTTTTTCATTCCCTTTTCGTTACCCAACATTTCTCGTGAGTCTTTCACGTAAATTGGCCATCATCAATCCGTTATACGTTATATATCGATAGGGTTCGGAACCAAACGACGTGCTCGTTGTCCACTCGTTACCGTAACCCTCGGAGCCGTTTTCTTCCTTTGAGCTTTCTCAGAAAAAAATCCCGGCAAAAAGACAACGTCTGTTCGCGTTCAATAGGATTACGACTATCGGTTGGCAGAGTCCAGCCACGATCACAATCAATCCGCGCGTAATGAGGTCGCGCGAGTGACTTCTGCGGACGTGCCTGCTCCTTGCGGAATCTATCGATCTTTCTAACAAAACTACCCTGTGTATTTAAAGTAAATATTAGTCGTACTTCTTTTTCCTCTTCTTCTCCTAAAGCAGCTTCTTTGTTGCTTTATTAATTAGACCATCTAATCTATCGTAATCTTTTTGCTTCTCAACATTTTCATAATATTAATGATATTCACCAAACGAAGAATTTTGATATGAATAATATCGATATCAATGAATGAGTTGCTTTAGAACCTTCTTACTAAATCCAACATTAATAATCGAACCATAGTAAAATATGATTGGTTTGATTAGAAATAAAACTAGGGAGCGAAAAGACGGTTTTCAACGACCGATGGAACGTCCCCCGGTATATAATCGCAATCTATTGAACCATGACGAGCATCGATGATAGGAAACACAAAGCGGAGAGCCTCGTCGTGCGTCCGCAGAAAAGAACTTCATGGTCTCGCGTCAAACTTCGTTATGACGGCAGTAGGCGTACCTAATTATGTGATACGGTGTGTTCGTTTGCTCGTTTGTCGTCCGCCTCGTTGGTTACGCCGGGAGTCCGCACGGGCACCGGAACTCGACTTGACCCCGCACCATCCCCGAACAGACCCCCCATTCGCTCTTTCTCTTTGCTTCAGAACATAGGGAACCTCCGGGGACTTCCGTAAACTGTGTTCCGCTCTCTCCTCTCGCACCAGTACCGCGTTCACTATTACCGTGAAGATTAAATTGTTGTGCGACGCGAGCTTTTCATCTTCAAAGGGCACTCGTCTGTTTGATGTGGTGAACCGTACGTAGCCGGTCCGATTGCGGATGTTCCATTGTGGAACGTTGTGAAGTTAAACAGAGAGAAAAAGAAAAAATGTGTAGCCGAGGGAGATGAAGGCGGACGCTGATGCGCTTCAGCTCCCTAAATAACCGCTCGGGATGCGAGCGACGCGTTTTTCTTCGTGCACGCGTCAACGAGCTCCGCGTTTGTTGGCCTTTACGAGACCACAGAATTAGAACCGAAATGCTTACTATCTTTTACGAACTTCTCCCGGCCCCGGATGAATAGATTGTCCGTAGATTAACTCCGAGAGTTTTTTCTCCTATGACTCATAAACGGAACAGATATAGAAACTCTTTCGTGCACCAGATGAAAAAGAAGTTGATTATCTTTAGGCGGAAGGTTCTTTTCTTTTGATTCAAAGGAACCGGAATACCATCGGAACTGAATACTGGACTCCGGAAATGAAGCAATCCCAGATTTTGCGCGGGAAGCCACGGGAACTCGATAGGTCCCGAATCTCGGTGGATAACGAAGGCATTGTGCTAGGTCGCCGCAGGCGGTCGAATTCCGTAGAAATGAGATAATTGTCGTTATTAGAGTTTGCCTATAATCGCGGTAACGGAACCTTGAAATAATGGCCTCTGGCAAATTACTTAGCTGTCTCGGGGATGGAGTCATGTACGGGGGATCAAAGACTCGCGGACAATGGCACCTCTCCAAGTGATATATCGTGACAATCTACACGTATAATAAAGCGGTTCTATCTCTCATTACGTTTCAATTATTAAGTTAAACAAAAATAACATATGTTTCTATAAGGTTAGATCTATATATCTATATATCTGCGTTTCGAGATTCAAAGAGAAGTTCAATTCATACCGTAAAGTTACGTTTTACTTATTTACATCTTTAACAATGGACGAAACAATGTGTAACAGCAACTTCTATGTACAGAACTCGAGAGCAAGATTGCTGGCGTATTTGCAAACAGCTTCGGTAATTAACATGGATCGGTTCGATGTTATTAGACGGTGTAAGGCGATCAAGAGTATTCCGGTCTCTCGCGACGAAACAATCGCTCCCTGCTGATTTCGTAATACGGACAAAGTCTGATTTGTACGGCAAACAAATTGAAACGTGGCGGTAACGCGGAGTTGCCACAATGTAATCCGGGAAAATGGAGAAATATGCTCGTTGCAAGGAACGTGACAATGTCGCGACTCATGGGAACATAGTTCACGACGTTTAATTTCCCCGATACGATTGATTTTTATATTGGGATTACGGTAAACATTCATTGCTCACGTTGATTGCAAGTAAACGCGATCCACGTTCTTTAACGTGTGACGGCTGTTCGTTTGTCGCCTGGAGATTGGTTTCGAAACAATGTTTGCCTGGCGACAATGGACCGGTAAATATGCAGGAGCACGTGCACACGCCACGTCTCTCATTATCGAGTATCGAAAATAGCGAACTCACCGCCCCAGCTCTCGATATTCCCTTCAACGACAAAAAATAATCGATGTTATTACGCCACTTTGTTCGCATCGATGCAACGAAAGTCGAAAGTCAGCCGACTACCCCTCAAAACGCTTCGTTTGCTTATCTTTAATCGCTCATTGATCCAAAACTGTCAAACATTCTTCACCAAGTTTTAATGCATGTTTCAACGCAAAGAAAAAAAAACGCATGTCGTGCGCGACAGCCTTCACAGCTGCATCCAGGAAAAATAATTGAATATACCAGTAATTACGAGGACGTCAATTGAAAACGAATTTGTAGTTAAAAATTCACGCTATTCAACGGGATATTTATTATTCAAGAACGACGGTGATAATAATTAATCGAATGAAAAGTAACTCGATTAAATGGCGAATAGATTTCCTCGACACACAGTCTGCACGCAAAGATCAGATGAAATATAGAACATGATTTCCGACCGTCTTATTAATTCCTTCATCCGCAGTATCGACCGTAGCTACAGCCGTCTAGCTTAATCGGTCAAGCGCGCCTCGACTCGTGTACGAGAGCCTTACACAATTTACACTCTTCGTTTTCCACCGGGTGGCCTATACACATTGCCCCGCGTACGTATTAATGCCACACATTAGCATATATTGACCGCGAACGGAGCTCGTTGAGCGTGTCTGCCGTGGTACTTGTAATTATGAGTTACGCTCGGCTGTAGTTAACGAACGAAAGCGGCTTTCGCGAACGTGTGCAAACGGGAGCCGCAGGAGACCGTAAACGTGAACTTGTAGCAGAAAAAAAGAGATTCGCATCGCTTTGCCGATTTAATCTTTTGCGTCGCGACGCCCGTAACATCACGATTTCTTTATGCAAACATGACCAAAAGAATTCCATTCAAAGGAATGTATATATTTAACGATTAAAATCGTTCGGTTGATATCGAATATTCGCGAAAGTCGAGTATGTTGTAGATTTAAGGAGTAACGAATGGCTTATTCAGCGGCGATAATAAAGCGAATCCAATAGATTTCATTATCGATCATCCCAATGATGCAAGAGTAATCGTTCGATGAAATTTGCTCTCAATTTTCACATTCCATTAATTATCATAATATATTTGCGAAATGGGAACGTCGTTTAATTAAAAAAGAATAGATCATTATACGAGAATCAACTGCCGTGAAGTACCCAGGGTGCGTAGCTATATAATGAGGATGGAGACGTTGGGACTACTTCATTTCTACCCCTCTAATATAAAAGGAACCCTGCCAACTTTCAGAGTGGTTTGCCAAGTGGTCTCTACGACTGTCGTTGAACTCCAACGATCGTCTCACCTGCTCGTTCAATATCTGAACAGTATTCGTGAATGTAATCCTTCCATCCGGGTAACAACCGCCGCGCAATCAAACGTGTTATACAGAACGATCAATTTTACCCCTGGTCTGAAAGCCTAGGTCGTGCTGACTTTATTAGCAACGATACGTCGAAGAAAGATAAAATTTTTCGGTGAAGCATCCAATATAACAAGCGTATCTGGAATTCTCGGATGATATTCTCAGAACGTCTGTCGTTTGTCAAAATAACGAAAAAAGTGGTAAATTTTTACGATCTCGCTCAACTATTAATTATCGCTCATCTTTATAAAGCTGGGATTTGCTACGTGCGTCAGACGCATTTGTACCGTTATAATGGACAAGCATGCTTTTATTTTCGCGGTGGTGTCGTGTGATTCGGGTTTAAGAATGTGCCAGATGCAGACGCGCGTGTTGGATGCACGTAAGAAATCCCACCTTAATGTTCCCCTTCCCACGACTTTTCCTGGCCAGGGCTGTAAAGAAAGTCTTGAACTCACCAGAAATATTCTCCGAGAAGGAGGAAGAAGTATTATGGTATCCCGATGAAAAAGTATCACGAAAGTCCGGATAGGTCAGCGCGTGAACGAAAAAAACTACCACGTTCATCACACTAAAGTGACCTAATTACGATCTGAAAATTGCTGGCAGTTTCAACTTTCCGCTTTTCTTTTCTCCTGGCTCCTGCTTTTCTCTCTTTTCTTTTACTTTTTCTCTTATAAACCGCAAAGTAGGAAAGTAGACCGCGCGACGTGACGGATTCACGCTCACGCACACAGCCATTTCCTGATCCTTGCTACATGCAAATGCACCTTGCGTCTCTTTCTCCGCCTTCGTCATTATAAATTCCACCTATGCTTCTTCCCCTCCCACCCTGTCCTCCGGTAATGCTACGCCCCGATAGTCTTCTACGACTTCGAGAGTAATTACCAGCGACGCACCTAAACGCCACCCACGATCGTCCACGCTCCACACCAGGGGTGTTTGACGAGCCAGGGATCGGCGCTATAAAAGCGAGATGCTGGCACAAAACGAAAGTGTCGTAAAAGTAAGCACTGAATATATTATGGAATATTATGGGGGCACGTGAAAATTAATTTCTATCCACGGTGGCATTTTATTGCTTTACATAAGATCTCGTTGCTGTTAATATAGGTATAGCAACTAAGAAAGAATATATACACTGGCTACAAACAGTATTTGCACATGTTCTTATTTTCCAATGAAGTGTATTTTTATTAGGTTGTATACATTTCATAGTATCAAACTTATTTAGTCATGCCAAAGTACGTACTACTAAATGGTACGAAACTTATTTTACACACGTAACGTACTTTGCAGCCATCGTGTATCTTGCATTATAAAATGCACACAAAAACAAGAGCTCGATATTGCATTTGCCAAAAAGTATCGAAAATTGTGTCAAGTTTATTTAACGTCTTCTATGAATACGATTGCAATTTTTCGTCCTTTCTCGTTATACGTATCCACTTTATACATAAAAGAAAGCAGTACACGCTTTCTACCATATTTTCTCGTTAAACTCAATAGTTCTGCTCTCCAAGCCATTGTAGTTATTTGATATAAAACATAGTGTCTAGTATAACGTTAACAGTGTTCCAGTGATCGTTTATACATATCGACTGCTACAATTCAAGCACAATCGTACAATATCTGGTATTGTTGAATTTCGCGGGATATACGAAGAAGACGTTATCGTTCGCTCGACAGAAGCCATAGAGAAGCTGACCGGTATTTTGTCGGTAGATTAATTTCCCCAGAATTTTCGTGTCACGGCGCTTCATTGAGCTGGATGGTTCGAGCGTATCGGATGGTTCGTCCCATGGGAATCGGTTTCTGGCAAGCGGACGAGCACGCCGTGTATATTCCCGGTAGACGAGCACGCCTGTACAAGAGAACGTACGAGCGCCCACGCTCAGCATACTTAAACCGACGCGCGTGTATTTTACGCGGACACACGAGACCGAATCGCGGGGGGTGGAAATTTTACGTCCGTCGGTGAAACACTAGCCTCGCGTCGAGTATTATCGTATACTCGACGATTTATCGCTTATTATAAATACGCCTACGCGAAGTGCTCGGCAACTGCAAAGACATAAGTGAGCTTTTAAGCGGAATCGAGATCGATCCACCGAAAGTAAATTCTTCCATGAAATCCACTTTCCACCGCATGCGGATAGTCCACGTTCGTGGAATCTCGCCGTTTACGATCGACGGGAGGAAGGATGTGGGGTTGAATACGGGTAAAGGCGATCAATGGTAAAGCTCTGGAAAACAACTCCACGGAATTACGAAAGATGACGAAGGACAAGGGGAATGAGCCTGGAATACATAGCCAGGGATTAGGGGAGCTTGAGATGGGAGAATTTAGATTAGCTCTATCTAAATTCGGGCCACGGAACGTTTCCGTAGAATCGTAGAAAGCCGAGATTAAACGAGATTTAACTTAATTTAACGCCCCGGAGGAACCCCGGCCTGGAAACCGGTCCGAAAATATCGGTGGCGAAATTCGAAACTGGTCTGCCAGCTCGGGAAGTCAGGTCGACCAATCGAGGAGAACCTACGTGGATATTTTCCTCCGATCTCGGTAATAACGATTTCTCACGATCCTATAAACCGACTACTATGATCCATCATACACGAGATTATCATAAACACGCCTACGCACCAGTCTTGAAATCGAATGCTTCACGCTCCGCTTGAGAGATACAAAACCATCAGACTCGTTAATAATATCGTGTTATATAACGTTCGCATGGCTTAACGCGTCGCGTATTTTGACGACGCGACGCTCTCAAATCGAGAAACTTAATCCTTAGGCTGGTTCTACGCGACATAATCCTATCGAAATTAATAGTGACTCGTGAGCGTCGTAAGTTTTATACAACAACCAATTTACATTCACAGTGATACAATATACAAGGGGGCGAGCAAGGGTTCCGGTGACTTTCAATATTTCACCCAGGTTTCACCCTGAGTTCTTCGACCCTAACTTTACGATTTTGTTTTACGAGCCAGCACGGCGTATTGGAGGATTCAAACACGCCGCGTAAAACCATCGCATGATCTTCCTAGCCTACGGCGTGCGTGCGTGCGAGAATGACGTTATTTACGACAGGATATAATGAGATGTCGGTTACTAATGAGACCGACAATGGCCAAATTATAGCCATCGTTCGTACAAAAATATCGTGATACATAGCACCTTGGTTGCAAAACGGTATAACAGACTTGGCGTCTGCTATTGCAATGATGTAACAGTCGCCCTAGAAGGAAAAATACTCGTGACTGGAGCAAGTGTACCCGGGTACGTGCGTTGACCTATGGATTAAAGCGATGACCTAACTGTCTAACGGGACAGAACAAAGCTATTGTATCTTTTTCTACTAAATCTGAGTGGACTGGTGTTTTCTTCACAGGCTGGTACTCTTGACACGATCGCAATGGATTGGAAGCACGCTTCATGCCGCGTGTGAGAGTGTTCTCGTTCAATTACAAAGTGGACTATAATTTGATAAATGGCAATTGGACGAACAACCGGCACCCGGTATTTAATTTGTCGCCTCGGTATCGATGTGTCTGTGCACAATGACTGGAATCGACACGGACGTTGCCGGAAATAAAAGTTTCAAACTTCCATTTTCTCGGATTAGATCGCGGTTCGATCTCTCTTTCTGTTTGAATACGAGTACCACGTCGGGCCGAAGGAAAACAAAATAAATTTGTGTTTCATCTACGGGGTTTCGTTTTCCTCCTCGACTCTCTGAGTATATTAAGAAGAGATACGTATGTATGCCATAAATTAACGAGCTAAATAGTGTAACGGTGGACCGAATCGCGTAACAAAAATAACGAGGTTTCAATGCGTGTGCAATGACAAGCGAAACATACGATGAGCACAGTAAATCACGCGTGGGAGTGGTGTTCCGCAGCAACCTTCTAACGAGCTACGGCCGAGCGGCTAAGCGTAATAAATAGTCGGCATTTTTCGAGTTGGTAATTAGTTTCGGGCGTGAAGTATCGACGATACGTCGAAGCCAATGGGGAACAATACCTACTGCGTATGCGCAAGAATGATAAAACACGATCGTCGAACGCGGCAGTGCGCATGAGATACAATACCATCAACGTCGAGCTTGGCTGAAGCAGATCAGTCCAACAACCGGGCTAACGTTACCACGAGGAAGTTAAAAATGTTCCATAAATCACATTACGATGAGAAATGCTCGCCACCATTCGGATAGACGAACGACTGTGTTTCGCGTCGATTTTGATAAAACGCTTTTTTCCCTGGAATTTTGTTCCGCGCGTCATAGGACAAGTTACTGAACAAACCACGCAAGTCATCGATGTAAGCCTAAAGGTGGATGGGTTTCTTCAATAGTACGAAGGGTTTGCTGTTACTTATGGCATGAAAGTCAACCGTTTTAATAAGATACCTGAGCTCTCTGAGAGGAGGACAATAAATCGTAGCGTTCACGTACGCGTGTACGTTGCATTTACCGCGAGCGATAAATCGTCGAGACATCGTCTGTATCTTCTGAAGAGGGATAGTGTATGTTCGTCGTCGAAACGACCGAGGAGAAGTTACACCTTACAAGCGTATATTATTTGCCACCTGCGGCGGTATCCACAGAAATAACGTCGCTTTTAACACGAACGGAATAAACAAAAACGCCACATTTGGCTCAAAGTGCCTTCAACGACGAAACCGAGGTTCAATGGGAACGATTTTCTACGTTACAAAATCGTTAAACGAGAACAGAATACGCATAATAGCAGCAACGAATGCTAGTTGGATTCGTCGTGTTTACAGGGATAAAATCCCTCATTTCGTCAGGACGATAGGATTCCGCAGAAATTACCGCATAACATAAATCTTGAACCTGGGTAGGTAACTGGCAACCGGGATCCTTGCCACTCTTAATTACGTTTTTTTTTTCTTGTGGCCGTGCCCATTACGGTCGGCCATTAAGTCTGTCAAGCTAAGTAGCGACGTGATATCCTGGCTCGCTTTTACCGTAATATACGCATAATGTACATATATAGAGTAGCCAGCGCTCGTCGTCGTTGTGGTCTCATCCCTTTCTCACAGACTGTGCACTTGTCTTTTCATTCCGACCGCATACTCTCTCTTCTTCGCTTCTCGCCATTTCCTCCTCCTACTTCTTCTACTTCTTCTTCTTCTTCTTCTATTCTACTCTTTCGTGGTTGCTCCCACGGTCTCCGTGTCCCTCGCGCCACTTCAGCACCACGTCCAACGTGCCGTGGCCAACTTAATTATATTTTATCGCAGCTTCGTCGCGCTTATTTAAATTTAAATCGTGCGCCTCGCGCTTAAATCCGACGTCCTACAACGGAGAAGGATGCTTTAACGACGCGCCACGGACCCACCGACCGCCGACCGCCGCCACCACCACCATCGCCACCAACATCGCCACATCACCAACCTGACGGTGGCTGTGGCGGTTCTGGCGGTAGTTAACCGTCGCTTTCTCGTCTACACCGTTAGGCAGGAACTCGGTGAAAGGAACGTGCCAGCCGAGAAAAGGAAGAACCCGGGAAATGATAAGTTCCCGTGCTGGGATGAGAAGGGGAGCCAGACCGTACATGTAAACGATACCGTTGAACGGCGCGGCGGAACGAAACAGATGTTGGAAACGATTTCGAGGGCACGGCTGCGTTTTACGAGTGACAACACTCGATGATAGCCTCATTGATTCCTACGTACGATCCATTTCCGTGTAGAAATACCGATGTACATTGCTTAAGTTTGGGATCAGCTTGCACCGAGTTCGAAATCGACTTGTTCCATGAAGATTTAATGGTTTATAACGTACGCTGATCCCATGGTGGTTTAACGTGGTACGCGATGTACTCGAACGTTGCAGGTAACTAAACGAAGATTTGAAAAGCGTAGAGGTAAGGTGGTTTTTCCAACAATTTTTAAATTCCTTTTTAATATTGCATAGCAGGATTAATTAGAGATTAGTATCGAGGGAAAAATATTGCGTTATACGGCTTATGCAAATCTGGAGAAAGCAAACATCGCGAAATGAAAGAGCAAAAATGTTGAGAGAAAACGGGGAGAAGCAGAGAAGGAAAAACAGATGCAGCGAATATCAAGTTGTTCGTGCTTTAGTACAGTACCTTTAGCGCGCTCAACAAATGGAAGTTTAACAACGTTAGCAACTAGAGCAAGAAATGGGAACGAGAAAATGCATACATTACAAAGGAAACTATGCAGTCTGAGCAAACAGGCATCGCGAAATATTATATAGCTGTACTGCGTTTACGTCCTCTGTCCTATCCCTTGGGTATACGCGATAGATATTAAAATCGTGACATTGTTTCAGGAGATCTAATTTCCAAAGCAACGAATTCGTTAACGTTCAAAGTTAGCAGAATGATGGAAAATATTTGGGATGACTAAACTAAGAGAAAGGAAACAGATTAACGTGTTAATTATAGAGATATCGCGATGATTTGAATTTAAAGCAACAAGGAACAACGAGAGTATAAGATGAGATCGCCTTCTAGAACTCGCGATAAATGGTAAAAATATTCGTTGCTGTAAACAACGAAATAGACTTACAAATTAAGCTACTTGCAAAAGAGAGACGGACGGGTACAAAGACGCGTAGCAAACCAAAGAGAAAAGCAGGAAAATAAGTCTTCTTCCGGCTTTGCAGCCTGTATTTCAATGAGCGTCGTCCGAGGGTAATATCATCGGTCTCATTGTACGGCTGGTGGGTCTCATCTTTACCTTTCCGTCAGTTCTTCATCTCGGAGCGATTTCTGCGGTTTATCGTCACAAAATTATTTCTTCTACCCCAAATTGGACTACCGATTCCATAATGTGGTTTGAATATTTATAATTACTCCTTTGTGATATCAGTAATTACTGTGGTTCCTTTAAATCACTAAAGGTCTAATTCTTCCTGCGTTACGGGATGACTGCACCACAAAGAAAGATAGAGAAAGTATAAAGAAAGAAACAAGTAGGGAAACAGAGGTCCTCTCAAAGAGAATTAAACATTTCGACGTCGAGAAAGAGGACTAGCTAAAATTCGACGATATTAAGTAATAAAGCGGCAAAGTGGAACTTTTCGCATCAGTCAGACCCGTTTCCAAGAACCGTGACCAAGCGCCATCAACGCTCGCTCTCGTTTATGCACGTCGTTATGTTCGTCTTTGTCTCTAAGCGGAATGAATCGTTCCGTCTACACGGTAATTTCCTAACCGCGTCCCTTCGCCAAATAATCATTATTCTCCTCCACTGGGTTAGGCAGTCAGTGGGTTGAAAGAGGTCGGAGTCGAGCGGTTATTAGAGGACAATACTCGGTCGCGGAAAAGAGTAGGCTCCACGCAAGAATTAGCATAAAATCTTTCGTCTTTCACGTTCGGCTGCTAGGTAGGTATATGATCAGCGCAGGACGAGGTCACCTGACCTTTGGCCACCACGAGAAACTACACGCATCGTGTATGCTATTCAACTGCATTAAGTATGGGATACAACCATCAATTTGCCGCGCAACTCCTACTTCTATATCTCGGTCAAAGACTACGACAGCTTTCGATCCGTGTTAATACCTGTCCCCGGTTTGCGCCGCATAACTCGATACTTGATGCTATTGATGGCCAACGGAGAATTTACGACGCGAACTAGTTCATACGATAAATTAAATGTTAAAATAGCATCGTTTTTGGATATCAATATGTTTGGATTATCCAACAAGTTCGTGCTTTTTCCTTTTATTTAGAAGCTTTCAGCTTTAGTACAATTTGTATCTTTTTTAAATATCAATATACGATTGATTTTGGAATATCGAAGACTAAACTATTCTTCTTGAACCGACGATCTTTTTGTTTCAGCTAATTGATTAAGAATTTTGTTTTTGATGTGAAAAACGTAACTAACCTTCAAGGTGAACATTTTTTAAAAAGCGATTAAATTGGGTGCATCTCCGTTTACGCAATTATTGTCTGTATTCATAAAACATTAGGTAGGAAGAATGTACTCACATACATTGCAGCACAAACACATAAAAAATCTAATATTAGGGCTCCTCATTAACAGGGCTTTGCGAGTGGCTATGTGCACATACAGTGGCGCGAATAGTAATAAATTCAACCGCATTTTTATATTTTTCATAATATTAAAACAAAAATTAACAGAAATTTTTACATAATTTCATACTATGCTATAGTACACAATTGAAGATGCAACAAACGAGAGTTTTCTTCTTCTCAAGTCCGCAAACAATTAAATTTTTACTCAAAATTGAGTTTTTAACTATGAAAAATATAAACTCAATGTTCATTTTTTTGCGTGTTCATTTAATGTTTTGTGAATTTCTCTTTATTTTTGATCACTTCTATTAATCCATTAGGAACACTGTTCACTAACTTATTTGAAGTTTCGTTTTAAAAAAAAATTCACACAAATTTCATTCTTTTTTTAAGTTCAGTAATATCTTCTATAGGTGGATTCGTGATCGTAAACTTTTTTTGCTAGAATTCTTCACAGGTTCTCGATCGAGTTCGTATCAGGACTCAATGCTGGCCATGATAACAATCCTATTCCGATATTTTGAGACCACTTTTTTTGTAATGGCGGCTGTATGAATAGAAGCATTGTCTCGCTGAGAAATTGTTTTTTTGTCTTTTATCTCGGTCATAGGAAGCAACAGTTTGCCATGTAACATCTCCTGATATCCTATAGCGTTTTATCTACCCTTTACAAAAGCAATTTCACTTAACATATCCAGGGATGATCAGTGATTCCTTGGAGATATTGAAGAAAAATGATTCGAATTTATGATTATTAAAGAACAGGAGGTGAATCACATAATGATATAAATTACGTACGATAAAGTTGTACAGTCAAGAAACAGAATAAGAAGAGCGAAACATACAGTTCCTCTTTACGTTTCACTATATAGATAGCGAAGTAGCAACTAATCGTAATGGAAGGAAACGGAGTGGAGAATAGGGGCGAGGGTAAAATAAAAGTAACACAATTAGCAAGGAAACCGTGTAGCAGTTCCGTGCGATCAATTGTAAAGTTCGCCCTCCGTCGTGACGGAATTCTTGGCACAAGCGGAAACGCCGATAGAGTGATGTTAATTAACGCTTCGGCACTTCGAAGCGAGGAATATTTCTTCCGAGTAACGTTTCATTTATTAAAGCCCTCCGAGATAATTGTGCAAGCTCGCTGTAGCGATAACGAATACTTTCGCGCAATTAAATGCCGTTGGAAGTGCATGAAAATTATTTAAGTGCACGTGCATCATGCACTAGCTGATTGCGTCTAATGCTACCGTGGGGATAATAACGTTCGAGGAAAAAACACTCCTAAAGTGGTTGTAGTCATACAGGTTCTACGCGAAAAATGATTAAAATTAATATCGCAAGCCCGGTAGGCAGTGTAACGCCAGAGAGATTATTAAACCTATAAATCTCGCAATTACGCTTAAATTGCAAACAAGCCCGTGACCACGGCTCGTAATAAATACTTGCGACACGGTAACGATCCTACTTCAAAAAGGCCAAGGAAAAATCCAATTGATCAACAAAGAAATATAAAACAATCTATCGATCAAAAATTCTCTGATTTAAAGTTTGTTCCGATTAATATTTATCAACCGGTTTAAATCCTGCAGCAAAGCAAAAGTCTCGTTTCTCTCGTTAAAATAACAAATCTGTTTCTTGCTACCAGCCATTCGATGATTTATTGCTTTATCTCAAACAACCGCGCAGTCCGTCTGACTTAGTTATGCGTAACTGCTACGTGTATAATCATCGATACCAATATTCCGTTTAATCTTCTCGTTCGTTTCCGTCTTCCCGCCAAAAAATCTCTGAACATATAACTCAGTCAACTTTTCGAAAATTCTCGATGTTTAGTTGATCGAATTCGATTAATCACCGAGGAAGACCTGTGATATGATCTGAATGCCGATCAGAAACGAGTAACGAGCAGGTAATACAGGGTCACGAGGAATTCCCACGTCACCGGAAGTCAATAAGCCGGACGCGTATCGAGCCGTACGGATTCCCCTTCGCGTAAGCTCGAATTTCCGCGTTCCGCGGTACCGGCGCATTGCGAAGGGCTACAAGCGGACAGCTGTATTCCTCGTGCCCGCAATGAATTCCTAAGCGAAGCTCAACGTGACACGAATTCCCGACCACGAATTCGGATTTGGGATCGTTCACGGGACCAAAAACAAGGCCCAGCTTTATGGTCGCAGGTTCCCTAACGTGACCTAGTTTCTTGTCGCGATACTAGAAGGGGAAATTCTTGTTGATCGTGTTTAGCGTCGGAACTATTGAACATGTTAAAATGATGAGTTGCGGATCACATGTTTTTGCAGGTATTAAACTTTGCAAGTAGGTAGTTGGTAAAATTAATCTTAACTTTCATTAAAACAGAAGCTTTGCTGTAGTTATTCACGGTCCATGTACAATATATATGTTCAGATACATATTATTAATCTGTATTTTTAGTGTTGTCTTTTAGCTGATATAGCGGGGGTCGAATCACTGACAGCCATAATGTATTTTCTTTCATACATTTAGCATTTTTTTTATCAGTATCGTACTTTATACTAGCTATCTTTGATACTCTTTCGATGAATAGCCAGTTATTAGTCGAGCTCTCGACTCATTAATTCTCCATCCATTACTGATTTATCATGGATCTACCCCTCACGACACAAATTGAAAATTAATAACATTTCCAAGCAACTGTTTCTTACGACTTTGTTACGAAAGTGTTCATTCCAACGATTTAATAATAGACGATACTCTACAAATTTTTCACCAGAAATTCGACACGATTTGTTGAAAAAAGGCACGAGTCGCGCGTCAGAAAATTACATCTGTCAGGGTGCCAGTATATTTTCGAATGGCTCGGCTCTCCGAATGGTAGTGTGCGGCATGACGAAGAAGGATTGTCAAGCAGCTGTAACCCTGGCTGATTCGTCGCGCGAGACTAACGGGCCGCACGTATTTCTCGAGAAACACGTCTCTCGAAAGTGAATCGTGTGTGACAGGCGCGGCCACGATTCGCGGCACGAACGTGCAAAGGAATGGGAATGCAAATACGAAGAAACGCGAAAAAGAAACAATCGCTCCTCCCACGTAAACAGCTTTCTGTTTTCCTTTTCGCGGCTAAACGCTGACAACCCAGCGATGAGATACAATCAAAGAATCATATCTTTTTCGTTATGCTTGAATCCTGCTGGGAACACGGCTGTATTTCACGCAACACATTTGCCATCGTAAAGAGCGTTAAATTTCTATTTCTGAACTCTTTCGTGTCTCGAACATCCTCCTCAGAACGATGACAAATAAGTACAAGGAACATGTTCGTTCGATAGTCGGTTATAATTTATATTCCCAACAATCTGATCGAAATGCATATTGTTGTCTTCTATCGTATAATTATCGTTCACTCATTAACTATTCTGGTTTCCGCATTTCAAAGTCCCTTGTACGAGTGCACACTTTAAAAGTAGAGAAGAAAGAAGAATGTTCCAAACAGCTCCCTAACCTCGATCGTTTGTTTCATTCGACGTATTCGGACAGCTGCACGAGTGGATTCGAATTCCAGGCGCGGATGGTGGCGGGCCACACGCATCCCGGTCCAGAGAGACACGCCGTCGCTGGGGCCGCGTAACAGACGTAAGTACGTACACTCGGATGCCGGCGAGAAAATCGGGGACACATATACGGTGGCGCAAAGGAAGGAAAGGCAACGTTTACGTAGACAAGCTCGTCCAACAGACTCGCCGACTCCATCTTGCATGAATGTCCTCTCCCATCCGTTCTCCTTCGGACGTTACCTCCCTCTTCTTCTTATTCTTCCTGTTTCTCGTCTTCTCGCCTTCCTTTTCTTCTTCTTATCTTGATCTCTGCTTCTACATCGTCGTAACCGTTGTCGTGCAACCTGGCATCTGCCCACGTTAGTGGAAGATCGCAGCCGAGCACAGCAGCACGTAGGAGTGTATCTTGTTCCCCGGCCACGTCCATATATTTATGGTATCCCAGAGTAGCGCGAACGGAGGCACTATTCCTCGCGGCAGTATGCGTCTCGATTAGGTTTCACAGGATGAGGCAGCGGTAGGAATACCGAAAGCCACTCGCGTAACCGACTATTTACGATATCCTTCTGCTGCATTAGAAGCCGGAACCAGGTAACTTGGTTCAAATCACTGAGAATTCTTATTCCCCGTTGTCACGAGCCCCGTTTCGTATTTCCTATAGAAGACCGTTTTCATCGGGGAACCGTAAAAGATCTCGTCGTGTTCGATAAATATTTACAACCACCCGACACTCGGGCTACATGACGCTTTTATATAAATATTTGTGTAGGTGGCGGTCGATCGATCGCTGGTGCCCGTGAGAAACTTATACCTTCCCACTGATCGTTTTTCTAACCTGAGAAATACATACCTGCCCAGAGGGCAATGTTCGCCATCTCGAAACGTTTCCAAGAATCGGCCATGTAGAAAGACTGAATGAACGTTTTCCATGATCGACTCTCGCGCGCGCGATCGGATCGATCGATTGTTAGCAGGACACTCCCTTTCACCTGCAATCGTTCTTGATCTCGACGGGCGTCAACGACGCTTTGCAGCAGCGAGTGCCTGGCAATCGTGCAGAGAGCGGAAATTGCGCGTGAAAAAGCACGCTCGCTGATCGGACACACGTACCATATATATGTTAACCTACGTACCGAGAGTATTTATGGGACGTTGGAACCGGTGCGAATGGTATTCGGCCTCGCGGCGTCGGCAGCGCGCGAAACGACGAGAAAATCGTGTTACAGCAAGCGGCCGAAACGAATCATCCGTTTCCGTGACGAGCGCAGGCACGAACAGCGTGAGCCTGCTTTAACCGTAATCGTCGATTCTCGATCGTCCAGCCACCGGGTATCTCGGAACACGCACGGAACATGAACACGGTGCGCGCAAATCCAGACAGGGAAACGCGAGAAAATGAACAGTGATTTATTACGGAAAACAAATAGCGTGTAGAAAGGGCGAGAACAGCTGAAGAAAACATCAAGAGTAATGCGTTGCCAGAACGAAGGAACATCATGGAGCGAGCAAGAAGCAAATCGATGATGTCCGGTGATAGAAGTATGTAGCGGAAGAAATAAAGTTCGAAGGTAAGAGCGGAACACACGAAGAAAACGTTGCACGCGAGTAGAAAGCGAAAGGGGCGATGAAAAGCAATCTGTACGGTTGGTTTCCTTGCGAGTCAATGGCATAGTTGCTGAGGAGAGAGAGCAAACGGAGATTATCGCATAGTCGAAGTGGCCTCGTTAGGAAGGAAGGCAGTAAGATACTATAATCGAAACAGTATATCGGCTGCTACCGTAATAGTGCGAAGAACAGATGTACACTGCAACTACACCACGCGCACACTGTATACTACGTCCATGCGGGGCTATCTCGTTACATTGTTTCGCGTATACACGTGTTCCGCGTGAAGCTGTCCCTGTTTGTATTCAGATAGATGGAACTGAAACGCATTCGGCATAAGAGGTAGAAACCGAGTCGCGGTCATGCGTTTATTCGCGCTTACTCCGTCATAAGATTTACCGCGAGGAATCCGAACAAAACGCGATCTTTAGGAATGTACATAGAATGAAAGAAACGCAAAGCTAAATTCGCAGCAAAATTTTCCATCAAGAGCACCCACGCTGCTTCTATCTTCACCCTTGCCTTCCTTTTCGCTTTCTCCTTTTTATTCTCCGTACGACGTTTCGGTATATTGTTTTTCTATTTTCCTCGAGGCCACTAGTCGTATGTCTCAGCTCCACTTCCAGAATGAATTAAACTGGCACGGTCGGAAGTGGAAAACGAGAAAACAAAGCGGCTAAAAAACAGGTCATATTTTAGCTTGAACTCTAAGCGACCAATTTAAAAGCGAGCCGTCGCTGTCGTCTTTAGAGTTTTGAACGCGAATATAACTCAGATTTATTTTGCGAAAATTTCCTTGAACCCTAGACGCGAGATAGGCGTACGAGATTGTACGCAGAGCGTACAGGGTGCGAGGTGAACAGACTTTGTACAACAGAGTAGAGAAAGCGAAGCCGAAGAAAATGAATGACGCCCGAAGCGGGTAACCCTTATCTAATTAGTTCCTTCGAGGTGCATGAAATCCAAGCCCGACTCTGAACTCGACTCGTAAACGGTATGGTCTCGTTAAAACGGCGCTCGACTGTTCTAAGGGTGCTCCAAGCTAATTGTCATCCGCCTAGCTAGACGAGCGATAAATTCCCACCGGCTGTACCACCATCGGCCGCTCGCGACTTCTACCCATCGACCAGAAAACGCGTCGAACCGTTCAAGCTGCTCTTGATGGTGCACCGAGTTTGGATCCCGCTCTGATCTAGCTAAATTCACGTTAACCCGACATCCGCGGCGAACGACTGGCGACGAAACAGTTCGGCTAACAAGCGGAGATTTCACACGCGCCTGCACAGACAAACGTGTGAATCCCTAGGATCCTTGTAGCGTATATTCAGCGTCGTGGATTGGCCTCGGCGATCGTTCAATACCTATACGATAATCATATCAACCAGTTGTACGTTATTCGAACATTAGTCGTTAGTTTGTTTCTTGCGTCTATTATCTTTAAAACGAGCGGTGAATTATTAACATTAGTACGAAGTAATCGCACCAGGAAGGATCGTTTCGATTAAAATTTTCAGCGGAAGCCTTTCACGAAAGTATCTAAATATACAAGTATTAAATTAGTACATAGGAGATTAAGCAAATAGAATATTATATTTACGTCTTTGTAGAATTAAAACGCTTTTAATGTTAATATCCTGCAACGTGATTATTAAAATATCGCATCATTAAAATGTTAAAAATGAAATACATTTTAAAAGTGTAATGAAACCGCTAATCCTCTAGATTTAACAAGTTCCATGGAATAAAATTCGCAAAAATAATTATTGGCGAAACGGTTTTGTATGTATGATATATTCAGCAACGTATACACAAATCCTTGTACGCAGGAAAAGGACTTGAATCCTTTTCTACATAACCAGGGTTAACCGTTGGCCACATGATCTACTCATTAGAAGACGGTTCTTCCTTGCTCGTCTGTAATATTCATCAACCGCTGAGAGGAAACGAAGGAAAGCGGCAGAGCGCCGGTTCGAGATTAAAATGGAGATTCATCTCGAAGAAACGGCCGAAGGGAATATCGCTCTCAGCTGGATCTTAATTGTCCATGTAAACTGAGAAGTCAATGTCGTCGGCGAAATTGAAATTATTTCAATCGCGACGAATTAAAGTGACTTCGAGTAACGCGCATCCGCGCGATATAAATTACTAAATTTCTCATAACAGGTGGCATTATCAGAACTGATATATTTCCTCGCAGAAATATAGTACACATATACAGAGCCAGTGATCTTTAAATTAATCTTCTCATAATTCAAAGAAAAAAGAAAAACAAGAATACCCTGTTTAATACTTCATTCTCATTTAACAAAAACTAGCTCGATCTCCAGACACCATATCAGCAATTATGTACTAACCCGCACGTGAAATAATTAATCCAAGTTTTCGATTAACAGAATGTAACGCAAAATGTACTCATTAAATAGCAACACGCCACGCATGCAAACATTCCGCAGCGTCGAGAACGGTACCGCGCGCGTATCGTTAAACAGAAAACGCAAAGGCTTCGTTAAAATCGCGCGATTTAAGAGCAGATAATTTGTGTCCAACATGAAACGAGAGACTGAAGTAAAAGGAGAAAGGGGGCAAAAGATGGTGAAAAAGAGAAACAGGTGGAATAGAGAAAAAACACGTCGCGCTCATTCCTGTCGCGATTATAAGCACGTTCACACGCGGATACAGATCGTTGCGAAGCGTTATACGTTTATCCGCTCACAGCTCACCCCTTTGCTTCATTGAACTGCATACTTCGAATGCTTTCCATAACGAGCACCGTGCGACGAGAGTTCGACAAATTTATTTACTCGACTTGCGCGTCATTCCTTTCCCCTTCTACTTGCCCCTCGATCATTCTCTCTCTGTTCTTCCTGTTCGTGTCCAATTGGCGCGCGCGTACACGTTTCCTCTCAATTTGTATAGCGACGTTATTTATACGCGGGAACGCGATAAAGATAATTAAAAAATAATGACTGAAATACCGAAACGAACGAGTGTATTAGTGGGCCGGTTTTCGAGGACGCGGCTTTCATCCGTATCCGGATCAGCTTCGTTTCGCTGCCCGCTCCGTCGCTAATTGTGATTTAATTATTAATTCGTTTATAACAATACTAATAACAAAGTAATTGCGTCGTTAAACCGGACCGACACGCTAATTGCAATTAAAAATCAATTCGTGACGCACGGATTGCCAGTTCGCACCAACTCTTAATCGTGTTAAGAAATCGAGCTGCGGTTAACTGATTACTGCCCCTCGATGTCTAGGTTATCTAGTATTCGACATATACTGTAACTTATGTGTATGTAGCGTCATGAAATGTAAATATAATTAAATCATACTGAAGCCCACATGTATTCGAGCCGAACTCTACGAGATTAATTGTTTAGTTTTCAGAAAAGTTAAACGGTTGTAGCGGCACTCGGCAACAAACTTTCCAACAGTTTCGTCGGTACAAAGTGTATCACCAAAGCGTAAGTGCCGACAGGCCTAATGAACCATCGATATCCCTACGGTCCTTCCGCCGAATATTTGGAAGAAGGCAACGTGACAACGGTCGCGGACGTCTAACGAACGCGTGCGTAGTGGGGATATTGAGAGGCGACAAAAAGAAACGAATCTGATCAAGAAAACAGTGGAGTTGTAACCAACAAGTGACAATCGTCAGTTGGAATCGAGAGTTGTACGAAAAGAGTACGGAAAGCGAGAATTGTTAATAAATATACTGTTAAACACCGCTGAGTATTTCTTTAGCACCCTACCTCACCTCACGGTAATTATGAAATTGAAAATTTTTTAAAAATTTAATTAACCCTTAGAGTGCTATGGGCGCATATAGGCGTCTGGCGAAAGCTATCGGTGTAGACTAAGGACATATATATGCGTTTTCTGTAAGTGGACTAAGGACGCATGTATGCGTTTTTCAATTTTTCCGAACACCTACGCAGAAGTAATACTATTACGTTTGTGTGAGATAAATATAAATGCATTCCTTAGTAACGGCAGTAAACAAATGCCAATAATGCCTCGTTATAACAGTTGTCTACCTGTTTCGCGGACAGTCGCATCTAATTATCAAGAAGAAAATGTGTTGTTTGTGTGAAAAATAAGGGAATGCAGAAAATGCGATGTCGGATTATATATCGATAATTGTTTTGAAATTTTGCACACACAACTGAATTATTAACTTGTGTTATATTTACTAAATTTAGTTTTCTATTTTATTGTTTTCTAGTTTATTACCCAAATTCTAGTTAACTGTAAATTCCAATGTTTATAATAAATAATTAATACTAAAAAACAACGCTCTTTAATCATTTAATCTCGTGCAAAATAATTACTATAACTTATTACGATTTGCGCTTTGAATAGTCAATCAATAGAGTTCAGTCTAACGAAAAAGTATTCCGTCCACAGCGATCGTCAGCGCTAGCTGCGCGCCGTCCGTACGGACTGCATAGGCCGCGAGTATTCAGCACTCTAAGGGTTAAGAGCCGAATTATGTTCGTATTCTAATGTATATATTAGCTCTCAAAACAATAATTTTACAAGTCAGTTAACGACTAAGAAATATGCTTCATGTTTTTTCCGTGAGATGTGTTTTCTTTCCGAATACACTCGATTAATAGGGGTACGGTACCTTTATCGGATAGTTCGCCTCCTTACGTAGTACGCCAAAGAAGCAGTACCTTCGCGACTTTATTTTAAAGTTTCCTCGTTAAACTGGCCCGAACGAGCCACGATAGGGTTGAACGCGAAAGTTTTTCGCGAGGAGTGTAAGAAAATGCAGGGGTGATCGATGTTTGCCTGCGCAGCCTGACAATTCGGAGTTACGAAAGCTGGGAAGCACTCGAGTCCCTAAAGAAAATGCCCGTTGCACTCGAGAATCCATCGAGAGAACTCGAAGTCACGTCGAGAAGTGTGCAACAACTTGTTCTTGATGGCTTTAAGGGCTTCCTTCTTGACTCTCTCACTCTCACTCTCTCTCTCTCTCTCTCTCTCTCTCTCTTTCTCTTTCGGACGGACTAGAAGATTTCCGAATTAGTATGCACTCATGAGAATGGCGCATGATTGCAACCACGTAAATGCATTCTCGAAAATGAACGAGCTCGTACAGCGGCTGCCTTCATTCGAAGAACAACAAACTGCACGGCTTTATTCTCTATAGAACGACCTTCCAACGAGAATTGGTCGATCAAGCTCGGATGACATTAAAAGGATGAATTGCTATTGTTCGTAAATCGTTAAAATAATAACAATGATAATCGGTTTTCGTCGTATAAAGTAAAATTAGGTACAAATGATAATGAAATGAAAGAGAAAAGCAGAAATAGCGCAAATTGGGTATGTAATTGATAAATAAACTTTGTACTTATACTATAAGAAACGAAATATATGTACGCTTAAAATATGGCGCGAAGAAGTATCGTATTCTAGTTGTAAAAAAAGACTTGATTTTCAAATTATTCCATGTGTCAGAAGTGAAAAATCGACAAAGTTAAACAGCAATCACAGCGGAATAAATGCGGTTAATTGTTCAAAAGCTCATGGCGATAGGCGAGCACGATAAAAGTGGAACGCTGTTTGCCTAAAAGAAAAAGTACTATCTTCATAAAAGCATCTGCGTTTCCTGAGGATGGTCGAGCGAATGAAGGGTATAAATGACGGACAATTTAATATTTTACCCCTTGGTGGCGCAGCCCACCGCCTGTTATCTCCCTGCATACTACTTCGGAGCCGGATGAGAGCAGATAGGGTGACACAGCGTTCGGTGTTGTTCCGTGTGCAAAGCAACCAGCGAGATGACTATAAATACACACCAGAAGCGGTATAATATAATTATATACGTGATATATGATGTCACTCGCCCATTTCTTAGTTGTAGCATTTGTCATCTAACGCAGATGACACGACCGATCTGTTATCTTTACGGTTTACACGTGCTAGAACACTTAGCTTTGTGTTTCCTTTAATAAAAAATAAAATCGCTATTAGAATATTCCGAAACTTAAAACGAAACGTATTACACGCAGAGTGAGAATGCCAATAGTTGCGGGTTAACTTGAAGCTGTGGTTTTTTCGGGCTTTTCGTGAATAAACATTTCACGCGCAAACACGCGGCAGCCAACACAGGGAAAATGAATGAAATTTGAAAAGCCGGTTCGTTGACCCCAATACGTGCCTATCGACTTTTTAATTTCATGACATTGCATCGGTCGCACAGTCCATTTTGCGAGAATACGGATCGATCTTTATTCAAGAAGCAAAACCACGAATGGCTCCGTGAATGAAAACTCGGCTCGACACAACGACCGTGTCTTTTTTTTCTTCCTCTCTCTTTTTTTGTTTTCTCCCCGTCTCTTCTGTTTCGTCCACTTGTCCGACCGAAAAATGGAGGGTGTTACATCGACGTCGGGATCGATTGCTCCCTCGCGCCACGATATACCGATATTCAATTAATCATTTTAGTTCATACCGTGAGGTTTCGGCATGCGACAAAAGCGTGAATCGATGGATATCAGCGAAGCGTAACGGAACGGGCCAGACAATACGTTTTCCATCGATGAAATTTCTCCGAACAAAAGCTAACACGCTCTTTTTTCAGCCAGAGCCGCGTAATTTCAATTTCAAATTAGCAAGTCAAAGGGGCCCGTCTAGTTTTCACATGTCCCTGTCATCGGCCAAACACGATGGCACAATTAATTATCGCACAGCGAAATCGCCCGATTTCGAACGCGTTCACACGATTTTTCCTTTATCAATACGCGCAGGACGAAACAATGCGAATTTACAATCCTGCGCAAACATGATGTCTCGATAGTACGGACCGTTGTTCTACGGAAAAATGAACAGCCAACTCTCATAGCTTTACCAGTGTTTTTGACTTAGAGAAACGGGGAGGGCACACTGCTGATATTTGTTGAAAGAAATTGGAACAAAACTAAGGAATGGTGCACAAGAGCGTATTGGTTTTCTATCGGAAATACGAAATGAATGGTATCGGAGGTATACATTCGTGAATAAATCGTGCGGCATAATTACGTGTGAAAAGCGAAAAGATCGAATGACTCATACGAGCGATACGAAATTAGCAAGTCAAATTGTGCTTTTCGTCGTCTTTCGACTCTTTGCCCTTCCTCCTTCCTAATTCTCACGGATAATGTATACCTCTGTCTCGACGAAATCATGGTTTTCAGGGCGCAGCTTAATCTCGTCGCCCTTCCTAAATTACCGGGTTCTGTCCATCGCAACCGCTCGCGACTCTCCATCGTCGTAATTTGTAAGTGCGCCTTTGGTCCCACTACTCCCTTCCCTCGGACCTTGTTCCCTTTCTCTCGATGTTGGCTCTCTCTCTCTATCTCGATGTACTCTCCGCTGCCATCCGTATCTTTGACATTTCCATGACGAAATTACAGATCAGCCTCCTGCGCTGGGAATTTCGTTTTCTCTCCATTAGTATTCTTTTCGACTATCATTAGGACGGTGCCTATTACGACCCTGGATGAAATTTAAAGGCAATTAACACGCGTCACAGGGAATGCGATAAGGCGACGTAGGCGTATGTCTGCCTCTCCAGAACGTTTCTTCTGTTCGACTACCATCTACCGTTGTACAATAAGCTGTAAGTGCCTGGATATTCCTATTTGAAGTTCGTTGCAATGTTTCGTGTGACTTAAACTCGTGTTTTAAATTCGTTTTTAAAGATTATCATAAAATCATAGTTATCATAAACGTAATTTAAGAAAATAAATTGAGGAGTGGAGACGTAATCATTGATATATTGGGAGATTTTATGAATTAGTATAGTTAGCAAAAAAAAAAAATGTTATGTAACATCAAATGGTTTTGAATCGTACGGCAGAAAGTCTGAAATTTCCTTCATTTCTCAAACTCGAGATCCTTTAATTATTTTGGCCACTTTTCGAGTTGGCAGAACACATCAGTTGGAATGAAAGTTTTAATAAACGTATGTCCGCGTGCTGCCTCGTTTGCAACTGTTTCACTGATACTTTTTCGGTGAAACGCATAAAATGGGAAATTTTCTGAATTTTATTTGCTAATTTCACTTTCGTGTATCGCACGACATAGATAGAAATATCAAACCAAGACAACATTGAAGAATTTATACATTAACAGAATATTGTAATATCACACACAATAAATAAAGGATCACAAGTCGGATTCCAAACGAAGAAACAGACTCGAGACGATCTCTGTAATTCGGTTGCGTACTTTAACGAGACAGTGAAACAAAGTTTACTTTGCATTAAGATAATTACCAGAGTGCAACAAACTGTCAATGTTATGTCTACAGATCAAATTAATTGGAATTAGCCGAGACGTTAATCACACCGCTGACGAGTTGCTTTGCGCTTCCATTGTAAACCTAACCAGCATGAAAGTTCACATTAACGTAGAAAAAGGAACTTAAACATATATATCGAATAAAGGCAAATATAGGGTATGAGTATGCATGCAGTTATACATTCAATTATACCCTGACACGCCAATGCTTGGAATAACAATGGTGCCAAGTATGGTAATACGAGGGCACACGCTGTAAACGCGTACCAACGACGATACGAACGGAAACACGGATAAAATGCGTGATTTGCTCGCTCTCTTGAGGGAAAAGGAGACGTTCGTGCCGCTTGAAAAAGGGAAGAGCTCACGCTATAGAATTAGCATATGTTACGCTCACGGCAGGACACCTCAGTCTCCGAATTCGATGGTGCATACTTTCTGTTTGAATCATCGTACTTCTTTACAAATATCATTTTTTACTATGATAACTTTTTTTTTCTTTTGTTTTTCTCTCCTTCCTTTTTTTTCTTTTTCTGTATGAATTTTGTATTTCTAAAAAATTTTTTGAATTCTACAAATACATACATGCCTACGATGACTAAAGTAAAAAAGTTCTCAAGATGTTGATTCAAGAGTAGTCGTCGTAAAAATAAAGTTAAGCTTGGTTCTAAAATTAAAGTATGCGAACGTTAAAGCGTCAAAGTACACGCTATTCCAGAATCTTATTAATCCTTAAATTTTGTCGCCCTCGAGAGAGCACAAGTCGAGGGCAGTACTGCATTTTGTCACACACTTGTGAGACCTACCGCATTGAAACACAATAAACTAGGACTTGGGCTCTTGGCTCTGCCGAGTGACAGGAGCATTATTTGAGAACGTTTAATATTTAAAAAGGAACTCGTAGATCAAGCTTGGTCAAAGAAAACTATATCAACTCATAAGAGATCTTGTCTCGCAATTTTAAATCGACATGGACACTTATAAATACATGAAATTGTTACACAATGTAGGTGAAATTTCAAAGTGAAAGGGGAATGAACGGTTAATATTTAACAGAAAGAAAAGTTATCCATACAGAAACTTGTAATTCAGTGCTAGAAAAGGAGAGAAACGCAACGCCGGTTCCGTGCATTAATACCGGACTCTTAATTTATTAGCCGCATAAAATAAGTCAGATCGATACGAGGCGCGAAATCTACGCGGGAAATATACGAGATCGTATCGCGCGGCTCGCAAAACGAGAATTCGCGTGAGCGAACCATTCGTAGGGTGATAGAAGTGAAAGAGAGAGAGAGAATGCGAGGGAGAGGAGCGGTTCTGCACAACCGATATCGACCTTTAACGTCGCCTTATCTGTTTCCACGATTTAGACGGCGACCTAATGATTCAACTCCTTCGAGGCCCACATGGTACGTGTTTAACGTCATTATCGAGTCGCTGTTGAATACGCAGGATCGTGATAACTACCGAAGGAAATGAAGATCGCGATATAGTCGGACTATAGCGAAGGAGATAATCGTCGCAAATGATGAAAAGACAAATGACAAATAATCGGTGCGAGTTAAGTAGAAATTAAATCAGTTCTCCATTTGAATTCTTCCAAACAACGTGAAGTTCAACGTGACCGCGATACCATGCGGAAAAATATCAGCATGCATTTAAGTTATATCCTGCGACAGCAAAATTCTGAACTAAACTGGCAAGCTTGCGATGCTACCGAATTACACATAGACGAAAGGATAGAGAAGAAAAGGGAAGAGAAAATTATATTTGACAGTAGCTGGAGTCAAGAAATAACACGCAACACGCAGGGAGCCGTTCTCGCGTGATTTCTATGCAGATGCGACGAGCAGAAAGCACGCGCTGCTGTATTGGCCGCAGGAAAGAAAGGATGGTTGGATGCGAGAAAGGAAACGAGTATAAGAGATGGAAACGCAAACGGTCTCGCGCTTCAGACAAACGAAGACCTTCGGTAGAGAGGCTTAAAGGAGATAGCCGGTAAAGATCGTGGCACAGGACAAGCGAATAATGTATAGCAGTGGTGGCGCTATCCGCCTGCACCATCTCCGGTCTTCGTGGCGCTTTCGCCTCTCGTGCGACAATCTTTTCTCACTTTGCGAAGAAGCCATCCCTCAACTTATGGAAATTTTCTTTACGCCTTGGCCCGAAACTTTCGAACTGCTGCCGCTGTTGCTGATGTTGCGACGGCTAACGACGACGTTGCTCGACCTGCTACACACGACTAACCGACCAAACCGTATACGTACTCTGTATCAAAACACGAAGGTAGACGAAGTCGACGTACAGGCGAGGACGAGGCCGATGTGGTAGTTCTTTTCCTTCGCGATCTCTCATTTCTCTTGCTGCTAAGGGATTAGGCGTGACGTAACAGGATGTAAGACGCAAATGATACGGAAGACATTTGTGCTCGATCCTTCGCGGAGCCAAATAGTTGTACAGTTTCAAAGTGATTTGTCAAAAATATTCGGAGGAGTCGTTTAGAATAACAGTGCAAAAACGCCGAACCATTTGTAATGGAACCGGTTATTTAGAGAACGTGGCTAAATGGAATTAAGTAGTTCATGTGAATTTCATCAGCCAATCGTACAAGTAATGTCAACTACCATCGCTAGCAATTAATTACGAGAGTTTAACTATCGATACATTAATGGCCATCGTTAGAATAGCACGTTGCAGAACTCTTGCCAAAATCGTAATGCATTTTAATAATGTACAATCTTTGTCAAATATGTAACTAATTATTTACACGTTTACTTAATAAACTAACAATAATCCAAATACAATTCGATCGAATATTCTGCTATGCTAAATTAAGACATCTTCAGCTTGCAAAAATAACAAAAGCTCGTGAACTATTTCTTACTCGTTAAAATAGAAATGGTTCCTTGATCTGCTAAGCGAGCGAAGTCAGATTTCTCTTTCTTTAAAATCATCGTACTCCTCTGATTTCCCGTAATTTCGGCCAACACGTTTGCATTCGTAACATTTTCGATGCAAAACGTTGGAAGAAGAGGAAAAGCGGAGCGGGGATAAAGGTGTGAGTGGAAACATATTGCACGAAGAAAAAAAAATTGATATCAACGGGGTCCCGGTGTTGCGCGCAACACACTTTGAACAAAGAATAAAAAAACTTTCTCTCCTTTGAATCGTTTGGCTCGAAATTAATGGGACGTTGTGGAAAAAAAGACGAAAGCCTAGAGGGCACTAGCGTTATACACTATCCGGAGAACCGTCAGCGATAAGCGTAATTCCTCAAACTCGAAATTAATGTTTTCGGACGCATTAGAATTCAACCCGATCTCTTTCTTTTTCCGCGGACGTGGCGAATAAAAATCTCATTTCCTTCGTAAAGCTATATATCTCTCTTTTATACGCATTGCCACATGTATCACGTAACCATCAAGATTACAGCATAAAAACGTACTGCCGGTGTGCTTTTATTTCTCATCATTTCCGTGTCGTATTTTTTATCGTCACCATCGCCATCGTCCTCCATCGACACAGATACGGCCGAAGATGGTCTCCCGAAGATTTAGAGATATTCAGGATATGACGGGCAAACGGGAGAAGGACTTTTCCAACCTAACGGTGGACCTTGAGCAAAGAGTTTCATTCAAACTTTTCTTATTTCCGACTCAGCTCCGCTACACGACAATGCTCTTAAATTCTCTGTCTTGCACGATGGATACAGCCATTATACTTCGGGCTCTTCGTAAGAACTATTTGACTGGTCCTGTAGAAATTAGGTCATTCATCATCATCGGCTATGAACGAACCAAGCGATGTATAAATCGTGTCCACGATGCTTTATTATGAATTTTAGAAAATCTCTTTCAGTTATGGAATATCATTAGGATTTTCTAACGTACTTCAAAATTGTTAAGTATCATACATGATTATATATTACCGAGCAGTTTCTGAAACACTTGTAATTTTACGTTTGAATCGATACCTGTATTTTATCATATTATTGTAGTTCCAAATTCAAAGTATAATTTAGTTGATGAACTGGCATAGTCAACCGCATCGCCTGTAAGATGCTATTTTAGTCTCGCAACTGTTTGTTTGGCCTTGGTGTCCGTTTCAAATTTCAGAGCCGAACTGAGAAAAGAACATAGGCGTTTGGCGATCCAGGCACATAAGACACTCGCGAGCGGTGTAAGTTAAATGCGAAATATTCTCTGTTTTCTTTTATATTTTATATTCTCTTCTAATAAGTATATTTACATTTATGTTGCTAGATAACGATCGCTCTTTTCCTGTAGATCCTATCTTATCCCACAGTATTATATTATCATCTTTGTAATTATGATATGCATCATTTCTATAGCTTTATTCTAAATAACTTCGAAATTTGTTAGAATAAAATTATAGGTCGACGCATTGTCAGTTTCCAAGAATTTAAAACGAATTGATAAGAGAAACGAAAAAGTTTGTAATTCATCATGTCTATTCCGAGTTCTCGAAAATTCTGTCGAAAAGCCGGAACCATAGTTGTGTTTTTAAAAGTTTTCTAACCTCGATTACTCCGAAATTTCGTCCTGCCTCTGCTCCGCTGCACAAAGTGAAACTCGAGCATTTTCCACGGTATCAAGATAAACATTCGTGGACATAGTCGTTGCTTAGGAGCAGCTTGATTGTGAAAATTCGAATTGCAAAAAGCCAGGGAATATTGCAGTCAAACTGGGTTCTGACGATATATTGCGTACGCAACCAAAAGCGACATACACGCAAATTAAGCATTCAGCCTAGTGAATAGTAAATTCCCCGGTAACGAACGCTCAAACTCTTGGCGACCAAAGAAAAGTGGATACTATTTCAATTGAAAATTTTGAAGCGGAAAAAGTAAGGATTAAGTATAAAACAAAACTAATTTGTAACGAATTCTTTCTGTATCTTTTTCTTTCTTTCACCATCTCGTTCGAATAAACGCAATCTCTCTGATTTTAAACGTCTGCTATTTATACAGTATTAATTTTGTAAAAGAATAAGAATAACAATATGCTCGCGAAAAGGAGTACACGAATTCTTGAAGGACGTCAACGGACATAAATATTGAACGAGTAAGCCGATAAAACATTGTGTGACAAGTTGACGAAAGGAGACAAGATCGATCTCTTCCAGCTTTCTATTATCGGATAAAACGGAACAAATTGTAATTCGTACTCACGTTAGGTTCGTCATAAGCGATAACGAGCCCCATCCACGAACGAGCACGTTTCCATCCGTCAAGACTGGCGACATCGCTAGCCATCAGGGAAAATTCGATCGAGACTACTCGATCCGCGATCCTGTTGCGATAACTCGAAGTTGGTGATCACTGCGGGGTAGCCATCTTTTTTTTGGCGCGTAAACGTCTATCGCGCAGCATGCGATCCTATCTACGATGTGGCATGGTCAAAGCACGAGAAGGAAACGATCAGGTAAAGTGCACAAGATAAAAGGAAACACGAAAAAGTAGGATGGGGCCTATCTCGACGAGTCGCGCGTCTTCTATTCCGGAGCAGATCGAGGGGTCATCGTATTCGTAAGTGGACGACCGATCAACGTCGACGTCGTCAAAGAGATTTCTTTGTGAGAATCTCTCGAACTCCTTCTATGGCGTACAAATCTTATCAATCGGAAAGTCGAGTAAAGTTAGACGCAAGTATGCCTAATTCACGATCGTACGTAGAAAAAACAAGGGAAGACAGATAGAGAAGAAATAGATAGAGAATAAAAGATAATAACAGATAAAACTTACCACTCGGCGAATGAAGTGCCTTGAAGTTGCAGCCAGTTTTAATAGTCGGTGAGCTCCTCGGCTGAAGAAGTACAAGTGGCAAAAAAAATCTTAGCGAGCTATCTTGGTCGTTAAAAAAAAGGTAGGGTAAAAAGATAACTTCTTCCTTTTTCCACTTTTCGCCCTGTTTACACACTTCCGTCACTCTCACTCACTGAATCACGGTTTAGAGTCCTTCGAGTGTGGTCCAAGTTTTTCACCGTTTATACCCGATGCGACGATCAACGACAACTGCGGCAGCTACGATAACTAACAAGAACACCGCGAACGTTCGTCCCGCAGTTTACACTATGAAATCGTCGACTGGTTCTCTGCTACTGTTTCAAGGAGACCTCCGGTCTTTGTTTGTTTATGCCGCGTATGCGTGTACGTTTTGAAGCAAAACCTCCCTTGGTAAGTACATCCAGACACGATAGTTTTGTATATGTTGTCACGGTTATATTATTTTACTGACGAGGTTTACTGGTTAGCAATATTTCGAATGTACGATGTGGTCACACGCGATTAACGAAGTGTAAACCATTTATACAGTATGATTCGACAGTTTCATTCACTACGGGGAATATCGTTATTATCGTTCAATATTTTCCCTCGAAATTAACACGTTGTCGTTCACCGTATGTATGGAACTATGGAGGTTGCAAAGTATTCACCGTCTCCGATAACTATCATAGGAATATACAACCCGAAACAGCACGCAAGGCAACCGTACGGTACGGCGCTCGCCTGTAAACTGAACACCCGTCGCGACCTGAGGCCGGGACTCGACTGGTTTCTGCTAGGGAATCTCCCCACTCCCCGGCTCTCTTCTCGCGCGACCCTAGGCACACCAACCCCTTGTCCAGCTTTCTCTCTTTCTCTCTGTCCCTCCCTTGCTCCTCTCTCACCCTCATACCCCTCGTCGTCCTTTTGCCCTTACTCTCACCCTATCACGCTTCATTTCTTTTTCTCTCTCCATCTATCCTTTTCCTCGCTATTCCACGTTCCAACTGCCTAACGCCGACCCTTCACGTACGACCGAACGACCACCCGTTTCTTCGGTGTATACCCTCACCCTCGTACCTCTTCCTTGATACTTCTTTTTCTCTCTTTTCGCTTTCTTTTTTTCTCCTCTTTCACTGCATCTTTCTTTTCTCGTCCGTCTTGCGTTCTCACTTTTTCTCGACACCGCGTCTTAGGTGCACTCTTTCCAAGGACTTTCCGGATCTCGTTCCCGTCAGCCGCCGCTCTTTCAGAAATATTTCGGCGCTAGTACACGCGCGCATGTACACCCTCGCACCCGATTCAACTCGACCCGACTCGCTTCGACTCCGCTTTTCGAACGAACAGCAAGAAAGTACCCCGGCCAATCCCGTGGCACATGCTCGCCACTTCGAGTCCTTCCATTCTTCTAGAATAAGGAAAAGAAAGGGGGAGTAGGAGAGGGGAAGGGGTTACAGGAAGCGAAGGGTGAGGGAAAAGAAACGATGAGTGGGGAGATCTTTTTATCATACTCGCGAAGGATGGATTTCTCGCTGGCAAGTGCACCAAAGTGTTTTGACCCTTCGTGTTTGGGGCCAGAACGATGGCCCTTTTAAGGATACGATGGCTTACATAGCACGATGCTCGAGATCCAAATACCGAGTGGCTCCTCGAAGACCGTTTCGTTTCATTTAAAACTCGAGCGTGAGAGGGACGAAATAGTAAACGACGAAAACTGTCGACGAACTCCGATTAAAAACGTAAAATTTCATGAATCACGAAGACACTTTTTGCTTCCATCGAAACAGTGTTCGCTTTTCGTACGAGTGATACATTTAGAAAGTATAATTAGCGTTTGATAAAACTGTGTTTCAATTTGCGTGACGCGGCTTTAAATCGACGAAATAAAATTCGCCCGATGCGTTGTACATTAGCGCCCGTGCCTGTTTTTCTTTTTGGTAGTATCCTTATATTTTTTTAGTAAAGCGTTAATTAAAGTTTGACACTACGACTAGCAAAATAATTTCATTTGCGATATTTATAATATTTGTGCTTCAAATTTTTACGCGTCCTTAAATTTGATACGAATATAAAATATTAAACTTCGTATTTTACCGAGTTTCGTATGGTATGGTCAAAGATAAAACGATCTCTACATGTACAAACGGAAAATTACGCGCAGGGAAAGGGGGGGGAAGGAATACGAATACTGAGAAGTGTCTTTTTAACCATACTATCTGAATATTAAATTTTAACTGTACAAGTTTGCATAAAAGTAAAAATTTGACGAAAAAGCTTTATGAATTCCCTCAAATCCCTGAATAAAATCATTATACAAAATCGGCATTTAAACATCACGAGATTTTTAAACATAATTTTGCGCAACTATACGTATAAGAGAAATTAACGTTTCCTGTATCCTTTCTACAAAAATTTGTCCAACTCGCACAATATACATATATATCGATGCAAATTAATTGAAACATTTATTATTCTTATTCGAAAATAAGAATCGGCGCGAAGTAATTCAAGGAAGGTTTATCGTCAACCGGCAATGAGCTTAATTAGTTTGTACGCTGGCGACTCTACGTTTTTCATCAGGAATATATTCTTTTAATACTGCCGAGGACGAATATAATTACATCCCTGGGAGCCACTTCGCTATGGATTGCTACTTCCGCCGTGTAAATGAGCTTTTATCCCCCGCAAAACGTAATTCCACCTTAATCCGTATCTCACTCACGTTTGAATATCATAAACGCGAACGTAATAAGTTCTTTTGTCGACGTCTTGTATTATATTGGCATCAGAAAGTAGTTTGAATTTAAACCGACATAATAAACGTTTTGCTGATCTTCTCATTTCGAATGTAGCACACGGCAAACGCATAAACTTAATACGCGCATCGGTTGGTTTAGTTCTCATGCTCTACGAGGTTTCGCTAATCTTCACCATGATACCCGCATCACACGAACCAAGCAATTAACTGGCTGAATATGTAGATCCGTTTACTTCGAGATGAGACCGTGTTGTAAGAATAAATCCCAGTTGCATATTTACGGTAAACGCATACACATTCTTAAACAAAAGAAAATCATTTTACTTTCATCTTCATTCTGTATATGTTGGAAGAACCGTGCAAAATTTTTAAAAGAATACAAAAAATAACATCATTCTTGTTTAGCCGACTAATCTACGAATATTCGTACGTTCACCAACAAAATGGCATTTGTCGTCTGCTTCAGGCATCTCTTAAGCGAACCAAGTTTCATGCTTCTGCGAGCGGAAAAGGAAGCGCATAAAATTTAATTCTATCCCGTAGGTTAAACGTAGTCCCTCTCGAAAATTAGATTTTTTAATGAAAGTTCATTCGCTCTTGAACCCTTAATCCATAGTAGCCAAGGATTAAATTCCTGTCTGGCGCGAGCTAGAGCTACTCGCCTTTCGAGACCTTCGAAACAATTTACGATATGAAAGACGATAACGTCGGCGAGGGTATATGTTTTATGTACCGATATTACAAATTGTCGCCAAATCGAATAATAATTACATTTATATCAGGTGAAGTAATTAACGTTCAATTCGCCATGTAATATAACGATAATTGCGTGCAATTCATTGAAAGAGCTGCACATTAAAAATTGATATCAGGCCACAATTCTGAATTCCATTTCATGTGCCCGCCACTAATGCACCGAAATTCGTAATACACCAGGACAAGAGATCATCGTTCAAACGAACACATTTCGTTCTATTAAATTTTTAATCTGACGATAACAAATTAAATTCAGTGTGTCATAGTGATATAATATAATTATGGTTCGGATACTTCATCATTTATGTTTTGGATAGCGTATCAGTATACAAGTATTTGCATTTGAAAATTCATCATATATATTTCGACCGTTTCGCGATGAAGAACCACTATTGGAGAGGAAATAATTTTACTAACGACTGCTTGGTGTCAAATACTAAATCATCCTATTGCCGGAAAAGCAATTTAGATGAGGTACAATATTTTGAAGTCCTCGAGGAAACACGAAAATCCCATTTCGACGGCAATGAGCTCGCTCAATGGGTCGACCATTAACGAATAAATTGCGAATGACGTATTGCCAGTAAACTAATTCCAGAGTTTATCTGTTTATGACTCCCGATACAATGACTCGTGCCGGGCTCAACTAATTGGCGTTTATCCCGTTTTTCTCTCTTTTTTGTTTCTTTTTTTACATTTTGGCGTCTGCCCTTGAAACCTATGCACAAGTAACCTTGACGATCGAACAATCGTAAAATTTCTACTTATTGCAATTTCATACTCTCGCTTTTACGGCGTGACAGTCGGATTACGAAGGTGCTGTCGAATGTCGTAAAACCAGCAATAATCGTAATTTATGTCTGTTCCATAACTCGTGATTTACGGGACTTAAGGATTTTCATACACATTCTACAAATAGCTATCGGTGCAACCGGTTAGGATCACGCGCGTGCCCGGTCTTGAATATAATAATGGTAGGATCCCATTTTATGGCGACGAGGAATATCCACGTATAAAACATGAAATCTTCCTTATTATAATTTAATCAACGTACCTTCACAAACATTGCTATATACTAGGGGTAATGACAAATACCGGCACATATTTCATCCTCGAAGCAAGATTAAATTATATACGACATTTTTTTCGAGTTATTCGGAGGATGAAGGATGTTGCGTCTTGTCTTGTTCTCGTATGGTCGCACGCATCGTTTCGAGACACTCTATCAATTCATTACTCTGTAGCGACTTGCGTACACGGAATTTCGGTGAATCCCAGGAGCACCTTCGTGTGCTCATCGATCATGTTCGCGACTGAACTCAGACCGCGGAACACCGAAAAACGAAGCACCTTAACGACTCCGTACGTTTCATGCCGTGGCAGCCATACAGAAACACAATTACGGAGTTTTCACTGCGGAAGCTTCCGCGAGACCGCCCGGCAAGACGTTGAATTTCTTGCCGGGTACGCTCGTCTTTTGCAGCCTTCCGGTTTTTCTCTCAGCTGTGGCTTGACGATCTGTAGCTGAAGCAACGCGGCTGAGAAACGGGATGTATGTGGTTTGTCCGGCAGGTAAAACTAACGAGTGCGTCTTCGAAACTTTTAAAAGCTATTTTACGTCAGGACTGTTTTCAGACAGTTCCATCGTGTTGTTCGGTTCGTAGTTGAACTAGTTTTTACCCGGTCGTTTAGCTCTCACCAATCGTAATACTCGACCTGCAGAAAACGCGAGTGGCTTCGTTCTTCCACATTATAATACAAAACACCAGCAGGAAGTAAGTATAAGGATTCGGTGTAGTTATTTGGCTGCCTCCATGGTTGTGCCATGGCGTTGAGGCGCGGAACATACACACAGAGGCTCGGTTGGTACAATGTGAAAGCGTAATTACTACGACAGCCAGCTCAACGAAGATGAACACGTTCACCTCTACCGGTATGGCGGTAATGCCTTCTCTTCCCTGCCCAGTCGTTCGCTGGCCTCGCGTCGTGTCCTACTCGATATCTCTTTTCCTATTCTTCTCTGAGCTGTCCTTTCATCAACATTTCTCCGTTCGACCTGTACGACTCGTCAAGGGTGAGAAACATTGAGAGTTTCATGTATGTACACCGCTATACCAAAGGGTAGTGGTGAACGCGAACATCTTTGTCTTCGCCTTCTACTGACCCTTCTTCGTCACGACCCTTGTCTCTGCCCATTAGAACCCACCAACACGCTTTTTTCCCTCACCGTTCTATCGTTGTTTTAACGCCGTATAACGCTGGACACAGCCCGCTTCCTGGAGATAACGTCCTTTCTTAAGTGGCGATCGATGTTCATTAGGGAAGTGTGATTTCTCGAGCATTGGTTTAATGAACCGGCGCCATCGCCGTGGTCTTAAAACATCGGTATTTATCAAGTTTTCATGGGTTGCTTTTCAAGACCGTGTTTGGAATTTGAATTATCATTGAAGATAATAGTTGTCTATGTGATTTGGAATTTTTTTTAGTAAAGTGATATATTAAAATAGCATGTATATACATACATACATACATACATACATACATATATACATATACACGGTGATACATAGCTATTATTAAGAACCATAGCGCGGTCAAATTTTCCAGAATCCTACATTAACTCGATTTATCAATACGCAATTTAGGTATTATTGGATTCATTAGAGGAATCAGGAAAGTTATGTTGCTCTAATGAAATCGCGTGGCATTTAACAATTCCTATTCGATACTTGTCATTCTAATCACCGATACTTGAAATTTCTCGACAAACATCACAAATATATATCATCATTGCGTAATCATTAGTGAAATTTTGCAATTCAGTAGAAGAATAAAAATTCCACGTACGAAAGAAATAATTCATTACAAATGAATTTAAAAAATCCCAGGTATTAAAAAGTTTCAACAAAGCTTATCCGTAGCATTACGAAAACACGTTCAATCGATGCATTACAAGATGCAAGACCGCTCGAGCTGCACTAACAAGGAATCGACATTTCCATGAAATCCATCAAAAACTTTTGCCAATAGGATTTGACAAACGCGGCGTGGCTGGTTCCCTAAGTCTACCGGAGCCACTCCATCGTCAGGACTGTCGTATAATTCCATTAGTTGCGCGAACGTGGATGTTCCCACGTTTGTCGTCTCGGCATAGCAGGGAAGGGCCGGGTATCGTTCAAAAAGTTTGTCGATTACAACCACTTCGTGCGATTAGTGCCACGAAGTATTCGGGTGCAGGTTTCCTCACAGTATATCCTCCGTCCACTGTACACCCGACGACGAGCATCGTCCTACGGAACTACTTCCAACTTGAAAATATTTGCGTATATCCTTATTACGAAGTTTCGTGATCGAGGAGAGTGGCGAGAAGAGGGAAGCCAGAAGAAAGTTCGTGAAAGTGTTACCAGCCAGGAAAATGTTACAGCCGAAGGAGATAAAAAATATTAAGAGTTTATTCGCTTACTTAAAGTGCCATACGCTGCTACCGAGCAACGATATCGGCCAACGATACCCTTGATCTTTCCATAGAATATGTTTTTTCTGCCTTTTTTTCTTTCGCTTTTTCGTTTTACTAATTGTACCTCCAACTCTCATAACTCAGGTGGTGTTGTATTTTGGAAAATTCTAATAATTTCTATTGGTATTGATACAAAGTAAAATATTTCAAGTATCTATCTTTCTCTCTTATGTTTATTACAAATTAAATATTTTTTACGATATTTCATTCTCTTGGACGAAATTAAAAACCTTGTCATAGTATTATTAACATGTTGAAACACAAACTGACCACTAGAGTGCATTAAATCATATACGAATACGTATCATATAAGAAAGCATCTGCATGTGCTTATAGAAATTCAAGAATTGCCTGAGGCAATCCTGAAGCAAGGGCCATACATTAAACATGTCTATTCTTTGGAATAACTTACAATGTATTACTTTAGTGCCCTACTTGCGACAGTTGCGATAAAAATAATTCGTGTCAATCCTGGGCCTAATCGTTCGAGTGTAAGTGAATCAAAGATTTTCCTTTAATAGCATTGAATGTAGGGTACAGCGACAATAATAACGTTATCTAATCTTCACTGCGGTAGTAAGGTGCACATAAACTTCATACAAGCCATACGATCCTTGCCAGGTATCCATAACTGGTGAAAGCGGTTGTCCTGGCAGAAATGTTTATCCCACGAAGTGGCGAGATTTGGAATGCTGCCACTTGCTCTACATACGTGAACTGCAGCGTCAAACAGCTATTCGCATTTCGGCGCACACTTCTGCGATTTACACCCAGATTGCATTACATGATCTTGAGCAAGCTCTACCGTCTCTTCTATCCGACCTTTCCTTCCTCGTTGAATATTATATTTTTTATATACGTGTTCTCGGCCTTTCTTTATCCAAGGCGTTCGTAGGCGTTCCGTAACTTCGAGTTATGCTAAGCCACGAAGAAACGAGTCAATAGGATTCATCTTCAATTTTATTAGCCGATTTGAGTATAATTCCAAAGAAATGCGACGAAAATGTTTGCGCCGCGATCGTTGCCAAGATCTTTGGATGAAAAGATACGGGCAGAACGACATTACAGAACTGAAAACATCATTCTATGTTATTCTTCCACGTGTTAGTTTTTTATCGCTTGAAAGTTCCTTTTTAGGCCATGATACTGATTAGTCGTTTGGTCGTATCAGTCGTTATCAAGGAATATTCTGCAAAAGAGGCTTATAAGTAAATATATAGATATCAAATATATCTTGTAGTTAAAGTTTCTTTAAAAGCTGTTATAATTATCGATTCAAACATAACTGATACTAAAAAATTGGCTCTAAATCTTTCAACACATTTACTCAATTCCGTATTTTATCAGTTAATCCTCAATGTTCCTTTTATTACACGATCTGGAAATCTTCTTAAAAAGGGATTGCGTTATCTATTGTGTTCCATAAAATACGTGCAGTATACTATATAAGCAGGAAGATTATACTGTAACTTTGCGAAGCAACGCTAATGCAGACACGAAGTCAATAAATTTCGTAATTTTCTGTTATCTATGTCTATCCCTCCCGTTCTAAGCCTCCGAACGAGTATTAATGTAAAAATGGGAACTCTCCCGCTAGGAATATTTCTGGATATTATCTGTGAAATGTGTCACGGCTGCAATATGCACACATATTACGATACATCGGCCGCAAACACCGTTTCCCGATACGATGCAAGCAAATTGCACGCGTTTCTCGTTTATACCGGACATCATGGCTTGAAACGTAATTCGCATGACCATTCGCAGCAAAAAGTGCACGGGCCATATCGACGGAGATATCGAAATAAAAAGGAAGGGCACTTCGTATAATCGGAAACGTCAAATGATTCATTTCTATGAAACCCATTTTGTAAAAAGAAGATATATCAATAATCAATATGGGACATTACGATTCATCATTTTTTAATCGGAAATATGATTACTTGAATTTTATTCTTTTCAGCGAAGTAACATCTAGTTACTAGTTGCGTGTATCATAAGTCGATACATTTTATACGTTAACACTTATTGTACAAGCATGTTAATGAAGCTAAAGAATTTTTTACAAAATAATTTCCCGTTGTAATCCGTGCTCCGGGTCTTTGTCGGCGCTTCATCCGAAAAAAAGAAAATCGATGCGAACCCTAGCGTCCGTCAGAACTAGATGTTTGTTCGATATGCTTTACCGGATACCGAAATACAAGCATGACGTGAATTCTAGATTAAATAGCCGACGGCGTATTAGAAATATAACGGCAGTTTCATACGTGTAGCTGTCGAATCTTTTGATTCTTTCACAAATCGGTGAATATACATTATACACGTGTATCTATAAAATCTCAACCGCATGTCTCCGCGCAGTTAAAATTTTGATATCGTTAATCGTTTGAAAAACATAGTTTCAGCTATAGATAATATAAAATAGGATAATTCGACAACACTTAAATATTTCGTCTTACAACTTCGGTTTTCGTATAATAGTAAATTGGTTGACGTTCGATCAATGTTTGTCATTCTAACCTGCGGATAATGTATAAAGAGTCTTCACTCGCAAAAAAATATATTTTTATTGCAAAATTGAAGATCGAAAATAGTAAGGGCTGTAAAAACGATCGTTCCGCAGGAATTCCTTTTTGATATTGTATCGAAACGCGTGGATACAGTAACATGATGTATCGCGTTAAAGTTTAAAACGTTTCTGGCTGCTCGAACTGTTTACTTTCTACCATCTTCTAGGATGGACCGCATGCGGTCATGCTTGCTACATAAACGACAAGGTTCTTGTTGTAATTCGCTGACGTGAAACTCTCGCGCATAGGAAGAAAAAGGTTGCCAAAAAAAAAATCATTTCCGTCCGTAATTAGTAGCATCGTTTACGACGAAACAGTGAGTTTTGGCATCAGCGAAATGAAAGAGGGGTAGAAAAAAGATAAAAGGTAGAGGAACGATACCTGTGTTAATTAACGAGACTCTTTCGTAATATAATCGTTATGTTTTTCCAAGCGAAAAATCGTAAATATTATTACTGCAAATGCGCTGCAAGCTCGATTTGTTTGCGAAAAAGGCTTGTCAAACGACCATATAGATATTTTACGATATTACTCAGTTATTCTGATCGTTGATATTTTACGTAACTTTTTTGAAATATTGTATAATATATATGTATGAATCGTAAATGAAAGTTAACTGGTAGCTAGAGAGAGGTTTGAAGAAACGAATGATAATAGGTAGATGTGGCGGTTCGCTTCGAGGGAAATTAACAATAAATTCATGCAACATATACGAGAATTGCCTGCTACGGAGCTTCTGCTTGCCTTACGTTCTTCATCGATATTCCTACCTTCGACGTCCCGGATAAAAAGGAGCTACATGGTTCTCTGGAGAGAATGCGTATACATATCGTGCACGTGTTCGCGGATGAATTTCACCAAAGGAGATGTAGGATCCGTATTGGTTGAAAATCCAGACGATCGAGCGAATGCATGGATTTGTCGATCGGTTCATGTCGCAAGAACACTTGTTGGTAATCGAACGGAATGATTTTGCGCAGAGGAAATCACTGGCTGACTCAGCGAAGCAAATCGTAGCCAAATCGAAAGACTAGACCTCTTTGCCGTTAGGAAAATTTCAATTACTCGCTAGGAGTCGTAATATCGGGTAACATAAATATTGCATTGACAAGCCGGTAAATAGGGATTCATTGTAAAAACATCTAATGGTCGAGAGAGGGGTGCCCATTTCGGGGTTGCTTTCCATTTGGTTCCATGGTGGGCTGCGAAGTAACCCCAGCAGAACTCCCGGCTGTGACCGAACTAGATGCTATTGGGGGAAAGGTAAAGTAAAAAAAGTAATAGAACGAATTTTGCACGTGTTAAAAATATGGGAAGGACTTAATACATTCTTTGAAGCGAGTGACTAATATAGTTTCTCACTTGGAATAGTCATTTGAACGTGACTGATGCGACGTTGTTATTTTATCTCGATGAAAAAAATTTTTGTTTCCCTATTTTATTTCTTTCCTCCTGCTTTTTATTGATTCTTTTATTTCTTTACCTTCCTTTCTCTCAACTTATCACTTCTTTTCTTCTTCCCCTTTCATCTTTAATCCCAGCGTCTTCCTCTTCTCTCTTTCTCGTCCTTTACCCTTACTATCTGCATTCTTCTCGCTTTCTCTCACTTCTGTAGTTTTTCCACGCTCCCCTCCTTTCTCTCTCTCTCTCTCTCTCTCCCTCTCCCTCTATCCTTTTGTCTTCCTTCTCTTCTCACCTTTCGTTTCTTATTTAGTCCCATTCCGTATAAAGTATACTTCAGAAGAAGACAGTGTTGAATTTCGCGCGATTTTAAAGCTGGGCTAGCGCATTTGTTTGTTCCGCATTATGAAAAACGTTTAGCCTGTAATGGCAAAACTTTCCCCCAGGAGCCACTGTAAAAACGAAGTTTCTGACGACAAAGAGTCGTTCTCATTGTAAATTCATAGTAGGCGAAGAATCCCAAAAGTGTTTCAGGGTGGTTCGAATGAGAAATGCGGGACTATCTTGGGGAACCGCCTCGGACCAATCAGGTCGTCTTTTCGTCGTGTTAAAACTACTGGAATGGCTTAAATGGTCCTGTGAATCGCAAAGGGCAAAACTATATAGGGTCGCTCCCCGTGAACTGCACCCGTGAACCGTCGTTATTCAAGTGTTACACGAACACGTTATACTACTTACCCTGCAACTTGCCTCTTGTATTGCTCCGCTAGGAACCATATTGCCTTTACTCACGAGTACTACTAGACATTGCTCCATGAATATATCTTTTCTAAGAATTTGTACTATTTTTTAAGTTAACGAAAGATCATTTCCGTATCGATAAATTCGTAGAAATTTAACTTCAAGTTGAAAGGTTGTACCATTCTTGAGTTTTAAATAATTTTATCGCAGAACATTACGAAAATTTACTGGAAAACTCCATTAAAGTCTGGCTTATGTACTACGTTTGTTATAAAAATAAATCATAATTTATATCTTCACACAACACTACGCTGTACACCATATCTCGAGGCTTTGGAACTAAAATCTAAATTGCATAGCTCACGGCAAGCTCTAATATCTTTCAAGATTGAATTTCAGTTCGTATAACACGAAATCCTATAAAATTCAGTTGTACGTTACACCCCGTAGCATAACCGAGAGAGCTTAGGGCGTAAAAGTGTAAAGGATTAATCTCGTTAACTACATCCATGTGCACCGAGAAGAGAAGAAAACCAGTCTAATCACGGATCATAGATATCCTCCATACGGATTAAAATAACCACAAACCGAATCACTGATAGCTTTCTCGTTTCCATCCACTTTTTTTTCTTTTCTTCGGTTGTAACGAACGTATAGATTTGTTTCTTGCGAAGAGGAACGATGCGAGCGTCGCCGGTGTCGCCGATGTATGCCATTTATCGGTTGACCCACTCATCCTCGCGATAGAATCCGGCACACGAGTCCGATTTCCCCTAACTCCCCGGTTTATTAGTGGGGAGCCGATCATCCCTTTGTGAGACCCCATTGTGAGCCATTGGTCCACGTAAACGAAATTGCCGAGGGGCAACGGAGGGATTGAATACAAAAGCGAGTATAGTATCTGGGCGTGACTGGCGACGATTCGTCGTGGCTTCGCCCGTTTTCACGCTACAGTTCCCGAAAAACTGACCCCCTTCGGTCGTCGTCGTCTCCTTACTTATGACGTACTTCCTCTTCTCAACTTCGCAATAAATTACTCAACTTGATACTGTTTAATTTATGATAACAGTACACTCAAGCTGTCAGCATTATCCCGTCCTTCTATGTATTTTTAGGTACTTATTCGACTGTTCGATAAGAATAGTTTAAATTTTTTAGTATCTCGGCATCGTGAAGTTAAAATTAAACGAAAAAGCAAAAGATAGTATAAATATATTTTCGTCTGCATACGTATTCATTTGAAAGATTTCGTTATGAATATTCAAGCATTTATGAACACAGGTAGTAATGTATTTGAATGTGCTGGGAATTGTGGATCTTAAAAGTAAAAGAAGTAAAAGTAAAGGAACACTAAGATTACACTTAGAATTTATATTAAAATAGTTTTAGATTTATTTAATAAACGATTTGCACGCGTTGATTAGTCGATATACATTTGCACGCGTCTCAGCACTCCCTTTGTCTCAGCATCTTCTATACTACACTGCCAACGGAACAGTTGCATTCATCTGTTTTTCGAGACGCTGTGCACACACATACTACCATACACTCATATTCACATACGTGTGTCATTACTACGCGGCTAATCTACACTAGCACACAAAATTATACATAGCTCAATAGAATGTTTAAATACATAGGTATATATTTTTCTATTGAAGTTTGTCCCTACAGTTTTCTCAAATCAAGCCTTTGTCATTTGCACAACTATCCCATCGAGCCTTTCAAATATAGTCGGCGGTTATTCTTCTTCCTTTCATCCACTGTACATAATTATGTCAGTTACGAATTGACGAGCAGCGAAGAAATTGAACTTTATCGTTCAATTAATTAGTGGACACGGCCGACGAATAAATCGGCGATATACCAGTCACGTTTACCTATGGCCACGTTGCTCCTCGTCTACTGCACGAAATTCCATTTATGCGCAGTGAAAAATTGGGCAAATCGGTTTTTATTGGATTCGATGTGTACGCACCGATACCGCGTGTGTACCTTCCGTTCAATGTTTTCTGTTATTGAATCGAGAATCAGAACACGAGGCTCGGTTTTGCTACCGAAATTTTCTTGCCTCCGATTGAACATGGGATATTTTCGAAAAAATTACAACATTCCTCTCCGCCGACTTTCATATCTTCCGTTCTGCCCGGCAATTTCGTTGCTTTAATCTTGCGATCGCGAGTTTCTAGTTAAACTCGAACAAGCCACGAGGAAAAAGAACCAGGCTTCATTTCGTATCTTTTCACTGAAAAAACTCGTACATCGTTTTAATTTCGTTGTTCAGATTGTGATATTAATAAATTGCTAGGATTCTTACCGTATCCCTTTAGCACAATAATTAATGATATCGAGATACAATCCTTTTTCCTTGTCGACGGAAATTCATGGAATCCGCATGATAATCCGCTTCCTTTTCCATTCGGAAAACTCTTCCGGATTTAGAGATAAACAAGGCGTTCACCGTATCGAGCGTATCGATGATGAAATGGAATTAAAATCTAAATTCAATTATTCTTTTCGTTTTTTCAATCGAACCTTGACAGCGAACTATCGGTCATTGTCTTCTGTTATCGAGAATTTCAAGCACCGGAATCCCCATAGTTGATTTCAGAAAAATTAATCTCCAGTGCAAAGCGATTCGAAACACGCGAGCGATACGGCGCGGTATTTAATTCATCGCCGTCATTCACGATTTAATCCGTTAATTAAATTTCGTGCACTGCGATAGTGCCGAATAAAGTTTGTTCTGTTGACAGTGCGCTTAGCTCTCTCCTACGCTTGTCAGAACGCTCCAAATAACCGCGCGTTTTCTATTAGCAACTCAATTTTCTTTGAAATTTAACCATACTTGAACGCAAGCGAAAAAAAAGAACAAAAAAAAATATTAAGCGGAATTTTCTGTAAAACGAACCGGGTTAAGAGTAGGTCAAATACTCCACTCGCACTTAATGCGACCGAGCATTCGAAACTTTTCAATGTTACATCGGTTCGTTGGAAATATTCGTACGTTACGAATTCTGCAAACACTCCAACATACTACAGAGAACAACCGGTGATACTTACTGCGTTAGTTGAATCGCTCTGAAATATCCGTATACTTCAAGGAATGTAGGAGAATCAGTTACGAAACGTAGGGAAGTACGCTCGTTTCCAATATGGAACATTTGAAACGAACAATATATATCTTGAATATAGCCTTGTTCGAAAAATTCTCTTTGTCGACACAGATTAATATTCGTAGGAAAATCCACTTACAAAATTTCTCCTTTTGTTCTATCGTGAAAATTTCGTAGAACTTTCTGTTTATATATAAATAACATATTTTCGACGGATATATAAAAAAATAAGCTTAAATCCCTTTTTCTGTTGAATAAAAAGAATATCACTGTCCAAATGCACGATGGAAGAATTATTTCCAACATTCAACGAATAACCAGTGTGACGAACTTTGAAAGCCTTTGAGCTTCTGAGGGGTTTCCTCCAAGATTTGCCATCGGCAGGCACAATCTTGATACGCTATAAAGATAGATTAAGTATACGACTACAGTTTCGATCCTGATGAATCGAATTATCCTTGGGATTAATGCGAGGGGCGTGCTGTGTGTACGTAATCCCGGAATTTTATGAACACGATTTGTTACGGACAGTCGATATCCCAAGTCGGATATTTTTTTCTAAAGGGCAACCGCCTAAAAGTTCCAAAAATGGCTAATTAGAAGTCTTCCGATTAAGAGAAAGAAAAAGTAACATTTTTCTCGAGTAAACTGGGTATTACGGAAATTCTCAATTATGAAGATAAATAAACTAATCAAATAAAAAATAAGTAGCGTAGAGAAGTATATAAACTTGGATCATTATCCTTTCTATCTAGCAACTTAATCAATCCACTGTGTTTCTTACAACAACGTAAACGAATAATCCAGAAAGTTACCAGTACGTTATATTCAACTTATTTTCTGCAGACGCACACTCCAATATTCGTTATAAACAATGCAGAACAAGTAACACATTATGTTTCTGACGTATCCTGGACTGTCTCCAGAAGTTAAACGAAGTTTTCTCGGAATTGTACCTACAAACAAGAAACTTTCTATACAGCAGCTCAGCCTACGAATCTTCTCGAAGAAGCCGTCTGATGAGCACGAATTCGTCGTAGGTTTCGCGCGCGAAACTTGTTGTTAGTTAATAAAAAGTTGCGTGGAAGTTTGGAGCATAAAGAAAAGTCGATCAAAGCGGTATGGATGGGCTTTAAAAAAAAATCACGAATGGATAATGAGACCATATCGATCCTTTGCGAAACGAAATCGTAGGAAAAAGGTCGTCTACGAAAAGGTAAACTCATTATCCCTTACCGATCACCGGGTAAACATTCGTTAAAGAGTATAAATTATGAAACAGCAACACATATATACGTGTATAATGCATGTACAATTTAGCGGGGACTATTTAAATGATAATTGACGCCAGCACAAATGACGCTCGCGGTGTGTTTAGCCGGGTGAACGCAAGTCTCTAATTAAAACGTCGTTTACAGGATTTTCGACATTTATGTAGCGACAGGAAATTGCGGTTTTAGTACGGACAGTTCACCAACTGGAGATTTGCTAAACGCGCTGAAATATTTACGTTCGCGGAAATTTATTGCATATTTGATGGCGCACCGCATAAAACGCCCGCACCCCTTGTTCGTGTTAGTTGCGCTTAATAAAAAATGTATTATGCAACTTCTCGCATTATCGATCGAAAAGATAGCATAAAGGATTGAATTATGCAAACAAGCTAACTTCAATTTGCATTTTTGTCTTTCTCTCTCTCTCTCTCTCTTTGTCTCCCGACTTCTTCGTTTCTCCTCTCCTTCCTTCCTCTCTCTATCTTTATTTTTTCTTTCTTCACGTATAACGAGAAAAGTAGGAAGGAACTCTTGATGAAGAATAAGACAAGGAGTAAACAAAAATACGCATATTATCCGTGCAATGAGAACAGCACGCTCGTGCTTTTAAAAAGAAATATCGTAACCGGTTTAAGGTTGTTATAGATCGACCTATACCCCACCTATTATTTTTCATTATTCGTTCGTTCGACAGCGTAGCGTCGTGCCATCGAACCCTTCTGCGAGCCGCCACGGAACAACGCTTGTAGTTTCAATTTGATTATACCACCCGCCAGCATCCCATCTCTTCGAGTCTCGATGTAATTTAAATAAGATAATCGCGCTCGGATCGACCCGGTACAGCTATTGGGGTACGTGCAAACGGGTGCGTGTCACACGAAGCTGCTGCGGCCACTGGCATGCTCGGAACGAGAGCCTTGCGTCAGGTGAATTGAGCTTTGTTTAAGCCGCGCGCACACGCTTCTTTTATATATGAGTAATACGAAACTGCGGGAGGCATGAATCAGAATCAAGGGAAGCCGGTGGAAATGAATGACAACCCATTTGTATGACGTATCTTTCCTCACCCCCTTCTCCCTCCACTCACTTCACCTCCCATGGCCGTGATTTTACGTTCATGGTGGCGAGACCGCTTCTTCTTATGTCTCGTGTCGTAGGCAGGTAAAATATCACGGTCGTACAAAACACGATTCCGTTTACCACCCGGCGTCACAACGATAGGCACGTGGAATAAGAAACCGGAAATCTACCGTACCGTAACTCATTCGACTGGCAATGCCCGTTACAATTGCTACGAATTCCAATTTAACGTCTCGCCGGTGTATCGTGGAACCGAGCGCAGTGTCCGCTATTTCGGTTCGGAGAAACCCCATGTTCAGGCGCCAGCAAGTCGCGGCGTAGGTGTATCGTTATCGTAGCACAGGTCATACGGCTCCAGTTCTGTTCAGCAAGTGGCACAAGCCGATACAACCACTCGAGGAAACAATTACCTTAATAAAGGGTGATCCTTAAAATTTCAAAAGATTATTATTCGCGCTACCAGTATAAAGGCAATCGATATCTTTTCAATTCCCTGTAAGCGGCTTATCAAAACTTCTTACTTTGTCGAGTAGGAAATCTATTATGAGAAATGATAATGTCTCTTTGTGCTACTGTATGATTCTTTTTGCACATCTGCGAGGATGATTGTCAATTTTCCAACTCTGTTTCACGTGCGCTATTTATTAAAAAGAAAATAATAATACAAAAATTACTAATCATTATAATAAAGTAATAAATCTAATGCGTTGTTGAGTATAGTTCTTTGACCGTTACCATGAAACGTTACGGTGCATCGGTTGAGACAATAATATAAATGCCGTGGAGGATCCTGCGGCGATATAGTTATAATTTTTATCCGAGAAAATTGAATCGAGATGAATGTCACCATATAGTGCAGCGGGATGTCGGCTCGTGGAACACGAGTAGAGAGACTAAAGGTACCCCGGACGGAACTCGCTAGCCTGAAAATCCCCTTGGGAGGGTTGAAATCTACTTCTCCCCCGTAGTTCCTCCTCTTCTAATTCTGAGTTCCATCACATTGATTCTGCTCTCCCTTCTCTCTAGACCTCTATCAGCATATACAAGGAGGGTCCAATTTATAAACTGCCCGCAGATTCACTCGGCTGTGGTGTCTGATTAGATGTCCCTACGATTGAATATATCTTGATGGTAATTGGAACAGAAGATTTCGGTTGGAACGGGAACGCGTCTATTTTCAATTTACGTCCATTGTGACCGAACCAGAAAACGCAGCGTTTTCTTTTCTCCATTTTTTCTCCTTTTCCCTTTTCCAGCCTTTAGATTCGATTAAACGAAACGAAATTTCACTTAATAGAGCACGCGTCTTTCGGTACGTTACGTCGTGTTCGTTCTCCCGTGACTCGTTTCGTGCGAGACAAATGTTAATACTACGCAAGATCTTAGCGCACCGATTATATGTAACGTAGCCCGACATTAAATGTAATACGTCGTGTATTTAAAGAAAAAGAAGGGAAGGAAGGAAAATCGTGTATCACGCGAACGCGTTATTGAGAATTTGCACGTTACTTCGAATCGTGTTTTCGTTGTTAGTCGCGCCAACGGTTACTTTCGTTCTAAAAACGCGTACAAATGAAGAATGCGCTGGAACCGAGACACATTTAACGCGTGAAAACGGTTAAAAGAAATTTGATAAAGAAACAAACAAAGATGTATTAAATGGCTTGTGAATAGATTCGCGGTGGAAACCTGAGTTTACTATAGAAAGTGTTGCGCTAAAGAATTTCTTGCGAGTATTCTCTCAACGCTCGCCATCGTTCCAAATGAAACGTCTCGAATAATTTTTTCCTTCGCGGAAATTGCATTTTACTGATTCTGCCGTGTGAGAGCATGAGTACGCATTTTCCTTCAAACAGAATTCAAATGCGTTTTACTTGCCCCGATAATTCTGTTTCGCTGTTCGTAATTCGTTTTCGTTAAATCCTTCTCGATTCGGAACTGATTCGATATTGAATCACTTGAATAGAGGGGTTACGGTGTAACGCAAAATAGATATGTATGTATATGTACCTATATGCGAATCTATTCACCAACTGAGATCCCCTATTCTGATAACACTGCGTCACTCTTCCATGGGGTAGTTAGAGATATGATTTATACGTGTACTCGACAACGTTGCTATGCTAGAACGATAACGTTCGAATAAGTAATTGCACATTGGCAAAGAAGGTATACCGAATGTCTTATTTATAAATCTGTATACCAAACGACGTCGCTCTACGATTAAATTAACTGGGAACCATCATTCTATAATTATATCAATAAAATAGACTATTTTGATCTAGAAAATACGTGTCATACAGCTATTTCCGATTAAATCATGACTTTGTTCGGAATGTTATTTTAATTTAGGTAGCTATGACACGATTTCGTTAAAAATTTAACTTTAATTCAGTTATAATTGTTTGTAAAAAATGATGAAATGAGTGACAGATATCCAATTTGGATCACTATTTGAGCCATCAGCCAGATATGCGACCATGATAGTAGCTCATTTTGGACAACCATGGTGTCTATAGTTGTGTCAGATTTTAAATTAGAATTCATCACGTGCTACCCTATTGTTGTAAGACCTGTTTCACACTGTCTCAAGTTGAGGGGCACAAATCTAACGTTCGATCAGAATTCCAGGACACAGACGTAAAACACGCCACAGACTACACAGAACACTCTAGTGTGATTCAGGATGTTCCATGAACTCCGGGGTGGAGTCTTTTCACTATACGGTGTGTCGTGTCTCCTGTATCTTGTAGCCTCAGGGTGATCATGATTGCTCCTTTAATCAACGGTATCCTGCATTGTCAAGGACGCATTTTTCGCCATTGTCTTTTATACACAGCAGAAAGCATCTTTTTATGCTTCCAAAATATTTCTTTTCAATAGAACATAAATATTAAATGTCGAACGTAAATATTAAAATTTATTTATATGATTTAATAAGCTCGAACTTTCCATATTTTGGAAACATCGAGGAGAATTGTCAAGCACAACCTATTTACGTCTAAAGTTGAATTATGGTGACTTATGGAGGAAAAGCAAGGTAGCGTCTTTGAAAGTTCGATATCGAGGACATTCCGATGCTTTGACGGAGAAAGTTTGGAATCTTTTAATACCATCTTAAAGTCCTGGACCTATCTGTTCTCTCTGAACTTTCTTCTTTGTACGCGGCTCGCTATCATCATTCAGTACTTTCAAGTCATTTGGATTGGCACTTCGGAAGCTTCCACGTTAACTTACAATTAGATAACGTTCGGTTCTGGGATCAAACCTGCCAAAGTATGTAATACTTGAATTGCCGGAATTCCCTCCGTACTTTTCAACTGTTAGTCTAATATTATCGGAAAACTGGATTATTTGACTACAGGGTAACATCGTATGTTTTATAAAGAACGATAAAAAATTCGAACTTCGAATAAATTAAATAATAAATTTCATAATAATAATAATAAACCTTTAGATTTTATACTTATAACCTTTATACTTTCTGTGCATTGCACGATAGATGTTTGCTCTGAGAGAATGTAAATCGAAAACAAAACATTTTAGTAAGTTCAAACATTCAGGAAAATTTGATATTAAACGTAGACTTTCAAAACCAATTTCCTCGGCTCTCTCGAAAACGTTTGAAGAATAGCACGGTGTATTTCGGAAATACTAGCATTAGGAGCAACCTCAGCATATTTCTTGAAAAACCTTCTTTATGTCTGTCGTGCGCCATTCAACTACCTCGGTGAAGCTGCTGCGGAGTGAAGCACTCACCCCTTGGGACGAACTAAGAACAACGTTTCAATAAATTGCTCCATCAAGCAAATGCCAGATTTCTGTCGGAAAAGCAATTCCAGAAGTACCATTTGGTAAATCGAAAGTGGGGACCTACAAAATCTGAGTTGTCAAATTCGTTAAATGCAAGACGTTGTCCCGTGATGCCTTCACGATTTCCTCTTTTTTTTCGCTCGAATCTATTCTACATTCTTAAAACTTTCAACAAAAATCGAAGTCTGCCGAACGTAACTACGCGGTCGGTGACTCCTCTAAGTTAGAACACGTCGCGAACGGTACCCTCCAAGGATCTTTCTTCCACTAGGTATTAAAATGATCAGACCGAACCTTCTATTTTCTTCGTACCGTAGTTCCCGCATGATGCTCCTCGCTGCTCGGCGTGGACTCGTCGTTCTCGTCGTTATCCGGTACATTTAAATAATTGCGAATGCCGGGTGTCGTTTTAGCAAGGATAATTTATAGGAGCGATTCGCGACGCTCGCTGAACCGACTCGTTCCGTGGCGAATTCCACCGGAGCCTCCTGCCTCGATGTAATCGTCACCGTTGCGTATCCAGGCGGATTCATCCCCCCGTTCCATGGTCTTCTTTCATTGGCGCTAGGAGGGTGAACTTAAGCCCGTCGGTGTTTCATCTACCTCGGTGACGCTAGCGCTGCCGTTGCTGCCTTTCGCTCCGACAAGCCGCTTGTTATGATTGTCTGGGCTAGGTATGTACGCGGATCTGTGTTCTACTCCCTGCCCAATGCCGTCGGTGAATTCAGGGGGTGAAATCGAGTCGCACCCTCTACACTCGATATGAACTTCCAGTCCTTCTGACCGGGGACCGTAGAGTGAAATAGGAAACCGTAACGGAGTCAGTCACTAGTTTTTCTTTCATACGTCCTTTTTTTACGAGGGAAATTGTTGTAACCGGAGAAAAATATTTTTAGGGTGAATATCGTTTAAGTGTGAAATTCGAAGGGTGTTTATCTCGACTAACGTGTTTGAAATTCTGCAAATTTCTATGTTATGCGAACCGTAGTATGATTTTATTTCAGCGTGACGAAGGGATTTTAGAATCGTAGAGACACAGGATACACGGTACGTTACGGTTTCGTAGACAGGTTGCGATTTAGATTTTTAGGTTTTACAAGTAAAATGTCCGCTGATAACGTCTCTCATTTGGAAGTCCATTTATTTTAATAATGTGCGAAAAGAAAAATATACGTGAGTACCTCGGACCAGAGTCTTTGATGCAAATGTACAGCCCTGCCTCGGCGCAACCTTTAGCCACCCCTCTAGTCCTTCGTATCTACCACCCCGTGCAATTCGACTCTGTCTGGTAAAGCAGCGTGCAGCACGGAATTTATTCCCGAGGGAGAGGAGCAACGCGCATTTCGATAAATCTCTTCGCCACCAATAACGTATTAAATTTTTCGCTCTCTTTTTTCTCTACGGCTCTCTCTCCCTTCTTCGGCGCAGACCGACGCGGGAAAGGAACAAACGGACTATCGATTTCACGTAAAAGTTAATGCCGCGGGTTATAAATAAAAATAGCGAAACACTCGCGTGACGTAATTCCGCGATTTATGTCTGAAAATATGCGAAGCATATTTTTACATTTTTTCGCGTGAGTGGAGAAATATCGCAACTGCAACGAAACTTGTCTGGAACCTCGTTACGCGGAGGGAAGTTCGTCTTTTACGAATAGTATAACAAGCGTAAGACAGGTAGAGAACGGTACGACAAGTTCTCGAATATAGTTGCGAATGGTTCAGTTCGGAAACGGATTTGAATAATCTCATGACCCTTCCTGTTCGACTATTACGAACAATCCAGCTGTGTCATGTAAACCGTGTATTAGAGAAATTACAGAGAACAAGGGGAGATTAATTTGCTTCCATAAAGCTGATTTTCACGCGACCATGTCGCTAAACAAAATCCTATTCCTTTGCCTTCTACGATTCTCGTAATGGCAAACTGGACGGAAATTTCGCATTTCATGGTTATCGTCAGCGATACCATTCGACATGATTTAAATTTGCACGCGCAGTGGTTCCAGGCTTCGAGACGATTGATAAGAAAACGTTAAACGAGTCGTGTGGACACGGTCTGATTCAGCACGCCTTTTCAACGATCCTTATTCCTTCGTAGTTCACGCAAAACTTGACTCAGCATTTAGGTCGCAAACGCAAATAATAGCCCTGTTTCAACAACTGATACGGCCGGAACACCCTTATCCCTCTACTCGATATCCGTATCGATGACCATTTGCAAACTAGAGATCAATAAAATTTAGTAGGAATGTTATATGCGGAGCCTCTCAAATATTTGCGGTTAATACTCGTTAAGATATCGTTTAAGATATTTAAACGATTTTGTATCCGTCGCTGAGTAGAAGAGAGAAAAAGAAAGACAACAGAGTTGGAAAAGAAGAGAAGAATGTACAATTTCCAAATTCAACGATAGTCAACGAGTGAGAATAAGGAGGACAGCAAGGACAAACAATAAAGCTGTCTAGGTTCTATTCTAGTTTGATACTCCAAGTTCTCTCTGACATATTTTATAGCAATTTAGCCTATTCCTCTGGAGGCACGTATCTAACATACCGCACAATTCAACTCTATCAGACAAGCTGTTTTCAAGCACAACCCGACATCTCCCGGGACAGGCTGGGATAACGTTTCGATAAATTGAAGTACTATACGAGCGGCGAAAATTTTCATTTCGATGTCAATTACGTAAATGTAGATGGTCCTGGCCGGCTGCATTTTCTTCTTCATGTAATTTAATTCTTTCCCTGCTGAATATCAACTTCGTAATGAAATTGTAATGAAACCATCTTATTAATCGAGTTACTTCTGTACGACGAATTCACAAAAGCTTTTGTATCGTATTCGTATCTAATATAGAAATGTTTGTTGCAAAATTGTAAAGATATAATTGAGATAGGAATTTCATGGAGCTCCGTTTCAATGAAACATTTCCAGCCATAGACTCGGTCCACCGTACGTATAGTTGAACTGTATTAGAAACCATGTGGTATACAAGCAGCAAAGGAAATGTTACTATACAGGCGAACCCGAATAAACCTCTGTACTGCTTTCTTCGAGCACTAACCGGCGACGCGTAGTACAAATTAATTTAACGGCTTAAGTTCTCTCGACCGACGGGCTCGCGGAATTTAAATTGATTCACCGGGAAGCGTGTTCCATCTTGTCCGGCGGCAATTAAATTACAAAATATACAGAGCGGTGGTCGGGCAGGCAGTGAGGTGGAGCGACTGGCCACGGAATATCCCTTAACAAACCCCCCTCAGTCCTTCGAGTGTACCGTTGCTGTAGAATTCGACTCTATCGGGCAAACCGTTGCGCAATACCAGAATTCGGTCTCCAGGGACGGGAGGAGAATAGCGTGCGTTTCAATAAATTTGACTAGCAGCTCGTCCGCCGCCGCACCCGCCCACTCGTCCCACACATCCACCCGCCGATGTTCGCCACCCACACCGCATATCCGGCTGTACTACAAATTAAACCCGCGTGTACTTCGTTCATCGAACAAAATTTCAACACCGGCTTGACTCGAAACTCGGCACCGAGGGTGACGAAGCATCGAGTTAACATGATCGTACTTCTGCCCCCTGATGATATTGCACCAGCGAGAGAGGGACTTTATTGACTATCTGTATTTTAGAAGTCGTAGTTTTGTACGAACGGTCCTTTTCGTTTATCTGTTGCGATTATTCGTCTAGCTTTACATCGTGTCGTTCGACTCAATATTTATTTAATTTTGAGATATCTACAGACATTAAGTCCAAACATACGCTATTTACTGTAACAAGGATGTAATGATTCAGCTGTTCAAAAGTCACATAGATGAACTTTGATACTAAGAAATTAATTAAGAATCGATTCTGGAAGTTTCACTTGTTCAATAAAATTATACTGTGCGTTTAGAAAGAAGAATATCACAATTTAAAACGATATTAATTCAGTTTTTAATAGCGGATATTATACACGATATTCGTTAAATAATATTTTTTTGTAGACTCTTAAAACCCAAAGACTTCTTTTTAGATTGAACAGGAATTAGTTCGTTGCAAAATACATGATTAAGTTAAGTAACTAATAACCTTGCACTTAGTGTATAGTCCAAACCGAGCTAGAACATATCGATCATCTTTGATTAAAATATCAGACAGGTATTAGTTTACCATACCTCCGTTTGAACGTTGAGCTGAAAATTTACCGTTTCAGTATTCGTTGATAATGCGTCTATAATGTCTCGAATGTGTGAATTTGTCAGCGGTTTACACGCGGCTAGGATCATCGAGCAGTACAGGGATGCAAATACGCTACATATTTCATGACGCCCCGAATATTCGCTAAATATGGGTAAAGCTGTTGAGAATATTCATTTCAGCCCGAGTGTTTCATATCATTATGCATGAGTTTATGGCACCCAATAACGCTCGATGGCCGAGCGATGTGGCTACGATACGCGAAGGTTCGCTAAATCTATCCTACATAGAAGAACTTGTTCGAAATGTTCCGTTTAAAAGATACGATCCATCGAGAAAGATATTCAATGTTTAATTCAATATTTATCTAACGGGTTTAAAACAGTATTATTATATCGTTATATGCTCGAAAATATTTTCTATCGTATTCTCCCCTTACGAATCGTAACGAGTCAACGTCCGTTAACAGATCGAAAATCCGTGGTACGCTTCACGGTATTCGCCACTCGAGCGACTTATCAATTTTCCCTCTCTCATCCGACGCTTCGTATCGTGTAATCGGCCTCGCGCCAGGTACCTCAATTTATACCCTCCGATGTCAGGGTGAAACCACTCGTATTTCTATTCCCGGATTACCAAAACGACGGCAAAATATGAAGGGTATGAACGAAGGCGGAACACTGAGAGAGAGGGAGAGAGAGAGAAAGAGAGAAAGAAAATGAGAGAGAAAGACTAAAGGAGGGAGAGGGGTTGGCAATCTCGAGGTAAATATTCTGCAGCGCGGTTTTGAAGCTCTGGCCGACGCGATGGAGGGAAAGCCCAAAGTGTTGTTTTCATAACGCAAGCACCGACTGCTGTACGTAAGCGCCGACCTCGAAAATATTTCCTGCAACACCAACAAATAAACGCACCTCCGTTATTTGCTAAACGTGCTCGTTGTTATTTTTCGTGCCCGTTCGTCCAGTGTTTTTAGGCTCCTAATCCTAATGGATGAGATCTCACCGAATTTCCCTCAAGATCCTCTGCAAAGTGATTTATTATCGCACATGTTCGTCCGCCCGATCCTCCTGTTCATCCTTCTCTCTGTTCGTTACCTTTCTTTTTTTCGCCCGATTTCGAAAGCAGTTTGGTTTGCCTTGGACCTTTTGTCCAGACGTCCCAGGAGGTAGTCCATCGTCCAGCCAGTTTCCTTAAAACTAAACTATCTCCTTGTGCAGAAGGTGAACGAGCCTGTCCGCCTTCCGCAGAATACTTAATTTATTCCATGACCGCCCCTCCTTTCCCTGTCTAACCGTAACGGAACCAGGCCAGTTCCAGTAGAGAGGGAAATGGATCATTTATTACATTCAGGACTTTGGAGTTCCGCAAGGGTAACCGAGGATTTGACACGGTTGACCTTTGTACAAGCAATACTCTTGCCAAGTCAGCGTGATAACACAGAAACGCGAGATACGAGCATTGATTGCTTGAAAGAGGGTGATTACAAGCTATCGTGTTTTATGATTGACTTGAATAACAATGCAGGCGTGTGCATAATCCCTACTACGTATCAATTAAGTTACTATTATTTTACACGCAATAACGATTCATTCTCCTTACAACAATCAAGATCAAGTTTATGTTTAAACAGATACAAATTCCTACAGGCTGAATTTCTAACCGTTTGATCTACGATAGTAGTTATACGCTCGACAATATTGCACGAAAGGGGACTCGTTTTCCTGTAATCCCGTACTTAGACGCGAATTAGTCCCACGCGGCCCTTGTCACAGAATTCGACTCTAAACAGGCGAAACACGACTCGCCGTTGTGCTTTTATTTACAAGATAGTAATAAAGTGGTAATAGTTCGTAAAGTAGTTTTATTGAATATAAATTTCTAAGGACGAGAAAGTTTACTGTGTTTCTCGGTGGCGGGGCTTGCGACGAGAGAATTATTGAGGGAAGAAGGGAGACACAGAGGGGACGATACTCTTCTCTTGAATCCCCATAGGAAAACCGTCTGGGAAATGTAAAATAATACACGTTGTACTGCTTTTATGCATTGCCTCGCGGCCGCTGCGTTGCTATTTCTCCAACTGCCGGATTTTACATAGCTACACCACCACCGTCGTAATTTCATTTTCGACGAGACAAGTGAATTATCCGACTATCTGTGTGTATTATCCAAACACAAGACAGCGGAGCGCCGCGACGCTGCGACGGCTGCTTCCTATTCGTGGCGTCCCCTTGCCTCCGACCAGGCAAGATTATTTCGACAAGTGCCGAATCTGCGTTCTGCAGTGTTTGTCTGCGGTATTACGCTTTTCCGAGAAGGACGAGATGCCGGTCGCGATAACCGTAACACCGTTTTTCGATGACGCAGTACCAGAACTCCATGCGTCGCGACTACGCAACACGGCTGATATACTAATGACTCAGTATTTCACTCGTACTCCGCTGGAATCCTAGTACTTTAATCCTTGCCACGTTCAGGGCAAAATGCTGAGTGTGTAACACTCTCAACTGATTGTGTAACTAAACGTTAACTTTAACTATTGAGTTGTAACATATCAAGTGTCCATCTTCAATTTACTTCTCTTCAGACTAAGTCTATTAATCCAAGTATTGTGTCAGAATTGATGCAGCATTGAAAGAAATATTGTCTCTGGTATTATTTTTGAAGAAGATTGTTTTGTATTTTATAACTTTTCTCTTATGAAAATGATTCGTATTTCGTGCATATTCGATGTGCCGTTACAAATGAAATATCAAAGAACTTGCGATATTACTTCGAGCAAAAGATATCTATAATAAAAATACACAAATCGACGTTTAAATTAAGATAAAAAATCTGAAGTGTTCACGTACGAATATCTTACGTATTACAACGTAACGTATTCGTTCCTTACGTGTGAAAATAGACAACAAAATTTACAATTAGAAAGCTTTATCATTTTAAATTGTGATCCTCTTATTGTTAGATATATTTTTTTTATATTTATTTCTTAAAAATTCACAATTTGTCCAATTTGGACATTTGGTAGAATTTTTTTTAACAGTTATCTTAACATGTTGGTAGCTACACCCAGCGGGGTACTATCCTCGCATTTGCTAGGTTATATCCTTTGTGGTTAGATAGATTTGAAAGTGTTTCTAACCCTGTTTTAGAAAATTCCATATAACAGCTTAGTTACCTATGTTCTTGGTAGTGGCACAACCGAGTTTTCGTCACGTATCTGGCATCGCAAACGGGTTAAGGGTCGAATTTCGTTTACGTTGTCTCCGGGAAATTGTATACCCTACCTCCATTTCCCTCTTTCCCTGCCTCTCTCTATCTCTCTCTCTTTCTCTCTCTTTGTAGATCTAATCGCAGTTCGAAAATTCTCCTAGCTTTATCTCGAAAATGAAATTTTTAAGTTGCACGACACGGCCCGATAGTTCTCCTCGCGCGGAAAGTTTGGTGGTCCGCTGATCTGTTTGCCGATCAATCGCAGATTCCTATCCCTGGCGGATTTCGCTTACCTTATCTGATGATGTGAATCGAAAACACCGTGACATTAAAAAGCAACCCGAGCCGAAACTAAAATCTATTTGTTCAAGTCGTAAAACAGAAATCCATAAAGATAGGCATCTCTGTGCCATGGAATTTATAGCGATCGGTAAAAACTGACCGTACACACCGATCGTGCTAGGATCAGAGCATAGAACGAGAGACACGTTCTCCAATGTGGCGTCACGGAAATAAGATATCTCCTGTTTAGACGCGATTCGACACCAGACTACGTCGGCAAACACAATCGTCGCCCCCACAAAGCGAGCGTGTGTACGAGGAGGAGAGCATACACAAGGGAGTCCTTCGATCCTCTAGCCGAGCACCAGGGTCAATTGAGCGTTTATACGGTTTTCTACCTGCTGCCACGGAGCACGAAGGAATCTAGGAAAGGCGGTAATACCTACGACAACCAGATCCAGACCTGCCCAAAATATTGACTGTACCCAGAACTCGAGGCAAACTGCCAACGTATACGGTCAGGATCCTACATTACTGCAGGAAGCAACAGTTATGAACTGGCAAAGACTCACAAGCTCAATCTAACTGGCACTGCGTTCGATTAATTCTATTACTTCACCTGATCGAGTTCGATCGCACGTTAGTTCCTCGAGCACGCAGCATCACGTAATACGCTGACATCATATCGCCCGGAATCGAGAAATTCTAACTCGTGCACGTTGTAGTACACTGAGACGGTTTTAACTCCTTAACGCGTGGAGCTACAGTTGGAATATCGATCGCAGTAGGAAAAAGAACACTACTATCGATATCTCGGTGTCGAAAGACAGCGACAGACCGGATATGCCTGTTAATTATTCCTCCACAGTGGAAATGGGAAAAATTTATTTTTGGTAATCGAGAAAGCGAAGTTCTAACGAAGTAATCTTCTCAAAATGATCCGGCATCTCGCGTAATCTTGCAAATTTTCGCTCTTTATGAGGTCTTGAACTGATAGGAAATATTAAGGTATAATAGAAGTATCGAGAAAAGAGAGCGTGGCCAGGACGGAAGAAAATACAACGGGAATTACATATCCGTGAGTCCGATATCCCGTGAAATTTGTAATTTAACAGTATTGTTTCGCGTTAAACGTTTCCACGAGCGAGGAAAACGGATCAACAGAGAATCTAAAGTTTACCTAACGATAAGGAGACTGCCAGGCAGGTTGCCAACCGTTCGAGTAACTATCGAACTCTTCGGCCACGGAAAATAACAGTCATGCTCGTTTACCGGCCCCATCTGTTGGCTGTACCATAAACACGCAAACCAATTTTCCACGAGTAGAAATCATATTGTTCCGGGACCGACGACTTATTACGGCTGTCAGTAGGAAATTACCGGCGCCACAGATTTAATCGCCCGACCCTTATTTTTCCCGAATAGAAGGAGAAATACGCCCTAAAAGGTGGACTAGATAAAAATTTCGCTACCAGGAATCGGCCCTAAATGCTATTCCGCTTGGCTGTGGTTGAAAGCATAACTGCAACAAGCACGATGACCACAGGTTGAAAACGACACCAAGTGTCATGGATGCACGAGTTTCCATAGCCACCAGCAACGTTACGGTTCACCGTTTTCGAAGTATAATAGAGAGATACCATTGGAAATCAGAGGGTGGATAACGTTTAAGAGCGCTGGAGGGTGTATGAATTATGGATCCGAAGGGCTGTTTTTGCTGATTCCGTATAGAAAGAGACGCGCAACCCGGGAAAAACATCTGACTCGATAAACTATGACGTTTTCTGAAAAACGTGTTAAGAAAGCAGCCTTTTGGTAGGCAGTGTAATGCGTTGCTTCGCAAAAACTCTCCAGTCGTATATGCGCCGCTCTGCACTGGGAAAAGGTTTCTCGCAAGAAAAATGACACCATCTCTTTTTTCCCTCTTTTCCCGTGTAGCCTAAACTCTCAGGAAGAACAGATCGAACGGAGAAGAAATGATCGAGTCTGCGCTTGGCCCTTTCGCCACGGCAACCGTAGTAAATCACCAATTTCATTGTTGGAAGGTGGCAGTCGACAGAAGGTGCAACCGGTTGCTTCTAAATCGAATTCGCTAATTTCTTCCGGATCGCGTGAAGGCAGAGGCGATACCTTGTACCCATACGGTCGTATCGTGCATCGTGTTTGATCGGGAAACCGTCTATGGATTCGGGAGGCGAGCCCGGAAGTCGAGGAGCTTTCTTAATCAGGATTACGTGTGCACGGACGGCGTCGTTGTTTGGAAACTCACGATGAATCATACTTACACGCTTTCAGCTTAATCACGCGGCCCGCTTAATCAACGAAGAGCCGTACCTCGGGTGAACGATAGCGGATAATAAATTAACACAATTATCATCGGCTACCAGAAAACGCGCATGAAACGGCAAACACGCTCTTCATAATATCGAGAATGGCTCGGCTCGTTTGGAGACAACGGTTTCACGATCTAATCTCTTTAAGTGACATTATCGAAGAAGCCAAGTTGTCGGTGAGGAAGCAGAACATTTTAAGCTTCGTTAGAAATTTAATATTGGCAATGAGCGGTGTATTATATTTCTTAATAACGCGATCCCTCCAAATGTTCCGTGTTTATCAGCGGCATAATAAAATTATTCGTTACTACTCCCCTCCCGTTCGCTTCCTCTCCAAAATTATCTCTAGCAATTTCTCTAGGTGGGAATAAATCAAGATAAAACACTTTTTAATAGAGACGTTCGCGGTTCACGCGCTCAAGATACCATTAAAATGGCGGCTTGCGATGTACGCGGCGTACTAGCTTCCCCATTAAATTTATGTACACGTAGTAAATAATAACCAACACACGGTTCCCCCAAGTGTACATTAAATCGGCGATACGTGTATGAATCGACATTATACCAAGCAGGGGCTGGAGGTGCAAAGTTCTCATTACTTTCTTGGCCCCCACGTTCCTTCTCTCTCTCTCTCTCTTTCTCTCTCTCTCTCTCTTTCTCTCTCTCTCTTTCTCTCTCTCTCTCTTTCTTCCTGTCTTTCGTGGTCTATGGGACGAAAGGGGCGGATTCGCCATTATTTATTGCCGCAATGGTTCGCCAAACTTCTTGCGAACGAGGGGCCGACTCTTGGGGTTGACGGTGAATTTAAGCAATCCCATTTTTTATCCAGCTCGCATAGAGAGGATTCTCTTGGTCTAGTAAGCCCAGACTCGGTGACGGCCCTCTCGCTAGAATGAACAATGTCCTGCAGCCTTTTTTCCCCCTTTCTCTTCTCACCCTACGCGCAACCATAATCGTGTCTGGCTGTTGAATAAGCACGAAAACCGCATTCCTTGTATCGCGATAACTTCTACAGCTCACACTGCTCAAGAGATGGATCGAAGCTAGCGAGATCAAGGAGTAAGGTGGATATGATAAGATTATGATGGTTTATGAAGTAAATTTAAGCCATATCGTTCGATTACTACGCCTGAAACGTAATATTATTTTTGTTTCTTTTCCTTTTTTTTTTCTTTTTTCTAATATTGATACCGATTTTGAATGTTATACGTAATCGAGAATGAAACCGGTTCTACGGTTACGTGTTATTTCATAAAAAGGAAAAGGAACGCTTTTTTTATGGACGGAGTGGGTAGAAAATTTATCGGTGATAATCTTACTTTTTGTCAGGCTCGCATTGGAGAGATTCTTTTGCCTCACTAAACGCAGACTCCCTGACGACTCTTTCACAACATAAAGCAAATTCATCCTCCCTATTGTTGCAATCCTACCGGCGTAAAACGACGCATCTGTAATAGATGGGCTTTCATTTTTCTATGCTCGCGTAGCATATATCGTGGTCACCGTCTGAAAAAGAAACTTCGATATCTCAGTTGTACTAGCGAGTACATAAATTCTCTAAAATTTCTAATTCTCTACTTATGTGCGATAGTAAATGTATCATATAGACCAATATAAACTTCTTAACAATCTCACGCGTGAAATCTAACACGTCAAACGTAACCACCATTGGACGTAATTGAAAAGCTAAACAGTCTCTCTGTTATTATCGTATTATACGCTAAGGACTGTGATGTGATTTCCCAAGATTCGGCTGCTACGAAAGAAATCACAAAGGACGTTAAAAGATTCACGGAACAACTAGCTGATTTACGGATCGCCGTGATAGCCACGCGAGCGTAGTTCCCGAAGGGACATGCATTTTAAATCATCTGGGCGACGTTTTACATGCGCTACCCGATATTTCACCGGGCAGCCTGTAAGGTGCAAAGTTCTCATTACTTTTCCGCACGAAGTACGGCCTCTGCACAGCAATTGCGATATTATTTATCGTCCTGCCAACCGGCTAAATCGCTTAAGGAAGGGTGCACGCGTCCAAGGGATCGCCGCTTCTCCTCGGTTGACGGTGAATTTAAGCAAACCCATTTTTTATCGGCCACGCGCACCACGCGGATTGTCATGGTCCAGCGAGCACCGAGTCGAGAACGACGTCCGTACCCTCACCGAGGAAATCTCGATAAAGCGCTTGGAAACTTCTTCGACAAGTGCACTACTCGACCGGCTTCTCGGCTGACATGTTTACCGATCTTATAGAAAGTCTATGCCATGGACGATCACGTTCGAACCTCGTGTGTCACATATTTATCGTGATGTCGAGGATTCGAACGTTTCGTTCCAATTAAAGAGGAAGTTTTTCATGAAGAGCGAATTTTTCTTTTTTTTTTTTTTTTTTTTTTTTTGTATATCATTCGTTCTCTATTTTATGCGATAATCGCGAGTATCTATATTTTCTTATGTTTCATTTTTAGCTCAGTCAAGCCACGAACTCGCTGTATATTCATTAATTTCCTTGATAGAGAAAGTTCGTAATTACAGAAACGCTGACTACTTCTATTAACGAATCGAACATTGCTTGAGATATTTGTGTAACGGTCGGTTTATTAATTTCGATCGGAACGAAAATAATTGGAACTTCGTATCTAGGTAAAGAGCCATTAGCGAATGCTCGCAAATCCACTCGACATCTGAGTGAATTCGAAAAGCGATTTATTATCAAATCATCGTTCTCGTATACATACTGGGACTTAAAATGTTATAATTTCAGCAGAAAAAAGGAAGGAGGAAGAAAAGTAAAAAAAATAAAGAAACGAGAGAAATAGCACTCCGACAAGTGCACGATATAGAAAGGTACGTGTCACGCAGCGAATAACGATTCGCGGTTTTCCGAATTCCATTTCGATCAGGCCACTGCTGCACTGTTTACCTTTCCGTCTCGCAAACGCAAGCTAGCGTACTGGTCGTTATTTTCCTAGGTTGACCCAAATCGCTGGAACATAATGAACATTTCGATTCCCACTGTAAATTTGCTTATGTTCTTCTGGTGTTGCGAACCGTCGAATGCTGGCTCGAACGGAAACATTCAGGGAAAGACAGGTGTTTGTGAAACCTGCCACAAGTAGATTACCAATAGTTTTGACGAGTGGCGTTCAGAATACTTTCACAAATTTTAATTCATTTTACTACGATTCTTAGAGAAATAAGACAAATTTAATTTCCTTGTGTTCTATATGTATATATTATATATTTCTTATATATATATAAGAAAATTGAATTTGTCTAATTATATTGTATACATATTCATTTGAGAAACTAAAGGACTATAGTAAAACTAAATATTTAAATTATTAACTCGTCAGTTTAGTTGCTAATCTCTTGGGTATAATAACTCCTCCATTTAGAGATCCATTTCTTTTTTTTTATGCGTCGCCTAAAGGAATATTTAATTGTGAACGTTGTAAAATTTAATAATTTTTATGAATTTCAAAAGAAAAGTATGATGGACTCAACGTAAAAATATAATTTGGGTATCACCGAAAGCTAGTATGTAGCATACGATATAACCGGTAAAAATTTCAGAGAAATCGACCATGTAGTTTTTAAGATTTTATCTACACCAAACGACAAAACTATGTTTCGAGAAAAACGCGTTTAAATCTTTATTCCGGAAAAAATAATAAATTTGTGAAAACATTACTTGTAACACCGATCGCCGATCTCAGTTTCATATAAAATATTTTCAGCTTCCTCGTATTTATCATTTAATTTTAGTCACGGAGCTATGCCTTCCTAAGATTTACATAGCATCTGAGATAAATTTAGATAATCCTTAAATTACGTATCCTAATGGAAGATCCTGGTGCAGAGACGACCTGATTAGTATATTAACATATTCTATACAGTCATAATATACCATAATACTTTTATCGATTTGCCCATCTGACCCGATATCGCTGCCAACTAATAACACTTTCGATGCATTGAAAGCAAATTTTATGGTACGATCGTAAATACATCGTTCGAAAAATGCAGGGAAATACAATTATTGCGCGTGAACCGCAATTTTGTCCTCGTCGATCATCATACCTTCCACGTGTTGGGCGTGGCCACTGATCGAAGATATATCGTTAACGCGGAGTTTTACAATTCCTGGCGTCGTTGGTGAAAAATTTCGCTCTTTTGTGACACAAACATTAGTACCCTTCGTCCCCTTCTCGTTCGCGAAAATACAGACGAACTAAAATTGCCGTGGGGCGCGCTCGCTATTGCGAAAAAAAGTCGTCTGCACGTACGAAGAGCGAACAGGGAGGGTTAAATGCAGTGGCAAATTATAAATCATTTTAACGAGCTTTTGATTACCAGGGTTTTTTATGCGACAGACATAAAAGTGTCACCACCGATCGAAATACCTGGCACGTTTGCCCCCATCGTTCACGAACCTTATCCACGTGACACGTATTATTCCTCTGTGCGATCTACCTATGCAACGCATCACGTGATAATCGAACAATACTATTACGATATGAACACAAAAATCTACATCAGCCAAATATGCGCTGTTATCTATTGCTCCAACTGACAAAAGTATCGGTTACATTTCGTGGAATATAATATTAGGGATAGTCCATTAACAAAGAAAGGTTTTAAGGTAGAAAGGAAATATCGAGAACGTCTGTGTTTTTTATGGAGTGAGTAAAAAAGGCGATACCTGTCACGGGTGATCCCTAACAACATGTAAATGAGTCATAGCACGAATCCTAGCCTGTCGGAGTTAGTAACAAACGATGACTCATTAAGGAAATCTATAAGTTTCCATTTTTGGATCTTGCAGACTCTTGGTAGCGAAAACCTATTTCGATAGGATTACGAGACAAAGTAAAATATACAAAATAAAAAAGGGGAAAAAGAGCTCTGAACGAACAAGCTTTCATATTGCATAGCTAGGACGTTACATATAATTTCAAGGAATTTTCAGCGGCGAATTTTAATAAAGTCGCTCGCGCAAGCCCAAAATTTCCGTAGTTTCTAGTAGCGAGCTCGTTCAGCCAGGAAACAAGCAGCGGATAAAATCTTCGTAACGTGGCGTGCCTCCTTCTAATTAAGTTGCCAAAAATGCAAAGAGACGAGAAACGTGTAGGACCGTTTGCTTCGTTTCGAGGAAAATTCGCGATTCGTATGTATACATTTTCTATTAGACGTGGCCGTTCGTCATTACGAACGTCTCATTAATAACATATCCGCCACTTCGTCAAAAGCGTCCGTAGAAACATCCATGAACCAACGCTCGTTCGCCATTGATGTTATCTTTGCAGGAGAGCTCGTCAGTTCTTTGAAGAACCGCTTTGAAAAGCGAAGCAACCTGCGGCCATATAGACGTCGAAACGAGTAAAATTGGAACCCGAATCGACATACGTGTTACAGACGATCCATTAAGTCTGACCGATTACGGACACCAAAGAAAAGTAGATATCGCTGAAAGAGCTTTGAGCCTCGATGGTATTTGCATTAACGTCTTAGATTAGAAATACGAACATCTTTTTACATCCATTTGCCTGTATATCAATCATTTAATATCACGATTATATATTCATTCAATAAATATTGCGAAATTATCTTTTAAATTTTGAACAGAAAAAAATTAATCTTGATGCCACTGTCTAGATATCTTTGCTGATAGATGTTAGGAGACTACCTCGCTATTTGTGTTTAGCAAACACACCCAAGAAGACAAAAATAGTTTACAGTTCTAATAATTCATCGTCTGCATATTCGCGAAGTTTCGTGGTGGAACTAAATAAGGTCGCTACGGTGGGGTTTCCGTGCGTTTCATTTTTTAGCAGGAACATTGAACGATCGCCGGAGAAATAAGACACGAAAATTGCCGTTTTATCAAGTTTTTCGTGGGAATTCTTTGGAAGGCTCATACATCACTTAGGAAAGAGCCGGCCGGCGTTATCCGCGAAAAAATAATAGCCAATCCTTTATGTTTTTAGGCGGCACTTTTTCTTGACAGAAAGTAAAGAGAGAACGCGACAATCCTCGGGCGACTAAGTAGATTTTGATCGCGCTGCGAATACCTGTCGATGCAACGACCCGGAATATCGACGACCGTGTACTTTTAACAACGTCGTAAACCAAAAATCGACTACGACGACAACCGGCTGCAACGTAGTGGATGGAACGGAAGCTGCTTCGCCGCTATAAATTCAAATTAATATGGAGAAGTTTCACGCGTGCCTCCTTGCAAATTACTCCGGCCTCTCCCTAACCCGTGACGATCAAATTATAAAGTTGCGCATTCCTCAACTTACTACTTTACGGCGGCTAACTTTGCGGCAAGGAGGAATTACTCAGATTTAAAAGCTGATGGAAGTCAATCCGTCGGCATCCACGCCAGTTCACCATTGGCCCTTTAATGGCCCCGCATATTCTATTTCGTAAAGTATCTCATGCGTAGGGACGATCGTGAACTTTCTTCCTCTAACGACCGTATCTCGAATATTTTCAATCTGACGCTTGAAAAATATTCTGAAGATATATATAAGCATACAAGAGGTGAAAATTGAATGTTATTTTAAATGACCGTGAATTTTCAAATTTTTTATACTAGTTTTCGTTGAAGATTATAGCGAAACGTCGTTACTAATAATTTACTTAGAAATTATTCGATATAATTCCATTGAGACAATGACGATGGCATGTTCTTTGCAATTACTGATTAGTACAAACTGAAATGGATCGTTTACTGCTCTAGCTTAGACTTGTTAAAGAAAATTCGTCCTCTATATTATATATTTCTAGCGTTACTTAATCAGGAAAACAGTCGGTTACGAGTTTTCAGATTTTTAGAATTTCCAGGAAGAAATCACGACATTTCTGTGATTCACTACGGTTATAAATTCGTTTAAATAATTCGGAGAACCCGATATAGCTACGCAATAATGGATTCTGTGTAAATGTTACGTAACCGGTGACTGTCTTCGAAAGTTAGCGGCACCGGAAAGGATCTGAAAAGTAACACCGTGGAAAAGAGCAGAGATGAATCGTTTTCCTCCAGCTAGATCGTTGAGCTAAAGTTTTCGAGGAAGAACTTGAGTTCGTGCCATTCTACGGGGTAATTAAATTGAATGTTCCTCGCGAAGAAAGTGGCAAGCAGACGGTCTTCCCTCGCACACGCCTAACCGTTCCGAGGATAGCTGAATCGAATGGAGGGAATTCGTCGTGAAAGGGCCTGATTGCTCGCTAATCTTCGCGAAATTGCGCCGCGCGTTGAGTCGCAGTTCAGTTAGTCGAAGACCTCGAACTTCGAGGCATTGTTTCGCAATTCGAGGTTTCGAAGTCGCGAGGGAACGATTAACGTACGACAACCTGCGCTCCTTCCTGTCTTCGTAAAATCAACGATCACGCTTGCGCGTTTTCTCTCTCTGCGGTTTTCTACTCTTAAATTCGTTCTATATTAAAATAAATTAAAATATAAATTGGAAAAATGAATGATATTTGAAAGTTCTTTGGCAATACGTAATGTAAAGTAAAATTAGATTATCACAAGTAATCTATAATTTAGTAAATATCGATAGTTCCGAGCATAAAACGCAGTTTGTTCTTTCCGGAAAATACGGATTTTTCGGAATGCGACGAAGTACGTGCTAACACACGAAGCTGTACCGATATCGGAAGTTTTATTGCACACAAACAAACGTTCGTGAACAAACACGCGGGCCAGTTGATTTATTAACTTAAAACAAAGAAACGGTTGCGCGCACACCAATCGAAAACCGAGTTGAGCAAGTCGAAAGTAGCTTTGAACATTAAGGACGATATATTTATGCGACGGTCGCACCATTGCGGTCCCAATAACACCGATACGCAAGCACAAGACACGAAATTGTGTTATCTGTTCGACTATAGGGAAACTAACCGGAATTCCACTGCGGCTATAAACATGACACTTCAGCGTGTGTATAGAAACACGAACTCGTTGCCTTGGGCATTAGATACCGTCCTCTTCTACGCTCGAACGTTTAGACGAGCTTTCTTCCATCCTAAATTATATGTTTTTCTTCGCTTCTATTGTTACAAGCTTGTCCAGTAATTGCCACACGTTTCCAACCGAAGCTCTTCTAAAACTCGTCTATGTTCCATTGGTTTACCATGGAACGTTCCTCCGTGACGTACTATTCGTGTAACACACGGCTGTTCGTATAACACGCGTTCGTTCGATATCTATGAAACATTTGTCTAAAAGCAGAAATCATCGTCCATCGATTGGAAGCGATGCACAAAGCATTTTATTCCGCGAAATTTCGTGCGAACGCGTTTATTTTCTCTCGTGACAATAGCGGAACGTTAGTCACTGGGAAACACGAACTTCACGCTGCGCAAACACGCACGCGACAGTTTTTCGTTTTATCCGGATGGACACGCGATACGCTCTACGATTTTATCGTCAAATTTCTCCGAATATCGCGGAAACGACGTTACATTTTTTCGTTCGTCATTCGGAGCCATCCGTTAGCCATCCATAGCGGTGTGTAAACGAAACGATATGCGTTTGAAAATGTCGGATAGAAAACGATGACTTCGAACGCGTCGTTTATGAGTCAGAGGAGACATCGCCTCGAAGAAGAGGCCTTCGTCGTTCCACCGACAATATCCAGCAGACCTGACCCAGCGGACAGGCCGTCGTTATTAAACCTAAATCATTTGCGTCGACCGCGACTGCCATAATTCACAGCCGCCTTAGTGAAATATGATCGGCGTTCAAATTATTATTGTGTGCCTCGAAAACTCTTCTGGCTTCGCGCGTCTACGAATCTCTTTTTCTTCTTCGTACAGGCGCGGTCCTCTTCGAGAATCCGCTCGGTCTGATCTCTTTCCACGCGTCATCCCAAGACGTTTCGCAGTCGGAACAATTCTGTAACGCGTCCATGATTTACTGCACGTGTCAGGATTTAACTTAGGAGTTTTAAGGGACCGCAAACTCGCACGGCCATTCTTCTCCCTACTCTTCTCTTTCTGATCCTTGACAGGCCTGTGTTCGGGTTCCACCGAACACTGGAACTCGTCGAATCCACCCGTCTTCCGAGAAATTTGTATCCACCTCAGTACGATCCGACTCGTTCTATTTCCGAGGATTTAGCGAGTTTGTGGTTCCCTTCGAGATTCCTTCCATCTCCGTATTACACACATACTTAGATTATGGTTACAGTGGATGCGTGTCCTGGCGTACTATTGTTTTAACGAATACGTTGGAACAATCAAATATTTGGATGACGATAAGAATATGCATTTCGGTGTTCAGATGCTTAATTTTTCAGAACGGCAATTCGACAGAACTTATAGGTACAATTATGCATAAAGATATCGATGCCAGTTTTCGGATCGGTAACGAAATTGACGATAATCACTAGGGAAAATGTTGATTCGGTTGAAATGGAAATGGTCGGTGACACGTGGATAGAGATACGTTATTATTATTTCACCGCAGAACACCGGGCTTCCCTGGCTGGATTTAAAATATTCAAAACAAATCAGGCAGAAACGACCGGCTGAAAGAGCACAGCCATCGCTGTATCCCGCGCTTTCGTTTTGTAAGGCCGTAGACTCCCACCGATAATGCACAGGTAATTAAATATCGTTATGTGATTATCTTGTTCAATTGTTGATTACAATATTCGATGAACCGTTAAACGATATTATCATCGTCTGCGAATCATTTCCACCATTTCGCAGTTTGACCTTTCTATAATGCACGCTACGTTTCACTGCGTACATCCTGGCGCGCTCTCGTTATTCAATTAGGCGTTATTACCGTCGTTTCATACGTCGTATCGGTGGGAATTGTTCCTCCGTAAAATGCCCGTTTATGAGGATTCTTTTCATCCCGGGTGGTTTGGTGGTCATGTCGTTACGCTTTGTTCGTTTCGTGATTATAAATAGCTGCACGAAGCTATTTATTTCAAGCTCGAACGAGGAACTATTAATAATTATTCATGTTATGTAAATGAGCAAGCTGGACGTGTCGTGGACACGGCGCATATATACGCGTTTCCCTTTCTATAAAATTAATTCGCTGTTATAAATTATGACGATCGGTCGTGTACACCGGTGTCGCGTGTATCTCTGCCCGATACAAATACTCGTCCGGCCATTCGGTACAGTGTAATATCGAAATCTCGCAACATACGCCGCATGATGTTGTACCGCGCGAGCAAATGGCTGATCGGAATCGTTAAGGCCGCGTACATCTTATTTATTAGTCATGTAACCGTGTCGAGTGTGGCCAACAAGGCCGGGCCCCGGTAAGGAACGATGCCGAGCCGAGCTTTGATGAATAGTCCCTGCTTACGTATTCACTTAAGCCTCAATAATGACTTTATAAAACACGGTCCAACGTTCGATGACTCGTTATCGTTCGTCTTTTACCGATCCTAATAGCTAATTGGAATGAGAAAAAGAATACCAAGGGTGAAACGTGATGGGAAACGATCCGCTGCTGTTTAATTACCCCCGAGCATTAATCGAGCTTCGATCGAATGATGAAACGTCATCGGTTGTAAACTGGCCATACCGAACAAAGAATCATTATCGTCAATTGATCTAACATGCATTTCGCGGAATGGAATCGACATATTTAACGAATCAATATTTGATTTATATTCAGCCGTTTCATCGTTCTGCTTGTACTATTACATTTTAATTACTTTTCGATCAATAACGTGCGTATACGTTCAAAAGAGTAAATTCGCCGGAATTATTCTTTTGTCGGCAATTCGACTGAGCGTCCGAACAGGCAACGATAATCGTGGATCGCGATACGCGATGTATTCGTAGTTGTAATGTATACACGATGAATACGAAATTACCGAATGAACTCGAATTGTCCTGACCTCTTATGGAGAAACGGACACGCCTCCGGGACGTACTCGACAATTCCTTTATATCATTTGCGTTGTTAAGTAATTATACGCACATTCGTTTCCATAGAAAAGACGGAGTCATTGTGTTTGTATGTAAGTATGTACGTGCTACGTGTGTGCGTGCGCGCGTGTGTGTGTGTACGTCTGCAAAAGGAAACAAGTCAGAACATTACAAAGTATAGGTGAAACCTGGCGAAGGCTTGATTACTTGAAATTAGATTCCCAATGAGCTTAATTTCTAGAAAGGGTTCCTCACAATTGGTGTCCTCGCGCACCAGTTGGCGTTGCTCGACGAAAACCCCGTACACTTTTAACCAGCAAAGTACATACATGACGCGGGAAACACGGTCATCTCGTCAACAGTATATTTAAAAGTAATTGGTACAAAGCAGCGTGTTTGCGGGTCTCGCTTTTGCCCGAATAACTTGGCCTCGTTGTTACGACGCAGCTTCCCTGGCCCGTTGTGAATGTAGCATTAATCACAGAATTAACGAGAACACGTAGAACACACGTTTTGAATAATGTCATGACCGAGCGTCAAGCGCTTACGTTTCTCTATGCAAGAAAACAAACGTTCCTTGTCTTTGTATGTACACGTCCCTCTACTGTAATTACTGCGTAACGATAATCTAATTTTTACTCAAGCACGATAGCGTATCTTTTAAAAAAACAGACGTAAAAAGATTAATTTGTGGCAATATAGCGTTGTTAAAAACGTTGATGGAAACAATAACCGTAAGGACCTGCGTTTTGTATCTTTAAAATATATTTGAAAAAATTGCCCGCCTATAAAAGAAAACGATTATGATTCGTTTCTAACGTCTAGAAACTGATATTTTGAAATCCGAAACATATCGTTGAACCATTAAGGATGATAGGAATTAATTTTAAAAATCTGACGCAAAAGTGCATATTGCTTACTTTATTTTACAACCAGGTATACAATTTTAGATTCTAAACATATTCAGTAATTTCTCCGTAATTGCCTGTAGTGGTATTTTCATCAATAAAACTAGCTTTCAGGTTCGAATTGCAGTAGTCAACTGGAAACTCGAACGAAATTTCATTCCGATTCTACTACCATTTATTTTTCCTGCTTCTAGTTGGCCGTATTTAAATGTATATAGTTAGAACGATAATGGTACAACGATCGGTCTAGGTATAATTCCAGAATATATATTTCAAAGAGCGTAGTCCGAGCTATTTACGTTTTCGAACATCGTGGCCTAGCCACAAGGGTAGAAGGATTAGTCAACCACTCGTTATATATCACGGGTTTAAACCACAGACTGCCCAGCCAGGTAAAGTATCTACAGGGTATAAACATTCCGACCTGTCGGCCGTACCGAATTATGGCGGAGGCGAGCGTGACGAGAAAGGCGCTTTCGACGATGTCTCCTAGAGATCCGGCACACAATTCATACAATTGGAATTCCTCGTTTTCACGTCGAATCAGCGTCCGCTGTCCCCAATTTTGTCAACTGGAAGATGGTACCACCTTGGTCAGCCTGACATCATACGAATGGCGTGAAATCCTGATTTATACGTTTCTGTGAGTAATTAGGGGACCACGTGTTTGGATTTTAGAGGAAGCTATATTAAGGACGAAGAGAATGTCAGCTTTTTAATGAAGTAATATTTCACTAAGAAATGTGGTTGATTATTATGAATCGTTTAATCCTCTTATACACGTCCAGAATCTCACAAATGATTTCAAACTGAGGAATTCTAAATTCCACCGCGCCGCCAACGACTCAACAACGCAGAAACTATACCTTTAGATGGTACAGAAGAAAGGTAGAGGAAGGAGCTAGGAAAAGCAGGTAGTAACTCGTGCGAAGATCCAACTGCAAATTGCTTCACGCCGGCTATCACCTCCAAACTATCCTGGCTCGAATTATTTCCTTATTAGCATTCAGGATCGATACAATCTGACCCGATACACGGCAAATTTCCAACTTACTTTCGGCTACCGAGCCAAGGAAAGTACAAAAGATCGTTAAAAAGATAAACCGCAGGGTGTTCCAATCACCGAAGAAATTTCTCGTTCCTCTACCCAACTTCGTTTCTCCTCTTTGGTACTCGTATTTTCGACCGCGAAATGGGCTCTCTTCTCCGCTTGTCCAAACCGTGAAAATGTAATTGTACCATGGTGGAAGAAGCTCGAGGACACCCAGGAATCAGGAGTCCGTGGTAAGGGGTAACTATGTGTCCCGGACGACTGTTTCCTCGGGAACACAATGGACGTAATGGGCGGTTGCTGCGGGCAGACGTTCCTGGCTGTGTCTCCAGACGAACGTAAGAAGCTGTTCTGGGGACCGGAGACGTTGGGAGGTCCTTGGGACACAGGGGCTGGTTCGACGTCACGCCGTTTACAAGCTCAATACATCATTCTTTTCACAATTTGTCCAAAAGCCGTGAAAGCTGTTGGTTTGTCGGCGTACCACGGCTGCCGGATACATTCACGGATCCGGCAAATGTAGCCTCTGACGCAACGGAAGTGACAGCTACTTATCCCCGGCGGTTAAGTCCTACCGCACCGTACATTTTCCTCGCTTGACCCGTCCAATCGAACTTCCAACCAGTGCTTTATCCGCCGACTCCTGCAACCCTCGATCTCGACAAGAAATCAAAAGAAACCACACGAAGAATCCGTGAGAAACAGGATGTTACGCGTACGACGGATTTACACGGAATATAAGTAATGCGATCAATGTTATTTATTTTTGCTGGGATTCTTCCTTTGATAAATGCGTGGAAACACCCTGAATAAATCCGTATGAAAGGGATGTTCCCGTAGTTCGTTTACGATCAATAATAGAACATTACCGGGGCGACGATGGAACAATTAACGTCACATAAATTATACATCAACCCCTTAAATGAGTAATTTATGATCTTCGACGAGACAAACCAAAAATCTGGTGTATGTTAACGACGAGCGAATTCACGTTCACCCCAGCTCGTTAAACAGTCGCGCGTCCTGCGTGAATACCTGAGTAAACAAATAAAAGCAGAACATCCCGTGGGAACCGAAATTGGCCCTCGACCCTCCTCGACACTACACCTTCATCAGCTGAAATGTCGGCGAAACTTATTACCTCGACCCCTGTCGTCTCATCAGTTACCCGGCAAATATTTCATGGAAAAGGTTGCTTTCGTGGCAATCGCCACGCATGACCGAAGATTAAATCAAAATAAACGCATAAACAGGCACATATAGATCGATCAACTAGACGTGTGCGTATAATAACAAAATATGAATTAACCTCGAAAGAATGAGAATTAATTTACAATTCAGCATTACCGTCAAACATCAATCCCTTTAGTACTTTCCACCCCTATCTCTCGTTGTCTATCCTTCAACGCCCTTCGTAGTCTGTTTTTCTCTACGTACGAAGGGCTAGGTGCGTCCTGGATGAGTATACCATAACAAGAAGTGGAGGTTCAAGGGTGGATCGCGGATGATAGAGAACCAGAGGGGGTTGAATATCGCGTGTCGGATCGAGGCTCATTGTCTTGCTGTCAGGACCGCGCAAATATTGCCACCATCTCCAGCAAACGCGGATATTTCGTCTATATATCTGTACGGAGCGTAAGTGTGTACGTGCATGTGCGCGTATTAAGGCTGGTATGCGCTTGATGCCACGGATGATGGTGAATACGTGAGATGCTCCGTACGTAGGTAGTAAGTGGAGGGTTGGTTATTTCTGACAAAGCTTTCTACGATCGTCACTCCTTTGACACGAGTGGCAGGGTCGACGCTAGGGAGGACGACAAATCCTACGCGAGGGATTTCCACGATAACGGAACGATGTTCTGATGGAAACTCGATTATTCCGTCTGGATGTCGTAGGTTGCGATACAGAAAGCTAAAAAATTCTTGCGGGGTTCTTATATCTTTTATAAGAAACCTTTGTCTGACGCGATGTCCAGATGTACGAGAATGTTGTCTGATATGACCATCATGTCAAAAATTTAACGCAAAACGTTTAATGAAAGTATCCATAAAGAAATCGATGAGCTCGCGTAAGAGTTCGTCGAACCGTAAAATTTCAAAGGAACCTTAAATCGCTACAAAGTTCACGAACGCTCTCTTTCTTTCTCTCTTCCTCGTAAGCTTTTAGGTAGACTCGATGGAATACGGTCCCTTCTGTTTTCATTTCGTTTTCTCTCTTGCTTTCGTTTCTCCTGACGTGAAATCTTTTTCCGATTGCACGGCGCTAATTATTTTCAAGCGCACCACGAAACCACGACATCCCGTCCTAATGCATAATGTATGTCCGGCTTTCCCGAGACACCCTCGGAGCACGAATGCACGGACCGCCGTATTAACAAAGGCGTCGTAGACGGTTTAACGATGTTCTTCTCGTGGAGCTTTCTATTAACCTTATGCCACAATCCGACGCTGTTACTGCGAAAACATCGAAATACCACAAAGCGTCGTATCGTTGCCATCTGGTCTATCCTAGAGGGCATGAATTAACTCCAACGAACCCGTACCATCCATTCGCCTCAGGTAAAGAACCGAAAGCATAGATTTTTACCACATACAGAGTGGTCGTCTTCACGAGCGTCTTGTTTGCTCGTTAAAATAGTTGAAACGGTGGAAACGTTTGACCGTAAGCAAATAAATCTTCTCTTTCCAGGCTGGCCCCTGAAGAAATCACACTTTCAAAATGCAAATCTTGTTGCACGGATATTGGTAGCTTTAAACGTGGGGCTTCCTTTAACGTCCGTTTTATCTTACATGTAAACAAGAGTAGAACGGATCTTTTTGTTCGATGCAGATATTATACGTGTCTAATGAGAAAAATATAACGGGACAGTAATTGTTTCGAAAGACTGAAGATCGATGAGAAGAAATTGTATTTCCAATGCTCGAGGAAGGAGCGCCAACTAATTTTCCCTCTTTTCCCGTTCAGAAACAACGATTACAGTTTAATAGAAATCTTACGATGGTGCCGCAAAAAAGTTGAAGGAAAGGAAGAGGGACGACGCGTAACGAGATTCTTTTTCAATCTCCTTCGAGTTGCAGCAAGTACGAAAGGACGCGATATTAATTCACGTCGCTATTAAACGGGAAAACCGTCATGAAGACGACGAACTACGCGTTTCCGTAACTAAGCCATGAACGTTAGTTCGATATTTAACTGTCTTTCTTTTACAGTAGGCATGACATTCGAAGCAAAAATTTTCTTTGGCTACAAGCAGGATTTTTATAGTCTGTTTCGATCTTAATATTCGACCAATTGAACACGATTCTCGAGTGTATCTCCTTCTTTTCCATCTCATTTTGGCGCTGATGGTCGGGCGTAAATGAGTCGGACGCTAGTGCCGAAATGATCAAACAATTATCATTCCTAACTTATTTCTACATTAAGCCAATATAATTAACCCATATAATTCGTACGCCTCTCCATATTAGAAAGACGATGAAGTCAGCTTCGTTGATTTATCACGACTGTATGCGCTTAACAAGCTCAGTATCGATTTAGTTCTACTATCGATAAGCAATTCGATATTTGACATTCGCAATGCGCTTAGCAAAGGATAATACGAAAAGCAATAATCTATGAAAGGAGAGTAACGCGGTAAGGAACAGCAGGTTAAGCAACTGCTGGTATCTTTATCATCGGAAACACAATTTCATTACAATGTGGCCGCGGCGCTTACGAGTCCCAGGGGCGAACGCGCCGTGTGCGGTTTAATTAATCGTCCGTAAGTACAGTTTGCATCCTCCGCGTTAATTATAGCCGGTACACTGTAGCGCGAACTACGGCGCGCCAACTTCTGTCCGACGTAAATCGACGACGCGACGAGTTCGGAGCTTTTTCGTGCGTCCAAGCGTAAAGACGTTCTCACGTGCCGAGTTACGGGTACCCACTAAATTGGATCTACGGAAATTAATCTAGAAATATGTAATATTAAAGGTTGGTGTACCGACGATGCTCCAACGTGACTAAATGATAATAAACCCCGTCACGTTTTTTCATCTTATAACCGCAAGAGGCTTCTCGTTTATTCGATGGGATAGGAGATTTTATTCAGAAATTCTGAGGGGACAAAAGCAGAGAATTTCGGGGAAATTGTCATTAATAGGAATATCAAAATTACTCGGTAAAGGAGAATGAGTGCTTTTTTCAATATTTATTTAACAGATGGATGATACGTATTTTTCATGACAATAATGGTATTTAATTTTTTTAATGTTTGGAAAAATATAGATTTTCTAATAGTTCTTTCGCTTCAAAGATTTTATCGCCTATATCCGTTCAATGAAATATAGCGATGTAGCTTTAACCGCGTACGAACGATTTTGCAAGCATTTTTAAACGCGCAACAAACGTTCATTACTCTCGTTACGCTCTTCCGCTCGCAAAATGAATCATCGGCTACAGTAACATACTTTCATCGACACTGAAACCGCGCTACGGTATCGATTATGAAAATAACGCGAGTTAATTGTTCGACAAGCGAGCTCGATGAAAGCCAGCTCCGTATCGTCCCGGTAATATAATGCTCGTTACCTATCGGTTACTAAATAGCGTGTACGCGCGCGCACCAGCTCGTTATCTGGCTGGATCTTCATTACCGTCGTGCCAACGCTTGTTTCGCGCCGGCTACTCGCACGACGACCATTGTGCGCGACGATTTGAAAGCCGTTTCACGACGCTCGAAGAAAAATGCATGAACAGGTGCGAAATACGGGCCTGATAACATATGCCGCGTCATAACTCACTGCAGCAAGAGTAATGTTCGTGTCGCTCATAAAGAACGCGGGGCTTTGTCAGTATCGAGCTACTCGTCGTTTCATCGAGTCCAACGCGTTTCTCTCTCTCTCTCTCTTTCTCTCTTCCTCTTCCTCACTCTTTCGTCTCTACCTGATGCGCCCCCTGAACGATGAAAAAGGAAGAATTCGCCCTGGGAGGACCTGGCGCGGTGCAATCAATATTTTATCGCTTCCCCTGTCATCGAGGACCATTGTAGACCGCCTTGCGCGGACTTCGACCATAGTTCAGCCGATGACATTTCAATAAACCCTTTAGGGAATAAGGTCAGCCTAAAACCCCGGCCGTCACGAACCATCGAGGCCCATTCGTAGCCAATTCGAGACCAAGTCTTTCGTATAAGGTCGCGCTGCACTGGTATTATAATATATAAGACTAAAAGAGACAACCTTTCTCTACTTTAATTTAATTCATCGTCCAGTTTACTACCAATGGAAACTCGTATTTACAAGAAAGAATTTACTACTGTTTGTTCGTTAAGCTGATCGTATTACGGATTTTAGTAGTTAAGAAATTTGTAATAGGCCAGATTTATATCTATATTTACCGTCTCTTTGCCTTCCAATTTAATTCATTCGCAAACTCTAGCATTTTGCAGAAACGTTTGTATTCATGAATATAATATTGCCGCAGTCATAAAGTGCCGCGGTATTAAACAAATTGGACGAGCGTTAGTGATGTAAGCGAGTCCAACAATTAAGCATAGCTCTGCCGAAATTGTAACCCTGCTAAAAATTGCACGACATTTTATTGGACGAAGATACGGAGCACCGAGAGATTGGGACTCCTTCTTGTTTTCTTTTTTCTTTTTTTAATCCGCTTGTTTCATCTCTGAATCAGCTTTCTTGAACAAAGAAAGGAACGACCTTAAGCCGGACCGAGCTCGACGAAAGCGGCGACATTTCAACAAACTTGTTAGGGAATAAGGTCACTCGAGTCCAACGGTACAGCTAGCACTCTCGAGGACCTCGAATTGAAATGCCAGCTCGTAATCGCGCGCCGCGAAACACCCTGCCCCGTCGAGATGGTAATTTCAGGAAAACTCGACGAAATTCTCAGTTCTTGGTGACGCGTGACGCGATAATAGCCGGTGTTAAATTGCTCGCGAGCATTGTTAACGTTCTGACTCATTACTTTCTGACCCTTCGTGTCTCGCGGATTGTAAATGAAATACGTCACGATGCGTGGGACGATGCGCCTTGGAACGTTTGCATTTTTCAAGGGTTTGTAGAGTAGCGCGTTGCGGAAGTAATTAAACACAACAACGAATTAAGAAAGAGGAAATTGAATTAAAAAGAAAGTGCGCGATGGCGTGCTGCAGGATGATTTAAAATTTAACTGTTAATTTCCATCGACGAAGCTAAACTTCACTCGTTAGTACCACTCGTAAATGGCTTATTAAAGTCTTACCGGGGATCGCTGTAATTAGTAATACACGCTATTCCAAGCGCACAAGTCGCATTTTAATGTACATCTTCATTTATTCATGTATCTCGTTATCTGCTTTTACCTTCTCTAAGATTTCTGTAAAATTACCTACGCTATTTGGCATTCGGACAATCGATACAAGAAATCCTAAGATTTGTGTAAAATTATCTACGCTATTTGACATTCGAACAATCGACACAAGAAATTTCCATCAGATTCAATTTTCAGAAAAATTCAGATCGCAGCTGTGAACTGGAATTTTTAAAGGAGATCAGTTTTCATCCTAGGAAGAAAGGATCGCTTTGAACAAGAACGCGAACAATAGAAATGGATGTTAGGAAATTAAAAGTTGTTATACGGTGTTTTTCTGAAAAGAAACATATGGTCGGCAGGTCTCTGGAATTAGTCAAGGTCGCAGAAAAAAGAAAGCGGAAAAGAGGAAGCGCAAGTTCTCCTGCGCGGTGCGGAAAAGTCACGAAAATAGCTTTCGTGTGTCACGATGCAGAGAAACGAGTGGATTCGGAGAGCGAAGGTTCTCGCGTGAAAAAGTTTTCACAGACCTCCTACGGCGGCCTCCGCGACGGGTGGGGTCCGTGGAAGGCAAGTCCTGGGTCATTGTGCGTAAATACTGAATCATTGGCGGCCATAAAGGCGATTTCAGCGTGGTATTTAACGGCTTTTAAGGTGGCTCAAAGCAGCGCCAGCTTCGAGCATCGGTACACCAAGACTCCCTTCTTCTCGATATCGTTTTTCATTTTTCACCTTTTCACATCGATTCCCGTGGCACAATGAAGTTTTAACGGCACCCATCGTGCAGCTCATGCCGACCAAGAGAAAAAAAAGAAAGAAAGAGATAGGGAAAGAGAGATGACATGGAATCAAACACAAGGGGGAAGCAGAAAGGTATGAAAGGTAAGCTAGAAAGAACAGCATGATTTCTTAGAAAAATTTATATGTTCCGCTCCAAGTGTACTCTCGTCAGAGTAAAAATTCATAAAGTACCGGGCGATAAAATGGAAACTAGTTTACAACGTTTAATGTCTGAATTAATTATCATTTTACGGGAAGGGGAGGGGTGGATCCGGTGTGGAGTACACGGTACCCCTCAATTATTTACCGGCCTCGATAGTGCGTTAAAACTTGTTACGTCCTACCTGGAAGCTACCGTAACGATGCTTAGGGGTTGTCCGAGCTTGGGCGAGTAAGCGAACTAAAATAGAGAGAAAGAGAAAGGAAATTGCCAGCTATCTCATGAAGGATCTACGCTGGCTGCGCGCTTCTTTTCTATTTAGTTTACTTGAAATTCCACTTGCGATATCAACGTCAACCACATGGCCTACAACTTGCACACGTAAGATTGTCTTGTACAGGCCTTTGCAAATCTGGTTTAAAAAATTGTTTTCTTTTAACAAAAATATATATATAGATCGAAATAACGTTTTACGTCACTCTAACAACGCCTGTGTCTTGTAACGATAACATATGTAACGTACAAATCAAAGGTTTCAAACTATTTACTGACATTGTGGTGTATATTGACAATGACAAACGCAAACGTTAATAATGGTAATCATTATAGGCCAACTTTTGTCCCGAAGCAATATGCTTCGGTGACAAATAGAAACCTCGATTGAACCAATTGGAAGGGTGTGAACGTTCACTGCACCACCTTGCCAATTACGCCATAGTTTAGTTTGATTTGCTTTATGCGAAATCAAATATATTAGTGGTAAATAGAGAATGTAATAGTGGGACTGTCATTCTAGCAACTTTGCCACATTGGTATCATCAATATGTTTACATCGTCCGCGATTCCCGTGGATTACCCGTGCTGCAAATCTTGTTGCAATTTCCTATCGATCTGGCCGCGACAATTTCGAAACTCCGCAAGTTGGACGCGGCTTTCCACGGCGACGAAGATCGACACATAATTCCCGCTAGCTACATAACTCGGTCCCGTCTTCACAGCAAAATTCACGGCGGATTCAGTGGTGGCGCGAAACGACAGCAGAATTTCCGTGGAATTTGGCGAACGATCGACGGCGCATCGACGTAACGTCGAACGTGACGTTTGCCACCAACGATTCGCCTTCCCCACGTACTTTCTCGTGTTCCTGATGACGTATGCATGAAATTGCAGGCTAGTTTGTCGGCTATCTCGTCAATGCAAATTGTGACAGAGCCAGCCTGTTATCGGGCTTGGTGCGTTTACGTTCGCGTATTCGCGTCAGTAACTCGGCCACTTTCGCTTAGACGCCAGATTCCAACAGATGCGAACTAAATTTACGAACACTGACAACCATCATGCAATTCTCTCTGCAGACTGTTTAGGTACCTGAAATTTCATTAGTTAAATGGACTGTCGTTAACTTCGTCGAAGATCCCGTCGAATGCCGAGTACATTTCTCACTGCTAGAAGACTGTTCCTATCGCTCGACTATCGATCTATCTATGTAATGTAAAAACATATCCCATCCTTTTGACTACGTTGAGATAAATAATTGCGATTTTTTTATCATAGAAAATATTTCCTTCTTTTATCAAACATTTAGAACTTGGATGGAAATTTGTGAAATATCCATTTATAAAACCTTTCAAAAAGCAGGAAATGCAAAAGCACGTCATGATTTTGTAGATTTTTTAATCTTCCTAACGAGAATGAAACTTTCAAAAGTGTAAATTTCATGTGAACCAGAGTTAGCTTGAAAAGGTGTCATTTTGCGTATGTAGGGAAGAATTTCATGGGATTCCAACATTTTTTAAGGTTGACACCTACCTTACGATTTCCTGGCGTCCGCCAGATCAGAGTTGTGTCACCACGGGTGATCACGTAACGCCGCAGGTGTGCCAAACATTTTTCAGGGAACGTGAGCCGCCCGTGAGCCAAAATTATACGAAATCTCCAGCGGTGAAACGTCTCTTCTGTAAATTCCGACCTCCTCTTTCGCTTCACCCTCTTAAACTCTCGTGGAAGTCCTGCAGACACGTCGTTGTTACGCGACTACCGAAACTTACGTCTTTATGCTCGAGGACGAGCCTCGAATACGTTACACGAGATACATTTCTAATTAAGGAATATACATCACGAGGAAACTTGGCTTGATACGTATCCTTAACAATGTTGAAAATCCATTCCTTCTATCATAAAAGCAAATTGACGCGAAACGATAATATTTCTATCGATTATGAAAATCGATTATTGAAAGAACATTTTTCTCATGATTGTTCTAGCATAAGTTCGCGTACAGAATTAAATTTCACGTGATGTCGTCAGTTCGACGTGATCCTGCAACTGCATTAATACCGCTCCCGATTTATTTATTTACAGAAACATAATCCGGAGGAAAAAAAACCGCAAGTCGAGCGGAAACGTTTTCGATAACAGAGCGGAAAAACGAAAATGAAAAATGATATCGACGAGAGAAGAAGACAGAATGAACGATTACCCGCAATTTCAGCATCCATTCGATTTCCATGAATTCTAGTTCAAATTTTATTTTTAATCTTCTCATTTGCAATCAGTCGTAAATACAATTACCGTCGCCGGTGAAACAGCGAACGCATGTCGACAATTATTGACTGGCGGTTATCGATACTCATCGAAATGAAATTTTCAAAGGCAGCCTGCCGATAAATCCGGATTAGCCGCTGTACATACATATATGTACGCATACCCTCGAGATATACCCGTCTCGGTTAGACATAATTCATCGATGACGATTCATGCAGGCGTTTCAAATATTTTTCTCCTCCGGGATATCCAGAAACCACATGAATTAAAATTACATGAAATCTCCAACAGAGAGTGAGGTCTTTCGAAGATTCTTCCACGCATGGATCTTGTTTCTTTCTCTTCTTTGCTCCTTTTCTCGTTACCATCCGTTTCGTTTTCTCCCGTCGATCCTCAGGTTGAAAAGCATCGTTTGATGCTGAACGTGTTGCGCGAATCGACAATGCACGACAATACAGGATATATCTTTCAGAGGTAGTGTGAGTAGTTTCAAATATTTTCGTAATAATGTGTGATCAGGGGGAGGGGAAATGGTGACAGCGGCAACAACGGGATATGTCTCAATGTTTTGGTCCGCTCGTTCAGCTGTCTCCATTGTTAAAGAAAATCGACAATGGCACGTTTCGAATGACGTTTTCTTTTCAAACGCGGTCACGGTGTATACCTGCAACGAGAGGAACCCACATCGTGGAGGTCCCATTTCGAAACGATTTCCACCGCTTTTAGTGACACTTAAGATGGCTGGATGCTTCAGTTTGCTCTTTTGTGGCCTTCGTTTTGGAAATACGCACGACCACGCTTCTGCTAACCATGGATATCGTGGAAGATGGATACCTTCCTGGCGGCGCCGCGCGGCGCGAACAATGGCGGCTAGTCGTTCTGCTCGACGAACTTTTAATAGATTTGTTACTGCTCGTTCGTGAGTACCGGAAAACGAAGGTCTTTAGGGAAAGACTGAGACGTATCTTCCTTTTCTTACTTCTCTTTCGATATCGTGTTTGTATAATAAATAGTTGTTAGCGGTGTAAGAACTATATTTTTCACGGAAGAATGAAACATTTTTCTTCCATTACGCTACAAACTTATATACACTCCCGTATATGTTGTTAATATAAAAATTTATTAGAAAATTCACTATAAATCTTTGGTTACGTCATTTCTGAGTTTTCGTGGGAAACGAGCAAATTCCACTTAAAACGATCACGATTTTTTACTCTTTACAACATCCTAGACGAGCACTTGGTTTTTGGAGAATAATAGCCACGCGAGGAAGTTCTTTCAATTTTCTAATATTCGAATCGCGTGTAGCGTTAACGCAGAGGTAAAAAGCGAGCAAGTAAATTTCCACCCGAAAAAGTTGGCAAAAAGCAGAAACCCGTAATCATGAAGCGACAAGGTACGTTTTCAGCGTATTTCGTAGTAGGCAGTTATTCGTATGGTTATGATTAGACTGGACGAAATATAGTATTCCGTCTAATTGCTTAATTGTACCGTTTAAGGGGACCCATTTAATTTCTTCACTTTGTTGCGCAAATTGTGGTCTGTTAATAGGCCGGGTCGATTCGAAATGAAAGGGTTCGATACTCGTCCACATATATCAATCCCGAGAAATCCGAAACACGTCTCTACAGCCTCTTGAGATGCCTAGATGAAATTATATAGCGAGGCAGCACTGTCTAAACGACGGAATGTAAGTCGGTCGTTCGTTAAACCAGCTATAGACCAGTAATTACTCGACAATCTCTAAAGATCGGCTAGCTAAATGCTGCAGAAAATCATAGGCGGAAGTACTCGATCAGAATAATTCGAATTAAGTCGTAGAAGCGTCATGGAGTGTCGACGAAACCGACGAAAGAAAGAGGATCGTTGTTTCTCTTAATCGTACGTACGTATGGAGCACGAGCATCCGAGCTGAGAGGAAACGATAAGTTTCGTCTGGAAAGTCAAGCCGGAAAAGGTGGCAAGAAAGTAGAATCATCTTACTTGTTTCTTACAGCCAGTCTCCATAAATCTTTTCTCGGTCGGCTCAAAGAGAAAACCAGCTCCCGCACAGAATCGAATTTCTTTGCCACGTGACAGATCGTATTTTATTGTAGGTTCCTGAACAATCTTTACAAAAACAAGAACAGCTGCCTATCCTCGGATTATTCTGTTTGTTGTAAAGACGTCGAAGGGATACCAAGGATCGTAGTTTGTGTTTGCGTTTAACCGCCCTCCCTCGAACATCTTATAACAGAACAGCTTTCGCAAAGATTAACTTCGAATTAGATCATCGCCGCTTGAAATTGAGGGATTTGCTAGATTGTCATGTATCACAATATTGTTGTAGTAATTTGTTACAAATGAAAAGCAAACGCCTTTAATGCTTCTCTTGTCACTATTTTATTATCAGGAATACTTTACATCAAGAATAGCAAAGGATATCTAAAAGTCACTTATAGCGACGATTAAAGACTGTTCAAAAATCCTCGAAGGTTACTTATATTTGTTTGATGGTTATTCGAAGTTCATTCGAGGTCAATTGAAGAACACTTGAAAGTAGACTAAGGTTGTTTGATGTTCGCTCGAGGATCGTTCAAGATCGTCTAAAATTATAATAAAATTCCTCAGAGTCATTTAGCAACCATCATTTTAGTGTCATGTCTACAAATATTATCGATAATGGTATATTTACAAAGCAGAAATATTAAATTTCTATAACATTATTTTCCTTGGCTGGACTGATTTTAAAACTACGGCAAGTTTCAGGATGACCCAATATTTATCATCTACGAGAAGACGTAGCTTGTCCCGCAAGCTGCTCGAAACTTTTCCTCCGTTACATTTTTCAAGCGAACTTACGTCACCTTCCGTACTTTCGAGACTACTTGACATACAATTATATATCAACATGAACAAATAGCAGCAGCCGTGGACCGACACGAACGCAACATCTTTACAACATCATTAAATTGCAAGAGATTCGAGTAGTAACCGAGCTGACGGCGCAAACGGCAAGCTTCTCTCGCGAATTGAAAAATAAAGAATAGTGACCGGTGTTTTTGCGAGAGTCGGACGTCTTGTCGACGCTCCATCTTGCTGCCACGCGCAACGTTTGCTTAACTCTTTGCAGAAGGGACTGCTCGGCTCATCGCCTTACAAAATGAGATAAGCAAATGCTCTCTTTCTCTTTCTTCCTCCTTCGTTTCCTGGAAAACGAGGTTGCTTATGGTAACATGATCAAATTTACGTACACTAAAATTATGCTTATTCTTCAAATTATTTAAAATACTTACTGCTTTTACGTTTCGGTGGATTAATGAATTTCAGTGATTCGAGAGCTTCTTAAAGTTTTAAGAGATATTCGATTTCTGATAAGTATTTGTAGAAGTTTGTACCTACAAGTAAATTTCTTATATTCACTAGTAAAATGAACGAATCTTTCGATAGGTTTTTCTTAATGGTTGTTATCAACGGCCATTAGTATTCCACATTGGATTACTGCGCCTTCTATCTTCTCCGTATGTCCAACTATTAAATCAATCATCTTAAAGATTGGGTCGATTGGATCGAGCGTGGATAACGCCCATAATTACGACGCTACGTGACATGTTTGACGATATAGTCTGTAAATTTGCTCTCGTTTCTATCGATTTTCGTGGACGATAATTTCATATTTTTCGTAGTTGTTTCAAGAAGCCTGCAATTTATTATTTCGTAAGTTTTAATTCCTTACACAATTTTCTTTCATCCCTTTTTGAATATATCCTACTAAGTTCCTTACTCTCTGCTCTCATTTTGTTCTGGCTTCACTACTACACACCAGATGGTCGTTCAACAATTCAACATTTTTCGTCCTTGAATTTCTCATCTGCATCTGCACTACCGTCTATAAATATTAGGACATTTATCGATATCTAGCATAAAAAGAATGCTCCGCACCGTTTTCCCAAATCCATTATTCCATCTGCATTGTATGCATCTCATACTATAACATTAAATAAAGTGAAATTTGTTAGAGTTTGCTAATAAATATAATAAGTGGGTGTCCCAATATTTACGACCGGTAGTGTATATAATAATACCAACCCTCTTTTTCCGACTCGATAGACAAAGTACCTAAAACAGCGCGATCCCCGTTGTTTTTCGAAACCTGTCCGTTAAACGATTTACGTAACTAGTGCATCGGAGATAAAAAAAAATATCATATTTATGCGACGAATTGCCGGTCGAATCTGCAAAGATGGTGGAACTGAGGAAGAGGGGCTTTGCACTGAAAAAACTGTTTTTTCGACCCTCGTCCGATACCGCCCTTTCATGCTCTGGTTTCCGCCACAAGCAACAACACTCGTCATTTATAAAAGCGACCCTTTAAAATAAATCTACATCGCCTCTCGCAAGTATTGCTCCGAGGGATGCGCCCGCGTTCGCTTCAACCCCCGTTATAATCCACACTGAACCATCACTCCACTTCGTTCTCGCGCTCGCCGCCGAAATTGCTCGCGGCTCTATGATTAACTTCCATTCATCGGTAGCTTAACCGAGCCACAAAATCGGAAGGTCGAACGAGAATGCTTGGCAGCGATTGCGTGCCACCTTACTTAGCGATGTTATCAACGAAGAGTTTTTCGGAATGCGCCATTTCCAAGAGACTATCTTTGATATATCTTTGATAAATTAAAGGCTAAAATAGAGTTAGTTGAGTTCAGCAGGATTTATTGCAATCAAATTAAGTAATTTTACTTTGTAATTAGGCAAATTCAATTATGGACAATTCTTACGCGATTTAAATCTGAAAACGGACTATTTAGATGAAATTTAAGATGTTGAATATATCGGTAACGTAACTGGGCCATATCGATATGGAGTATTATTTAAAGAGTATTTCATGTTACAGTTGGATATAGATAGATCCTATGTTTGTCAGGAAACAAAGCTCGTTCAATCCGAATAACGTCGTTAACTATGCATAGGTAAAATAATAGGAAAGTATATTCGTTGATTTTCAGTAAGTCGTTACAAGGAGTATTGGAAACAGGGGAAAACATTGAGACGAAGATTTCACGATTGGGAATAAAAAGCGACGAAGGTAAAGAGAAAAATGTTTTTTATTATTCGCCCTCGTAAAATCTGCTGTTACAATGATGGTAAAAATAAATCAGCGGATGCAGTTGGTTTGCATGTTTATCGTGAAGGGTGCTGTAACTAATTTATTCAGCCATGAAATCTATGTGCATCGCTGACAATGAGTTATCTTTTTTTAGATAAAAAACGGGTTTTAAAAAATATCACAAACCTTTGTAGCGGAGAACGTTATCGATGATAAATAACAATATACAGTGTATTAAATTTAACAACTGTCGTATTTCTGAGCGTACCGAATAACTATTCTCAGATGTGACGAACTTTCAAGTTGAGCATCCAATAATAGCATCTTTCTGGTTCACGTGACACTATACTGCCAATTTCATGGTTTCAAAATTCGATATCAGCGATGTGTCCGTGTCGTGAGAAACAACGCTATCCCTTCTTTGCGAATAAACAATCGTATAGAGAATGGTGCATTTCAAGCATGCTTAGCTGCTCGCGTTCTCATCACAGGGCGTTTCTAACCGAGCACAGACCACAGAGATAAGTCCTTAATTAATCGAATAATTTGCACATGGGTCGTCATCTTGGGTCAACCTCAGCGTATGGTTATCCATCAAACGGATAGTTTGTTGGTCTAATGCTGAAATTATGCTTTGTAAACCACATTATGGTCGATTAAGGTTCGTGGAATTAGGCCAATAGGTAACTGTTTTTCAGTTATCCTCGCGAACGATCCGATATCGACACGTGAAAAATTAAACAGATTCGAAAAAAATCAAATTAATGATTCGCCTCTATTATAATTTCGTGTCTAATAAATTCGTGTCCATTATTAATACATTATTAATTTTTATTCGAATAAAAAGCCATTGTAGAGTAGCTCGACGAAGAAATGAAGTACGTCCAAAAGATTAAGTCTCCCACCGCAATACCGAAAAAGCTTATACTTTCAAAAAGCTCCAGTCAAACAACGCTCCAGCAAGAAACAAACTCTCATCCGTGCCTTCCTGTATTAAGCACGCGATGAAATTCGTCGACATACCAGCTAGTGGAATTCACGAGAGCGCATGTTTCTTAATTAATGCGGCCGGTGTTCTCGATTTCATCTGATGTCGTGCAGAAACCCTCCACATAGTCAGCCAGTCATTACTTCGTGCTTTCGTCTCATCATCTGCCCTCAATTTACTTTGCAAAGAGCATTCGATAATAAAACCGAAATAGACGGTTATCGTATAGCACAGTCGTATGTATTCGAGCTTTCGCGCGAAGAAATATCGCCCGATAGAATCTGGTTGCACCAATAAAGTTGTCGCCGTTTAATCTCGCGCATTAAGGACGAACATGCGCTTAATTAAATTGTAGATGCGCGACATCCCGTTCTTGGCTAACGATTTTCTGCTTCTTTCCAACGAGCGAGGTCATTAGGATGAAATAAAGAATAAGGAGAAAACGAAGAATAGCTCGTTTCTTTTTTTATTCTCCTTCGTCTCTCCTTCGCAAAGTTTGTATTTCTCATTGTCCTCCATTGAAATTCGCGTGCTTTGATTAATTAAACGAATGCAAGCTCATCTTTTAAGCCGACGGAGCAGTTCGCGATGACTTGCGAAAGAAATTATTATCCGTCAGATTCTCACGAGGTCTCTCTAAGAAAATGGTGACTCTTATAACGGAGGTACAAAATAAACCACTTCGGTGAATGGAAGCTTTTCTTTAAGTGAGCGTTTAATTAGACAAATGCCGGCATATCAGGACTAACAGCTAATACCGCATTTATTTTCTCCTTGTTTTCGACCTCAAAAGCCCTGCTACCAAATTAATCATCTTTTACCGAGAAACTGTTCGCGCAATTTATCGTTGCCTATCCTTTAAAAATTCATCCCTACCTAAAATGGTTATTGAATTCCTCTTTAGCAGACAAAGAATCCTCTTAATGATCTCTTTAGCAATTACTGGTTTCGTTCGCGTCCGATTTTTTCAGCGTATAATTTTATCATAGAATCGAATCGAGCCGACCTATTCCGCCCTCCTTTTCTCATCGACTTTCCCTTTATCCGGATGTATCGTCGACGTAGAAGCGTTCAGCAAACTATCACGGACTTAACGCGACACAACAGCATCTCGTGTTTAAGGAAACAACTCTCCGAAGACTGTATGCGACTAAGTTTACTTCCCAGGCCTGGACATTCGGGTCAAGTACCTGCTTAATGAAACAATTAACATCCACCGCATTTGCATATAACAGTTGCACTGAATTTCCTTAACGAGCTGAGGAAAGAACGGATTAACCGACGCGGTCGTAACTGAAACATCGGATTTTCGGATCTCGTCGTTTTCATCTCTCAATGTTCGCGCGAATATTTGCTGGTGGGATAAACTCAATAAAGACCGGTCTCGGCCTCCGTCCCAACATTTTTTCCTCCATTTTCTCTAGCGAATGTCGGGCTCAGCTTCAGCCAATAGGCAGACATCGCAGTTAAAACCACCCACTCCCCTCGTGATTTGTAACACAGAAACCCTCCATTATCCTCGTTGAATTTTCATTTCATACTCGGCTCGTTGAAGGCGAGCAATTGCCTATAAGACGATGCAGGGCGCGACGCTAATTGAATTCCATCATTCTCTCCTTTTTAATTAAAGCATAAGTGTTCCAACTATGCTTATACGTTTTACGTTCCGGTGAACCTCGTGAAACGTAGTCTCGACCGGCTAAACGTCGGTTAGTCGAGCGTGGGACGCGTCTCGTCTCTGGTCCAGTAATTTCGTGAAGCAATTGAATGTTTCGAGGACAGATAAGCCGAAAAACATTGATCGTAATTAACGCGTCTAATCTGGCTACGTTTCCTAACGGCTCCGAGGACGACCAGCGAATAGTTCGTACGCGATATTACGAGGTTGGAAACTGTTATCCACGGATCCTCCTCTTTCGTTCTCTCTATGGCAAAAGTTTGCTTAACCTGGTGAAGCTCGGACGTTCGCCATGCGGACAAGCGCTTAATTAAGCGAATAACATATATCATCTTAACGCCTAACGCTGAAGCCAAGTTGCCCTCGACTTCTCTTTGCACGTAGAGGAACGGAGCTAACAGGGCGGGCCCCTTGTAACATGCGCCCCGTACATATACATATATAGTTGTATGTTTGCATAGATAGGATACGTCGGACCCAGGAGATGGGCTGCTTTTCACCGGTTCCTTGGCTTCCTCGTATGTGAGCCACAGAACCAGCTCTTCCCCGGTTCAAAGATGCCTACCCATCCTACTCCTTCTCCATTCTCCTTTGCCGACATTGCACACCTTAACGTGTACCTACATCGCTGCACATTTGCCGGTTAACTAATAGACGGTCCCTCCTACGGCCTTCCTCTCTTCCTTTGCGCCTTCATCCTTTTGCACCACCTCCAACACATCACCGGCTACCGAATATGCAGCCTCGTAACAAAGATATCCTGGAATTATACAGCCGGCTTGTATGCCGCACCCTCCGGCGATTCGCGACTTAGATGTCTTTCCGGTTGTCAGGCATCGATCTGAAAGAGATCGAACCAACACTCACTCGTTCACTTTCCTATCCTTTATTGCTATGTATCGTACATGCACGTAGATGTGTTTACGCTATAGAATTTTCTCAATTTTTTCGAGCCGTTGTTTCGTTACTGAAAAAGAGAATCTCAACAACGTGGAATGTTTCAGTTTGCAACGTAGTTCGGAAAGTAGATTTAGTTGACGCGAAGGATGTTTACACGATGCTTTGAGAGTTTATGAATTACTGCTTTTGAACCAAAAATCGAAGAACAGATTACCTCCGAAATAGGTTACAGCCGTTGAAGATAAAACAACAGGTTTGAACGTGCAAGCAGTTGGTGCGTTCGAAATGATCGTAGAACCGTACGCAGGTGTCGATTCGGTAGTCGTAGCGAGTAGAAAAGAGCCTGACCGATATTTAATTATCATTAGGAAATTCCATTAGCCAGCAAACATCACACTCGTTCGCTGATTGTAACTAGTTAGAGTCTTTAACTATTTGAGTTAGAAATTACCGGTCGTAATTTCAATGCTGCTTTCACGGCCGTTCTCTATTCATGCACGACGAGAGGAGCTACTGTCACACTGCCGTTTAAGGACTTCTCTCTCCTAAAGACTGAAACGTGTCTGGCATAATTGAAGCGCCTGAATGGGTGCGCGAATATTTCAGCAGTCGACTAACGTCGATGTTTTGCACGGTAATGTATTCAAAATCGTACGTGTCGTACGGTAATTCCCATCCCACCCTTTCAACCCCCGCCCGTTGAAACGCTTTAATAACCCGACGTAACGTTCTCTCGACTTCGCTCTCGAACTCTCTAGCTCTCGCGAGCAAGCTTCGATGTAAACACTAGTTAACGAGCAAGCTACTGTGTAACGCGTGGCAAGCAGATAATAATTCCGAACTCTCAGCGGAAGTTCCTTCGTTTCAGTGTAGTCAAATCGATAACTATGAATACCACCACTATCCAAGAGTTATTCGTTTTACTTATTAGTACATATTAATTCTAACGAACGAGTAAAATTGTCTCTGGTATCGTGTCTATTACAACGAAGCAAGTAACGCTATAACTACGAGTTTACATCTACTATGTTATAACAAGTAGTACTAAATACCACTAGAATGGAGTTCCATAGCTTGGAGAAATCAATTGATTTCGAGCGACCAATAGCAAGTACGGATGATGAGTCTACACCGAAATCAACCGAAGACGCGAATGGAATACGAATGGCACATTCTCCAATCTCCTACGTCTCTTTTATACCCCTGGACTTGATGAAATCCCCAGTCAATAAGATACAGAAGGTTAAGGCCTATTCAGCAAGTAGTTGACGAAAGATCGGTCATTATTCTTCAAGAAATTTTTATAAGACCATCCAATACCCATTTGCCGTGAAATGTTGTTCTTGTTTTGAACATCTAGTCCTTTTCTTCGTCACGTCATTCATCAGCGACAAAATGCTAATTAAAATATCAATAAACGATTGTATACCAGGCTTTTCACACGAGATGCTAGTTCCTCGTTACTCTGCATATCTTCCATGTAGCCAATTTTACTCCCGAGAAGAATTACAACCGTTCTTATTTCATTCAATTACACGGAAATGCTTGGCTGGTATCAAGGATACGTGCGTTTATATCCCTCCACGGCTGACGTGCCGACAGGTATCTAACTGCCTGAAAAAGAATTCCAAGCGGCTGATAGGCCATGGTAACGTGATTAATGCGCGTGAGATAAGAAGCGAAAGCTCTCTACTTTCGGCCACGAGAGACGCTACCGGTAACAACGGCGAATGATTAAGTTACAGACGCGGACTAATGAAATCATCAAAATTACCTTGGTTTTCCTGTATCGGGCAAATAACACCACGGCCTCGATCTCCGTCGAGGATCTTCCTCCGGAATCGTATTACGAGGAAGCACCGAATAAATGAAACTCCCTTCCAGATGTATGGGGATTTACCAGCACCGTCTTTGTTGCTAAATTCCATTTCCTATGATTCAATCTTTCGTGATAAGGGTCTCACTGATGAACTACTATAATTTTATTCGTTTCATATTTTATACCGCGTTTTATGTTATTTTATAATTTTATAAAAATCCAAAAGAACAATGGAGATATAATTTAAAGGCTTAGTCTTGATACTGGGATATCGGGAAGAAAGTAACTTAAAGGTTCAAAGCAGTATAACAAGATCTTCGACTTATGATTCGCTATTATCATTTTCTTTCATTGATATATACCCGTTTGTAGTTTGATTATATACATACTACGTGCAGTATACAAGAACGAGAGCAATCGATAACGTGGCGGTTGCTCCGATCGCGTTATTACACGTAGGTACATTTATAATTGGTATTCGGTTACAAGAATATTTCTGCATTAGTTGTAACGAGTAGCAACTAATGCCAAACGTAGCACGCGTTCAACCAATACAAGGTAGACACGAAAAGCTACGCGTTTGTTTCGACCACTGTATTGTGGTCAACAAGAATCCGCTTCGCTTCAAGCCGACCTTTAATACTTTGCGTCAGTGAATACATCAAAGGCTTTTGTTGTTACCTTTGCTATTGACACCGTTTGCATACCGTTGGTGGTATAATATTTAGAGATTAAAGTGCATAATTGCGTTCTTGGGAAGCAAAATGGGCAGCAATAAAGAATTCGAGAAAATGATCTTAAATAGTATTTGAAAGTTAACTACTTTTTATTGCGGAAGAAAAATTTGTGCTATAAATGGCAAGAAACTATTAGCGAACTGGGAAACGAGAGATATCGTTCTTTAAAATTGCTTCGAATATTTTTTTAACCATCGCGGAATAAAGGTGATTGTAAAAAGAAGGGAACGTTGCCCTATTTGGATGTAATTAATGACTGTCGGGGAAAATAGAAGCGTAATTAACGGATGACCAGGAAGGTAATTTTCTTGGTAGTTTAGTGTGTCACTCTAGCCGGTAGAGGTAACAGTAAGCCTTACAAACGAGTGAAAATACATCGTAGCTCTGTCAAAGTGACGTAAAGCAGGTGGCCGAGGATCGTGGCGAAATTTAACAAAACAAGAAAAGGGAAGTTAGAGCGAGGACGGGTTCAATATTTTTGAAGTTCAGAGCCGTGGAATTTGCGAAGAAATCCCGTTATTTCTAGAGTTGATGGCTGAAAAGCTCACAAAGCGCAGCTCAAATTTATTATTGTATGTATGTAAGGCGACCTATGTAAATTCCTTGTTGATGAACGATAAATGTTAAAATGACAGCATGCAGCTCGAAACGCGAGCGTTCAAAAGAAACACGCGCATTTTACGCGCGCGTAAACGCGTCATTGGAGTTGCAACTATGAAAACGAGATGAAAAGCGTCGCACGTTCACGTCAAACTGTGAGATTGTAAAGAATATCTTTAGAAATGAAACGGAGAGAACGAGAGAAATGGATTGCTAGATAAAGGTATGTTAAAAAGTACTCCAAAAAAAGGAAACATCAAATTAGAACAGAATTGATGTTATCAAACTTGATGTCGACAGAGCCCTGGTTGATTGCTATCTATTTCAATCGATCGCTAAAAACATCAACGCTACGAATACACACATATATATATTTACGGCAAATACGTAAAAGTTTAATGGCAAGATCCGATCGTATTTTCTGTTTCTCGTAAACACAGTAACGAAACAGAGGTAACGATAAATTACCTTCCAAGCAAAAGCGACAATGAGAGTATGCGCACCGCGTTCCTCCGGCTATTTCTAGCGTATTAGAGGAATAGAGTTCAGTTCCTTTGGGTTGCCATAAAACGGAAGGGCGACCAATCGTCAGTAGATTAATAGCCTGTACGAAAGGTTATCGTCGATTGACTACGGCAAGAAGTCTAGCAATACGATGGACGTACGATAAAACAAACGACAGTGTCGCTTCACGAAGAACTTCCTACACTCAACGATAAAAATAATGTTTTTCATAAAAATAATATTGTAATACTTTTTTGCGTGCTTTTTTATAATGGCTAGTAACAAAAGTATAATCTTTCGGATAGGATGAAAACGAAAAAAAGAAAGGAACATAGAGATAGTGTTACAGGCGTGAATTAATGTGTTCGTTGTTTCTTAGCGCGCTTATTTTCTCCGAGGATGCATCGTATAGTTGCGAGCACCCCCGCTGTCGTTGAGAAGAATACACGTTTCCCGTGTAAATTTAGCCTACATCCTGGCCAGGCCGTGCATAAGTGGTCTTGTTCGAGCAAAAAACGGTTCGCTATGAATCCGTCGTCGTCCCCGCAGCGTACTCGTGTCTGCAGTTGAAATGGAGCGCATGAGAAGTTTACGTTCACGATCTGTGAAACTGCTGCCATCCTGTCGGAACAGTTGCTACCTCCGCGGCACTGTCGCGCGGACACGTCATGCGGAACACGTGTTTATGCTTTCTAGAGTGTCGTGCCACGCAAGAAATTAAGGATCGAGCGACGCAGAGAGAAAGAGGAAGAGAAAAAGTGAAAAGGGGAGCACAGGGGCGGCACCCGCTTGTCGAGCCCCGAGTTTGATCGATTCTCCAGCCGCAGCCAAGACGTGTTCCGATCTCCGACGGGTTTCTTATGTTCGCTTAAACGAGGAATTAGCTTTCGTTTAAAAAAAAGGGGAACGTTTTTTCGTCCTTGACCTCTCATACGAGCGACTCTCTGTATAAAATGTAAATTGCCGCAGTATATGGATTTTCGAAGAGTTCGTCGAAACCACGTGAAAAGATTGAGAATTTATTTACGACCGTTGAAAAATTCGCGTATACCGAGCTTCGACACATTATAAACTACAATTCGATTTTTCAATGAAAATCCTTCAGCCATATCGACTGAATCGAAGTTCGATTGCAATATCGAGATACATACATATATGTACATAGATTATATCCATAATGTCGTTGTAATAAAATTTAATACGGATTACCCCCACCCCATGTGCTGTTTTTGGTTGAAGTGTGCAATTAATGGAAGCAGATGCAATTAGAGAGCCATCGAGTTTGTACTGAATCGAGATCAGAGGCGGCGCCATTCTCGCGGAAGCCGATCGGCCTGCGATAAAACGTTGAATAAAAGAACAATTATTACGCTATCTGATTCCATTGTATGCAAATAAGAATATAAATGCGGACTAATTTCACGTCTGACACCTACAGTAGGGACACCAAGAGGGTGAAGCGGAGAGGCCGAAAGAGTCCATCTTCCTGCTTCTATTCATGCAGTAAAAGCCCATTATCGCGCGGACCTGTGAGAAATAAGAACAGGAAAGAAAGGGTGGGCCTCTTAACGTCGCTTCATTTTTTCTTTCACCCCCCAATCGACTACCTTTAGTCGTTTCCTACATAGCCCGGTTCACCAATAATGTCCTTTAATACAATTACCGCAGCAGTCGACACAGCTCTACTGCAATTACTTATTCATTATCGGAAAATACATTAAATGAATTGTGCTACCGCTGACGTGTGCGCTCGCAATGAAATCTGTAACGCGCGGTATCTGCTGGGAAAAGAGCGGCGACGATAGAGTCCCGAGTTAAAGGAAATTAAATTACCAGACGTCTTAATACGGGTATTACGGAATAGAATTACAGGAGGGGACCGGAGTTGTACCGTGGGATAATTAGTTGTATAATTACATTGCGATTTGTCTGTTCCTGGATTACGAACGAACGAGGAAAAACAGCGCTGTTGTAATACCAAGATAGACAAACAGCTACTTTATCTCAAATGGAGGAAAGTTCACGCCCGTAGGAAACAAAAAAAAAAGAGCTTAGAAAACTTTCAAAGTTCATGTTATTTCGATATCCACCATTGGTCTCGTTCAACGACGCAGATGCGCATATGTAAATAAAAGTAAAAGTAAGAGAGTAAAAAAGTGGTCGGAGAAAAAAAATGTACCGAGAGGTCTTTCGAATTTCTCTTTCACACTTGTCAATCCTCGAAACGCACTATCTCCGTGCAGCCATCAATCTCGAAACGTCCCGGCCGCTAGCTACGCCCCGAACGACATAAATCCAATTTCCACCGTTCCAGCCTAGGCATTCTATTTACAAACTATTCCGAGGTTCGCGCACCTGACCGAGCCTCGGCCGATGTGAAGCGAATTTTCATTGCATCCTTTTTCTTCGACACTCGCACAGCCGAACGAGCCGCAACGCGCAGCCGCAAATTCAATAAACTTCCTACGGCCTGCTACTTAAACGGAATTGACCGAATCGCGGCCATTCTATTCTGGAGCATTTCCATGGGGGCAGCGAGAGTCTGGCTCCGCGTGCCGCTCTGCCCGCAACTGCGGCGAACGTTCACTGTCGGGGTTTATTTAGAAGGCGTTTTGCATTAATTATTCAAATGGATTCCCGTCGGGCGAGGGCGAATTACGCAGCTCAACTCTTTACCATTCTTCCATTCTTCGTTTACCCGTAACTTAGTATGTGCTTTTCTTCGATGCGTAGACAAAATGATTTCAAGGTAGACCAAAAAGTTATTTATATTGAAAAATTATATTTGTAGATTAGAAAGGGGAATACATATATGAATAAAAATTGTATCTTGTTTCCTAAAATGAGGTTGTGAAATTATAATATTCCTTTTTTCAGAATTAAGCAACCAAAGCATTGAAATTTATTTAAAAATTTTCGATTTTTTCTTCTACGTGCTCGTCCTTAATGGAAGATATTTTCTAAAAAAGGAACAGATGTCTCGTTCCCTAAGAATCCAACTCTTTTCCTCGTCGAATCTTTGAACACCATTAACTCCAACTTCATTACTTTCAGGCTTTATCTTGACAACGTCGATCGGGGGAAAAACCGCGTTTTATCACGTATCCCGTTGCCATCGATCTCACACACGGAGTAAAATAATACGAGTATGGACCGAATGGAATTAATGTACTCATAATGAAATCCGCGTTTGTTTGAATAGAAAGCGTGTCGATGATAGCATAACGTAACGAAGAAAGAAAAAAAGACGTGAGAAGCACTTGGAAACCGACACTGTGGCAGGTTATTGAAATATTCGTTGACACGGGCACGACACGTTGAAATGACAGGAAATTTCCAGTATTAACGTTCGTTTGCTACCGGCGAAGAAATTGACGTTTCTGGAATGAGATGCGGCTCGAAGCCTTCGTAACGCCATCGCGACGCGAAAGTCAAGAAAATCTCGTGCCGTTCGAAGTTGTGGCAAATGACATAACATTACATTGCCAAAATACCGAATGTTCAAGCATGATACGGACAAAAAGCTATATATGAGGTGTCAGAGCTATCGAAATGCAACAATAACGTATTCTCACCTGTTGACACAAAGTATCTATTGCTCTTTGTCACTTTACAACCATACGTCATCCAAAGCAGGCCACCCTTAGGCATATATTATAGCGTTATCCTTCCTAAATCTTTCTCTATCTTATCATCCTCACTCCTCTTCCCTAAATCCTGAAAACCTCCATCTTCCCTTCCTAATGACATCCCTCCAGGGAATCCTAATTGCATTGTGACCACAGACTGTCAATCTACGTACCGCCAGTTGTAGTCCGTTAGTCAGAACGTTGTATACTTGGCGGAAGAGATGTAGTGAAGTCATAAATTAAATTAATGGACGACACCGATTGATGCAGGTGCATCCACAGTACTACCCAGCTTATAAGAGTAGATTGAATTAGATGCTGCAAAAATTAATTAATTGATTTCTTTATATACATATATATGAATCAATATACTTCTTTATAATGTGTATGCATTGTATAAAAAATAACAAATTGTATGTTATAAATATTTTGTTTCGGTACCGTAGAGAAATTAAAAGTTTTGAAGTGAGACGCGGCTTTATTTTTCGCAAGGACCGTATTTTTAATTGTATGTTACATACTCTCTCTAAATATGTTACAAAAGAAGAAACTCGAAGGTGGTATCCCACTGGGGGTTGCCATCCACATGGTATTTAGCAATTAAGTTAGAAAAATTTACCAAATGTCCAGCTGGACAAATTGTAAGGTACAAATTAAATAATAAAAAAAAGAAGAAACAATTCTGAATTAACATCATATGTTTCTGAGCAAGGTTTTATGCTCCTTATCTCCTTCTATATGTCCGAAATTATTATTTTACCTCTTGAAGCATGAAAAACTTCAACACGTGGCCGATTTTGTATCCAACTTTTAATCTCTTTTATCGACAGCACATCATTAATTAAAAATAGAATAAATCAAGAACATGCAGCACAAATTTTTCTGATTATTCCACATCGAATTTCTGCGTTTTAGTGCGGAAACGCGAAGTTCCAAAAAGTGTTTCGAGTATAATCATGGTAACTTGCATACCTGCATGGCTTCTCGAGCGAGCGATTAAAAATTGATCGACCGTTCGATGGTTATTCATCAGGACCAGTTTTCAGCGGCGCGCATCTGGTCGGTCGCGACAGCCTATGATCGCTTTCTTTCGAACGGTCATCTTTCATCTGACCTGCCGGTTAAAATTTATCACTTTTGATCCCTTTCGCATGCCCCTTCCCCCCTTGAACCAACCTATCCCAAACGAGAGTTCCGCTATCGTTGCCCGATAATAATTCACGCGGATTCACGAATTCCACGCCACGGTGAATCATTCATGAAGATCCCCGAATTTTTAGTCTTTGTAGGAAGATCAGAGAATAGCGGAGAGTTTTTGTGGAAATCGGTCGAACGATCGCGTGCAAACTCTGACCTACGATGAAATTTCTCGATTCTGAGCAAGATATCCCCATATATTTTTTGTATCCTATTGATTTATGAGAATCATTGTTCACTCGCAGTTTCTAATAATTTTAAGAACTCATATATTTTATACATATCGTAAGTCTGCTAAAAAAGAAACAAAAGAACAACTAGAAAATGTGAATTTCTCAAGAAATCGGTTTAAAATAGAAAACTTAATAATGAAAAAATCAAATTTCTTTTGCAATTTATTTGATGTTCTTTAAATTTTGATAGTGTCTGATAAAGTATGATTTATGTGCATTCCTTATTATTAAAAGGGAAGTAATAAAACAATTTTTATAAATTCCGACATTCTTCCTGTCAGCTTAGTATAATTTTATTGTATAATTATTACACTCCCGTGCTATTAAGTAATTTTTACGCATATCTCAGAATCGACAATTTTTTAGGCGTATCACTCCTTTTAACAATCCAACGATATGCATATACCCAGATGGCTTTTAACTCACGAGTGAAACGAAGGGTTAGCCGATAAGGTACAGCTCGAGTTGGACACTTATGTTAGCACGTTAACATTGCGATACCGGGCATGGCGTGAGCCTTCAAAGGGATCCATTGACCGGCCCATAAACGATCAACGATTCGACTGGGAATGAGCGTGCCGCTTCAAATTAAGTCGTAATTTAGTGCCCTGCTCGGTCCTCATTTACGTACTTTTATGAGAGAAAGATAAACACAGCGTTGAATCGGAGAGATGACTCTTTCCGTGTTCTTACGCCGATCGTTAAAAGGCTTACTTTATGCTGATTAACCATCGAGACACAGACGTAGAAGGGACGGGGTATCGTGCATATATACGCGACCTTTTTGCACGTATGAATATGTATAAATATAAATGAAACTGTTACGACACTATTACCTCCGACGGTATTCTCAAGACGTCGATTCTCTCGCTTCGATTGATACCTCTTCAAATTGAAATTCTAGATTGTTTTATCGTATCGATTCCGATCGACGTTGAATAATATTAAAGAAGTTAAAGTTTTCATCCATCTTACTAGCCCCTTAATAATAGACGCGAAATAATAGAGGCGAAATCAAACGTTTATTAAAATTAAAAGCTTTAATTATTAGTCTGCGAAGAAATCAGAGGAGATTCGATTCGCGACAGATCACCCTATTTCACAAGTTCATCGTTAATCAACGAATCTCGAGCCAGCTGGTTTATCCTCTCGAATTTCCATTGTTCGTTATTACTTGTGAATTTCCGACGGCTCTTCGAATAATTCGACGCCTGACGTCAGTGGCATTTACATAAGACGCGATAACATTTTACTTGGCGTATACAGTAGCAGGCCACGTTGAATTTCGACGTTTTCATTTGAAAGTTCCTTCCTTTCTTGCACGCTTTCTTTTCACACATCCCTGAGGACTCACTTTTCGTTCTTTCTCTTTTTTTTCTCTTCTCTTCTCGCTTTTTTCCATCCCACAAATAAATCTGCTTCGGCTAGCGACACGACTTCCCATGTCCCAGCGGCCTCCTGGAAGCATTACATCTTACTACAACCAGAGGAAAACGGAACCATCGTCTCGGGACAAGGGGAGGAACTTTGAGCGGTCTAATTTCTCGATCGTCGATGGTCGCGTCTTCTCTCCAACGACTTTCGACCCCTCCTAACTTAACCGTTCCCCCTGTTATATCACTGTGAGTAAAGTGGAGCGTCAAGCTGGCGTCGCAGCGAGTAACAAAGACGATCGACTGTCTCCTAAAATTGGCTGGCGTAAGAAAACTCGACGGAGTCGAACCCAGCCAGCCAGGTAATCGCACAAATAGCGAACATTGCCTTCGACTGCTTGAGGACAACAGCGTGGCGACCGGATGTTCTTAATAAGTCGAATCTGCGATCGACTTGGAACACGATTACAAAGATATACCAAGTACATTCTTTTGAACTTTCTCATTAACTAATATTAAAAAGCTCGGAAATCGCTATAATGAAAATAAGGATATATACAAATTACCAATATCTATAAAATTGGCAACTTGAATGTTCTCCATGGAAATTTCTTTTTTACAACGATTATCGAACTCGCAGTGCTCTCATTCGAAAACATATCGGGAAGCTTCAGAATTTTCGTAACTTGGAAAACGTTAGCTGCGCCATCGAAGCTATAACGGAGAATGATGAAAACGAGGTACAGGTCGAAAGAAGAAAATAGGAAAAACGTTGGGAGATCGGATCGAGGACAAATCCGATTGTACAAATCTGTCGCATACATCACAGGAGACGAAAACATTGCGGTTAAATAGAATAGTGGTTGCAGTCAGGCTATGGCATGCACGGTACTCGCGAAAGGGATAATTCAAGCGTTTTCAGCAACCACCTCGAGGGAACGATCGCGCGAGAGCCAATTGTTTCGCGTGATCGTCCGTTCTCGCGCGCTCGCGCATGCACACCTGCCATTCTTCGATTCGACACAATTCGTTTAGTCGACGATCGGTGGAACGCGACGAACTAAAGCGATTAGGTCAACGAGGAAAGGGTCCTTTTGTTTCCACGTGAACGTTGGTAAATTTACATCGGTTAACTGCTGATAGATAAAGCCGATTTGATTCGTGGTCAAATTGAAAAACTCTACGAGTGGAAACCGCGGCCGCGTTTAGCACGCGGAATTGATCAGTATCTCGCGATGCATTATTCGTCCACCTTGTTACACAGGTTTGCTCTTTGTGCTGCGGATAATCATTTAAGCTGGTAACATTCCGAATATCACTTCGTCAATTATTTCTCGTCCTTCATTCGTGTGTTAAAAGTTGATGGTTCTTTTAAGCGATGTAAAAGTCATTTTCCTTGGAGGTTAACCGCGTCAGAATTGATTTATCGAAGAACTCTAAATTATCGTATCTATTATCGTTTAAATTTAATTTATTTTAATCATTTAAAAATGGAATACTTGTTTCCGAAAATACCGACTATGTAAAATAAAAATTCTACAAAGAAATTAGATTTTAGCGGTTAAGGCTGATAAATATTTTCATCAACGCGAATTCGATCAGGACTCATTTGATTACAACTAATTTGAGCATGATAAATTATTTTCGCTTGCACTTAAGCTTGTGCACGTATTACTTGCGCATTTTGCATCGATCGTTATTTTAAAGTTGCCCAGATTCGACCTTAGTAAATTTACTCGCGATCCTCAATAGGTCATTGTTTTCGAAGCACAGATCAATAGGGTAATCTTTACTCGATGATCTTTGAGGTCAAAAACATCCTTCGCGAAATGAACGTTTGCTATTTTAAAAGCAGAAAAATCGACGAAGTGAGTGTTTTTCGCTTTTCAGATTAATGGAGATTGCGTGAACGTTATCAAAGGCTGCGAACCAACTTTCCATGTCGAACGTGATAAATTTATAATGGATCGCAGGAAATTCATTTTAAGCCTGCAGTCTCCAAGATCGTTTAAGAACATCGCGCGCGGATTTTACTTCGACGGAATTGTTAAACGCCTCGCTGGTATTTTTCGGCTTTTTTGAGATCCATCGCTTTTTCGCGACGCCGTATAAAGCGATGCTCGCGTTGCTAAATTGCTTTTAGCAGTATCGTTCGAGACTCTACGACGTCATTTGCGTCAGACAAGTGACACGCGAAAGAGATGCAAAACTCATTCGAACGAAAAGGCGATCATAAAAACGAGTTTTGAAAAAATGAAGGCCTACGATCGAGGCAATCGAGATATATCGTAAAAACAAAAACTGGAAACTCGAGGCGTCGAATTTTTAACGAAAACACACGATCGTCATCTTTTGGTACATTATCAACGCTGACGGCGCGAATTGTAAAGTACATAATAAAAATTCGTTTGTTGAACGATGCCGGACTGTCTTCGAAGATAACATCTTGCATTCATCGACCGCGTTAAATTATGCACTGTCGTCTAAGCACTATAATGACAAGATTCGTCGACGTGTTTCTTATCAATTGCCTCACTATTTAGTAGATGGCTTTTGTAATCTTCTTACATTGATATTTTGAAGTCAAAGAGCAATGATAGGTTGTCGATACTTTCCGAGTACGTTTATCTCCTTTGACAAGAATTGTAAATGTCTAAGATAATATAGGTACCAGTGAGGAGTACGTCTTAAAACCAAGACGATATTCTTATTAACAGTCCGCTCTCATTTCTTTCTCAGAACAAATTACTTACTTTAGATTGCTTCGTTCGAAACGGTTGAATCTCCGTGCGCGAAATTTGGTTTAATTATTACTAGCCAGACCTCGCGAGTTCGTCATTAATTATAGCGCGATCGTTAAGTAACGCGACTCCTCTGCTGTCAGAGGATAAAAAAGGAGTGCCGGCCAAATGGTGCCATAAAGCGAACGCTTGGTTTTAACGAATAGAGCATTAAACGTTCCTCTCGTGAATATTATTAAATTTTACGGCGAGCCCGAAAAATCAGTCACAGAAACGTATCGCCCCTACATTTGTAAATAATCAAACGGTCTAATGGATTTTATCGCAACATATAAAAGGTCATTGCTCGCGATACGAACTTGCAATCGTCCGACGAGAAATCGTGAACCCGAAGCCTTTAAACTATTAATCAAATAAAATAATTTCATCCACGGTTTAATTAATGAATTTTTATAAATATTCTCGAGTTGTTTCGTCAACTGACAACCATTATTATCCCTTCGACGCTTCTTGGCTCGTTGGCCACTAAGCCTTTTTTTTACATAACAAAGAAAACATAAATGTTTCCTTATTATAAATGTCGATCGCGTACATAAATTCGACAATCACGTACCAAGGATCGTTGGAGAGGTCGCATGGCTCGTGCTACGTTTCGAAATTATCTTCGACACATGTTTCCTTGCGTATTTCCACTCGCTACCAGAAAGGTGTCACGCTTAATTGCATCGAGTTTACACCGGTCGTTAAACTTCCTCGGGTTCTATCTGCGCGACGGTGCAAGAAATTGCCACGACAAATGGGGCTTGAGGGACTTCACAGTTGACATACAGTTAACATAATCAGGGAGATTTTAGAACTGTTCTTCAATCAAACACTCACGCTTGAAATTTCTTTTTCCATAGTAGAATTTTAGATTGAATCAAACGAATTGATCTAAATTTCTGTATCAAAGTCAAGAGTTAACAATTAATGACTAAACATTGAAAATTGAAGATTGAAGATTAAAACTCTATTATAAGCCATTAATGCAACGTCGAAATTGTAAGAATGGAAAATCAATCATACGGGCGAAAGAAACCGATGTCCAGCTGCCATTGTTAGCCATTGACTCCGTTTCTTTGGTTGCCACGTCATGAAAGCATATGGCATTTGAAATCGCGCATTATCAAAGACACAGCGAGGGCAAGGATGCGGCGAGACAAGACCGACAGAGATCAGGACAAGGGAATGAAAAAGATGCTGTTAGTCGGTTTTGTTGGTGTCAGAAAGAAGGTCCCCTGCTGAGAATTGCGCTCAAAGAAACCGACGTCGGCCATGCTGGCCCCTTTCGCTCGCGTCTGGCCAGCTGTCCATAAATCTTCGGCCTAGACAAAAGCAGGAAAAAATGGAGAGCATCAATTAAAGGCAGGGACTCAGGCCGGACTGATGACGCTTAAAAATTCGCCGATGAGGGCGTGTGCACCCTCTGGCGCCTCGGGGGCATAACCGCAATCGTTAGAGAGCGATGTGCACGTGTCTTCAAGATGTTCCATTCTCCAGATCACTGTATATCATTTTAATCACCGTGTAGAATTCTTCTGAACGCACGGATGAATACTTTCGACACTTTCTTCGTTGTTTTATTTTTTTTATCGCCCCTTTCTTTAGCGAAGGAATTCCAAAAGTAGGTAACGAGCGTTATAATTTTCCTTTCAAATGAAATCGTTTGACAAAAATAGCTCGGAAAATGGATTATAAACGGTATAGAAATCGTACCGCGGTTGTTGAATGTTTCTAGAATTGTTCGACCCAATAATGTCATTTTCATTCGCTATTAACACGATTTTTCTGTAGGAGGAGGGAAAATCATAATACGACCACTTTTATTCAGAAAGCAGAATTCATTATAACGGTAATGGGAAATCACGATAACCGGGGTTAATCAACTTTCCTAACAAAACGAAACAGACCGAGCGGCTTTGTGCCCTATTAAAAGTATTAAAATGCTTTCAAGTATTACGCGATCGTTCGAATAGGTAGCAGTATCGCTCCGTTCTCTCGTAAGTTATTGTACGCCACAGCAACGATAACGGCTTTATATAAGTGACAGCGGATTCATCGTTAAAAATGCTTCAAGGAACAATTCTAGTGGCTTCATTACTCGGCTACGAACAAGTTGCTCGTATCGACAAACTCGCGGATGACTGAAAAGGGGAAAAAGAATCAGGCCTGCCCGCTCGAATGGCCGTCCATTCACTTTTGAAAAAGTACATTGACTCGTTTCGAACGAAACTTGAAAGGGTGCCATTGAAATACGATTCCATTGTGTTGTCGAGATCTGTGGATGCTCGCTAGCACCGGCGGACCAGCTCGGTTTCGTTTCGTCCGAAGAAAGGGTTTGACGACGACGGTCAAGTCGTCGAAAATATCCTTCTTGCTACGAAACGCTGCGTTCGCTAAGAAATAGTTGAACGCGAGCATAGTCGTCGTCTTCGATGTACTTAATCCTCGCTGTTTCTTGACGACACGACGACGACTTTCGAGATCGATCAATTCGTCGAAAAAATTCTGAACGTTTCTCAACGAACACATCAAGGCCCTCCCGCTGCTTCTGATCCGATCTGATCAGATGGTGATAGCACCTGCTGACTGAGAGTCAACCACCTGGACTTGCTTTACCACGTGCATGATTAATAATTCTTGTCTGGCAAAGATAGCAACGGAATCGCGTGCGCCTAATTCATAGGTGAGACTTTTTGAATTATCGGCCTTTGTGCCTTGTCCAATGAGATGGAGACACTCGATCGAATCTGCTAACACAATCGAGATGGTTTCGTTTGTCACGTTCATATCGCGGACATGGTGCGAAGTGGAAAAATGATGTTGTTTCTCGTAACTATTAAATGTAATCGTGCATGTGATGTGCTAGACAACGGTCCCTTTTTTTACGCGAAAAATGTGTACTTGAAAGCCAAATTAACCCACATCCTGGTTTTTTAAAATTAAGTTATTATAAAAGGGATATGAAAAATGACTTATTCAATAAGATACAAAAATAATTGAACAAGTAATGATTAACTCAATAAATTAATCGAAATATTGAATTGATGAATGTGTAAAATATTTATAATATAACACATAATACTTGTTCATCTGGATAATGTATAAATATTCACAGAAATATATATAGATACATATTATATACGTCGATATTCACTTCTATACGACGTACAAGTTGTTTATAATTCGGGGTCTCGATTGATTTATGCCAAAACACATTTATAATGACGCGAAACGCTGTCATGGTTCTGCATAATATAATCGTATAAAAATTCCTCATTCCTGCAAACTCATTCCTGTAAGAACTCCATTAGGGACAAAAGCGAAGATACAACCATCTCTAATGACTTCTCTTTCTTCCTTTCTTTTCATTTTTGCACGAAAGTAGAAACGAATATTGTTATTTTTACTGATATATTTTCTCCTACGTTCCATGACTTATAAATGTTACGATTTTTATCTCAAACAACTAAGGGGAGAACATATATGAAAAGCAACAGTAGCGGCAAAGAAAGATGGTGCCGCGAACGATGGTGTCGCAGGAACTTTGGCGGCGTCGCGACGACAGGAAAATCCACTAGGCATAGGGGGCTCGGGCGGCAAATTGGGAAAACATGTCACCCCATAAGCTCAATCTTATTTCACTCGGGGCCCCGTTTTATCTCGACTGAGAGCCGCACCTGTAAACATCTAGCAGAGACAAAGGAGGAACTAAAACGTGCCAGAACGATTTCGTTTTAACGGTGAATTTATAGCGGCGCGTGATTTTCGCCCGGAAAGATTTCCGCGAGACCAACCACTCTCTCTTTCTTTCTATTTTTCTTTCTTTTTCCTTTGGTTCTCGGTGTTCCGCAACGGTGGAAATACTTTTCCCCGCCGATAACACGGAAACGAGACCGAACGAGATTGCAATAGCTTCGGTGAATGTGTGCATTATAAAGAAATAGCGTAATCTTCACCATCCCCGCCGAGAGAACAACTTCGCCACAGGGGCAACGACAAAAGGAAGGGGTGAGAGCAGCGCGAAATAGAAGTGGAAAGGGGAGGAAAAGAGGATAAAAAGTCGAGAGAGGAAAGAAGGATGACAAAAGTAAAGGGGGGAGGCAAGAATGAAGAAAGGTGAAAAGAAGTCGAAAAGGACGGGACGAGGTTACGCATTACGCGACATTCGGTTTACACGAGCAGCAACGTGCGCGTGCATCTGCGTGCACATGCACGACAGGAAAGCACGAGCCACACGTAAGATGACACAGGGGTGGCAGCGCGTGCGCGTGCACACGAACACAGAGAGGCACTAAACGTTAGTCGCGAGCATGCACTCGCGCCTGCACGTATATGTGTCTCTCTAAGAGCTAACCCTCAAGTGAGATATGGATCTTCCAGCTCGTTGAACATACAGAACAGAACGTTACGTTACGTTACGTTACACGCGGCGGGAAGGGGTTGCGCGAGTGAATGTAAACCGCAATGCCGCCCCGCAGCGTCCACTCGACGTTACTATTGATATGAACCACCTATCTCCGCCGTACTTCTGTTTCTGTTCACCTTTCCGCTCGTGTTGTCGAATCGTCAACGCGAACGTAGTGCCTCCTTTCTATGTACGTTCCCGAGTCGCGGAACTTTCGCGTCTATTGCATGTGGCTAAACGTTCTTTCTCGTCGAGGTGTCTCTGTTGTTTTAACGTACCTATAATCTTCTGCAGATCAAAAAATAAGGACGATTTTTATAAATTATTTGATAAAAAAAACCCCTTCTCTCTCTCTCTCTCTCTCTTCGTTCTTATTCTCAATGAACAATGGTAGAATGAAGCTTAAACGATGTGAATTACAAGAACGAAACTAATTAAGTATTTAGGCTTGGTAAATGATAAACAGTAATTGTCCGCTAATAGCGCAGATCCTGTACGGTTATATGCATAATTATGTACTACTCTATATATCTATACGTATAACAATAATAGGATGTTAGGTTACGTCACGCGTAATGGTTAGGGGTTACCCGAGTGAATGTGAACCGCAACGCTACCCCCATGATGTTCATGCGACGTTACTATTAATACGATGCAACGTTCGTTGTCTCGCTTGCTTTTCTATCGTAAAACTGAACGCGCCATGGTTTCTTCATGCTTGAAATTTGCGGGTTACCTTAGACACCGTTTTATCCCACGATCCGTTGGAAAAGGAAAGGGACGGGAGAAATAATATGGCCAAACTATTGTCCGCGAAAGAAATCGTTGGAAAGTCGTGCCATTAAAGATTCCGGGTCGGGGCATCGAGGAAATTCGATGAAATTAATAGCAACCGGCTGTTCTTGAATTATCGTATCGCGCTAGGTACTCGAGTGCCGCTGTAGGGATGAATTAAAGCTCCTTCCATCCCCTTTAAGCGTCAGACAAAGCCTGAAGTTTAAGCATGATTCGTCGGGCTACTCTGGTGAATACGCGATATAAATCAGCTTCATTATAGAAACTGCACCGGAAGGCACCTAAAAGAGAATCTCGTGATACGTAATACAGTAGTCAAATATAGTAGCTTCTGCGCTTCCTTCGCGGAAGAGTTCAATTAATTCGTAGCTATACACGGTCGCAGTGGGACAACTGGTTTATGTACGATTCAAAGTTTCACCAAAGGTGGAAATAGTATTCTATTTGCTAGCGAACTGCTATTGTACCAGTCAGCGAGTCTTCGATTTAGAGTTACAGATGAGTATAATTCGCTCAATAATTAATTTCTTAACGAGGGAATAGTTTGTTTTGGATATATTTCATTTTGTTTCTAAATAATATTACGTTTCCTCTTCAAAATTTCGCTTTCTATTTGAAGTTGCAATGAGAAACGAAAATACTCTTTTATTTCGTAATATACATAGCAGCGACTGGAAGCAGATTACTTTTGCTTATTTCTACAGCAAAATGTTAAAAGTACTTTTAATTAAATCGTTGGCTATTTAATATTCGTTATTGTATCGCTAACATATTGTGCTCCATTTCGTTTACGTTATAATGATTATCCGTGAAATCAATGCGTATTTTAATTTCGTGTAAGAGTAAAGGAGAATGTACATGGACGGAATGACTACATATATATAGCGCATTTAAAATATTTATTAGCGATTCAAGTATATATCCATTGAAATTTACAGCTCATTCACTGAACACTAATTTCATCAACCAATCCGGAAGTTTCGATTTTCAATATCAAAGTTCGCCACTGTATTAATTAATGAAGTACGTTGCGCTCGGTTTGCATGACATGATTGTTTGAACGAGTTGATATTTTTCTAGTTTCTGAGTTTTTCGAAAGGTAATCGAAAAAGGTGGAATTTATTTGGAACGCCGAATGAATGCGGTTCGATCTATTTCTGATGAGCTTGTTTCATATGCGCTACGAACATCAATGCTTTTTCGATTCGGAAAAAACAAAACATTTTTATAAAATTTATAACCAAAACGAATAGGAGTCGATAGAGCTTCGTGTTTCTGAGATTCGATGAATGCAGTCCGAAAATTGAGTAACCCGACATCAACAATCACGAATTGCCCGAATTTGAGTTTCATAGAACTCGATACAAGCAGGGTCCCGACTCATGAGTTCCTGTATACGCAGTCTGGAACACTGTTCAGACGACTACGGATACATATAACCTAGCTAGATAATAGTAACACTAGATTCATGAAGTCCGACAAACTGAGATGCCTATCATTCTAATGGTTCACGCTTAATATAGCATTTAGCTGATACGCACCAGTTTCAATTCCTGATGAGTTTATTAATAATTATAGGCACAGATAAGTACGTATGTGACTACGAATTCCAAAGTCGTTGACACCAAATCCAACAGGTCAACGGGGATTTTCATTGCCTTCCACAACTCGGAAATTCAATTTCAGTTCCATGTCTAACATGACGTAATCGAATATGAGGAAGCTTTGTTTTATGCATTCGAGGGAACGCAGTCGAAAATATAGAGACCAAAGTACGGGGACGGGTCAACGAATGTCGAGATAATCTGATTGAAACTGGGTCGTAGAATTTAAGTCGCGTAACTAGTCACAAATAAATGAAATCAGGTCTCAGCTGTCATCGCGATCAAGGACTCGGTTTTGTTGTAATTTACCACTGAGACAGTTAGCCGCGGAACGGTAGAACTTTGGTAGAGCGATTAATCTGATAACGATAACGATGTTACCGATGATGTAGCGGAGTCATGCAGCACCGAACAATCGTTTTGCAAACACTGTGACGTAATCCCGTTCTAGAAACTGATCCCGCGGGAACTGGTGAATCTATTCGACCGGGGGACGACGGTGAGCACACGTTATGCAACGTAGCTCACCTCATTCGTCGTGCAACCGTTCATTGTGCCAGAGGAAATAAACAGCACCCTCCCCCACAACGAGGAAATAATCTCCCTGATAAGCCGATCCGCACGACCGAAACTTGATTTTCATCTTAACACGTGCTTTATATCGACACGCTCCTTTCACTAATTTTCTGCCTTAAACAAATCAATTGTTTAAACAAATCACTTTTCTGTTCTTACATTATTTTTATTTTTTTAAATTATCTGTTTTGTTTTCTTTCTTTGCTTTAATGATTCAGAAGTATAAGGCAAATATTTTATGACAAATATAAGTTTCCAGGTTTCAAGCAAAACGTTTTTTGTGTCGGGGTTGGTTTTGTGCGCGACTGTGCGTCCATATACCGTGTCTCTCTAGAGACAATCGAAAACTTAACGCGAAGAATCGCACGCTGGCTGAAAGTTTAAATTTGTTCATTCCAAGAAAAGGGAACACAAAGCATGGTAGAGATACAGAGATATAGCGTTATTTAGAAACACCAACAAAAATAAAATGATACGCGATACGAATTGGAAGAATTTATTCTGTCGAAGGAACACTGTTGGTTAATTCGAATCTTTTCAGTCGAATAGTCGTTGCTAGCTCTTTGAGAACTATGTTCTAGTGGCCAGGTACCGATCGATGAATATATCCTTTTGTCAATACGTCATTCCCAAGCAGGAGTATAATCTCATTTTCCTAAATTCACCAGAGGAGACCCACATGACGCAACATAATTGTCGTCATAGCAGCATACCAATTTGATGGCAACAATGATACTTGCGATTATGAAAGATAGTCAATTAAGCAGTTCGTATTCAATCATTGTATTGACTTTTAATTTCGTTAATCCGAGATTGGAATATTTTTGCGAGATATTGCATTCTTCATTATCTTTGTTTCAGTTGTTTGTTTGTTATTTATTTTCTGGATCTTCTTGTATTATGATACTAATATCTTTAATGGAATTTTACAAGTTACCAATATTAATACATCCTCTTTCGTAATAGTGAAAAGGTTAGTAACAATAGCTAAATTTAACAAATAGATTTGGCAAATTACAAATCACCTCAAGTATAGTTGGTTTACGATGTAGCGTCAAGAAAATTATATATACATGTTAACTCTAATTGCTATTTAAATATAAGAAAAAGTTTTATCGTATGATAAAATAATCAAAGTAACTAATCGAGAATTAAGAGAGAGTCGACGTGGCATCGGGATTTGCGAGACAAAACCGAGTGGAGTTCACTCCAGAGGGAAAAGCGAACTCTTAAACGTCGGCTCGTTATGCGAAAACACAAAGCTCTATTATAGGCTGGCAGAGTCAAAGCGACATTACGTATAACACAATCGGATTGTCATGCCTTGACGATTCGAAAGAGGCCCGCACGACGAGACGCAACAGCGACTGTGCCGTTGCTGTTTCAGTGTCGCCGCAAATCAGTCGTTATCGATAACGATAACGACATTCGTGACGGTGATGCACATTTGGCCATCCAACAGTCAATTGTTCCCCAAACGACGCAATCTTGGTCCAGAGAACGCGATACCGATTACTATGATCAACCTGGAACGAGGTGGGCACTAGCCCATGAAATTCAGACGGAATGATTTCAATTATCCAAATGAACATCTATATTAAGCTCCCGCGGCCTAATGAATGCCATCTTGCTCGCGCGCTCTACGAACGCATTGAAACTCTATCAAAGATATTGGCCGACGGTTCGCATCGTTGGTCTTTCTCTTCCTGAGAGAATCCTGAGCCGTTTTTCAATGAACACGTCGATGAGACTTTTCACTCGACTTGTCAGAAGTTTAATTCTGCAAGGTGGAAGAACCAAACGAACAAGAGGAACCATGGAACGGGGCTATGAGGATGCACGGGGTGGGTGTCTTCCAGAAAGAAGAACATTGAAAATCTCTTATTCTTCTCGCGATCGAAGCCCACGGTAAGTCTACATCTTTGCCAGTGGACATATACGAGTAAACAAGCTTTCTGCCTGTAGAAATGAACAGAAGAGAAGACACAGAAAGGGCTCTACCAACAAAAAGTTAATTAGGGAATCATCCCGAGCAAAGAAACCGCACCAAAATTTCTTTCTTATACCATCTTCTTGTTTCTCCCGTTTGTTTTTCTCACGTTCGGCGGATCGGTCTCCTCGATTTCGATGCCAATTCCATCCTACCTGGCTAATAATGTGGCTTCTTGTCCCTCGCCACGTACGAATGCAAATTATTGCTCCCGGTGGCCAATGAGGCTTCGGCTGCCGATGCGCATTCTGATCGAATCATCCGTCGGTATGATCATTGTCTTGATCGTGATGCAACGAGTGCACATGCCAAATAACACCTAATAATGATCGGAGATGCGTTGAATAAATAATATCGATAACGTTGAATATATGCGTTCCTTCAAGAGTGAAAGAAAATAAAATAGCGTCAAATTTAAAATTGATTCTTTCTGTTGGTACAATCTCGTTGAAAGCTATTCTTTGGGAAGGTCTGTTTTAGCGATTCGCAGACGAACAAGTTAATACGAAAATCGATGAAATTCCGTTAGAAAGGTATAGTGGAGAACTGAATTCGCGTTCCAGGTTAGTTTTAATGGCCATTGTAGAATCGTGGCGAAAGGTGTCAGGTCATAGCGGGAAGAAGGGGGCTGAAAGAGGACGAGTCAGTATGCGAGGATACACACGTCTGCCCTGGGTGCATCGTCCTACGCGCGCTCGATCCCAGATAGGCACGCACGCGTTTTACCAAGAGATTGATTAGAAGCGTTGTCTCTATTTGAATCGTGAATCCATTCTCAAAGACAAATGAGCGTCGCGTCATTTACGTGAACGAACCACCCATGGTTGCACAGCTGGCCACCTTCCTCCATCACGGATATTAATACGCGAGTATACGTCATTTCGCTGCGTGGTTCAGCAATGTTTATCGTCCTTGCAGATCGATCATGCATCACGACAGTACACCAAATTGCTCTATGATCTCGCGGCCGTTCTGATTCGGGCCTGGCAACCATCAACTAGTCGTCGTTGTTATCGTTTTGCACCAGTCATTTCGTTTTTTATTACGTCCCTCGTAGTTTTATATATTTCAAATTTTTATTCTTGATTCAAAGAACGAAAGTACCGTTTTGAAATATTCGCAAACGATTTCCTATTAACACAACCTGCTATGAAAACGTAACATTTTTCCCTCTATTTACGCTTTTCCTAAAAATGATTCGCATTTCGAAATAAAGACCTATCCATTCGAAACGTATCGAGGTTTCAGTCGACCGAATTCCACCGAAACACGGCGCATAATCAGTAAGGCGCGTGTAGCGAGACATCTATATCATGTCGCGTTTCGAGGCCTGGCCATGGATTAGACTCGGTGGTCCTGGCACTCGACTGCGAGAAGATATGTGTGTGACCCAGCTGTGATTCTCATTGAGCGCGTTCATCAATCATTTAAATGTAACACACGGTCTGATATCGGGCACCCCTTTCCTGCCTGGAGGCTAACCAAGCTCTCGGCTCACTTTGTCTTGACATCTGTCAAATCGTGGCCCGCCACGGCAGCGTTCTCTATTGTTCCTTTTTCTCTGTCGGATCAACCCTTTCCCTACCTTCTTCTCTCTTTCTCCATTCTCTCTTCCCTTTTCTCTGAGCTCGTGCATAATTTCGTATGCTCTCCTAAATAAGTCTGCTCGGACAACCATTACCATTGATACCGACGAGCTTCAACCCTGCCTTTCTTTCTCTCCTTTTTCGTCGTTTCGGACCCCTTCTTCTCCATTTGTTAGGTCGTGGGCGAAGCTTGCGTTCCGTTGAACGATGGAACGTGGAGCGCAATGGGCGCGAACCCCACCCTTTGCCTGTACGCTCGGGTGTCGTATACATGCTCGCGGCCGGAACAGGTTCGTGAAATATGAAGACTTTAATCAAACGGGCGACAGAAGAAGAGCGGCCCGCTCGAAACGAAACCGTAGCGATGCGTACAATGAAAAATTAACGATCGCTCGCTGGTATGTGCGCCGCGCGGCTTATCAACTGTTTCGCGGACGCCCGCTACCAGTTAGGTAATAACTTGATAGCGCTACGCTTCTTGTTTGGTCAACCGACCGGTTGTTTTCCGAATCGTTTCATTCACAGTGAACCATTTTACACAACCACTGGAGTTTCCTTTTGAGGCGAATGTCACGCGAAAAATCGGCAAACTTTAATGCACGAAATTTTCATTGCTTTTTTGTAGTATGTTATTTTCTTAAGCGAACTAAAACAATTCTGACTGGCAATTTGCGAGAGAATGTTGCGGCCAGGAGAGTTAAGTTAATGAGAAAATGTTGAAAATCGGATGACTCAATGCGGATAAAATATAATTATAAGTTGTGACCTGTCAGGCAAGTTTTCATAAAACCGAGTTAAGGAGAAGAAATAGTAACACGCAGAAGAAGACGCCAAAGTCATGCGGAAACGGATCTTCAAATATTAAAGTCCAACTTGTACCAGTTTTCATTATGTCTACTCGCGCATCTTCTTCAACTTCAAGTCCAACAATCCTAATACTTGCTATTAAGCTAATTTACTTTATAAACTTTATAAAGTTCCCCATTTCCCCTGACTGACGACGATGGTCGCTATTTTGGTTAGCCAAAATGTCGTATATTTTTATTAACCTGCTGTCTTAAAGAATATAAACATACTGGGAGGAAAATAATGGAACTGCGGAACGGCGAGATGAATGAAAAATTAAAGAGGCGGAATCCCCGGTCGTCTGTTCTGCATTCGAGACACGCTTTCTCTATCGAGCAGTCGGTACGCTATATTTCTCAGCAGTTCATTATGCATTAAATATTCGACAAATTATATCGTGGCGTTCAAGCTATCCGGCGACAATTCGTTTACGCGATCGCATCCCGTTCTACGTTGGCATAAACTAAATCCACCGTCAGCCTTTGATAAGTCAAACCACTGGGCAAACATGAAGCAGAGGCGGTGCAGAGGTTGACAGGATCACCTACATCTAGCTTCTCTCAGTTGGGAATCTGGTTAAAGCCGTCTGAGTCGGTGCCAGATTGTGATCGAGATGATTGGGCAAATGGAAACGCCGATTCTACGAAAATTGATGGAATATTCGCTTACATCGTTGCTAAATGTTGTTTCGATGAGTGGTTGTTATAAAGTGATTGTTATAAATCGTGTTACTTTTTAGTTGGAATTAACTTTCGCTGGTTTTTATTGAACGAGGTTACAGGTAGAAGAAAAATTTCTCATCTCGTACAGTGGCGATTTCCCTAGAGAATGCTTCTCGTAAGAAGACACGATAAATTCATTGAAAAACGATAAAAGTTTTGTAATCTTCGTATTATCGCACATACGCGAGAGTAGGATGTTCACGGGTGGTTAATAAACCGGCTGTTCGAACGTAAAAGTACGGGAAATCAATTACCTCGCCACCTTAACCTCAGAAATCCAAGCCAACCGCAATTTTTCTCTTTCCACTTTCAGTGATTGCCAAAGAGATTTAGAGCTGCGCCTGAAGTCGTGTTCGTTTAGAGTGAAAGTGTAGCTGCGAGATCGAGTACGAAATTCATTCCGCCGTCTATGTGCTACGTATACCTGTTTATACTTAATACATATGCTGTTTTCACAGTTATTATATCTCGGTAGAATTTTTCACTTTTATCTACGATGTACGTAACGTAGAAATTGAAAAATGTATAGCGACTTAATAAACAAATTTAAAAGTTCGAGCATTCATATTTAAAAATTAGAGGATTTAATAAAAACATGAACTTTTGTTGGAACAACTCGATGTAGTTCCACATTGAAAATCGAAACCCAACACGCGCAATCGTACCAATGAAATCTGTAAGTACTGCGCTCGACGTAAAGATCGTTTCTGTTCCCTTCAATGCAACATCCGCACAGACTTTCGCAGAAATATCGAACCGTGTATTTGATCAGTCGATGCCTTAGGGAAATTACCAAGCCGCGCTAAGGAAATCCTTCTCGCGACTGACGTCCAACAATTTCTGCGCCAATTGCGGAGCATTCTTAACGCGTCTGCTGCGTCAATCGCCATCGCGCAATCCTGGATCTGCAATTGCTTTGACGTCGTTAAAGCGACGCAGACGATTGTATAAAATCGTAAATATGATTAAAGGAGGAAGCGAGGATTTATATATCGTGCGTTGATTTTATCTTGCTACGATTTACGCTAACGTTCATGACGGGTATACACGATGAAAATTTATAGCAAAAGTTGTTACGATTTTGAAAAACACGTTAAGTTATTTGTTAAATAACTTAACAAAGAGAAGTGATCGAAAGCACAAAATAAAAAAGAAGTAAATGAAAGAGACACGATTGACATAGGGGTTTAATTATCACGATCGATCGAATAATCCCTTAATCGGATGGGCGTGGACACATCGATCCGCCGAACAAAGAAAAGGACTTTCCTAACAAGCGAACAACGAGGGGATGTTTTTGCGTGGTATTCAAGTCGGCTTACGGTTAGCATATAAATTGGGGTAAACACGACGGAATCGCGATCGTCGTTGGGTATGTCGTACCTCTGACGGTTCGACGGATCGGCAATCCAAAGGAGGAGGAGGAGAAGGTTTCAGACGAGAGTTGACGAGGATCGGCTGACGAAACAATGGCTAACCCTAAAATCGGCTGAGCTTAATCCAAGATGCTCCGTCGTATCGTCGCGTCTCGATGCTTGATTAACACGGTCCATTTGATCGGTAAATTGGGAAAGCAGAATCAACGAAGCAGCCCGGCGGACTGCTTTTCGGTCAGCTCCATTACGTTTACGTGTACCTACAACCAGGGTTTTTATTTCGGACTTTTTCCACCGGCAATATGTAGCCTCTATTTTAATAAAGCGAAGAGGATCGCGATGGGATTACCCCCCCACTCTTTTTCCCTCCTTTCACCCCGCATAGCTCTTTTCGCCGTGCTACAAAAGCTGCATTTTATGTATGAGTTTTATCGATCGGACAGGGTTATCTTTGATCGTTGTTTAAAGCTATAATCACGTTACACACAGGGAGGAGGAAGTACTCTATCTGTGGTAGTAGTGAACGATAGTGGTGGTGGAATGCAATAAAATTCTGCGCGGCGCGAAATTTTCAGTGAACGCGCTATCGACGGTAATGATCGTCGATGTTTTTCGCAAGCCTCGCGAAATTCGACCGAGAGAATAAAATATTCAAGGGCCACGAGCAACGAGTTAGGCGGGTAAGGGATGAGTTTGGAGAGGTGGAGAAGGGCACGAAACGAAAATAACGAGAACGGTAGAGCGGACTGGCGCGCCATGCCGCCGCGTTCGCCGCCGCTTTTACGCCAGGATTTACATACAATTGGTCGATTCGAGCTTCAGCGTTAAACGCTGAACAAATTCCGCTTTTAATCAACCATTTGATCGAATCACCGGAGAATTTCGCCGCACTAATTCACTGTCGTGCGCGTCCTTCCAGATTCCGGGCCAGGAGTCGGTCGACCTTCGAATCACGACGTTGGAACGTTTTGATCTAGCCCGCTATTCGGAAACTCCTGATGGAGTGGAGGAGTAAGGGTAGCGAAAGGATAGGATAAGGGACAGGAGAGGGTTCGATTAGGATCCAAAGCTGCAGAGGATCGTAATGAAAGCAGGAAACGGGGGCTGGAGCAACGTCAAGAATCGGAAGGGTGGTTAGTTCTGAGATTATACGAGTTTCCCCGGCACCGTAGTCTTCCACAAACCTTCCTAAAACCTCCTACCGGGCCAGTATTTTGTTCTCTACCCAGCATTAACGATTCTCAGCTCGGAAAATGTGTAACGTAAATTTCATCAACGAATATGCTTTTGCTTGTGAGGGAACAAAAAAAGAAACGAGAGGAAAATACAGAATATTAGCGATATCGATGTGAATCGTTCTCTCTCTCTCTCTCTCTCTCTATCTCTATCTCTCTCTTTTTCTTTCTGTCTTCTTTTTCATTCATGGTATATAGGAAAACTGTGAGAGAAACAGATTTTCATTTTTCTTTTCATACAATTTGAATCTAGCTTTAAAGATACGAGGCTTTCGAAAAATTAAAGCATTGCTAAAATTGCTTTTATACACGGCGTGAAATGGGATTAAACCAACAATCAAATTATTTCTATTTCATTTATCAGGTTAACATCGTTTGTATTTCAATCTCCCCATGATTTCTAGCTACATTAGAAGGGAGCAACGTTTATCCCGTGATCGAACGCTGACGAAATGCATGCGAGGCAAATCGCAATAAATAAGCGTCGGCCTAAGGAGATTCCATCGGGAGAAGACCGGTTCACCGCACCGCCAAAGAATGCTCCATCAAAGCGCAATTAAACCGCCGGGGGCTACGCGGATTATATAAAGCCGAGTTATTGGCTTTATTGGAAATTCGGTTGGAAGCGAGTCTTTTCGGAGCAATCGGCTGCTTTTCTTCCCGTCCCGGTTCGCTACACTCCGAAAGCGTTATGCGTCGTTTAAGCGATGCCCTGGCATGAAAGCTCCCCGCTACTTCCTTTCATCGCGAAATTGCTCGTGATTAAAGATAATTGCCACGCCATCGTTCGCTCAGGTGAACCACGCTCGACCGCGATCAACGACAACGCTCTTGTTAAACGTTTTTTGATCAGCTACGCGTAGATAACGTATTCTGTAGCTCTACTATCGCGCTTTGTTATCTTGTTTTACAGCGACGACTAATGCAACCTTTCTTTACAAACCGCGGCGGTATAATCGCTCGATAATCCCTCTCATTCGTCCTACACGACTAGTTTAATTAATAGAAAAGAAGTAGTAGTTATACCAGGAGAAAGGTTAAACGCAGAAGTTCGATTGAGAAACTTTGAAGTTGGAGCCTCGTATTTACTCAAGGTTCGTTTCTTCGGAAACAAAAGTTGTTTCGTATCTTCTTATTTCGTGTTTTGTCGTGATTGCGGATCGAAGAGATTGTAAATTTTATTGCTTGTTCAATCGTAACTGCTGGATATTTGTAATAAGATTCGTCTATTTAATCTGTGGAGGCTGGAAGTTGGAGTTGAAAGTTACAATATCGTGAACTCTATGGCAAAACGCACGGTCGTATACGTATACGAGGATCACGGTATCAAATGAAGAATTTCAGTTCTTCATTCCATCATGACAAATCTGAAGCATATTTTTTCACCAGGAACTCTACGAACATTCGCACATTCGTGTTCGTGTACGATTTGACCTGGGAATAGATGATTCTCGTGGAAATTCCTAAAGCGTCTCCGGCCAAACCGATAAATTTGGAACTACCCAAATGGATTCTGCGAGCGGCACGCAATCTAGCGCCGCCTAAGCCGGACCTTCGTCCAGGATTTAGTTATGAGATTAGAACTTTGGCAAGTCGAGTGATTATCGCATCGTTTTCTTTTATTGTTACATCCAATTCTGCAGAGATAATTTATGTCTAACGGAGTTCACGAATTCTATCGCTTACGAAACGGCAAACCGACGGACTTAAACTATCAACGAAGAAGGAGCAAAAGAAAAATTGATGGCCAACCAAAGCGACTAAATAATCGAGCTGAATTTCTCTGCTACGTTTCTATCTTATTTTCTCATTTTCTATCTTGCCAGTTGTACAGCTGTTATTTCTTTCCCTATCATATTTGTTTCACGATGTGTATGTAACATGTGCATTGTTGAACGCATTCTCGTTATGCGTGATGGGTATTAAGGCTTGTCTTAATTATCTTTTGTACGAATAGGAAAACGTTTCATAAAGTATGTATTTTCTGAACATAGTGATATAAGGGTTTAATATTCATTTACTAGGAAGCTACCATTCTTGCAGCTCCCATTGTAGAGCATACTGCATTTAAAACTTCCACTTTCACCGTCCAACAGTAAAGTGTTTTACTTCCAGTCCTCCTTTATAATTCTTGGATACGAGGACGATCCTGAAATTTCCATTGTTGTCCGTCCTTGTCCGCCGGTTTCAACTTTCTACGAAAGCAACTACTCGATACACCGACTTAGCGAAACAAACTCGAGAGATTCCTTCCCATCATGCTCAGCCGTTGTACTTTATTAAATCAGCCGGTTTCCCTGGAATTTGTTTAATTTCGCAAAAACGTTCGAGAGTTTGACGAAAAGTTCTCTCTGGCGGAAGAACCAATTACGTATCAAGATTACCATGGAGAACAAATTAGATCCCCTAATAATTAGATTGGAGACAGCAATATCGGGAAGTTGCGCGCGAGACACTGAAATCCCTTGAATAATTTCTTGCCTTCTTCCTTATAATTATTTCATCCCGGAGACGGATGACAGAGGAAAACCGTGTAGAGAACTCGGTGACAGGCGGCGCTCTCACGATCGAAGAATTATATACACGATAAAGTTCTACGTGTACTGTCATTCGATGAAATATCGTACGCGTTCACATGGACACACCATCCCATCGGTTGGAATCGCAGTATGTATACAGATTTCGCGACGGCACGTTGCCCGTGACAGCTTAGCCTATTTCGAAGATGACAAAGTGGTTATCTATATTCTTGTCCGGCCGCGTCGAGTGGCCATTAGTCTTCAATCAAACTGACCTGGAATAAAATCCAATGTACCAAGTATAATGAATTATGACATTTCGATGTCGATAAGATCGAACAACCAGATAAACTGCTACAACTGACTCTGTTTTGTTAGTAATATCATAAGTTGAGAAAATAATAAATTAACCCAGAGTTTCGGCTACGAAATCTAAACTAACGTGACAAGTATTTATTTTGTCCACAATACCAACATCTTCTCTTTACATAGCACAAGTATGTATATACTGTATTTATCTTTTCCTTGTATGTAAGGAAACGTAAGAGGAAATGCTCTTTGTAATGATAATAAGAGTAGCGTTTACGTTCAAGAAAAATTCGTTAAGAGGAAAATTATTCGACCCTCCTCTTTGTCGCGAGACCTTTGTCAAAACAAAATCGATCCCTCGGGGAGATTTAATATCAGAGAAAGTGAGGGGAAAGCGTCGTGAGACTATCAAAGCTCACCTACGCCATTCAAAGAATCGTGGCAAATCGTCGTCCGTCTACTCGTACCTACCAATCCTTTCCCGCAGTCCCTATTGATTATAACGTTGTTCGAGGAAATCGCGGGCCGATCGTCGCGTCCATGCGATCTACGAAGAGGGGGCTCAGGAGCTTGTAACGGCCGCGCATATGTACATATTGTTTGAGGGCAAAGGACGCTAGAGACATGTCAGAGCCTAGTTAGGCGGACAGGCGATTCAGCCAGACAGCGTCTAATTATTATAGAGGGAGGCGAATGAAGGAGAACCGGCTGCGTGGCACGATGTCGATCCTTCACGTGTGTCCTCGTGATTGCACGTCGCGCTATTGCCTTGTAATCTCAGCTCTCCACTCGACGCACCCTTCCACCCAGCCTCTACGATTTTACGCCCTGACATCGCGTCCCTCCGACAGCCTCTCCCATTTCTGTCATCGATTGCCGATTACATCGGACTCCGATACATCGTCACCTGCCTGTGTCGATTTCGATGCGTCTGCACCTGTTGTAAGTATCTTTCTTCTCATTTTCTCTCCTTCCTTTTGTATTTCTGCTTGTTTCTTCCGTATTTCTTTGACGAGAAAAGATTACGCGATCGATAATATACGATGTCTCTCTGTAATTTGTTTCTGCGGTAATTAAAAGACTCGTTCGGAAAAGTTACTGCTAATATTTTGTAGGGTTAATTAGCCAATAGACACATCCTATATTAATATTTTTAAACTCAATTCGATATATCGATGCGTCTTATAAGATCATTCTTTACGTATTCATTACATCATCCGCATGTTTTCATCGTCTATTATCGTATGCATTCTATCGGCTATCGATTGGTTGTAAATTCAAGTGTCATCAGTCATGAATTTCGAGCCCATTTCCCATTACCATCACTCGCTATCGATCATAGGAAATGTTCCAATATCTGATCAATTACTAAACACCGTCGAATGTTATACCAAGTTTAGAAATTGGAATATTGTACCGTTCACAGTAATCCTATTTTGATCGATATTATCTAAAATTAAACGATTCTATCTCTCTCTCTCTCTCTCTCTCTCTCTCTCTCTCTCTCTCTCTCTCTTTCGGGTTCGAAAAATCACATGTTTAGAGTCGGGTACGAAGAAAATATTTTTCAATCAACGTCAGTCTGTCTCATCGATAATCCTATTTTATTCGGGTACCGTTGGAACTAGTAAATTATTAACCGAAAATGAATCGTTACGGATGGGAGTTGGAAATGCTTGTTACGAAGTGCGAGCTTGGTCGCTGGATCGAAATCTTCACCATTTCGTAGATGAGTTGGTAATTAAAAGCTCGAAGGATAATTAAGGACATCGTCAGTGTCAATTTTCCGGTAATGAGGAGCGAGAATGCAAATTAAAAATTAAAACGTCGATGTCCCGATACGCGTCTCCTCTCGCGTATTTATAATGCGCAAACGCCGCCGTTAATTATTTATTTGAGACTCATTAGCGGTCGTAGGGTCGCAGACACAAATTTTTTCGGTCACGCTTATATCGTAACGCGGAAACGTTATTCAATCCTGTTCATTATTGATCCCAATTTTTTTTCTTTTTATTTCCAAACCAAACCATTTTGTTTGTTCCCAGATCGTTTATTTATACTGCAGTCGACATCCCGTTGATTTCTTTGGGATGTAATCTTCGAAAACAATAAGTTTTTCAAAAAGCATGTTGTAAAAAATTCCGTTAGAAAAGATTTCATTTCGTTGGAAAGGAATTCAATTTTTCCTTGAATCGACTGGAAAAACGTGGTTCGAGCAGTCCTTTCCTATGGTAAAGATTCTGATGTTTCTATAAAGTATACTTGAAAGTTCGATGGCGTTTATTATATTAAGGAAACCGATGTGGCCCGCCGCAGTTTTTAATTTTTAACTCTTTCATAATTGAAAGACCAGACCTGCGGCACGGTTCCTATCATTAAAAAAGTTTCTCATCCACCATCTGCGCGTTTCACTTCGTCTTCATATTTTATTCTTTATAACAGCATAAGCTACTTGGCGAAAGAACCACTTTATATTCGTTGAAATTAGTTGCTCCAAGTATATCCTATTTCTCATTCACCGTCATATCTGTGATCACGGAATGGGGGGACAAAAGACAAACGCATTTTATATGATTTTTTATTGCTTTTGCGATAAACTGAAACAACATATTAAATAATTTACATCTGTCTCTTTCTTTTCGTTGCACGTTTAATTTCGCATTATGATTCTAAAAAATATAAGAACTTCATTCAGATATTTCAAAATATATTCTAAAAATATTATGTGTATCCTTCAATTTTCATGAACATGTTTTTATTATATTCTGGCTGTAATAATAAAATTTGTTCCTAAAGGGATTGTAAGGCTTGAAATCACGAGTCTTTTACACGCCCGTTTAAGAATTTCGGCACGATTCTTCTCGCGTGCGAACACTAGCGAACGTAAATGGATCAACGTTGTTTAAAAGCGCATTGGAACGTAATGTTACGATGTTGCGCGTTATTAAGAACTGCATTTGCCGATGACGTACATTGCACTGCGACAATATTTGATCCCAAAACTCCTGGAATTGATATGTGCTTCCGAAACGTAACCATCGTTATTTGTACGTGTTTATCGCGATAGATTCGTGAACTAGAAAATTCTACGCTCAAATGGTGCTGTCATGAAAACGAATGTCTTTAACACACATTGAACACTTTCATTGAGGTTTGATGCGTGTGAGAAGAAAACAAATATATGTGGCGGCACTCGACAGCAATCTTTTCCAACGGTTTCTGTCCCATGGCTCGCTACACAAAGACCCTATCCTTCGGTAAGATGATTACCAAATGTCGAGGCATTCCGCACAGAACATTTTTCAGCTACTCTAAGGATCCGCTATAAACCTTGCGATTTTTAGCGAAGGTCCTCCAAACAAATGAACAATCTGTGTTTTAGCTTTATTATTACCTACTACGGTAAGATACGGGAAACCTGCTTTTTCTCACGCACGATGCTTCCTGCTGACAACTTTCTCTCAAGGGTGGTTCTTCTTCAACCGCCAACGCACAAACTAACCAATCCGATGACCACACATCCGTAGACACACCCCGTCATAATTTTCCTCCGCAGCATCATCGTAGCAAAAAGTCAGTCGTGAGACACCGTTCAAGTACGACAGCCCACTAGAACTCCGCGATACATCTCGTGCAATCATCGCGCGAAAGTGCTCCGCACACTTCGCACAATCGTTAGCAGTGGTCGCGAGTTTCACTCGAGTGTATGTATATCAGTATTTGTTGAAATAAACTGTTAAATATATCTGAGTGTTTCTTTGGCATATATCACGACCCATTCACTTCAAATTGGTGAGCCCGACGTGATATAAAGTGAAGGAGGTGACCGTGATAGTGCCACCGAGATTTTAATTACTGTTTCTTTTTTTTTTTGCGTTTGTGTAAAATGACGAGTAATCCAGCCGTTGCAGCCAATCTGCTGGCCCGCGTGCCTCCAGTTATGCCCAAAAGTATAAGGCTATGGTTCAGTATACTGGAAGAGCAAATGGAGGCAGCAGATATAATAGACGTAGAAGTGCAGAGCCCTCGTTGGCTGCCTCGAGCCTCAATACTTGGAGCAGATCGAGGACGTATATATGCCCCTCCCAGCCGATGGATGGTACGATAAGCTTAAGGCCGAGCTAACGCGCGTCCTTGTGGAATTAGACGACGAAAAATTTAAAGACTAGTGGAAAAGGAAGAGATCGGTGACAGGAAACCGTCGAAATTTTACCACGATCTCAGAAGACTCGCCGGTCCTCTGGTATCGGACCATCCTCACCCCCTAGAAGAACCGCCTACCAGCGCGGGTCAGGCACTTCCTGGCTAGGGTCGACGGCGACGATGTAGGGAGAATGTTGCGGATAACCGACGAGGTATATGAAGACTACCCAGATAACTACCAGCGCGCGCCTCGACTGGTACCCGTCGCCGAGCAGCCGGTACAACCTGCGGCAGCAGGCGAACCTTGGCTCTCCTTCGTCAGCGCCCTGAGTGAACAGATAACCCAACTACGGGTGGAAGTGCGCGCGTCGAAATGCGATCATCGTTTTTGGCGGTGATCCGACCCGAGGAGACGTAACAGGCCGAGATCGAGAGAAAGATCGGGAAACCCCGATTTTTGCTATTACCATCGAACGTTCGGGGACCGTGCACATAAGTGCCAGTCTCCTTGCAAATGGATGCAGGGAAACGGGACCAGCCGTCCGTAAAGGCGGCAGACGACGACGGCCTGGGATCCCGCCGCATTTTCGTTACTGATAAAGCGACGCTGACTTCTTTCCTTGTAGACACCGGCGCCGACATAAGTGTTTATCCCTGCAGCAAAATACGTCAACTCACGAACAAATGTGAGTACGAGCTGTTCGCGGTCATCGGGACGCGGTCTCAACATACGGCACCATCGCCGTCACCCTCGACCTGTCCCTTAGAAGAGCGTTCACATGGCAATTCGTGATAGCTGACGTTCAATGACCTATAATCGGCGTGGATTTTCTGAGTCATTATGAGTTGCTCGTGGACCCGCGAAATAAGCGACTCATCGACACGACGACTCAATTATCATCATGGGGATACACTGATACGACGAACGGAGTGTCTATAAGAACTATAATCGGTGAATCGGTCTACCATCGATTCTTGGCGGAATTCCCGGACCTAACTCGTCCACCCGTTTTCGGACGAGAGAAGATATGACACGGGGTGGTACACCACATCGAAACCACACCAGGCCCACCCGTCTACAGCAAACCACGCCGCCTCGCACCTGATCGCCTCAAAGAAGTTAAGGAGGAGTTTCAAGCTATGATCGAGCAAGGAGTGATGCGGCCATCGAAAAATCCATGGGCATCATCCCTGCACGTTGTACCGAAAAAGTACGGAAGCCTGCGACTATGTGGCGACTACCGCGCGTTAAACGCCCGTAGCATACCCGACAGGTATTCCCCACCCCATATTCGGAGACTTTGCCCAGCATCTACACGGTACGCGAATATTTTCGAAAATCGATCTCGTCTGCGCTTACCATTAAATCCCGATCGTACCCGAAATCGTACAGAAAACCGCGATCATGACACCTTTCGGGCTTTTCGAAGCAGCCAACATGATGTTCGGGCTTCGAAATACCGCTCAAACGTGTCAAAGATTCGTCGACGAGATAACACGCGGTTTAGATTTCGCTTACGTGTACATAGACGATTTCTTAATAGCCTCGAAAACCGAAAAACAACACCGCGAGCACTTGCGGATTTTGTTTGAACGTTTAAATAAGAACGGCGTAGTGATCAACCTTGCAAAATGTGAATTCGGTGTGAATGAAATCACATTTTTGGGACACACCGTAAACGCAAACGGAACAAAACCGTTAGCCGAGCGCGTTAACGCCATTGCTGAAGTACCGCTCCCTGCAACCGTAAAAACATTATGCAGGTAACTCGGTATGATTAACTTCTATCGACGTTTCATACCGGGAACTGCAAACATTTTTCAACCTCTAAATGACCTATTGAAAGGGACAAAAAAAGGCAACGCGCCCATCGAGTGGTCGAAACAATCCGAAATTAGTTTTCGCGAGTCGAAACGCGCCTTCGCTAACGCCACGATGTTGGCGCACCCGATACCTGGAACGCCCATTAGCCTCGCGATAGACGCATCCAGCTACGCACTAGGAGCGGTCCTGCAGCAATTCGTTAACGGCACTTGGCAGCCGTTGGGTTTTCTTACCAATTCCTTGAACTCTGCACAGCGAAAGTATAGCGCGTACGATCGCTAGCTACTCGCTAAGTTCATCGAGGTCAGGTGATTTCGACACGCCATAGAAAGGAGAAATTTCACAATCTTTACAGATCATAAACCCCTTACATATGCGTTCAACCAAAACCCCGACAAATGTTCGCCGCAGTAATTCCGACACTTAGATTACATCGGGCAATTCACCACCGACATCCCGTACTTAAAGGAGCTAGATAATAACGTTATTATTTAGCTACGTAGCCGACGTCCTGTCACGCATCGAAGCGATAGGGAAGTCCGTGGACCATCAAACTCTCTCCGCCGCGTAAGAAAACGGCAACGAACTGCGCAACATCGTCAACTCTGGTACATCCGCGTTACGGTTAAGAAAGGTACGTTTCTCCGATCACGACGTAGAAATATATTGCGACGTATCGGGCGACACGATACGACCTTACGTACCAAAATCCTTGCGCCGCGACGTATTTAACTCGCTCCACGGACTTTCCCATCCCGAGATACGCGCTACTCAAAAGCTGGTGACGACATGTTTCGTCTGGCCGTTCATAAACAAGGACACCCGAACTTGGACGCGACAATGCATCCCGAGTCAACAATGTAAAGTCACCGGGCACGTATCTCCACCCGTCGGAACCTTCCGACCGTTAGCAGGTCGATTCAAACATATACACATGGACACATTATCGTAATGCAATATTCCCAAGGCTTCCAATACTGTCTAACGTGTATTGACCGTTTTTCGCGTTGGCCCGAAGCCATTCTCATCGCTGATATGGAAGCGGCAACGGTTGCCGCGGCTCTCCTTAATACACAGATAGCTCGTTTCGGCGTACCTTTAAGAATAACGACCGATCAATGACGCCAGCTCGAATCAAACCTATTTAACGAATTATTCCGGTTACTCGGCGTCAAACATTTGCGCACTACAGCCTACCACCCCGCGTCCAACGGGTCCTAATGGTAGAGCGCCTGCATCGACAGTTAAAAGCAGCAATCAAATGTCACGATACGAGCAACTGGGTAGATGTCTTACCAATAGTTTTGTTAGGCATAAGGACCGCTATCAAGGAGGACCTGAACACAACGGCCGCCGATATAGTTTATGGCACTAGCATATGGTTACCGGCAGAATTCTTCACACCAACGAAGCAACAGGCCAACTAAGATTACGCGAATCGACTAAAAGAGCAAATAAAAAGAATCAGGCCTCACTCGATTACGCAACACGGCACGAAAAATCTTTCGTGTTTCGTGACCTTCAAACGTCGCCATACGTATTCGTATGCCATGACGCGGTCGGAGGCCCTTTGCAACCACCCTACGACGGCCCGTATCAAGTTGTACACCGCGGAACAAACACGTTCACACTTAAAATAAACGATAAAAACGTTGTAGTTTCCATAGACCGACTAAAACCCGCATTTTTAATAAATGAAAATATCGAACACCACACCACAGTAAAGCATAACATAATAGTACCACCGAGCGTTCAAACCGAACAAAGCGCAAGACCTGAAATTGAGAATAATAGTGACACGACCAACAGGTATGTCACGCGCTCGGGCAGAAGGATCCGGATAAGCTACAAGCAGGATTCGGTTGAGTGTTACAAGTTGTCGAACACGAATTACCCGCGTAATTGCTAAAATAAAACAGCGACAGACAAGAAAAACCGTAAAATCTAAAAAATAAAAACGCTATCACTGGTAAGGGGGTACTGTGGCGACACTCGACAGCAAACTTTTCCAATGGTTTCTGTCCCGTGGCTCGCTACACAAAGACCTTATCCTTCGGTAAGATGATAGCCAAATGTCGTGGCATTCCGCACAGAACATTTTTCAGCTAGTCTAAGGACCCGCTATAAACCTTAGGATTTTTAGCGAAGGTCTTCCAAACAAATGAACAATCTGTGTTTTAAATTTCCCTATATTTATTATCTACTACGGCAAGATATGGAGAACCTGCTTTTTCTCACGCACGATGCTTCCTGCTGACAACTTTCTCTCAAGGGTGGTTGACATTCTTCTTCAACCGCCAATGCACAAACTAACCAATCCGATGACCACACATCCGTAGACACAACCCGTCATAGTTTTCCTCCGCAGCATCATCGTAGCAAAAAGTCAATCGTGAGACACCGTGCAAGTACGACAGTCCACTAGAGCTCCGCGACACATCTCGTGCAATCATCGCGCGAAAGCGCTCCGCACACTTCGCACAATCGTTAGCAGTGGTCGCGAGTTTCACTCGAGTGTATGTATATCAGTATTTGTTGAAATAAACTGTTAAATATATCTGAGTGTTTCTTTGGCCTGTATCACGACCCATTCACCTCATGTATAAGCTTAATTCTCGATCAACAATTCGGTATACAATGCGTTGATTAATTATTGCGGCTGAATTTGCGGTATTATTGCCCCGGCCCCTTAGTTAAAATATATATTATATAACTTCGAAATCGAAAGAAACTGAAATTTTATTATTTTTTATATCATCTTTGTCCTTTTTCATTTAACTTACAATATTTCTTCATAATAATCCCGATAATATAACGTTACTTAAAAGATAAAAACCATTTCAACGTATCTTGAAAAATAGAAGAATGCGAGATAAAACATTTTAACTAAGGAGAGCGGCATAAAAGGTTACAACATTAACGATGCTATCTACAATTTTATAATGAGCCCACATCATTAATTTAGTTCTTGCACGCATATTTCTTTACGAAACAACTTTAGAGAACAATAAATTAGTACAAACATTCGTGACACACCATTTTGCCACCTTTTCATCAAGATGACGTCAATCTCGGCAATTTAAACCTTAAAAAAAGCATTTGTCGCTCGAGTCCCTTTTAGGCAATAAATAGTACCTTTTTCAGAATCGAATCATCGGGTATAATAATAGTAATCGAATGGGATGTACCGATTCGAATGGCCAGGAAGAAAAAACGACAGGGCAACGAAAGGTTGTGCGGCAACAATTAGACATTTCGCTCAAAACATCATTATTGACTTCTCTTCGGCAACAATGTTGGCGGAGATTAATGAAAAGATACGTAAATGTACGTGTGCTCTTGCACAGTGGACACACTGAATCGCGTCGATCACCCGCTGACTTTCTCCTCGATTATGGCCAGTCACCGTTCGACAATGAGCGTGTTCAAAGCGATAAGTTCTCCGCTCAGGTCTTGGGCCCCAGGAACGGTAACAGACCGAAAGGAACTTTGATTACCTGGTCCTTTATTAATGTAGCACCGGTTTAAAGGTACACTGACAGACAAATTGTGCTTTATCTGTATATTAATCGAGATTAGAGTCTCGCGACCACACAAAAGAAATATGGGCGCCATTTCGCTCGACATTATGATGTATATCGCGTATGCGATTTCTATAGATAGAAACAGGTAGATTCGAATCTCGTTACGTTTCCGTACCTTATATCCTGCATCTTAATGCGTGCGTTCCGCAGGTTAGCTCTTCGACCTTTCTCTTTCCTTGAAACCGACGTTTTTCGGGTTACTTCATGATGTATCTTCCGTGCCATGGAAGAAAGGCAAATCAAAGTTTATTGCAGCAAAAGTACAAAAGTGACGGAACTTCTTGCTGCTACTAAATTCTGCAACTTTCGCAATTCGATATTAATTGCTTTAGCATTTATTACAAATCTTGAGATTTAACCATCAAACTGTAAAAGTAGGTACCTTTTTTCTTTTTTTACTTTATAGTTTAAGGGCTAATTGTTGTTAGAAGCTCAATTAATGGGTGTTCACAAACAATTTAGTACACGGTTTAACAATTTTGGTTGATAATCTGCATAGAGAATCATTCCAAATGTTGTTTTCCAATTCAAAAGAATAGGACCAAATATGTATATGGGTATCTCGTTAAAATAATATCCTAAACTTCAACGAGCAACGGCCATTTGCAGCGTAGTACCTGCAACATGTACATCGGTAGGATATGCGTGAAAGCTTCAATAAGCTCGGCTTACTCATGCAACAGCGTTCACGAAATCTGCTAATCCGATGGTAAACGAATAATTGAACATCGAGTCACTAGCGAACGAAGCATTATCAAGCAGCCCCCGTATTATTATAGTCCGCTATAGTTCGCATGACTATCGCTGCTGCGTCTGATGGTGATTAGGCTGTATCAATTAACACAAGCCTGCAATTGCTCGCATTAATCTCTCCCCTCTAACGGGTGTCTCTAACAAGCGGCAGTAAATTCACCTCTATTTCTGCCAGTCTGTGCGCGAGGATGAGAGGAAGAACTCGCGTGAGAGAGGGAGAGAGAGAGAAAGAAAGACAGGAAGAGAGACGATGGTGTGTACGCGCGTGATCAAATATTCTATTAATGGTATAGCCGTCAAATCGTTATCATTATGCTTCTCGCTAGTCAGATGGGGTTATTGCTAATGAGAAACGACGGGTCCTGCCGCCAGCCTCCACACTCCATTATTAATCGCAGGACACGGTGTCTAATGCGGTCTGGCGCGTATTTTTTCTACCCTGTTCATTTCCACGAATATCAGCGGATCCCCCTCGCGGCCATTTCGGAATGAAATCGAATTCAACGAGCTGCATACTGTCGCGTTGTTTCGTTAAATCGTTATAATCACAGTACATACACACTTTGACTCTGCAATATCCGTCGAATTGTATTTTTAAATGTCATTATGTGGAAGAGAGGAGAACAAAGGTTGTTTGTTGAAGTAGATCGTATTGAAGTTTCAGCGTCGAGTATTTGAACATTGGATTAATTTTGATTAAGTTGCTGGATGAGAAGTTTGAAAATTTATGAATAGTCGATAGTTGTTTTTATTACAATTACTTTTTCTCGAGGTAAACTTTAATTTTACTGTAAAAGCTCTAATTCGAATTTTTAAGAGTGAATATTATTTTTCATTTCTTTGGAATCATCGATACACGACTAATGAGCAACATTTCGCTGATGTACGCAGTTGGACGTTGAAACAGATAAAAAGTTTCCGTATCGCTGATATTCAGATTCATCAGTTCCATATTAATTTAGCTTTATATTATTTTGGTTCTACAGTCGTTAATTACAGGATTGTTGCGCGGTGAAAAATACGGTCGTGTTATTACATGCCAGTTGGTTATTTGGATTTTCGTAGTTCACAGGATATTTGGCAATGCGACGTATTAAAAATTCTATAAACATCATGAAACTTGCATGAACCTGAGGAATTATTAAACGGCCGCTGTGAACCATATGAGTTACTAATTTCCCTCTGGCGAATGAAAAAGCAATAGAAACGGGGGATTTCCATCGGTGCTGTACAAGCCGCGTAATTCAAATCTCGCTCCTTCGTGCTGCAAATTTCATTGAACTTTTCAACTGTTGAAAGCGGTAAAAATAATGCAGAATGTTTGAAATCTATTTACCGTAATGTATACAATAGTGCAACATTAATAAAATAGTATTTTATTCCATTATTCTTAAAAATTCTTGGAACTAATTTCAAATAAAATATGCAAGTGTGTCAGTTATTCAAGTATCTCACTTATACTCAACACAAACATTTTTTAGATGTATATCATTCTCGAATAGATAGATCGAATAGATGATCTCGATAAATTATCAGCTAACGGAATATTATTCTGCTTACGAAATCTGCTGTATGAAAGCAGCATGTAAGAGTAATCAAAGTGTCTTAAGCATTTTCATCCAAGTTAATCTTGCGAAGGTTTCATGTGAAAACTAAATAAAACTTGCATAAACGGACAAAGATAAAAACTTACAGTTCGCCAGTAATTCCTCATAAAAACCGACTAAACGTTCGTGTCAGAGTTGATGGTATTTTCGAAAGAGCTGTAAAGTACTTCCCCTTTTATTTCACTTTTATGTGTTCGTTTCGCCATGTAATTACTTCGGTCGGCAATAAGTAATAATTAGAACAGTTTCGTTGGTACTGTGTCTCGTTTCTTTTCGCTTTTATGCATCCACGGACGCGATGCGTGCCAGGGACCATCGAACTTGCCAATATTTCTCGCATTAAAAATGCTAACGGTCTTTTAACTTTTGTAGCTTCCGGTTTATGAATAAAGTTTCTGCTTAAAAATAAGCTCGCCCACGAGGGTACGTTAAACACGGCTTCCGATACAATCGAGACCTCGTTAAAACGTCCTGATTCATTTAAAGCTGTTGAAATGAGATCGACCAATACCCTCGAGCACCACGATGCTCGTTCCATTTGAGAACAGGCACGCGAGCCACCAAGAGAACCCAATGAAGACGTTCGTGCAAAATATACCCAGTCTTACTTCATTTTTAAGTTATTTCTCAGAGTACAATCGCTCGCAAAAACATAACACGCGAAGGCGCGAGGGAGTCCACGTCTACACATCCGAGAGAAGAAAGAACTTTTTGGAAAAACAAACCCTTTACGCCTATATCGGTGTATACGTATGCTTTACATTCGTCGAGAACTCGATCGAATCACATAATTTGTACTTCTTTATCTCAAAACGGTACAGTTATGCCTCCCCATTCTTCATTCATTATAAGAGTTCTAACATAGTTGTACATCATATATTAGGTTTTTGAAATATTCCTGGGAAAATTTTGGCTGTAACGAAGTGTTGGAAGTGTCGTTTGGTCGATGGCTTGATATAGAAAATAGATGTTAAATATGGAAAATTCAAGGGGGTATTCTAGTCTAGGGGCATGAATTTCGGGCGGTTTTTGAAGCTCTGTACAAACAAAACAAAAAGTATTTTTATTATCCATTTTTTGTATCAATTGTTTATTAATATTTTAATATTACATAAAAAACGAAGAAAACTCAAAATTCGGAAAGTTATGAGCTGGCAAAGTGGGTGGTCCAGAAAAAGGGTGTCCTGGCGTGCATGATTTCAACCCTTCTGTTCATGTGAAGCAAAAAAGCTGAACGGATTCTTAATTAGTATAGATGTGGCTGTAGCATGAACCTTGGAAAAGTCAAAAAAGTATTTTTTCATAAAATGGCGGTCGTTTGAAAAAAAATTTTGATCTGATAGAGGAATGCGATAGAGGAATATATAAAGAATATTCACACCAAATTTCAAATAAATCGGTTTATTAGAACTTGAGTTATCGTGCACGCCAACTTGAAAAAAGTAGTTTCGAGAAAAACGCGTTTAAAGTTTTGAGACAAGTTTCCGGCAATTTTACTACTAGAATGGTACAGCATATTTACATATTTTTAATCGGCGATTCCTGCTCTATGCAAGAAACCACCTTCCTCTACTTCAAAATGCTCATTCTTCGAAGTTCTTTTATTGAAACGAGTCCTGACTTCCTTTGATACCTCTGAAACTTGGAGTTCAGAGCGCTCGATGCGAACTTCGTCTCGCCTGACTGCGACTCGTGATTCCCATGACACTTAAGATTTTTAATATGAGTATAAAACCTTCATCAAAAGTACATACTGCGAGGAAAGTGGAAATTTGAATTGTCTGCGTTCCTGCGTGGATGTGCTTCGGAGCAAAAGTCCATATTAACGAATTTAACGATTCGTTATTATTTTGGATTACAGAATCTAAACATCATTCCAATTGAATTATTGAATTAAAAATACATTAAAAAAGGATAAAATACAATAAAGATTTTATGAGGGTATTCATACGTAGGTACTCGAGCAGCGTCTACCGTCTATTTTTCACTTGTTCCGGTCGGATCGGAACAGATGCCGCGTCACAAAAATGGCTGTAACTCGTAAAATAATTGAAATTTTGAAAAATCCTTTTAAGAGCATATTATTGAATGTCTAAACTTTGGAAATATGAAAGGAAAAATTTTTCAATTTTTTCAAATTTGCAGACTAGAATACCCCCTTAAGGCTCAATATCTCGACTTCGGTGCCCTTCCACCTCGATCGCTTCCTTAAATTTTAATTACACGTACATTGTATCCTCCTTAACACCGTAAGGATGAAATTAGAGATAAAATTTGAAGAAATTCTTAAGAATCTGAGACCAATTCTATCCTTAATTCTATCGTGCTTTTCTTGTTTATATAAAATTTCTTATGTTCGAGGAAGGTACAAAAGAATTGTTGTTGAAACAAAAGTAAAATCCAGACATAACAATTGCAATTCTTAAATTAACCAATATAACTTAAAACATCTATCGTCAAAGACTGTACAAAATGTTACAAAAAAGATCCTAAATCCATGAGTTTATAATATTCATCAAGAGCAATTAAAAATGCGATCCTAGATTCAATCTTTTCAATAAAAGACAAATATTTTCAGATTTTTAAAGATATTCAATGCGTCTTTTTTCACAGAGGTTTAGATACTTTTCCTGTAATATCCGGTATAGTATCAAAGGAGACGGATTGAGAGGAAAGAGAAGGAAGCAAGGAAATTATAAGGTTTTTCAACTTCTTGGATATTTTAGACCTCTTGCTCCAAGTTGATCAAAATTGATGGAAAACTTTCGTGGTAAAGTATCGGGAATCTTAGGCATTCATAAACGCTTAACAGGATATTTCGCGGCTCTTCCTGGCACTTTGTGAAATTTCGAATTGCTTCGACGATCGTTTCGAGGTTGAACAGATTGAGATATTTGGAAGCTTGGAAAGTTCCGTATCCTCGAAACGTTTCGTAAGTTTTCAACCGAGTTCGCAAGCCACTCAAGAAATTCTTAATTCCATTGAAAATTTTCAGCAGCCAAAGAACGATGTATATCGGCACGAATATCTATATCCGCGATCGTCAGGTACTTCTCCTTTTTTCCCCATGTGCTTTTTTTCTTTGGTAATAATCGACCACTCGACTATTTCCATGAATTCATTCGGCAAAATTTCATTTCTCGCTAATGCACTTCCAACCAATTAAATAACTCGACATTCATTTACGAAACGGACCAGATATCGAAATACTATATCTATAGATATAACACATCAGGACCTTTTAGACTTATTACTACATTCGCACAGATATGGACATGGTTCCGACCGAAGCGAAAGCAAAGAGGATGAACGAAGTTAACGTGTCATTCACATAGAAGTCATTCGGAAATGAATTTTTAATTCAAAACATAATTAGCTATTGTCGTAATATTCAAAACGTTGTAAAAATCTTCTGTAATTTCAAGTTTCAAAAAGATTCTTCCTAGAGATTTTATATAAAAGTTTGACCTAATAACATGTAAAAGCGTGCACGATGTAATTGTGGAAAAATAAAAAAATAATGTAGAATAATATTTTATTTTTTAAAACCGTAGTTTGAAAATATATCAAGCATAGTTAAACGTGACTAATTCTGGACTGGACAGGACTACATAATCGATAGAAAGTCACTCTACGTGTGAAAATAAGTAGAAAATGTAGAATAACATTTTTTCACAAGACACTGCATATTTGGATTTGAAAATTTATCATACGCGTTCAAATTCTACTTTCATGTTAATGAAGCCTGGAAAAATTGCGTTTTACATTCTTTACTAATTTTGACATCTAGAATAACATTCTATTGTTTGTTTGCTCAAATCCGATCTGTAATTGGCAATAATTTCTATAAGAAATTATTAGGTCATCCCATAAGTTCGTGCCGACTTTTGTGTATACATTTCATGTGTCGATTTATAAATATACGGCGATAAAGGACCAATGCACTTGAAAAAATGGGAAGAAGTTGTACAACGAGAGGGGGATTACATTTTTTCATGAAACTGAAAGGTATGTAAACAATCTTAACATATATAACCGCTCGAAAAACGGAACGAACTTATGGGATGACCTAATACTTTGTGGCTGCTTTTACATGTTATTCGGTCGGACCTTATATTTGAGATTAATTAAAAAAAAAAAATCTTAAAACAGAAGTGGAACAGAAAATTCTAGAGAAAAATTTAAAGTAAAATCGTTGTTTTAGAAAATTTTATAACCTTAGACTACATAGTGTAAACTAACGTCAATTCGATTGCAATTATCGTTAATTTTGTCTTGGTTACTGGATAATTCATAGCAAATCGAAATCCACCAACTAGACTTGGCTTGAAGATCGAATCTATTACCCAAGAATAATTAAAACCTTTTTGCGGCTCACCGTCTTAATTATGAGGAGAATCGCTGTGAGATGACGGAGGATGGTTCGACAGCCGGCTAAAGACGGTTAACCATCGATGACTGTGAAATATATTTCTATTGGAAGGCAGCGGACTCGAAACGATCAGAGGCCCCCCGTTGAGCGAGTTCTACCTCCTGCGGCTCTTTGTCCTTGTTTAGATCACTCATCGCAGCGACCCGAAAGAGTCATTATAGAAAGACCACTCTGACTGCTCATTAACTCCTTTGGTTGTGTCTGACCATTGTTGTTTTCTTTTATAACGCTCTTGTACTTCTTATGCACGTTTCACTCGGCGTATCTTCTTAAATTTCAACCAAACGACGAAACAGTCGAGAAACTCGTTATACTCTCTGCAAAATGGAAAACGGAATTACTTGAAAATAATCATAAACTTTTTTAAGTAAAATGCTATGATAAAAGGAAAACGTTGATATGACGGTGTGGTAGAAATAAACGAATTCTAAGTAAAGTAAAAGATGTGGTGCTATATATACGAATGCCTTGCCCGTTGTCCAATTGAAATTCTTCAATGTCTGTACAGCTATTCGAGGCAAGGTTATGTGGCTTTCGTATTGAATAGTTTGTAACTATCATTTTGTAAAAGCACGCCAAATTTTGTGAACGCACCAAAATGTGAAAATATAAACGGACTAAGTTGTAAAAGACAAGCGGCAACAGCTTAATAAACCAACGTATAAGTGAAATTATGCTACTTTTACTTTTTTGTTTCTTTACGTCTCTTTACGCGGATATAAAAGTAATAGCAAAAAAGAGATGAACAAACGAATATTAAAAACATACGAAACGTTTGTTGAATCATGCAGGGTAGCGTTCTGCTCGCACATCGTTAAAAGCAGTTCGTTACAATTTAAAGGGAGCGATTATACCAACGTGAATGTCAGCCGCTCTAGAAGTCGTTAAAAATTTTATTCTCTAGATTCGAAACGAGTTTCGCGGTTAAACATGACCACGACGGCGTGGCAACGCGAATGCAAAGGCACACGCGACGTAGAATTTGTTTCTGAATGCTCGCCGTGGCTAGCCAGCCCAAGCAGAACTCCGCTTCTGCACCACGATCTCCAGGAAACTTTGAAAAGGCGGCGGCTTGGAGATGAAGGCGCCTGCGGACGTTTGAATTACAACCCTTGGATTCAGGTGAATTCAAGTTTGACCTCTATCCGCGGGCCCGGATAAATATATTCGTCGTAGTAGGACAAAGCCTGGTGTTCGCTTTTAGTTGCCGTAATGGACGAGTGCTAACCAGGAATAGAACACCCGCGGCAGCTTCTGTCGCGGTTGCATAATTTACGAGCATCGTGTTTTCTCCAGCGTTTTCTTTTATCTTTTAATGGAATTGAATTTTCTTCGTCGAAAGTGTCTAACGTTGCGATAAGGAATATAAGGTATAACGTTCCAGTTCAACTTAATCACGCCACCAGCCTCCAGATGCTAAATTTAAATAACATAGACTGTCGTTTCATCTTGGTGACACAGATGAAAAATTTGTATTTTAACGTAGCAGCACATTTTACCATTAAATTTCGTAACGTAATTTTACCAAAAAAGTACCCGCTTTAATCTGGAAAACCGAGCAATTTGCGTCATCCTTCTCAATAGCGAGCAATTTTATCGGTAACCAGGCACGTTCGAGAGATTTCCACGTCGATGCGTCAAACGTTGCAACAGCTGTGAGACGACGGTCCCGGTTCGCGATTCACAGAGGAAGCGGAGATCCAACAGGAATCATTGAACGAGGCGCAACCTGTTCGAGTGGCCGATCTATCCAAGAGGAAGGTTGGCCTTGGTGAGGGAAGGTCGGTATAATCTTTGTCGAACAATCAGAGGAGAAAGTTTGGATCGAAAAAGCGAATGTCTGGATTTCGGGTTTGATCGCTAGGCCCTGGGCGTAATTGGCCGAGTGGGGCCGATAACACATCGTAATCTTTTGACAGATGGTACGAAGATGGAGCAAATTGCCGCTTTAAACTCGTTCGTTCGCCTTTGGCTCGTACGTTGCTTCTATCTATCCCTTCTCACGCTAATACGCGGCGGCCGGACGTTGTTTTGATAATTTATTGAAATCGTCGAGGGTCTAAGAGGCATGCCACTACGTACACGAAGGATCCAGCCTGGTGAAATATGGCTGTGCGAATTACACGAGATGTCGGACCCGCGTCAGTAGCCTAGAGTCTAGAGAGCCCCGACGATACGGAATTTCCCGGCGGAGAAACGAGCGGCGTGCACGCGCCGCCTCACGCGACTCCCCCTTTCGTCTTTGCGTCTGGAGGGAATGTCGGTGGCCTGTTTCTCTCGCGCGCCATGGGATCCAATGATCTCGATGATTGATACCTCGTTGCCTTGGAATTTCACCATCTGCATCGACTGCCTAGCGTGCCAAGATTGCTCGTTGAATACTCCATATCAAACGCTTTGATCTTCAAAGACGAAAAGCTTATGACCAAAGTGCGAATTATGGACAAAGCGATGCTGCTCCTTGTTTATCGTTATTTGAATCTTAGTATAGTCGATAGAATTGATATAGCAAGTTTTTAGATTATCTGGCAGCATCCACAAAAACTTAATCAAAAAACTAATTAGGAAAGACAGAAAGAAGCAATTTGTGGTTAACACCCTATAGTTTTTTAATTACTTATTCCGTTACTCAAAATATAAGAAATAATCTTCCTTAATTCTTGACCTATTTTACAACCTTATCATAATATCATAATCAGACATTTTACATTCGCAAAATTCAGTGACTATATTTCCAGATTGTTGAATCGACGATAGGTCTCATCTTAGCGAATTCGATACTTGAAACGACTGTTACAGAAAAAAATTTAGCTGTCGTGCACATTTTAATATTCCACGTTCAACGTGGGACAAGGATTTGTAATCTGCGCACGTTTTTGGTATCTCGCTATTTAAAAAAATAGGCCGGGTTATGAAAGTCGGCCTATTACTCACGTAAACTCGCGTTTATATTGTTCGTAGGAGCGTGTTCGTACCAACGAGATAGCAACGCAACGAGAAGGACGAGGAGCTCACACAGAAGTACCATATGCTCGCGAAGCGTTTTGAATAATGCGACTAATATTTGCGCCCCGTGGATCGCTCGATTACGATGACGGCCCCTATTCGACGATACTGCGACGCGTACCATGCAAATGAAAGGTTGCGGGGCTCGTAAAAATGACAGTCATATATTCGACGGCGCGTAGCTCTCCTCCTGCGCCTGATGCTGCTTTATTGAAACATCGAGCTCCACGCAGGCATGCCGTGTGCTTCCTGATGGAAACGAAACACGGAAATCCGTAATTAATTCGGTGTCTCGAACGCGCGCCTTCGAACCGCAATATCGCCCCGTTCGCGAAACGCCGACACGATTCTAGTGTTCCGAAAATTTCAGAGCCAACGACCGCCTATTGTTCTCGTTAGGAGCACAATAACGAAGGCTTTGTTTGACAGCGACGATCCTTTTGTTTCACCACGAGTTTCGAGTACGCTAAACAGCTACAATAAATGTTCTTTGCAGTGAAAGACGTGGAATTCGTAGTAACGTAAAGACAAAATAAGGGCAATTGGAGCGTTCCAACGGTGGCATCGTTCCAGATCAATACCAGTTTAACTTATGTCAGCAAAATAACGAACGGGCGTATTCAATAATCATAATTATTGCCAATTCAGAGATCGTCTAATAATAAAGGTTAACTGGCACTTTACGTTGATGTGTCAGCATTGATCTACAATATTCAAAAATGAAATCGTTATGGTTTATGAGATTCCCTGAGCTTATGTAGATTTTTATCGTAACGATTTCTTATGATCAGTAGTCTAAACTTGGCAGCGATTAGGTTAATTATATGAAGTATTTAAATTAGTTGTATGAAGTGCCCAGTAACAGTTCGTAGGTTGTTTACATGCTGCTCACAAGCAGAATATAAATAGTTATAAAAATTCTGGTCCACAACAGGCCCCTCAATATATCGTCTCCTGACCCAAGAATCTTTTATGCTCGTGAACGGTAGAGTGAACGCAGCATTAATACAACTCGTAATCATGTCGTTATTTGTTTCTAAAATCTATTCTGAGGATGACCTCAGACCATCGATATACAATAATGTCAATATTTGAAAGTTCTCACCTAAAAGGATCAATATATATTGTCAACACGATATTGTCAATATTAAACAATAATGTCGAGAACCTTGGAATATTGACAGTATTATTGACGGTCTGAGGGTTCCTTAGAAATCAGCTGTTATTAGCGCGAAGATACTTAACAAAAATTTCCAACACAATTACTACCAGCGATAGCTAATCATCTTCCTTAAACCAAACATTGTAATCTAAACAACAGAATCTATTATCGTAAAACAGGCACGACCAGTTGTTCACGAAACGACACGCTTACGAATCAAGCGCCGTAAATGTTCGACCGTACCGCCAATTAACCCCGATACCTAGCCTATTTACTTCTACAAAAGCTATCTTTCAATAACGCGGTAATCGGCCATCATCCACTTGCCCTGGTCTACGTTTAGTCATTCGTTAATCAAAAAGGATATCGAACAAATTGAATTTTATTCCCCCGTCACGCGCGATACCCGTTATTCTGCTCCAATTACGTCGAGGCAGGGCGATCGACGCCCGACGTCGCCACGCCGGAAATTTCGTAGGTGTTTGCGTGGCCAGCGGCTGATTATAAAAGCGGTCACGACGTCGTTGATGTGACACCCTCTATAATTACGGATACTTGGATGGAAAACGTTGACAGCTTGGCAGCCAAGGGTCGACAGTATTGGCACGCGTCTTTTCCTCGTTTGCTCAACAGGCGAGCGTTCCGCGATCAGCCTTTGACGTAACACATACCATCACCTCTCTCGCAGTTTTGTCCCTTTTTTATCATTAGTATCGCGTCATTTGCATTTACAGAAGTGTTGTCGCGCCGTTTTGCTACATCTAACGAAGCAATGAGTTTCGCGAACGCGAACGGCGCAATCAAAATTTCTCCGGTAGTAGCTTCCGTCAGTCTGAATCATTTAGAACTACCAATTATCCTTCATGCATCATTTGACCCGATGTTTCTGTGCAACTTCCCTTTGTTACAGATATATTGTATATTATTGTACGCTTTTGTAAGGTTATCAGTAGATTCCATTGTTTAATGGTGCGAACAATTCGTTTCCTCCGTCGTGAGAAAACCACGTTCGAGCAGTTAAAAGTACGGCAATTTATTTTTTGAAGCGTAAAGGATGCAAGTTTCTTATTGCAATTGAAGCGGAGTAGAAATACGAGAAAGTACAAGAGTAAAAGGAATCCTGTGGACTCTAATCACCGCTAACTGTACCCGCAATTGCGCCTTAGACTTCAGACTCTCGTACAATCTGCTCGTTTCTTTAACCACGAAGGGTTGTACCTTGAGCGGCGATCGAAGAAACTTAAAACGTAGCGAACAAGAAAAGTTGCAGTGTCGAAATTTCCTTTACAGCCTCTAATCACCGATAATTACCGCTATTTCGACTTGCACCATGATACAATTCTTGCAGAATAATTACCTACACCTATACATTTACATCTATCAAGAAAGAAACTCTCGACGATTCGATCGAAATTCGATGAAATGCAAAAAAATTTCAACCATCTGCAAAAAAAATTCGTGTCTGCTCGCGTTAAAAAGATTAACATGCACAAATTCACTGTTCGGTTGCAAATAACAACAGATTCTGATTGCAAACAACGTTCTAGTTTCTATATCGCGTTCCTCTTGGGAAAAAAACAAAAGTAATGACGCACGAAAACGATACGGCGTTGTGATACTCTACTTCACCTAGTGCACTGTTTCATCGACGCGTGTCGAGGGCGAAACGAGTAGAGTACACTGGTAAATGAATTGCCGTGTCGAAGCTGATGCACAATGACGGAATATGCAGGCGAGAACGGCTGAGCGAAAAGGTAGCCTCCGGCCAAATTAACGCAACGGACAATGACAAGGGACACGAATCACCGAAAATTGGAATTCAACCCAGATTCCACCGATGGAAAATATTTTACGATGTTAAACCTTGCATGATTAAGGAATTAGGAATTATTCAGGTTTATTATCAGAAAGTTGGATTGTTTTTATTTTTGTTTTAATTTTTCTATAGTCGTGTTATTTCACCCTTAGATACCATGAAACCACCCTTTGTGAGTATATATTTATTTTTTAATATTCGAAAAGATATTTATTTCTTAATATTAATATTTAAAATTAAATTTTATTCTATTCTCTATACGCTATCGTTTGGTTCTCATTCTATCAGCGGTAGCTGTAATTTAGATTACAGAATATTTTTTTTATTTATTTTTCTTCGAAATGGAAAAAATTGTGGAGATGATGGTCCGTGTAAATATAAATCAAGTTTATCGATATACAAATAGTTACGGTACTATGTATAAGATAACGCAACGAAATGAAATCGCAGTACCTTTTATACAACGTGATCCGCCTTAAACTACCCACAAATATCTGTGTCGTAGTCTACGAGGTCTATGTTTTCAATATGACAAGGCGGCTATTCGATCCAATCGAATCAACCAAGCTAGATTCTTCCTCTCGGAACGCAATATTCTGAAACAGCCGCGCTTTGCATGGCATAAATATGAATTTATATTGTACATAGAAATCGATGATTCTTACATCTTGGAAAACTGGGCCGGTGTACTATATACTTACAGGTATTACTTATGCAAATATTCAATTTCAATAACAGCAATAATTTAAGGAGAAAGGATCGTCTTGGATTCAACTTGTCGTATAAGAAATCGTGCAGATAATCTTTAAAGCCAGAACTATCGATCACTAAACTTGTCATAAATAACTTTTATGCCGAAGAAATACAGATAAAAGATAGATACATGTATGAAGATGTGATGTATAAGCCAAAGAGAAAATATTCTATACAGGTATTTTGGAAGAAGCCATTTAAATTCCGAAAAACGTACCACTAAAAACATACTAAATCTATAAAACTTCTAAACAAAAACTACAAACTGTTCATTTTAACTGACCTGATATAATAGTTCTAGTATTAAAGTAATTACCCACTCAGAGCGCTAACAATGTCAAAGATCACCGTCGTTCGAATATATTGATCAAAGAATAATCCTCAATCCTCAACGCGATCTATTATACTTTTGTTCGCTTACGACCCTTCACTGTGTAAAGACTTGAAGTTATTAAAGTGGATTCTTCGCGACGGAACGTCCTCTTGCGATTTACCGGCCGACAAGTAACCAATGAATTGATAATCGATAACTTCTCGTGCTCGTAACGGTACCTTAATTATAGGATTCGCTAATTCGACCCTATTGATTCTCACCTTAGCGTTACCGGACGAAGGTGAGAGGATATTCTCGTAAGCGAGGATGCCAGCAGGCAAGTAGAATCGCTTTACTTCTCTCCCGACTGGAGGACTGTAATTAAGGCCCCCGTGGAACGCCGTTGCCCTTCGTAACAATTAAAATAATGACCGGAATGTTATGGTATCGAAACGTTCGTGGCAAACGCAGGAATGGCGACCAGTGATTTAAGCCGATACGATATTTTTTCCGAACGATCTGGCCTGCTCTTTCTAATCGTTATCGATCACATTGAAGCAGAGCTCAGATAAATTACAGGTGCGCGCGAAATGTATCGAAGTTTATGAGAATGTCAAAAGCATTTCACGATTCTTTCGTTCTTCGTAAGATTTGGGACTCAGATTTTGTCGTTATTGATTCTTCGAACGTAACGCGATGAAAGAGCGAAAGAAGAAGCGCACTAAGTCGAAATAGAAGATCGTAACACGAAGAAATTATTGTAGCCAAAAAAAAGATATGTAAATTCGAAAAATTGGAATTTTAAAAGAGCTGGATCATTTTACGGGCGACGTATATATAAAAATATCGATAGCCTATATAAAAGTAGTTCGTCCCGTAAAAACTGCCCGGTGGAATGAAATACGCGGAAAAGGTAATAAAAAGTAAGCTTACGGAGCGAAATAAATCAGTTCCGATTCTTTTAAACGAGATACAGCTGTTGTAAAATGAAACAGTTTGAAGCCCACTTTCTTCCACCGTCATGTGTATGTCATTTATTTCCAATGGTGAAATGCGCAAGATACACGCGGGCGTATATACTTGTATTCGATAATATTCAGTCAAACGAATAGAAACAATTATAACTTACAGATGAAACGATCCACCTGTCACAAGGCAGAAAATTGTTTAGTTATTAATTTTGTTCAACAAAACTAAAATTCTGACTGTTGTTCAACAGAACACAAATATAAATTTCATTTTGCTCCAATTCGAGCAGAATCAAAAATAATGAATCTGATCGGTGATTCCTGAGAAATTTCGTTCTGGAATAAATTATCCAAGCTTTTCTCGGCTGGGTAAAGAGCAACAGTTGTCTTCCAAGCTATTTCAATTCCCCAATACTTCTGAACAGAAGAGAAAACGCGCTGCTTCTGTAACGGCACAGTTCTCCATTGTGCTCTCTCGACTCGGCGCAACGTAATGTCAGCAAACGCCTTGAAAGGTTCTCGAGGGGAACAGCCGTTCAAAAGGCTATTGTTCCTCTCGTGAAACAAGTGTACGAGTCATTCTTTTAAATTTGATTTAGCCACAAGGCCAGGACCCGTCATCGCGGATCTCCTCGTGCGTGTTTCTTGTGTCTCGGTTCGTGCGACTCGCCCCAAGGAAATGGGGTCGAACAACTTTTCGTCCTCGCCCTTATCGTTCAAGTTCAGGCTAGTAACTCCAGGTTATCTGTTTGCAAATTAGCGCGTAGAATTCCTAGAGACACGGGCAACCGGCTTCCGCAAACGTAGACGCAATAAAAATGGAAATTGACAGCGGTGCTTCCCGAGGGATTCCCACGGCCAGCCTTCAGAATTTTCTGACTGTTTTTGCCACTTTTTGCTGATGAATCAACCTCTTAACTCGGATCATCCTTGAGCTCAGAGTCAGCGACTTTATCTTCATTCACGTTTCGTTGTAACTAATAGATATCCTATTTTGAAACGAAAGATCTGTTCCTTTAATTTATGTTTTAGAAAATTGTCACTTTATTCACGTCGATGTAAAGTAGAAACAGGAAATTATATTTGAAATAGTAGTAATTTCTTCTAAATGGCCCTCCAAACTTTTTTTAAAAATATTCGCTTTCATGGCAATGATGAAATGTCTTTCATCTCATCTCTGGACTCTATCTTTCACGAAGTCTTGTGCGGAAAAATGTAGGGACCTTAAATTACGTTATTTATGTTTCGATTCTAAATTGAATAAAGCACTAAGTTGTCAAAAAATTATAAATTTTATTTAAAAAATACATCTCCGATTTCGAAACGGATCATCTGTAATAAATTAAATCCACAAATTTAATAGATTAAGCATATTTAATAAATTAATTTAATAGATTAGAGGATATTTCCCCGAACCATATATTTTGGAGCGCTTCTTTCTGGATGCCATAATGTTAGGCGACTTATAATATACCACGGAAGAAAGTTTATTTCACGTCTGAAAGTTTCCCCGGTTGAGTATTCACAATGACGCGTAGGTCCATGCTTCCTTCCATCTTATTTCCGCAAGTTACAGCGGCGGCGCGACATTCCCAACACGGGACAGACGTACTTGTCATGTAGATACTTCCACGAGTACTTTGCCTATTCTTCGCCAAAAGTATCCACGATGAAATTATTCAAAGGCTGACTGAAGACACGCGTCGTCTTCTTAAGATATAAATGTTCGAGGACAGGGTGAAACTCGCTTTACCTGGGAGCTATCAGTATGCACGCTCACGTGTATGCGAATAACTTTGACTTTTTATACAATTCTCCATAAAACTGGTCGTAACATAGTTCTCTAGCCTTACAGATATTTGTAATAACTTCTTATGAATTTTTTACTTCTTTTCAATAGAAACAATAAAATCATTCTTATGAACGATAAAAGTCGGAACAAGTACGTTATTACTATTATTATTATTCTTCGTCACGTTATTAATCTACTTTTATCATTATTATTATTATTATTTTTGCTATTGTTATCGATTTGTATAAATCGCAATACTTCAACGCGTGACTTTGACAAATTTGGAAATGTACATGTCAATTTTTGTCCCTGCTTTTTTCTATCAGAGAAACTGCATATAACGCATGGGTGTAGTAAATTTTTTGCTCACTCCCATGTGTTCAGTGGCAACCACTGTACTGTACTTTTCAGAATCATCGATAGAAGATCCAACACGATACTCCGAGGGGAAAGAAAATGAATGACACGGAAATACCGGAATGCAATTTCGCTGCGTGTTTTGCTCGATCTGTTCACCTTGATTTATAAACGATACGCATACGATCCATATGTATTTACTTTACCACTGGCTGACTAACCCCTGGTCAGAAAAAAGACATCTGTGAAACAACAATTTTCCTTCATTCTAATTCCATGCATTGTGCAGATTGGAAAATAACTCGGTAATAAACCTTTAACCTTTATGCGAATATCTATACAGGATTTGTCTAAAAAATTTCATATGTGATCCTTTGAAAAACCATTTAAAAAATCATATTCTCCATATAATAAGAAAAAATCAGTATTTCACTCGTTGTCAGACACACCGAGAAAATATTTTCGTGATATTTTTCAAAGTTCTATTCATCCTCTGTTGACACATTCTTTTAAATGGCGCCATTCTTTCGAAAGAATATTGGACAGTGAGACCAATGCTTACAAAACAGGAAAATAAAATAAGCGATTATTCCTTTCGCAATTATTTTCTTGGAAGTATGATAGACACATTTGAGATAACATAGCTCAATCCTTCTTTTAATATAAAATAAATAAGACGAATATAATGGCTGATAAAAATAAACGGACTAAATTGAGCAGTTGAAAGACTTTCCAATCGTCCCCTAAGCTATCTAACATCGTATGGACGATTGAAAGAATCGAAGCCGACGACGTGTGCCTGGTGTACAGCAGGGAAGCGGACGTGACCGTAAATGAGGAGCAAATGAAAAAGCAGTTCCGTCGAAAGGCGCGTTAAACCGACGGTTAGTTCGGACCACGTGCTCGGTGACGGTGTTCCCTATCGGCGCGACAAAAAGAGGACAGGAAATTGTATCAAATTGGAGAGCGCTGGGATTAAGGATCCCTCGAAGCGGGAGCAAGCGGTTCACCGAGCGTAGGGTTCGCACATGCCGCGGTGATCCGGCCATTGTTGTGCAAATCCAACAAAAACCAGCCCTCTAATCTCGCGAACCCACTTGAGATCGCAACACGCACTCCGCAATCGTACAATTAATTTATATAGGTATCTAAAGTGCTTGCGACGCCGACCCCGTTTCCCTGTCTATTATCCAAACCAGAGAATTTCGTTTCGACCCTGCTGTCCGTTGCATCGTTGATAATCTTAAATAATCTGCCGACGCACTCGAAAAACTATCCACTCGAGCATCGCCACGTTTCTTTATCTCGTTGAATACCCAGCTTGAAAACTGATTTCATCCGGTGTGAGTAGCATTGGGGGACTTTCAATATGTCGATATCTTTTTCACCATCAAAGATTGGTAATTATGAAAATTATACTCATCGTCTAGTTGTAAGAAATTGTTTTGTGAGCTTTTGGATTTTGCAAGAGGGAATTCGTTACAGGGAGCATAATTAATATACGATGTTTTTGCTATAAAAATGTGCGAAAAGTATCTTGTCTACCCTGGACATTGTTCAAGTTAGGTTGTAATTATGTCTTGTTTTTACAGAATACGATGACTGAACGACTTTACGAGTGTTTTTGTAGAAATATAAAATTTATTGATCGATATGATTAAGCACGAAGCATAAAAAGTATATCCCAAAATATATTCCAAAATATATTTTAACGATAGTGCTCGTAAGACAGTTACATTAGACTGAGAGTAAACAATTTTTCAGCAACGTACCTCTCACGATGGGGATTATTTAGCTTCACGTTAATCTCATCAGGAAAATACATTTATTGACGTGTATTAGCGAAAGATAGTACATCGATAGGACAATACACAGTGGAAATACGTTTTTGAGCATTGTCAGAGTTAGTAACGAACGCAAACATCATGAGATCGTAACTAAATCAGGCGCGACAGTGGCGGTTTTCAATCGCGCTCGGTGCACGATGCGATGATTGATAATTTCCCATCGATTATAATTTACGACAATTTTCCGTGATAACATAGGAAAACACTCGTTGCTTAATTAAAAGTAATATCGATTTATTTCAGTGTTTCATATGATTAACGTATCGCGCTAGCACTGTTATAAATGATTTAATTAAAGCCTCGCGTTGTCGTTACCGTCGCGTTAATTTGATAACACGTTTAATTAACGCGAGATGACTCGTTGATGAAACAAGTTACTAAATCGCCGACTATACGGATGGGAATAACCATCGGAGGCATTAAAAAACCGGGCAAGTATAAATTATGATCCGGATAATAGAACGTTGATAATCTTTATAAGTTATTTTTTATATTTTTTTACAGCTTTTATAAATACCTACGATACAGAAGGCATTTTTTAAAAGTTTACAAAAATTTGTTTACAAAAACGTTGCATCTAACCTACTGATTTTTGTTGTTCATGCATCTAATTTCGCATTTAAATTCCAAATAATCCAAAACCGATGGATACACGATTCGTTCTACACGAATTATTACTCCGTGACGTATTTTGTAAAATATTTCGTGATCCATGCACAAGGACGCGAATACTGCTCAACCTGTACAAATAATCGGTGAAAATATCGGGAGTCGATGATAAAATCTCACCGAATTTTATCAAATGTCCTGAACGACGATCGGAATAGAAGCTGCGTTAATCGCGACAGTGCCTTACGTAACATTTAAGCGACTATCGACGACGCCTGCTGTTCGTTGCACGATAAACACGGCCTAGCCGAATTACGCACGGTCGATAACACGAGCTTGCACACCGGTGTATACTAGCGATGTTGCTTTAAATCGCGATCGAGCAGTCGTTCCTGCTCTACGTGATACGCGTTCATTTCCAAATACGTATCACCGTTTGCCGTTCGCACTACTGTACAACCTTTTCCCATTGTCCTCCATTTTCCTACTTTTCATGCTTCTTTTTCCACTATCGAGTCGTTCGTACATCTCTACTGTTTCTAGGACTCGTTTCTTTTTCAGTTTCGTTTCACCTTTTTATTTATTCATACTACTTTTTTCAGCTCCTCTAATCTCGTTCTTTCTTTTTCTACTCTGTTTAATTATTCCTGTACTCTATCTGGTTCTCTTTTGGTTAGTCGTTCTGTATCTTTTTCCCACCACTCGTTACCCCTTAACCCTCTTGCTCAATTTTGGCTATTTTCCTTCCCCGTTCGTCCCTTCGCATTTTCATTTAACCGTTTTCTCTAATTCCACCATCTTCCCCATCCTTTATCCACTTCAACCCTCTAGCTGCTAATTGGTTCTGCTGCTATCCTTTACCCTGGCGTTCGTCTCTCCCTCTTACGACCAACCCTTTCCCTCTGCCCCGCAAACACGTTCACGCAAAGTGTTTATACACGGTGTTGCGAGGGCGTGTTTATCGAACGTACGGCGGCCGTGTATCGCCGGCACGAAGGCGACACGGTAGTGGCCGCTATCTTCCTAACGCTGGAATTACACCATTATTGTGCAAATTAGCGAAGACCTATGCATGATAGGGCGGCCGGACGTCTAGCGGGATTAGAATTAACGCTCCTGCTGTGAGCACCGACCGACAAACGCCTCGTGATTACTTTGCACTCGTATATTCTTTTTACCGTATCCTGTCTTACTGCATCTAAAAGCACTAAAAAGATAACGAATTGTTTGGAATAAAAAGATTACGTTACTTACTAGCCAAGATTAGCAACGTTAATTATTGATAGTATTTAACGTTGATTATCACATGCCTTGCGATTATTTCGCACTCGTAGGTATATATCTTTTATCGCGACCTGTTTTACCACATCTAACAACGCTAACAACATAAGGAATTGTTGGAAATAAGAAGATTAGAGAATCGTATCAAATGGCTTCAAATACTGCGACTAAGTTCCTTATTAGCCATGATCAACTATTTCAGTTATTATTAATCAAAACGATTATCTTTGTTACATGCGTTTGCCAGAATTATTTTATGATCTCCAATCCTTGATATCTTCCTTAATTATCACAGAGGGCACGTGGCCTTGTTACTCTATAACCCGATACAGAATTACACAAAATATGGCAGCATAAGCATCGCGCTGGAATCGAAAACAGTTTCTGGAGCGGGCAGTAACCATCGCGATTGTGAGTCTACGACGTTTTTCACTTAGTGGACGCAAATAGAATGTAGAATCGCGATGCTACTAATTCACGAACAAGTTCGAAATACGAGGCACTTTCGTATTAACCCCTTAACCCGCGCTGCGTTCGACTCCTATTTCCGGATTCGTGTTATCTTTGTGCGATTGCGCTTAAAATTCCGACTGCACAAGCGTTTCCGTTGTATCAGCCCAATTATACATCCTCTTCCCTTAACGGCGAACTAAAATTATACTTACGATAAACAACAACCCCGGGGCTGCGTAACTACCGAAAGAAAATGGATTTAACGAAGACCTCCTATCAAGCGTACTCGCTTATGTCTTATCGCTAACGAGTTTCGTTTCTCGTCGAAATCTCGTTCGAGGAAATGTCTGCTCTTCATGCATCACGCGTGTACATCTACAAATTGTTAACAGTTTCGTAACAGTTGGGTATAATCTTTGTACTGGGGAGAAAGGAACTTACCAGATTGGTATCGAATACGTGACAGATAAAAGTGACGAGCTCTTTCTGAATATGACTTTTTACAAATTTATACAAATTTTATGAAAATAATAATTAACAAAGTAGGATCTATATAGAGACTTGTTTCGCTTACTAAATATTACATCGTGATCACTTTACTTTGGATATCTTATACATTTCTGCATGTTTCCACATTTTTGGATTTCCCATGAATACGTAAACATCGGTAATCTGGTGATGAGAAATATATTAAAATAAACTATATCATGTTTTGAAATTATATATTTATATATTATACATTTTTTAAATGTAGCAAACTATTTGTGGTTCTGTTTTTGTGTCTTATAAGCCCTATCTTTCCACTCTTTCTGAGAGAGTGTAATAAAAGTTTCGATAACATAATACGATCAACCCAGATGTTAGATCCGTGATATTTTTTAAGGTGCTCCAAACATAAGTTACGAGTATAATCTCGACTCGGCTGACCAGTCACGAGATTCAGCTTCATGGATCATTAAGGTTCTAGGGAGGAGTCGAAATTCATCCCGAATAGCACCATCAACGCCAAAGCGTGTCCTTTCTCGACTTCGACCACAACTGGCAAGCTCACCCCTCCCACCTCGACAAAAGTGCATTGTCCCATTGTAAATATAAACTGTGTATTCCGCAAACCGTTTTCCTCGCTATTTGTTGCGTTTCGGAACATATTGCGCGGTATGGCCATTTAACCATGCGCCTGCTTATTGTACGTAGATGGCAGATGGCGTGAAAGTAACGTCTCTATTATACCATACCTTCTGATAAATGACCGGCTGTATTTATATATGACTAATCGAGCTGCACTGGTAAACGCGTACAGAGTAAGGAATGCACAGATATATATTTAAGTAGGTGGTCCTTTTTAAAAGCGTCTCGTTGAGTCCTGAGCAGTTAATCATTTTTGCCTAGACATGTACACAGAGCGATGCTTTCGCACAATAGTCAAGATTGCAACTTGCTGAGGTATTTGAAACACGATAAACGTCGCGACGAAGAAAATACGGCTGATGTTTGCTAACTTATCGCGATTACTCGAGGAAAGTCCTTCTTCGAGCGCTCCGCGTAAAGAAGTTCTCGAAGAAGCTTCCCGCGTAAGCTGCAGACGCTCCGCGATAATATTTATATACCAGCAGTAAGAAGAAAATCGTGATCGAGAATATCCACGATAGTTCTCGAGTCTCCCGCGAACCTACGTGCGCGATTATCGAAAATTACTCGGCCAAACATTTCTCTGAATAATCCGCGATTTCCACGATTATTCAAGGGAAAATACGTTCTATCGATCTCCGGTGCGCGTGACTAGATCGATCTTAAACAAGTGGTCTGAAATACGCGTTACCAGTAGGTAGAATCGATCGTAGTCGTTCATCGAACCATGTCTACTCGTTAACAGCCGGTAAAGATCGAAGCACCACGAGCTCTCGAGCTAGCTAGATGCATTCCGAGTTGCGGAGCATTTCAATCTCGACGCGTGCTCGTTCTCGCGTCGCGTGGTCGTAGGATCGGTTACGACTACAACCGACGACGATACAAATGGTAACTCGGCTCACAACAACGGTGACTGCAACAAATCCGATGGTTTAGAGGCGAATTAAAGCATTTGTGGTGAAGCCGGAAAATCATGGAGACGGGATATCGTGCTTGCTCGTTTAATAGCGACGGTGGTCGCACACACGCGGGGCGTGCAATCACGAAGGAGGATTAATAGCACGCCAATGTATCGTGTGGCCGCTAATTGAAAGGGAAAGGCGCTCACCAGCGGCAAACGAACGGCAAGAACGAGATACACTTTCAACGAAATCTAATAACAGGCGGTCAGGAAGAATACACACACGGGCCCCCGCGGTTTCTTTCGTGTCGCGAAATCGAATTGATATACCTCCCCACAATGTATACAACCGTACTGTATGGAATCGACATGGCCAGAGACTGGCCTCTCCCCGCAACGAGATTATGGTAATTGACTATCCGACTTGGAAACCCCCATCAGGCATATCAATTACGTACGTATGCATCCCAACCGGGAATTTGCCTTTGATCCGCTCAAACTCGGAGGTAACACAATTCACGCCTGCGTCTAATCTCAAATAGGATTGCCTGATGGCACAAGGGACATCGAAATGGGCTTTTCCGACTTCACAAGAACGCGAGACCGTTTCGATATCCGTGCCCGTTCTCCTGATACACCTCTTACGCCGACGATAATCCGGTTACTCTTCTTCCCTCTGTACGCGGCCGCACGTATTGAGAGGGGAAATGATTTTCAGGATTTCCCCGAGACTCAGCCACGCGGCCGTCATGCTTCCACGCGACACTACTATGTTGGATTTTCGCGAATCCGCTCGTACCACTTTCCCGCGGAACAGACGAGTGGGGATTGTTGTTAACGCGCCAGCGAGATCTATTCGTGAGAACTCTACATTCTATTCTTCCATACAGGACATTGTCTATGTTGTCTATGTTGAATACTGCGCTGGACATACTAAACTTCATTCAAATTAAAATGTATACTAATAATATAAGCAGTATTGTATTCAAAGTTAATTATGTTAATTTCAAACTTTTTCTAAAATAACTAATCAGTATAATTGTTTTAATTAAAGAAGTGAAATATGAACAGAAATTTCAGCCTGTAGATATGATAATGAATATTTTAGATATTTGTATATAATTTAAAATATTATATACGTTCCATGCATTTTTGTACATTTAAGGTTCCCATAAAAATATGTAAACACCAGCAGTTTGATAATAATTAAAAGCATCGTCTGGCCGATAATCATCTCGAACACACCACGATCATAAAGGCAATATGACATTGTTCATTATTTTCGTGACTCTTCTGTTGGTGCAATTCACCGCCGGCATTTCGGGTAAATCAACAGATTTATGGTTCTTCACGGGATCCACCCTTTCTCTGTTGGATCGTAGCTAACCCTCCCTACGTTCCCTTGCCACTCGTGCCGGCCCTCTACTCCCTTCGCTTTCCGTTTTGTTCGAAATTTATTGCGCTCATCTTTCGAGACGCGAAACAACTAAATCCAACCGAAAACCCGTATATTCGATTCGACGAGCGTTTCGATTTTGACGTGAAACATTTTTAACGATTCGCAAAAAATTTTCTGCTCATCCTATTATCGTTAGTAGACTGTAGACGTTAGATAGGAAGAAAGACACTTTTGTTATTTATTTATTTGATATTCTTTTGTTTTACTATTGGAAGAGTGTAAATAAAGATAGAGATTTGTTTCACCTATCAAATGTTACATACTTTTATTTATTTATTTTTATTTATATTAGATGTATTGTGTTTACAAACATACACAATTTAATTATCAGAGACAAGAAAAACATATACCTGTCCCGTATGAAAAATTGTTAAATCAAAAATCAGAGAAAAGATGTGCATGGGCTGCAGTGATGACAGGTAGAGTCAACAGAAAGAGTATTTTAATGCATTTATTGTTATGGCAGTCGAATGTAAAACGGCAGACACAACATTTTACCGTGCGAACCTCGCGAGAATACAGTGGGCGCTTTGTCCGTGGATGAAATAGTACAACCGCGGCCAAAACTACGTATGTACAGGGACTCGAATTGTCCTTTTTCTTTGTAACGCAACGGTTAGCACGTCGTTTCAAGCCGTAGCGTTTTAAGGCAAATTGTCAGAAATGTCTGTTCTCTTAATAGATCTGGAATGAAATGATTTAATTTATAGCAAGCTCCAGAGGGGAAACTAGATTCGCCATTCGAGAAAGATATATTGGAGCAAAAAGAGAGTAGATTAGGATAAGAAGACGGCAAGGGATTACTTTTTTGTCAGAAATTGGCAAAGACAAGATACTATGTGTGATTTATCTTAATAAAAATACTAAAGGAGATAAAAGTAAGCTTTGTAAGATTATATATCAGAGGGTGAAAAAACTGATTGCAAAGAAAGTTAATTTAACGGAGAAATCGAATGTTTAAATCGCCAGGGAAAACGTTCGTAGTTTCTCCATTTAATCTAGCGAATGTATTACACCCGGAACAATTTATCGCGAATATACCAAAACGACGATTATTTATAAGACGATAAGATTGCGATCGCGATAGCCGGGTCCCAATGGCATCGATATAATTAACACAGGCGAGTGAACTTGACCACAGCATTCTGGTCCAAAGAGCCGATCAATATTTCCAATATTTCTCTTGCATCGTCGGTTAATAATTAACGTTCTCCTGTTCATACCATAAATTATCGGTTTACGAATCGGAAATATTCGAAATCCGAAGAATTCGCGAAATCGAACTCAATCGGCTTACAGATTTATCGCTATTAAATTCGATTTAAATATAATGAATGTTTAAATGTCGATCTCAATAGAAGGAATAAAACGCTGTTTCGTATTGTAAAAACGAAGAGGCAAAAAATATTCATAGTTCACCGATCGTTTAACGCGGATATCGAAATTCGGGAGGTTTTAATAAGTTTACGATATGAAGGCAGCCGCCCAAGCAAATCACTAACCGCGTAATTATCAAACATAGCAGCAATGTTAATCTCGGTTTCGGTATACAGAGCCGGGTATCGACATCTGCTCTATTTGGTTTTAGTAAATACCACATCGAGTTACCTGAAGATTATAGGTATTCAGGAAGTATCGATTATCAATATGAAACCTCCGATTTCACATCGTTGGTGAAGTTGTCACTTTACTCTTATCCATAAGCACCTTTAAACAACGTTAACTCTGATTGTCCGCACTAAAATTTTAGCTAATTGTAACGATTATCATCGTATATCTATTAAACCAATTTTCTAAACAATTCGTTCCTATGTTCTAAGGTATGAAACTATTGACTACTGGCACACCATTGCACCGATTATAAACATTTACATAATAGTTATTTAAGTCCAGGTGTATATATTTTATTATATAGTATTTTACATTCTTTTATTTATGTATAATTATATTTTATTTATAGTATTTATTACATAGAAAATTTTGATACTATGAAAGTGAGATATAGAACTCGATAAAAAACGCTTCGTTAAAAGATAAAGATGTATGCAAATACTATTTGTAACCACTGTACGAAGTCAAAAGGAAATCTGGTTTCAATCAGTTTCGGAATAAAAAGATCATACTAATCCAACGATACGATCACAGTAGGAAAATCTACCGTGTTAACTTGCTGCTTCATTTGCTCATAAATTTTGTTCCTGATTTTCAACCTGGGAATTTTCGACTTCTATCTTGTCGACAAACATAGAACGGCGGAGAAAGTAGAATTTAACGTTAACATACGGTACTTTTCGATAGTGCAAATGCGGCACTGTTATTTCTAACGAGTTCGATTCCATATGATTCCACGTATCTCACGCGTGTTCATATTCTTTTTTTGTACGTCCGTACATATTTACCATTTCCTATTCCACACGTGTATTTCCTTTTTTTACTAGACGTCACGTAACTCGGCTCGCTGTGTACAATAGCGGGCGGCTCTTGTATTGCATATACTACGGTGAGCAACAGCAGCAGCGCCCCCGCGCGTTTATTTATTGCCACATGCACTATTATTTACCGGAACAAACGGCTGTACACGAGTGTTTCTGGCTTTTAAAAATTCGAATGGCTATGCACTGCAGTGTAGTCATAAAGGCTAAGTGCTTTACAATACGGCAATAATTATGGATCGACGCGTACGCAGCGAAACGCGCCACTGATCTGACCCGTAAATCAAAGCGGTCGTGCGAGATAGTTCCAGGCGTCGAAGGGGCGATCCGATTTTTTCCGTGCGCTTCATAATCGTCTACCGTCTGAAAAGACAAAACTCATATGTACGTGCAACTCTATTAGAGCTTCATCGTTTCGAACAATTATCGTAAACAGTTATCCCTGGCACGAGTAAAAAATTATGTGATTAATGTTCATTGTAATCCGAATAAAGTAACTAATGTATAACAATAATAAGTTTTCAAACATTAATCAAACATTTATAACTCCTGACGTAGTGGGCAAGAATTATTTGCTCATGATCCTATTTTCTAATAAAGCGTTTTTTTATCAGATTTTTGCAGTCACATAAAGGTACGTACAGTAGAGTCTCGATTATCTGACACGATGTGGATAGAACCTACCTCGGATAATCGAAAAGTCGGCGGGAGAGTCCACGGCTGTTAGTAAGACGTGCAATAAAATTGAAAAAAACATTTTGATAAAGTAATACTGTACATGTATTTAAATTTAATTAACCATTTAATTGGCTCAAAGTTTGATTAGCTGTCTTAACAATACTGGACTGTTCGTACTCTTTACGTTAATCTTCCAAAAAAAAAAAAAATGAAATTGTGGTAAAATTCAAAGCACCTTGGATAATACGAAACTTCGGTTAGATGGGACTCGGATAATCAAAAAAGACTCCACTACTAAAGACTCCAATACTAAATGATACGAAATTTAACTAGTATGTGCAAATTTTGTGTAGCCTCTGTATAATAATTTTATGTCATATTATAAGATTGCAGAAAGATGTGAGAAATTGTGGAACTTCTTATAGCCTTTTAACTTTCTACTAACCTGTTTCAATATACTTAATCTAATGAGCAATATTTTCTTTAATTAAAAATAATAGTTGCGAAAGTGTTAATGTCACAATCATATCAAGTAACTATAGCATCTTTATTTGCATCGATGTAGGTTCTCGATTATCAAAGTACGATATTCCCTCTCCTATATCGGTTCACTCACTTTAAATAGGTGCGGCTACAAATAATTTCAACCATTGTTTCGTTTTCTTCTTTTTTCCATTTTCTCCTTTTTTTATAGACAGAAAATTTGATACCATGAGTGAAATGACCCTCGATCCGCGTAATTAAATTAGCAGACGGTTAAATTAACGGGTGCCTCGTATCGTATCTCGTTAAATAAACTGTGATAAACGTTAACAGCGTTTCTCATTGTTCTGCATAAATAAAAGTGCTCGCAAATCCCAAAGGTTTGACGTTTCTCGCGAATCTGCATATTCAACGATGCTCCCACTCGCACTTCACATTTTCAATTAAATTCATGTAACTTCACGGGTACCAATCATTCCGGCTTCGGCCTCGTAGAGCGTTCCGTTGAAAATTGGCTGATAAATTAAATCCTAGTCACCGTTACAAAATATTAATGCACGTTCGACTGCTTTTAAGGTATTAACCGGGAAACTCTGTATAGTGGAGTTTCATTACACTCGACGCTATATCAAAGGTTTATATGTTTTCACACGCCCCTCCGTCGATACAACGTTAATTATCCCCGATTGTAATTCTTTTCGTAAAACAGTCGGCAACGTTTCCCTTCGGGCCACGAATTACAACGGTTATTTATTCGTTCTACCCTACGTACGTTCAACAAATGTACGAATACACCATATAAAAAAATATATCCTCGTATTTCCATGACAATTATAACATTCTCCCCGATTATCCCATTTTTTCTCTCTGTTTCGCCGAAACAGAGTGATACTTTTACCTGGGCGCGAAAGTTTCAAAAGCGCATACGTTTATTCGGAAATCAGACGGAAACAAGTAAGAACAAGGGCAAAAGTATCCAAGAACCACGCAGCGCGAATACCGAAGCGGTTTCAATTTGCAGTCTCTTACCTTCCGAAACGCAACATCGCTTACAAAGAATCACCAATTTCGTTTGCCCGTTCCGCCTCATGAAAACTTCTTCCTCCCTTCGTGCCGGAATACCAACTACCGCTTGATATACGCGAACACGCTCGAACGAAATCGATTTCCTCCGAACATGAAGTACGGACTGGAGGTCACTCGCGTCCTCTCTAGACTAGCTGGAAACTTGTGAATTTCCACGTGGCAAAACTTCTCATTGACCGTTTCATACCTTCCAGCCGAATAAAAGAAAGAAAGAAGGAATATCGTCAAGAACATCAAGGAGAGAAACCCAGGAAGTTTACCGCTGATTTTCGTTTCAGACGCAAACAAGAAGATATTGGTTGGTGGACGTGTGCAGCTGGATCGACCAGGTATCAAGCGTGGAAAGCGTGGGCGAGCTTGACCGTTCCGTAGAAATTGATGACGTCTACATGCATTAGAAGGAAAGGTCGTAAACGGTCTGACTCCGATTTGGATCAAACTTTATAGGCTTGAAGGACAACCAAAGATATTAAGTATATATATTTTTTAGCTTAAGTTTGAGAGATAAAAGCACCCTCCAAAGTTCGACCCTTAAGAGCTTACACGGGAACGATTACAAATAGAAACAAATTTGTGTAACAAAAATTGAATGGTTTCTGACGCGTTAGAAGATGTTGCTGGAATTAACAAAAAATCTTCAAAAATGTTTAAAAAATTAGATCGACTATGTTTGTTTACAGTTACTGTGCATAAACGCTAATTTTGATAAAAATATTCTCATATTTGCGATATAATTACAAAAAGGAAATATTTGAATTTTGTCAATCGACGAATATGATAATTCTAAAGTTACTGAAAGGAACGAAGCAAAACGGATTAATCAAGTAAAATCCTAGTGAATTCTAAGGCATAAGGCTGCTAGGTAACCTCACTAATGAATCGATTTCGAACTTCTTTTTCCATCTTTCTCTCATTCCTACCTCTCATTACAAGCCACAGCATCATTAAAAATATAAACCTACCAAACTATAAAGCGTTTCCACTACTAAATCGTATTGCTCGTCCGTATCGTACCTTAATCAGGATCGCCAATAGCCGTCACGGCGATTTTTTCCGGCATCCTTTAAAGCTTTGAGCTTGATTCACGTCCGCGAGAGACGGCAATCGCCACTGGCAAAAGATCCATCCATCGGCTTATAGCCCCAGGAGGTGGTTGGCGCGGGAGCTTCCTCAGGATGGAGTGCGTCTCAAAAGAATTTCGATATCGATCCCTGCGACCGACGCTCTTTTCAACGATGTGTCGATGCCCGATGCCGGGTCCCAACGAATCAAAGTCCATCCTGTAATTGGAAACGGCAGCGACTCGTTCGGTCGGAAGATTCACGACTGAATTACCGTAGGAACACAATTTACTGGAAGCTATCTTGCCGTCGTGGGCCTGTACCCTCAATATTCCTTCGAAGAAAGGAAATATGCTAACGATCTGCAAAGAAAAACGTCGAGGGTTGCAACGAACTTCCTTCTTTCTCTTACTCTCTTTTACGATATCAGTTCCAACCAGTCCGCGCCACGATTTAAAATGTATAAGCCAAAGTGTTTCCACGTAAAAATGTAAATAAAATTGATATGAGAGGGGAAACTCACCTTGCTCGTTTCCTTCAAGCTTTCTCACATTTTTCGAGCCGATTTCGGCTGACCCTTTACATAATGTCGAAGGATAGAGAAACAACCTTCGCAGTACGCTGATGTGTATACAGGCAAGGAGAAACAATTAAAGCATTTCGCTGTGGCAAAATGAAATTAAAACTGGGATACACGCAAGAGCCATGACTATTTTCTTCGTGACCCATGTTTCTATCTTCCTGCCTTGCTCTTTGTCCGCTCTTCTTTTTTTTTCTCCATTAACGAACTCCATCCTGTACAAAAATAATTTCAACACAGACTGTCGTTGACAGTTTTTGTTCGTTAAGAACCGGATTTGTAAGCATTCGTTTTCAACCAAACTCGATTTTCTTTGCGCGAGAACCAACGTGCCGGCAGAAAAAAGGAGAAGGAGAAGGAAGAGAGCAACAGCGAGCGCGAGAAAGGGAAGAAAAAGAGAGCAACCGATGGGATGTTCGCGAGGATTTCAGAGCAGCGGAATTACTTCCATTTACAGCGGCCCGATAACGAGTTATTGGATTTCGAAAGATTGAAATTGTTATCTGACATTCCTAAAGACCCACATTACAATATTTTCTCGAATACCTGACGCCCCGAGCTGCTATTTCTGTTCCGTTGGCGTTCAACGAATAATCTGCTGTATAATGTTATTATCCACTAACTGTTCGGGTTACGTTGTTTCCAAACGATTTACTAACATAAAAAAACATAATATAAAACATGAATTAATAAAATTTTTATGACGATGGTGAGAGATTTTCAAATATGCAACTATACATTAGGTAAACAAGTAGAAAAAATCGTTTAATGGTTATCGATTAATAGGAAAAAACGCAAATTGCATATGACGTATCGTATAAATTATCGTTGCTGCGTTTATAGACTAGGAATATCTACTGCATTTGCTGCTTTAATCAAGCAAATCTGCTTTTTTATCCAGCGAATGGCGGTTAATTTATACAAACGATTTTCCATGAAATACAAGATGCAACTCAAACAAACTTGACTGTTTTCCCTCGTTTCCAATAAAAAAACCAGAATACGATATCATATAGACGAAATACCTTGTACAAAAAAATAATAAAGCCATACGAGACTTTTCGACAGTTGAAAGAAGAACTAACAATGGATCAATTAGAGACTGTAACCAAGAGAGGCGGCGGTGTGGGTTCGTATGCTCTTGTTGCGTAAATATTGATCGAGTTGACAAAGAAATAGAATGAAGCTAGTTTTGCAATGGCAGAAAGCGACTATTTCTTTTACAACCAGAAAATGAGAACAAACAAACATTCGAGGAACCGTTTACCTCCTACGTTTGCAATATGTATGCAGACTGTTTATTTTAATAGTCGAGTTACGTATTGTTACGTATATCCGATGTTGTTTTCTTGTAAATATATGAAGTATACCGAAAAGATAAGCGTATATCACGTTAAAGGGATTAATTTCACCTTCTACACTTTCCACACTCGACTCGACAAATACCAGGTAGAATGAATTGGAATTAAAACTTCTGCTATAATTTTACTTGTGGTTTTAAAATTGTTCATTTCGACAGGAGATATTTCTTGCACAAATAAACACAATTACATGTAACATAAGTGCGCAATTAGGATACAGAAGTAGATATGTACATAAATATTACAGCTTCATGAATAGATACAAGGACTTCGAACGAGCTTGAGCTACCTAAGCGCAAAATACACGCTTCCCGTGACCCGCGACGTAATTGCGGTGACCTGCCATGACCTTGGCTGCCAGTGGTACAATTTCGACGACCTCTATGTGACATCAGATAACAATAGCGTTGTCTTCGATGATCTGCAAACAACATTAAATGCCAATATCATGACCTCAATGGTCTTCGTGATCTTCAAATTACTCTGAGTATCATGGCAGGGCCTCAGTGATCCATGTAACCCTGAAATGATTATACGATTATATTATTGAATTATATTATCGAAATGATCTGAATAATTTTGGTATATTTTCGAAATAACTTTTAAAGTACACAATCACTCAATGACAATGGTATGTATGACTTTCTTGACCCTTCGTGTAATTCTTACTTTGTAAAAAGCTTTTAGGATTATTTAATGCAACTTCTATTTGTTAATTACAGACGTCTGAGTAAACGCTAGCCGACCTCTTATTCGCCATTCAATCCCATTGAACTCGATTACACGAAATCAAATCCCTTCCCTAGTATTTCGATTCCTGCTACAGAGACCCGATACGCATTAAACAATCGGAATCGTTATAGGGCGTGGCGATAAAGTGCCTTTGATAGAATGAGAAAAAGAAATCCTTCGTAGCCAGCGCGTAATCTCGTTGCACTCGAATCGCTGAACTTATTTGTGAGTCGGGTGGTCTAGCGTTGTCACCGCATGATTAAGACCCAAGCCACCACCGATAGCAATAACTTATTCGATTTGCGAACGACTTTGTCACGATGTGCAAGTATATTCCTCGATTCATTAAGGATCTAAATTGCCAATAACACCGACGAGTACGCGTTTCCTTGCACGAAACTCGTTCTGGCTCGATCGTGTTCTACCCACACGGATTTTGTTCGTGTTTCCTTTTACCTCGTGTCGTCCCACGCATCCTAATGAAATGAGACTTTCCTATGAAATCTAGGGTAAGTACGAAAAGAAAAGAAATGAGTTTCGAATTGGTGCGATCAACGATAACGTTTGCTGTGGAATTAAAAAGGTTGTCGGAGTGCCCAGGCGGTACAATTGCGGGTCATCGGCAAAGAAACATTTCAAAGACTACATATTCTGAAGTTGTGGTTGTCCAAACTAGAGCTCTAGTGTATTGTGAAGACCGCACGCCCTTTAAGTGCATGACAAAACGCAAGAACCTCTTGAAAGTATCTCTTCTCAAACGTCGTATGGGTTCAAGTTCGCAGGACGTAAGTTTTCTGGAAGCAATTCAATAGCCAAAAGGTTCGAGTGTAGTGTTCGTGTTACATTTCTTTCCTTTTGTGTCGTAAGACAAAATGTTTCCAAATGTTTGTTATCTGGAACATCGTGAGACATCCAATTTGACGAACGGATTTAAAGAACTTCATCGTAGCGCCAGAGCAGACCGTAAGGAAGGATTAACCTGAAAGTAGCGGGAGTGTACCAGACCGTTGATCTAAATTACGGGGAAGACCAAGGAAAGGAGCAGAGACGTGTTCTGTTACAGATGCTTCCATTTGCCCGCCCTGTCTCTTTACCTTTATCCGCCCCTTAGCCGTTTCATTGTCCACGAAAATTGTGCTGACTTAAACGTTCAGCGTGTATGATTTTCTGTTATTATAGTTTCAAATAATACGATGTATGTTTTAAAATACCCAGCTTGAAAAAAAGTAATACAACTGCATTAATATCTACATACATACAAATATACCACGCTGTGACTCGAATGCAGCAAATACAAACTGCATAACGATCGATTTCTTGTCACAGATACAAATGAATTAACTGATACGTGTAAATAAACAACCCCGAGGTGTAAGCAAATAAACAAAAATATAAATAAATGTTTCGATAGATATAGGAGAGTTTTAAGCATCATCTAGCAAGCAAATTGGTTCGTTAAATTCCGAATGGAAATCGACGAATCGTTTTAGCCGAAACGAAATTATCGTTAGTTAGTCCGTAGTCGGTGGAGATCGCGTTCCTTCGTGGTTAACCATTTAATAAATTCAGGTCGCCCGATTCGAAGGCACGGCAATTCTCTCGGCAAGCCGCGATGGTTTACGATCAAGAGGACGCTACGGACAGCAGCTCGTTCAGTCGCGCGTTATCACGCACGCGCCCCAACTAAGTACAAAGACGGAAACGTAGGCGGTCCAGGGAAAATCGGTGGAGTCGTAACGACGGGGCGAGCCACGGTAAATCCCCGACTGATATCTTGAGCCTCGGGTTAATCCACCGCCTAGATTACTCCTCATTGCTTAGTACTGGCGTAGAGCGCACGTGTGTACGCGTGCACGTGTACACCGCTCGTGTAGGTGGGTCGTCGAGTTAGAGATTGCGAGCAACAAAAAGGAGCCGGCTACGAGAGCGAAAGATTGCTGGTGTGCTAGTAATTTCCCAGGATTAATATTTAATATCCTGAACAGTGAACGGAGAAACGTGGAAAGGGTTCTAGAGGGAAGATATCGTTCCCTCTTCTAGCGAAGCTATCCATCCTTCTCCCTGTACGATCTCACGACTCTATCATCGCGCGTTTGTTCTCGTTCGAAGAGAGCAAATGACGAAAATCAGCAGCTGCGCCCGCGTCTCTGTATTTGGCTTTTATCAGCCGGTACGATGCCTAACCCTTGACCCACTATCGTGGATCTTCGGAAAACAATGGGACAATCTCGCGCGCAACGGAACCGGCGGCCCCTCAAATGAGAACCGATCGAACCACGCTTTTCCGTGCTGCTGTCTCGCTACGCCGTGTAATCACGCACGCCCTCCTTCTTCTCTCCTTCTCCCATCGTGTTTCCAGATTCTTGCAATCATCGCGGTTCGCCCAGGCATCGTGAAACAGATTGGACCTTGCACGCAAGAAATGTCGCGGGGAGCGGGACCATCATTGGGAACAATGACGCGACGATTTAAGTTTGACATCTTTCTTCGCCACCTCTGACTAAGCTCTCTGACTAAGCCTTTTTCTGGATACCACGGTCACGTTATAATTTGTTCCTCCTAGTCTTTTTTCTCTTTTTGTCAATGAAAATCGTCCTTTTCTTCGTTCCATTTCAGTCAAGAGAGGTCGCGAAATTTAAACGATCAATTTATGCGACGGGATAGAATCCGACCAAAGGAATCCGCTATGACAGGAAAATACTATGTCGCGGAAACAATTCGACAGGATGGAATTGCTGACCGATGAAACGGAAGTCGATCGAACTTTTCTCTATTCGAAGCTCCATGCAATCGTACACGTTCCATTCTCTCTCCCCCTCTCTCTCTCTCTCTCTCTCTTTCTCTTTGCACATCCTCTGTCGTCCCTCTCGCTCCCTACGCTACGCCGTCCTTCCGCTCCAATCACCGAATCCGACCGGGTGCAGGTTGCAAGTACCTACTTCTGCAAAAATCTTGGCATGCCGGAAGCTCGAAGAATTCGAAGAAAAGCGCGAGCGGAATGCACGCCGCGTTATTTCAAGCGCAGATTATCAGCGATCTCTCGCGATTTAATCCAGGATCGCGTATCTGGGCCACGTCATTTCATTTGCCGGTGAGGCGCTTGAACAGAATTTTCTTCTATTTCTCTTTCTTTCTTTTTTCTTCTTCCTTTCCTCGTCAGCTTTGACGAGCAAAGAAACGTTCCACGCAATATCGTTCGATCAAAGCAAATAAATAGCGGCAGTTTCGAAGAATCCGTTGAGTAAGACAAAGTATTGAGGTAATTATGATTTTTATCTGTCGAAATTAAATATGGAAGTTCATGGAACGGAAAGTTTCAAGAGCAACGCATTACTAGTACCATATGAATGTTTTCGATTTCACGAAGATATTAAAACTCGTCAAAGTACACCGATACATCGCTGAGGAAAGCTGTTAGAATACAATCCACTGAAAATGTTGGCAAACATTAGCGAATATTGCAGTGCTTGCTGCAACTATTTTCTCGAACCTAAGGGAACTACACAACATAAAGATAGTAATCCACGCTACTTCCAATTTTATTTTTTCTTTCGCATAAAGTTTATGTCTTTTATGGTATGTTTAAGAGCTAATGTGTCGCGGAACTTTGCGTCATATATTTTGTATTGCACATTTCATTTCACCTAGTGCACTTTTATCATTGTACCATTGTATTATCCACAGAGAAGACAATAAAATCTAACAGAAAATAATAGATAATAGATTTTCCCAATAAAATATCATTGACCATGAGAAGCTGGAATTAGCACATTACATAAAGGAAGAGTCTTTCTAATAACGATAAATATCATAGCATGAAGAAGGGAAGAACACACTTTAGCGTAGGACACAAAGGAAATTCGCCGATCCAACGTAAGAATCGCTGCTTGCCAGGGTACGAGATTAAATCTGTCGGTCATCGATTCGACCGGGAAGCGAAAAATCGAACAATGGCCAGGGAACGGCGGTTCGCGGTTGCCGTGAGCACGTGGACAAGGGGTCAGGAACAATCGAATCTCGCAAGAGAAGCAATCGGTCGACTGTCTCCCTTCTTCCATTCACCCCTGCTACAGCTTCGTGGGCGGATAAAGGCTAAACTTCGAAGCCGCTTTTGTAAAATTCCGACGGCCCCGACCAGCCGCGAAAACACGTGTGGAAAATGCGTTAGCGGTCGCGTCTCTGCCCCTCCCCGTTTCAATTATCTAATTGAAAGTGACGGCGATGTTTCCCCGCGTCCCTTCGTACCAACACTTCAACCCCTGACCTATCCATCGCCTCCCTTTAGGCTCCTTCGTCCCCTTGGTTCCGCTCGTAACACGGAAAAGGATGGCCAGCCAGCACCAGCCTCGAACGTAACCTCCGATAAATTGCTCATACCTCACCGATGCCTTTCTACCATCGGGGTAGCGACGTAGAAACAGCCAGCCCCAGCCAATAACTGTTAAGGATTCCCATCTGCTTTGTTCGCAGCACGAACGGTGACCAATGAAGGCAATAAGCACCGTTGGAAACGCGTGTACGCTTTACTGGCGCCGGAATATACATGCGCATGTTCTCCAACCTGTAATTACACTCCATGCTGCATTACACGCGTTCCCCCGTTTCTCAACTTCTCTGTGCACCGATTCTCTGTTATTTTTACGTTCTTCCTCGTCTCTCGACGCCACTGACGAAAGACGATGGCATAGTGCGTTTCCCTACGTTTCGGTTTATCTGGAAGGATTATGGTTGAAACTCGCGTATATATGTATTTGGTAACAAGCACACAAATACGTGTACACAACGACAGTGTTTTCGAAGACCTCGCCCACCATTAGGGAATCTTTTTCGCTAGACTGGGCTCAAATTCTGCCGCGAGGGCTGATACAACCCTCGAACTCGCGATCCTTACCGCAGAGATCCAAGAGGTGCGACCGCGCTCCCTCGTTTACGGTTTTGTTGATGAAGAGCGAGGGCTCTCGTTCCACCGATGTTTCAGGCTGAACGCGCTGACACAGAAGCCTAGCAGACGTCTGCGAATAAGTTGTAGGTATATACGATAAATCGCGAGATTCGAGGCTGCTCGTGCAGATTTTGTGGTCGTGAATCGTACAATGCGTTCAATTTACTGATTAACTGCTTTTGGTGGATAACATAGCATTATTCTGATCCGATATCTTGAATATTCTCGAATATCGAGTTCTTAGTCGAATGATTTCACCGTAAGAAAGGATATTACAGGAAGATGCTGAGCTACAGAGAAGTTTTTGGTCCAATTAAATATGAAATAAAATAATGAAAATTATATTTGACAATAGTATGATAACAATAACCTCCAAAATAAATTTTCTTAAAAGTTTCTCTTATCAATTTTCGAATGAATTTTACACTTCTTCAATTCTCCGATGGTTCTCACAATATTCTTTCACAATATTACTCACTCACTACCGATAGCATGAAGATTCGGTCGGTTTTCGATCTCTCGTTATTCACTGTCATTTTAAGCGAATATCTCTACTAGCTAATATACTAAGATATAAAATATTGTATTCGGGTTCTTTATGGACCCACTTCATTGTGAAAAAAGATATTATTTTTCTTCTCCTAATGGGCACGTAGAAGCAAACAATGAATTTGTCTGTTCTAGTTTCGAACAACGCTAATAAAGAATCGCGATTCAGACAGTTGAGAGAAATGTTCTCTCGTAAACAGGGCGACTGCACGTCGGTTCTAGGATGCGGTACGACAGGATGGCGCGTAAGAAACGAGGAACGAAACGCGATAGAAACTTTTCTGCTAAGCTACGCGCGAATCCGGCGCTACTTTCGCGCATACCATGAGCGCGATCTCACTCCTGGAATTTGTTTCCGAGAAAAGATGCTGTTACTTTGTACCTGGGATAGTTTTCTTGCGCGTGTCTGCAGAAGCACATTCTATTAGTACCCTTCGAGTAATAACGCGCACCCCGAAGGAATAGAATTTAAATTCAACCGCGGGCGGTGGAACAGTTCGCAGCGTTAGGAGCACCGTAGAAGAAATCCAAATGGTGTTACATTGTTTTACTGACAAACTGCGCTCCTTATCTCGAATTTTGATCCATATAAACTCTGCGTTTTCCTTCCCAAGCGATATTCGTTCCCGTACTTGTCTAATGTATTATTTCTTTAGTACATACAAAATGAAAGGAAATATATAGGAAGAACAGAAGGATGAAGGAGAAGAACATTAATTTTTATCAGTTTGGTTCATCAGTAAAGAGATAGAGCTTGATAAATTGAATCGTATTATGTATTACATATTTTAATTAGATATCAGACAAAATGGACAATTCTGTAGTTTCAGATGTTACTGTTAAAACATGTTATACACACCGGAAAATCATTAATGATATCGTGTCTTTCAAGATTACATAACTAAAAATTCTTTCTTTTAAGATTAATCGAAAAAAGAGGAAACAAAGAAATAACGCAGCTATGAATTATAGAAAATTGAAAAGGAAAAATTATATACGAAGCAGACTAGAATTTGATCAAGTACGATATCTAATATACATTCTCCACAAGGAAGCTACCATCCGTGCAGCAAATGATCGAAGAGTAATTGAAAGAGGAAACGGTCGGAGGGTTGATCAAAATTCGAAGGACGGTAACACATAAGAGCATCAAATTCATACGTTCTACGAGGAGGGAACGAGCGAGTGGAATAACAAGAAGCGAACGTATAAAAATTCACGTCAGGCAGCGTGGAACGTTAACAAGAAAGTGTATGTAATCAAGAATTTCCAAGACAGTCGCCTGCCATCGTCACGGACTCGCATTAGGTGCTTCCCTTTATTTGCTGCAACCAGATACCCCCGTTCTCTCAAAACCCAGAGAAAGACAATCCACGAGCCCGTAGAACAGTGAAATACTGAACAGCAATAAGACCGGCAGAGTTTCGCGAGGCTCACGGATCGCTGCAACTTTCCTTATGATGCTTAAAAGAACCGAGCCGCGTGTTTCTCTTTCGCCGTCATAAATTGAAACTAACACTTCTTTGCGAATTTTAATGCGAGCATGGGCTTCGAAGTTGATACGTCCGTATTCACGGAAAATTGTCTTTAGGGATTTGCAGTTCGTGGAAACAGAAGAGGAATTCAAGATAGTTTACGTAGTTTGTACTGTTTGGGGATTCCGTAAGACGTATCCTTCTTCGAACCGAGTTTCCGTATTTCGTCAGCATTTTCAGCTGGTTTAATCAGAACCACAGGGATATATTGAGATATACCAATTCGGTATTCAATACCTAACCGCAGGTCCAAAAACTTCCAAGTTCCCGGAAGAAGCGAAACTTTGAAAAGCTACGAGAATTTCATTGGATTCGCCTCAATCTTTATCGCTTTGGTACGAATGTTTGTTATTAAACATGCCCAGCGTAAGAGAAGACCGTGTTCTAAACGACGTTTGTAAACTCGTTATGTATTCGGAACGCATTAGAGAACTCGAATCTTATCAGAAATATCGTTGCGACGTTACGCGGCTTTGCCTCGAAGTTCGTAACTGCATTCGAAATGCCGTTAACGTCCGGATCGCCAGGAGAGAAACGAAAGCAGTGTTTTCACAATCCGTTCGCATCAGTTGCAATCACGCCGTTAACCGGACCGACTCCTGGCCAAACTGTATCCGATGTTCAACGTTTCTCTCTATAAGCCTCAAACGTGATACGCGATAAAACGAAGCTGTAACACACAATGCGTCGTTCGTGAGAATTGATCGTAGGAGTACGTTACAACAAACTTCTCGAAAAAGAAACACCTCTGCGCTAGTTTCAATTGTTTCTTCGTACATTTCGTTCAGGATTGCTAGGATCTATTTCGACTTTCGTCCGATTCATCGAATCAACATATCTCATAATCAGATTAACTCCTTTTTTATTACAATATTATTATTACGATATTAGTGAAAATGAATATTTTGGTAATAATATAAAATAAAGTAAAAGAATTATTATGACAATAAGAATAAAGAATTTTATGATAATAAAAGACGTTTGACAGAAGAATATGCAGGAAATAGGGGATGGGAAATTTTTTAAACTTTTTAAAGTTTTTACGAGTATTTTTCAGCTTTTCAATTATTTTTTATAGAGTAGCGTATATTTTTATCTATCGAACCAAAAGAACTGTTGTATGTAGTAAAACGAATTAAATAGAACCAAAGAGACTAATAAAACGAAGGAGAGAAAGCAACGGGAAGAAAGGATATGTATATGGAAGGAAGAAAAACAAAATAAAAATGACTGTCCCGTTTCATCGGTCCGGACGTTAATAACGGTGTTCATCGACAATGTACTTCGAGCGCGAGCTTCCTCCTATAAACATCGGGCGTAGTTTCCAATAACAGGGCACGTAACGCTGCCCTTTTTTTGTGTGTTTCCGGGCCCGAGTCCCGGTATGGGAACATCGTGCAAAACAGTCAGGAAATGTCGCATGCAATTCGACGCGCCGCTGAAAAAGCTCGACTATATTTGCGAAACGCGTTTCTGTGTGCTTTTACGGTGATCAGTCCTGGCTTTTGCCCCACAGCCAGATCGCATCCCCTGCACCGCCATCGTCGCGTGCCGCGGAAAGGGAGAGAGTAGTAGCATTAAACGCAGATGGCGTCAGTTTTACGCGATGAACGGCACAATTCAGCGAGCCGCGTGGGAGAGAACGCCGCGAGAGGCTGCCGAGAGGGTATTTCTGTCTGAAAGAGGGAAAACTTCACCCTCTATCCGTCGTTTCATATATTCTACTATACGTAATATATACTATACAAATCCCCATAGTCTCCGATTCTCCCCCCAAAAAACCGTACACAACCGAATTCGAATTATCGTTCAAGCGAAAGATTTTTGTCTGGCCCGGAACAGACCCCTCCGTTCTCTTTCTCTCTATTCCCCGAGAGGGGTTGAAGCTTGCCAGACCGAGAGACACGTATAGAGGTGTAATAAAAATTCACATTGCGTTTGGCTACACTGAACCCACTGTATTAACCCTCGTAACCCTAGGGCATAATTCGCGGTGAGACATGTCGCGTGCTTTGCGGAATAAAACCTTACAAAGCTCGCGGTGACTCGTGATCGTTAATTATATTTCTTAGTCGTTTGCTCTCTTTTCTCTTTCGCTCTTTTTGTTTCTTAAAGTGAAATATTCTTATATGGATGGTTATATCGGTGATGGAACAATTGCAAAGTAAAAGAGGTGAGTTAAAAGAGAAAAGGCGGTCCCTCTTCGATCTCGGCGTTCGACATTAAGACGTGAATATTTATCAGGAAGTGGAGTCGACGTTCCGCTGTAATTGAAACACGATTTCTCCATTTGAACGCGACCGTCTCCATTCACAGATCCGAAGATTCGCCTCTTTCTCTTGCGAGCTCTGTTCGCGGCTGCTGAATCACTTGGATCAGCGGCGAACTATTTTTATCCACACGCATGATATCGAAGAAAAAAATTCTTTGTAATTTTACAATTCCACTTTAGTCCAAAGAATAAAAAATCAAATAAAACACAATTTCTTCTTATTACATAGTATCATTAATTACGTAGTACATATTATGTTACGTACTGCAGTCCTATTACATTTTCCTTTATCCCTTCCCGATTGTCTTACATGATAGTTATTTCACTGAGATACCCTGTAACCAAAGATCACGTCACAAGGTTCTACATCGCTGTTAACGATGGTCTCATCTTTTGACCGCACTAATCACGACAAAGAAAATATCATGGAACCTGTACCCGTTGTTCTATATCTATATCAAATAGTATCGTTATGGATTTATCCTTTGGAAGGGCGTATCGTGTCAGCGAAAAGTTTCCGCATCGTCGAAAACATTATCGCCGCTACCCGCCTCGTTATTATGAAACACAATTCACCATTATACCTTCCAAAGGGAGCACGATGGATCGGGTGTACGCGTCAGGTCATCCGAATTTTATAACGTATTAAAAGCGCCGATAATGTAGCTACATAATTACTTGATACAATATACATAATATCATCAGTTTAATAGGTCCCGGTATCACCTGCAACGCGCTCGATGCAATGTGACGTTGGATCACGCGATCGTTAACAACCGTGAAGCTGTGTACACGGCGCGAGCTTAATGGTAACCTGTCGTGGAAACAAACTTCAAACTTCGATCAATTTCGTAGTCGAGGAAACGAGCTACATGTACCACCCCTCTGGCTATACGCGCTCTTCAACCCTTTCCCTATATTCCAACGTCTCGTTTCACGATGTAACAGCTGCTTACTGCATTTTTGTTCTAAATTATAGCGCTATTCGTCGTACTTTTGCTGCGATATCCACCGACAGTTTATCCTTGCTGTTCTTTTGCTCCACACGTGCTGGTATACTTGGCGCGTGACGCATGCAGTTGCATTTGACGCACGTCGTACACTCGGCTCTTCGCGAGTCACGTTGTCTCGATGAGACTATCAAAACTTCTACGATGTACATATATATATAAGCATACAGATCGATGTTTTCTTCCGTTACCATTAGATCTGGGTTCTAGATAATTATCTTAACGTCTTGGTCTGAAATTATTATTATTGCTTTTTGTAAAAATCTCATTAGTTCACGTCTTGAAACGTAAAAGTCGTTTTATAGAAAAAGAAAAGTCGTCTTATATGTCTCTAACGCTTCAAGATAGATATTATTTCTTCGTGTTCGATAAACGATAGGCTATTCGTTCGTTCGTTCGATTCAAACAAGTCGGTATTTCTTCGCGTTCCATCGCTCGAGGTTTCTTTCGTTTCCTATTGCATCTTGATCCGAATCTCCCAGTGGAGGGAGCAGCGCGTGGCATTGCGTGTCGCTTCGATGCACGCTCGGGCTCAGCTTTCCAACACGAGGGGGAAACCGAGAGTATCCCAGAATATCCGGCGAGAGGAAGCTAAGAGCATCCTAATCGCATCTTAATCTAGTCAAGGATGCACAGGACTCACCGTGATCCGTAGGACCTTTGGCTCGAAGGGACAGCAGTTAGGATCGAGCAGGGACCACGCCTCCTCCATCTGCAAAGGACTAAAGCCCCGGTTTGATCCCTCGCACGTAAAACTAAGTCTCGAAATAATTCAATAACAACATTAGTAAGCAACGCCTCCTTTATCCCGTCTGCTTCACTATGTATCGGTACATGTCGTGTGCATGTATGTATGTGTTTCCCTTTGCGAAGCCAACACCGTGACCGACTCGTATCCCGCGTGAGCTGAATTACCAAGCTCGCTCCCTCTTACAGTTCTACGTCCCTCGAGATGGATTCGATGCTAATACTGGCCGACTAATTGCACGCTACTAAGAATCGATCTGGAACACGACTTGACAGCGCGCAACGAGTTAGTGACGTCTCCCGTCTGACGATTCATCCTACAAAAGGGGAAATTCTTGATCTTTCGCGTGGCATGACATTGATATTAGTCTCGTTAGTTTGCTTTTCTCGCGAAACGAGCTTACCGGGCACTTACAAAGTTAAGTTCGATCGCGTTGCCGGAGGATCGCGAACCGAATGTAGAAGAGGAGGTAAGAGACGAAAATTCTTATCGGTTGACGTTTGAAGTTTCCAAGTTTCCGCGAAACTCGCTTCCAAAGGAGTTAACGAGGTTTTCAACTATTCATTCAACCCTTTGAGCGACAACGCAAGACGATAAGTAATGCTTGGGCGGGTGTAAAATCAGACATTTCTGTCCGATAAAATAAAAATAGCTTACGTTTTTCACGGTTCTAGACAGATATCTCTCTCTATATCGAGATACATGGAATCGCATATATGCACGTGTATCGTGAAATATGAATCTGACGAAGTGGAGCAATTGCATATGGCTCAATCCACCGGCGACACGTAAGTAAACTGTCAGCTCTCGTGAAGTACAATAAATCTAAGAAATGTCGGTAACCTGAATTTTCGCTATAATGCGCCTCGAGCTTGCAGATGCAAAAGGGAATAGAGTAGGTGCATTTTATCGTATCGGCAACCTCGCTCGTGTATCACTCGCATAAAAGTTCGTCGAATTACACCTTACATCGGTATACGCTGTGTACACCGCTGCTTTGAAGCATACCAATATATGTATTTGTATTATGCGCTTAAAACATACGTCACGAATCACATTTTGTCCTGCGCATGAATCTTTGGAATTGAGAATTCAGTATGTATTCCGTCTTTCACTTCGCTACGAATTTCGACGATTCTATTAATAATTGAAAGCACTATAGTAAGCTAGGGGCAACAACGTTGTTATTAATCCTCCGCGTGGGAAATCGTCTTCGAGCATTAATCTTACACTGGTGGTGCGCGCCGCCGACGGAAACGAGACGCGTTCGGCACTAACAAGAAATTGCACAATCACATCGTGCATCTTCAACGGCGTACTTTTGGTCCGCGCCGGTTTTTTTATCTCATAAATAGCCCGATTAGACAGACAACACGCAGGCAAACACATGGCCAGACACAAGACCACCAGAAAGACTCGTCCTGGGCGGCTTATACACTTGGGAACATCTGGCTTTTGCAGTGACGATAGCCTCGTTAGTCACACCACTCTCGTCCTCTTGTAATCTTATTACCGCCTTGTGTAAGATGCCTCGTTCAGGCGCCATTGCTTTCTAATTTCTACTCGATTCTAATTTCTACTTCCTTTGCTTTGCTATACCAACGCACCAGACTTACAAATTTCTTGTTCGGACCCTGGCGTCGCGGTCTACGTGTTGCGTCTGATGCTCCTCTCTGTTTTTCTAAAAGAAGAATATGCTAAATCCATCTCTTATTTTCTTAGAAGCACAAAATCATGCGTCATTTGTCACCATATTAATTCTTGATCAAATAAGAACCATACACAAGAATTTCACTTTTCTAATTATTACACTGTATCATAAATGGCAAGGCACATATATAACGTCTTAGTAATTAATAAACTTTCCTATCGAAGTTTACTCGCGACTCACAAGTTCACTACAAAAATGAAAAATGTTTCGACTTTTTAATAGAACTAATTCGATGGTCAAGAACTGTATATCTACAGATATCGAATGGTTCTTGTTAATATATGAAACTTACTAAGCTCCGAAATTTAGACACAAAACAATACCATTTCATTAAAAGAATCCTTGAATAACGAAATCGTCGTATAATATCGATTGTCGGTGTTCTATCAATTTTTCTTTCCGCACGGGCATTCCATCACTGTCCGCGCGATATAGAATATCAGCGGACAATCGTTAGGACGCTAATAAACGGTGGTTTCGCATAATTCCGTTGAAAGAACGAACTAGAAGAATGGAAAGAAATATGACAAGGAGACCTGGTCAATGTATTCAGCTCCGGGCGATCTGTGACGATTAATTATCACCGCCTAACTGTCACGACCGATGTGAAATCATTAATTTCTTCTGGAAATTTTAACGGGCACGCGGCCCTGGCTTCGTCGCTACGACGGACGCATACGCGCGACGGAGAAGCGCGAGATTCCAGGATGGATATTAGGTTGAGGTAATTACAGCCATTAGTTCGCGCATACATCAATTATCGATGACACGATGACATGAGTCTGCCGCTCGGAGGCATCCCTCACGATGGCAATGCTTGCGCGCTCTCTAGGTATGCATTATCCGCGCAGAATCGTTACCCGCTGTGTATCCACGTGCCTCGTATTCTCCGTTGACTAATAATTCCTAGGCTTCCAGCAAAGGAACGACAACGATATTGAATGCAAGTGTGGAGTATTTTGGCAAAAGAAGGTTATATCTCGTAAAATTAGTTGTTAACATTTTGCATGCCGAAATTTGAACGAGCTGCTGCAGTAAGGAGGCAGCTCCACTTTTCGATAATGTTTGTAGATCAATAAATACCAACTTAAAATCGATCAGAATCAAGTCATTTTTTCGAATATGTTACAGGCTATTAATCAACTAATATTTGTACTAATAAATTTTTGCATTTTTTAATGTGAAACCTATAATTTTTCTTCTGCTGCGGTGCATATAATTCAAATATCGGAGATGGCTTCTTATTACTGCAAATGCTTCAACTTTTATGATACGATCGACTTTTATGATGACTGTGCATATTCTTTAGCACACTTTTGCAATGTAAGGTTTCAAAAGCAAGGCCTTTGTACCGAAATAAAAATATTTTGCTTCTTTGCTTCTATGATCTTTATCGATGAAAATAATACAAGAAACAATCTTCGTAATACCGATATCGCTATAGCGGCGTTGGAGCACAAAGGGTTCTATCTTTATATTCTAATCTGATCATTCCGACCGTTCACGAGCTCGAAGAAGAAGACAAAAATAAGCAAGGCTGGTTCTTAAACCGGAAGATTACTCGCATCTGATGAAAAGCTCATTAGCTCAACTAGGAATTAGAAACGCGTAACTAAAACGCATTTAATGATGGTTAGGCCCCATTTCTTTATCGAGTCATTAAGAACCAATTTCGGCGGCTCCTATTAATCATGTCAGTTCAGAGCGACGGGTCACGATGATATCTGTGATCACGGTTATTAAGTCGGCTTGCGTTGCGTTTAGAAATACCTATGTTACTTGACTCTGCATCATAATTATTTCCAACTTCTGTAATTTCGTGATTTCTATCGATTATTTGCCACTTTAATATTTAGCAATTAATAAACGTAATAAGAGTAGTGATCTCGCGTTCTTCTATTTATCTTTGGAACACGAACATTATTTTTATAACTTAAGAAACTTTGCATATCTTATACGCAGATAATGCGTTGATCATCGATTATTAATTAAGCACATAAAACTGTTAATCAAAAATGAGACATACGATATCGTATTTATCATAAAAATAAGAATCTGGAAAATGTAAATTTTACAAGCGCCTATGTTATGCATTGATAGCGTATTGAATCGAAGCGTGTAGAATAATGTTTGTATCTTAAAAAGAAGTCAGTATTCCAACGTCTGCTTAAGTTCTCGCGGTGTATGTTCATTAATGATCCTCATTTTATTTTGTTCTTATTTCTGATGCACGAAGGATAATGCAAGCTGCGTGTCCGAGCGTCAGACTTGAAACGACCGACGCTGTATCAAACCGGTTCACTGATATTAAACTATTTTCCCATATGATCAACGACGGAAAAAATGATCGTTTCACGTTAAGTCGTGCCGATGTAATTGCCATACGACCAGTTTTCCTGTATTTATACCCACGGAGCCGCGACGTGGAATTTTTCTTTAAGCTTCTCTAAACCGGTTCGATTTCCTGACATTTAATGGTTTCGCTGGTCGATCGAACGACAACAACCACTCTACGACTAATTTCAACGTCTATGTCGGAGCAGTGGGAACGGCATTTATCATGTTGCCCATGGTCGCTCGACTCTACGAAATAAAACGTATATTGCGTATTAAGGTATAATCTCGTTTGTCGCCTTTTATTCTTACGCTATGGCGCGACTATATTCTTGTAACGATGGCAATTTGTATTTTCTCGAACAAAAAACAAAGCTCCATGATCGACCTAGATCTTAAATAAGGAGGGAAAAGTACGAGTAACAAAGTATTTAAATTCTAATGCTTCTAAACATTGAAACACATTACTATATCGAGAACGTTTATACAATTTCATACTTTTATAGACATATAACTAAGGAAATGGGATCCGAATAGCGATTCGTTTTGACTACTAAACATTATAAAAATACTTTACTTTGAATATTTTACATATCTTAGAATGTTATGTGGATTCTATAGGTTTTTGAACCTCGGAAGTTCTCATAAACACATAGACATTCGCAGTCCATACGTTACTATACTACTAAAAAAAATTCTCTAGATAGATCGTTTCTCAAATTTAACTCACATGTTTCACCGAAACACCTGATAATTCGTGACGAAACGATACCTAATCGTTGCGCTCAAAGAATTTCGTCGATAATTGGAAAACAAAAGATCGAACGCTGACTACGTGTACGACTCATTCGATACAGAACTGCCCTCTTAGGTGAATAAACCCATATATATATATAAAACATGGACATCCAGTCGGGCGAGCCATGCGATAAGATATAGGGAGACGGCGTACAAAGTCCCTTGGGACCAGTTGAGGTCTTAATTACTACCCTCTCATGCTGGAATGCTGCGTTATCATGCGGTTACTTCTGCTTTCTCGTGTATATGTCCACGGGTCCGACATTGAATTACACTTTCCTTTTTGGTTGGACCCTTCCAGCGGTTATCACCGTTAGGTAAAGTGTTAATTACACGTGACACTCGAAGATTCTGAAAGACAAACAGGAATTAGGTACTTCCAAGTTTCGAACAGGTGAATAGAAACTCTGAAATAGAGCTATAGCATAAAATAAGAAAAAATACATATTGATGTACTTACGAGTTGTGAAAGCTTTACCTTCTAGATTAAAGATAAAATTCATATTTAGAATTTAAATAATTTTACAGGAGATGATCCGATAAAAAGTTGTAAATTTAAGAGGAAAATTACAAAAACGATGTAATTTGCACGAAACGATCGCTTTGAAGACTAATAGATAATTTTTCGCAATTTAACGTTCATTAATCGAACAATTAAAATTGTTCGTGAAACGGTATTTACACGACAAAGTGATTAATAAACTGTGTATAGAGATAGGTGCAGCTTTGATCACAAGTACGATGCTTGTCACTGGCCAGCTTTAATAGACCACAGAGGAGCTATCTTGATATAATATCGTGTCTATACATACTAGAACACATTTTAAGTATTTCTCTTATACAAACTTCATTTAACGCACAAAGTTCGCGTTAAAATCCATAAAGTGGAAAGGAGTATCTTTTTTTAAATAACCAAGGAGGCTAGGATCGATAAAACTTCACCAATAACTATAGAAATGGCTTTCTTTCTATTCATCGTAACCGATATCAACGACAACGTCGGCTATATCTGCTTGAACAAACGTAAATCCAGACGAGGAAAGATCGGAGAAAATCTATATCGTTCCAGTTCTCTGGTTTCCGTGCTCTGCACAATGCTGATAAATGCGCACTCAACAGAAGCGTGCACGATCAGGTCCAACGTCGGTAATAGACAGTTTACATTCAGCAATTCTGGTGAACAGCGAAACGTTTAGTAGTAGTAACCGATCGTTACACCTACCATCCATTTCCCGATATCCAGACCTCTCATGAGTTACTGAATCCTCGATCGGCTAACATGGAGGTACGAAAATTTACAGGCTAACGATCAAAGCCGCGCAAGAAACGGTAACATCGTGGAGCCAGATATCCGATTGTTTGTACGGTCACACATTCCACTCGACTACACGCAATAACCCTTCTGTAAATGACTGGCGTAAACTGTCGTAAGGAAAGGTAACAAAAAATGATCGCATGTATCCTCACGAAGCATGGATAAGTTACATCGACTATATCGCAATGAAAGATGGTTATTAAAATGATCGTAGCATATTTTAAGACGAAATTCTGCAAGAACTCAGGTTGAATTGTCTACCTCGCGCCGGGAACGAAGTAAATCGGTTAAAACTTCGTCTTTCCCCCGCCTTGCTTAATTATGTTCCAGCTAGGCATGCATTATGTATTTCACTTTGTTGAAGACTTCGACCGCCTCTGGAAGTTTGTCTTCCGTTGGAACTTTCCTATGGAGTTTCCAATTGTAATGTACCACTTAAAATGAATTATCGATAACTTTCCCGAAAATCTCTTTGAAAGAAATGACAGTACCGGTGCGGCGATAGAAACGATCCAACTTTTCTTCGCGAGTCGTACGAGCAAAGAGGAAAGTTAACCGAAGAAAAATCGGAACTACAATACGAACACTTTGATATTTCGGTACGAACGATATCGGCCAACCGAACAACCAACTATCCTCTATTTTTACATCGGCCACGGGTGCACTTTGTGAATCGATCATCGATTCGTCGATCGGTATTCGGGCGTAACCAGGTGGAAGTCTTCAGAGAACTCTGAGTAACGAAGAAAGCTTCTCGAAGATCAAGACATATATACGTACACACACGTTGGCATCACGCATCAAGCCATGCACACGTTCGATGTCTGGTATCCGAAGTTCTTCAAATTTTTAGCGGTTCACCGCTAACTAATGACGAACCAAGAGACATCAATGGAGCAGATGTAAGAAAGGGCCGTTTGGGTTTCAGGTGAAAAGCCCGGTTGCACGTGCATAGAACGGATCCCGGGTCGTTTTAGATGCAGCCAAGCGCAATTAAGCCACTTTGAAATGAGATAGGTTCGTTATTTTGATAGCCTTCTCGATGCTCGTCGATGCATCTATGATCGAGTCTGCTTTAGACATCGCGAAAACGGATTAAGCTACACTGCACCGAACTTCCACGAAGTCGTGAAAAGTTTGCAGACTCCTTACGAGCGTTCCAAACGCTCGTTTTACGCTTGTAATTTGCTCGATGCTTGTAGTTGCTGAAGCGATGAAAAAAGAAAAACCGTCTGACAAACTGACGATAACGAAGTTAGAAGTTAAACGATTATTCACGTTTTAAAGATATAAGATATTATTTGAATGATTCGCGGTTGATATTATTCAAATTTAAATTTTTAAAATTTTTAATTATAAAAGTAACTAAAGAAAAAACCTTCAAATAATCTTGAGAATATTTAGGTGTAAATTCGTGACAGAACACCGAACGTGCACAAAGGCACGAACATTTTGGAACAAGCATAATATACGTCAGATAAAGGACGATGGTTTGCGGAAACAGAACTAAGGGCCAAACACGTCGGTATACGCGTACCAGTCTCGGTTCTCTTAGACATCATCTCGAGCATGTAATGCATCTATGGCCCTATGAAACCCAACCCTCTGCCCTAAATACATATCGCTCTTTGTTACCTATAAACACACCTGCTGTTCATGGACCTATACACAATTTGAAAAAGTTCTTTAGCCGTTGCTTCGTTCGATCGAGCCATTCTAAATATTTTGATCGACCAGCTCTTACAAATTTTTTTTCGATCTGATAGACAAGCTTTGCACCTTTGGTTTACGTTAGTCAAATTTGTTTTCTTAAACAAAACAATTTAAACATCCAAAAAGTTGCAAGTGATACAGTGTAAAAAATTAATTTTTGCAGTTTCGAACTTCGATTTTTAAATTATATATATTATAATAATTAAATTTAACGAAAATTTTCGAACATAATGTTGAAATTTAATTAGATTCTTGACGAGGTACGTATGAGATGACAAGTTGTTTTGAAACTATGCTGTGTGTGTAGAGACGAAAGTGCTGGTTTGCATAAATAGAATTAATTACAACACAGAACTTAGTTTTGCGGGATCGTCGTCACCTATCACTTCCCCTAATCGTTATTCCGGCTACATCACCAACATCTGCGCTTGTTATGTGCGTATATCCAACGTGGTTTCTACATAAATATGTTTTAAAGTAAATACAAAAAATTCAGCTCATCATAGAAGTACGATATATACGTTTAATAAATTCTTCGTTCCTATTCATTAGGCTGAATTCGCATTAGTACAGAATTTACATATTGTATTAAACGAACATTGCATGTTTATAAAAGTACGTGTATTTAAATATTGGAAATATTAAAGCACTGGAATCACATAATATAAACATTGTTACACCATATTGTAAAAATATCAAATGTCGTTTTCCTTATACAATATGATATAATCACAATCAAACTACAAGCAAAATAAATATAAACAATACTAAAACAATACTTTGTAGGTCACAAGCTGTCAAATACAGTTATAAAATTGATATTTTGGATTCGTTAATTATTAATTTGAGTATTAACAACAAGTAACATTAAGTTTTATGTAATAAAATATTTACTTGATCAAGTACATTAGAAATTAACAGCTTATATATATTACGAAACAAATTATCAATAAATTATTAACCATCCCCTCTACCATCCTTATTTTCTCCTATTATTGTGTCCAATTTTTCTTCTATATGATTATTCGACAATTTACTGTTCTTTATCGTATCACCGCGACATAAATCATCAAAATTTTCTCGAATATCACTATCTGTCACAATAGTTTTTTCTGCGCAATAATCTTTTAAAGCTGGTAAGGCATTCGATTGCTTGACTTTCGGAACATCTTGTATTTGCGGTACGTCGGTACCAGGAGTTACCTAAAAGTTTCGAGTTTTTAAATAACTACATACAAAAGATTTACAATTAAATCTGGGATAAATTTAGTTAAAAATAAAAACAACTAAAACAAAGGAAATGATATATTACCTTAAGAATTATTTGTACAGGTTCTCGATTTTCTAGACTGTGTAATGAATTACCTTTTCCATTTTTTCTCTCATGGCTAATTCCAAATCTCAATAATGGTCCTAAGCCTAAATTAAATGATGCTCCAGACAGAAAGAATGGTATCATTATTATAACAAAACCTATACATATGTACAGCATACATTTTATTATCCATCCATATGTCCAAGGCAGGTTATCTAAAAGATTAAATGAAATTATGAAATCAACTGAATTATTAAGATGTAACTATGAATAAAACTTATCAATTACCTGTAGCATTATTTATAAAGCCAGATATAACAGTTCCTATGTGCGTAACTGGATGAAGAACAACGGTAGTAATAAAATGTGATAATGCAAATGCAGGTGTAATTTTTAGTTTTGGATTAGACATTACTGTTTCATAATATTGCTCACAATCGTCCTTAGCTACAACGATAGAAAGATGACAGTAACTTTCCAGAGCATTTTTCAATGTACCAATATACTTACAAAAGAATGAAACAAACTTGTGCCACAAATTCATCTTATCGGGTTGACATGAAATTGGTATGTCTGAAAATTTCATTTGTGCAGCAACAGACTTAATTTCGGCTTCCTTAAAAGAACAAACATATTTAAGGAATAATATTCTTTTAAAACTGAAATAAAATTATAAGTTAGTGTTATTTACCTTTATAAGCTGCCACCAAGTCATAAAAAAACTCAATATGAATATAATTTGTATAATACACAAAATAGGAAATCTTTGGCCATATCTTATCATTTTAAATGTCACACAAGCCATTATCATTGTAAATAAGATTATAGCTCCATCTGGCTAAAAAATTAAATCAATAAAATTCTTTTCGTATAAATATATAAACCAGAAATATAATTAAACAAAACCAATATTCTTACATATTCTTGTACTGTTCTAAGTATTCTGCCAAAACCTTTGTGCAATACATCAAATATACGTATAGCTTCAAACATATAATTATATCGAGGTTCCTGTATTATATTACTCAGAATTTCATCAATTTCTCTTAAAGATGTTTTATGAATTTGAAAATTTCTAAGTATTTCCATTTGAGAATGGGATACCTGGATCTCTAATATTCCTGTTATTGATGCTTCATTCTCATTCTGTTTCCAAAAAGCAAAATACATTCTTCTTGAACATGTTTGAGAAATTACACCATAAATAATATTAGCCTTTTACCTCTATGCGAATATTTGATAATAATAGATTAATAAGACGCTTATAAAAGATTGCTTCGTGGCTACTATAATTATTTTCATGTTTAAGAGGTTCCAACTCGTTTTGAGCTTCAGTGCTTTCCTGTACTATATCTTTTCTACTGAAAAAGTTAATACTTATAGCATTTACAACATCTGAATATACATTTTATACATACATGTCCATGTTTATTTCTTTATCCATTGTTTTACTGTGCTTATCATAAAAAAATGAATATGGATCTATTAGTTCTTCTGAGTTCCTGTAAAATTATGTATTGTTTAATTTATACATATAATAATATAAATTTCTCCTTATTTTAGATGTAAAAAGAACTTATTAATATTCTTACTCTATATTTTCAAAGTAGTTTTCATCATCACAATGTACAATTAAGATGATTGCAAAGATATGAATCAATAAGAAAATAAATTCGTATGGAGGCTTCATTCTAAAGACAAATAGAAATGCTAAACACAATATTTTCATCAGTTCATATCGTTCAGTTCATTGAAAACGCAGTTCTAAAAATATTGGTGCGTCAATTGTTTCGTAACCTATCTTTTACCTTTTATCGAGTGTACTCTGCATGCATACATGTATATTAAAGATTCATATTTTAATGAAGTATGATTAATATATTAAATTTATATTTACAACAAGTGGTTGAATTTAAATCACAAAATTCAGTAAATTACACACATGGAACAGTGATACCATACTACGATAACATAAAAACACCACCACATATGAAAACGTATAAAAATATGATGACGTTTAATTTATCATAAAATTATTGCCTTTTTTGTTTGTCATTTAATGTCTTTGACGCGTAAAGTCCAAAAATACAAGTCTTAATTTTAAGAATCTAACGGTTTAAAAGTTATGCGTATGTAAAATTTTTAACATATTTTACGCGTTACTCTGACACCATGGTGGCTCCAATCCATGATTCGTTCAATGAGTAGAATCGCTGACTGTACACAAATATACATGAGTATCGGCCATTTTATGGCGGGATTTTGATTTTCGTAAATATTGGATTAGATTCAATTTCATTCTATCCTCTACGACCACCACAAGACGGTTAAAACAAGCTAATATTTGGCGAAGTTTAATTCAGTGCTCATTTGTATTGACCAATCAAATGATTGATAAGAGTAATAATATGACGTCATGCTAATCTATAAAATACGGTAAAAATGCCTATCTTACATATGCATAATTTTTGAACCGTCGGATTTCTAAAGTTCAGGTTTGCATTTTTGAATCCCACGCGTTGAAAATCATTAAATTGAAAATCATTGTATAGAGACTTTGTTATATATACCATATACATTACATATACTTCATTTTTTAATAATATATTTTACTATTAATGGCCGAGCTTAAAATATGGTACTGAATCTTTCCCTAATTGACAGTGCATTTAAGCAGGGAAGTAAACAAAAAATTACTATTAAATGTGCCAATTTTGAATATACGATACTATATTTGATTTTAATCATAACTGATAAATCATAACTACTATATATTAATTTATTGCCATTATTCCTTTATTGCCTGTAATTAATCGTGCAAAAATTCTATAAATATTCTAAATATTTATTCATTAATATTATGATACTATAATATTTGAATCATTATATAAAAGATGTTAAAGAGAAATATATCTTATGCTTCTTATAACTAGATAGTCAATAAAATTATTTATAAAAATATTATTTAAATAGTTTGAGTACAATTATTTTTTAAATGTTATACTTTTATTATAAGAATTTGACACTTTGTATTAAATATGATAATATATTTAATATTTTTATATATTTAAATATTTAATATTTAAAATACGTCATTTTACCTATATAATTTTTTGATTTGTGACGCATTGCCTACAGTAAATAGATTGCAGTGCAAGTGCAATGTAATGCATTCTTATGTGGATAAAGTTTTGATTCAGGGTAATTTGATCTGAACATTACAATGGAAGTTTTAAATCATTTTGGCAATATTGATGAAAGGTATGCTTTTTATTGATTTTGTAATTTTGTGAAATGTTTCTTTTTTACCATAATATAATCATAAAAATAAAATAATGACATATTCTTAATAGAATGTTTTTATTGATTTCTATGAACTTAAAAAAGATGTAAAATAATCTATTTTTTGTTAAATATATGAATTTATATTTATGTTTCGTAAAATCAAATGTATATTTTTATACCATATGAAAATTGGAAAACATAAATGTCTAACGTATAAGGTTATTTCATACCACATTTTTCCGTATATGCTTTTGTAAGTATATAATATTTTATAGTGTGGATGAAAATACAATTAGCAATGACAATGTCGGCGTAGTTTTAGAAGAAGCAGAAATAATAGATTGCGACACAGAAATAGAAACCGTCACAGAAGAAGATAATATTCAGTATCAATTATGTGAAGTAAATAGAAATGATAATGCAGTGGCGTACCGTGTGGTACAAGTTAGTGATAATCATACAAATAACACTGAATTATCAATAGCTGCACCTATAAATAATACAGTTCAAGTCTTGACATCACCTATAAATGGTCAGTTCTACGTACTTAGCAATAGTAATGAAGTAGTTACCTCAGAAACTACAAAAACAGTTGCACCACGTGTTAAACTTCAAATAGATAATCCACAAAATATCCTTACTACCATTAAAAAGGTAGAATATTTTATGTGATTTATATCGAATTGAAATTGCTGAATGATATTAATTATTACTCTATATAATATCATATAGAGAGATGAAAGAAGAAGGGTAACACATAATGAAGTTGAAAGACGCCGTAGGGACAAAATAAATAATTGGATTTCAAAATTGGGGAAGCTCTTACCTGAGTGTGAACAAAGTTCAACAGGAGATGGAGATGTAAAAACCAATTTTGAGTTACAGGTAATATAGTATATATTTTTTATACATCTAAGTCCTATATATCATCCACCAGTTTTTTTTTATTATTATTATGGTATTTTAGTTTAAGGTATTAGGTTGTCCAATAAGTCTTTTCGTTTTATAAGGAAATAAAGGATGTACAACATTTTCCGTTTTATAGTATTTTATCGAATTATGTATGATCCATTCTGTTCTATCAAATTAAAGATCACAACGTTCGACAGATTAGGTTTCATGTTTCTATAAAGATGCGTTGTTGTAAAAGACATATGTATGTCTAATACATATTGGTGTTTTATGTTTACAGAGTAAAGGAGGAATTTTAGCAAGGGCATGCCAGTACATTACAGAATTACGAGATGTTCAAGAAAGTTTCTCACAAAGTTTAGATGAAAATGCTCAATTGTTAGAAGAAGCTAGAACTCTAAGGCAAGTGGTAAATCAATTGAGGAAAGAGAATTCTGAATTAAAAGCTCAAATTGCAAAAAGTACCACATACATACTAGGTACCTAATTTTCGTGAATACATATAATAAATAGTAATAGATGTGGTCTTTTTTATTAAATATCTTTTCCTTGAGTATGATTTTATTTAAAGTATACTACCTTTAATAGTACTCGCGAAAAGTAATGTGTAGGACATATATATAATTCAGTGCAATAAAATAATAATGATGTAGTAATTATAAAATGTTTATTTACATATATTTAACTGAGTATATATTTATATTTTGAAAACAATTGTAAACATTATGTAATTTCAACTGTACATATCATAAACGATAATTATTTATAACGTGAACAATCGAGCAAAAAGGGTAATTTATTATTAAATCATTAAATTAAATATATAAATATACAAAACATTGTGCTATTAATCAATAATTAATCTTTATCCAAAATTTATATGTTATTCAATTTTAAAGTTCCTTATGACCTAGAACATGTTGAAGTTTCCGCTAACGAAGAGTTCTACAATATTTACACTTATAAAGTACAATACCTAATTATTTACATGAAACAAAGCGATACATTATTGTATCAGTTTTTTTTTTTTTCAAATTTTCGGAAGTGGAACGTTCACGTGCATATTAATAACGCACAATTATAAAATATGGCAATCATCAATATGCACGCGCAACTATTTATGTTAAATATAAGGGAAAATATATGCATTCACATACATATGCAACAGCCTAAACTGTTATTCCTGTAACGCCTAGTAATATTATTGCTTCAAAGCACATCATTTTGACGTTTGTGCAAAGTCTGTTTTAGTATTTTCAGAGTAACAATACAAATTTATTAATTCCTAACTATAGAAAGGATATATATTGAATTATTAATTACTTTACGTGTCTTTAATAAGATATAGTCAATGTAAAGAATAAACCATTGCTATGTTGAAACTCCTTTTTTTTTATTTTGTAACTAATGTGTCTTGCGAATATTTGTAATATTACTCTGATAATTTACAGAAGTTTTATTTCTTTACTGATGTTAGTAAAATTCAATGAATGAAAAGTTCTAAATTGTGCAATATGCGATATTATCGTTTCAGCGTTTATAATTAACATATGATATTTCTCTCCTTATGTTTAGTCACATTGGCCATTATAGTTGGTCTTATATAACAATGCTTACAGAGAAATTGCGCTCGAACAAATAAATTTGTCCTATAAAAATAACTCTTAAATGAATTAGGTTCAGCAACAAATGTATCGCTTCTAGTCTAAACATCAATGGTTAATGGTTTCTGTACAGTTGAGTAGGAATCTTGCTCTTTCATTTTGTCATCATATTGTCCTCGTCATATAGTAAATACAATGCCAGGAAATAAGCAAAAATATACTTCTGTGTATCGTTTATGTTTTACAAGTATTTTCTTCTTCTTTTTTCTGCAAAATTGCGATCGAAGATAGAATAACAATTATTTTTTTTTATGAACGTATATTTCGAAAAATATATATGCATTAAGATGATGAAAAGTGTCAGGAACGAACAAAAAAATATTTAGTGAACATATTGGCAGTGTTGAAAACTTTCACAATTGATGGATCAGCTTTTTTGAAACGTTAATTGAATTGTACTCGATAAAGAATTACAGTGTGCACGTTTCCATTATTTTTTACATACAAAACACAGAGGTTTTTGCTGACTGGCTTTCATCGTAATATTCTCGCAACATTTTTCTGTACAAGAGTAGAAAAACTTGAAAGATATCTCAGATGATTTTTTTCCCGTTTAGAAACTGCTACAGCAGCAGTAGAAAACAAGCTTGATATGCGAGTATTTACATGTTTAGTGGTACCTATATCATTAATACTGTCGCTCCATATTCGACGTAGAAATATAATTCTCCGTCCATTTACCAAAAATTTAAAACCTTCGTACAAACTACGATGAGTATTATGGTTTACTGCTTTAGATGAAATGACGATAATTTTAGGCAGTAAAAGGGCGTGAAACAAGTTAAGATTCTTTTCTTTTTTTATGATACTATGTACTGTGATACGTTTTGCTTCACTGAGAGAAAATTTCAAGGTATGATATTTGTGTCAACGTTGTTTCTCTTTATTTCAATGTGCATACTAGAGGAGACTATCTAAATGGTTATCAAACCAATAATGCAGTTGGAACGTCTTTCATTCTGCAGTAATAAATATATCTACTTTTAGCGAAATTCTGTTACGCTTTGATTATACTTTTCTCTCAGTGCTACTCTCCGTACCTATTTGCTCAAGCATTTCTCAATCAGTCTTTATTACCATAAAAAAACACGTGGCCACTGCTAATCCATTCATTGCTTACAACGTACAAGCGGTTGCATTCCCATAATGCTAAAGTTTTATCACTGGTGTTTTATGTGATTCCGTGATAAGAGTGACTAGTACTTTCTCTTTAGTACTGCAAAAGCTCGCTATCGGCTTTACACATAATATTCATATATATCTAATAGTAAGTGCATTCATTTTTTTAGTTTATGCAAGCTTTTTTTCTTCAATAATATTTTCTATTTCGTCCTGCCTCGATACTTATCGCTTTGCCTTTAATAGTTCAAACTTTCTGCACGTTATTCTTTTCCATTTTGTAATATTGTTCGTTTCGTCTAAACATTGCTTATATGAATTTATAATTATGCTTAATTAGTAATATTTCTTGCGGTTATACTTTGAACAAACAACGGTTATCATTTTTCTGAAAACAACTAAGTGATAATACCTTGTCACTCCGTGATTGCAGTGATCTGTGTGATTGTAAGACGACAGAGCACAGAATCTAGAAGAATCCTCTTCGAGGCAGTGAAATAAATATCGCTAACGATATCGACAAAGTTATACTTCCTTTTTATCGAACTGCGTGTGATTTAAATTAAACGAGAATAACTACATTCAGACCGACGAAAATCGTAGCGTTTTGCTTACCCTTTTAACAGGACGTACCGATGTTGTTGAATCGACAACGACTAAGAGATAAAACTTAACGATTAGATAAATAAAATACCTTCGTTCCATACACGTGACAAGCGCTTGTTATCGTTTGCTTTCGTACAGATTAAAACAAATACGATGTCCGTTTGTTTATTCAAATATTCTTAAATGTCGGAACATTGAAGAAAATCCGAATAAATCTCGATGTGCAGAAATTTTCTGAGAAATGTTTCTTGAACGACAAGTAATTTGTGAATCACGGTTGCGAAGCAACGATTAAGCGCTTCTCGTCAGACTTTCACAAGTCAATGTATGGTACGAAGGTAGGCCTGTCTCAGGACGGCTGAAGTCGCGTGTTTTTCTTGCTGCTACCGAACGTGAACCAAGTGCCAACTTTACGTCCTAACGAGTTTGTGGTGGCTTGCCCAACCATTGTAGGCATTTCGTAAGCCGACTCTCTTTTGTACGTTTTGTCTGTAATTATTCAATTCAGACAATTGTAATAATATCATAAGTTTAAAGTACTTATTGTAAAGGCTCAGACAATAATTATTTTACGTACTGCGAGGTTTAATTGGCGGTCTATTCTGCTGTCTCGTTGCTGCGATCCTAGCTAATTGCCTGGCCGCAGCAGGGAACTCCAATCCGTCATTTCTGTCCTGAGCAACCAGTCTCCTTTCCTCGGTCATGGCTGCCAACCATCGACGCTTTTCTTCCGCTGTGCGACAGCAGAATAACAACCACTTATCTCGAACACAACTGTATACTTTCAAACAATGCCTTACTGTCACACCTAGTTGGTGATCTGTGAACAAACCATTAACAATTTACGATTGAAATATTAAAAATAAAACTAGAACTAGATGATGTATTAATGAGACACGGTTTGAAAAATTTACCTTTCCCATCGGGAACATCGATCACTTCGCTCGTGTCGAGATAAATTCGTCCCTTGTACACATAAGTATTTCGCTTTAAGATATCCTTCTTACAATACACTAACTGGTGGTCGAATAGGAAAAGTGTGATATTATTTGTCCACATGCCGGTAGTAACTCTCACAGCTTCTCCTTGATAAATTAATTGTGACGAAACTTCTATGAGATCTTCACCCTATAGTATTAATAAAAGATATTAAAGTATAACACCATCGAAATAAGTGAGAGCTTCGAAATAATATTGTACAAATAAATTTCATTATCTCTCTAGGATTCCTACCTCCCATCCTTCCACCCTTAGTTGCCATGCAGCAAGTTTTTCTAGGCTCTCCATCCGTCTCTTTCTTTCGTTAATCAAAACCGCAACATCTCGCATCGCTTCTAGAGCTTCCTGAATCTTATGGTAATCTGGATGATCGGTTTTCGTATATTTCAGTAATTCTGCCAATTGGAGTGGATACTTGCATATCCGCTGTACTGGTGTCAATAAATATCCGTCCAAAGGAATTTCTATCAGCCCTCTCATTAACCTGCAGGCTTCGAAGAACTTGCTATAACGATTATGTTGGTATAACTCCTGTAAAGTGGCGGTAGCCATCGGATGACTGTTGCAGTACTCAGAATACATACGAAATCCCGCTCTCTGAAACAATTTTTAATATCATAAAATTAAAGCAAACATTGCTATTGAAATAAATATCTAATGGATATTAAATAATTTTGATGTCCTTACATGATTTAGAAAACATTCACCGACGCAGCTCTTGTATGGAGCACTCCAGTCGATTCTAGTTTCCAGATCCTTCAAGAATTCAGATTGGAAGTCCAACAGCTCCTCGAGATTGATGAAAATCGTTTCTATCTGCTCGTCTGTAAACATATCCGTACGCCGTCGACATTCGGCTATGTAACCCTCCGCAACATCCCTCAGTATTTTAACGAAATCCCTTTCGGTTTGAACTAGTTCACGAACTACGCTCGTTCTGACTTGTTCATTTGATAACAGCGAAACACTGGTACGTCTTCTTAGTTGCGAATTTGACGCGCCTCCAGAGGCCATCGCCGCCAAACAATCCTCGACAGTATCTTCTTGGCTTACGCGTAACTGAAGACATAAAGTTCAATACAATTCATTGTAATTCCACAGTCATTTTGATTCATGAATGAATCGAAAAAAGTTATAACTTTCGCTAATAAGTATACATAATTACTTGTAAAATTTTGCTTTATTTTTTATTTCAGTTAAAATAGTAGTGATTGCTTTAAAGTGAGAAATATTATATTAACCGAAATTTCTGATATTTTTAGTGTAAAGATCTTAAGAAAAATTGGTCATATACCCTAACAAATGCAGCCGGGAACCAGCCATGCTCTCCTCTACAACTGCCCCACCACCAGTCTTTGTCTAGGTTGTCCAAAACTTCGATCACATCGCCAGCACGAAAAGCTAGCTCCTCTGGTTCCATCGCCACGTGGTCCCAAACAGCTTCAGCCAGGATTACAACTTCTTCGTCCATCGTCTGCTCGAAGGATTTCTTTCTGTCCGTCAAAGAGGCGATGGAGGATTCCGAATCAGACATCATTTCATCGTCGGACGTTCCACCTCTTCCATCTTGTTCGTCCTCAGACAGGACGTTTCCACCGGGCAACCTCGCGCCTGATTTTAAACAAAACGACTCTTGTCTTTATCGTGAAAAGAAAAAAAACGAGTTCGAGATCCGAGGATCTTTTGTGTTTTGTATCTGTCGATGTGTCAGTATTGTTTTGCTTTCGTTTTGTTGCTTATATCTGTTAACACGAGAGAACAATCGTATACAAAAAATCACCCTGTGTAGGTATCCATCGCAGGCTTGCTGGTGTTGGCAGCAAAAGATTAAAAAATCGTTTATCACGTTTCATGTGAGTAATTAGTCTTCTCGTAGAGCTTTACGAAACATAGTACACGTGGAAATATTTCTTGAATATTTTCGGTAATAAAGAAGATGAAATTCATTTTTCTTAATTATCGAAATGTTTCGTGAAACTCTCTAAGGGTGGTTAATTTCTACTGCACCTTGCAAACATAAGCGTATTCACAGAAAGCAATCCTTACAGAACGAAGATATCAACACGTTTAATACAGGAGTGTTCCGCATTCCTTACTGTTAAGAACTCTTCTTACAGGTGCGTTTTGTTACGACGGCTTTGAGATTTTTACAAAGGGTGCCATGCTAACTTAGAGCACTGCCGGAAATAGTGATCTAGAGAGAAACTGGATATCACTGGAGTAGAGAAAGTGTGCACTAATCTTCGTCAACGGGTTGGCTACCAGTGTGCTTTCATACCAAGCAAACAAGCAATGTGCTCCTCTCCGAAAAAAAAAAAAATATAAATGATCACGTATTTTTTAAAAAATAGTATCGATATTCATATCTTCAAAATTAAAAAATTCAGTGTTACAATGTGACAGCATGTCAGTGTGTTAATGTGTAACTATAACAGTTTGCAGTTAATCAAAGTGTATAACGTGAAAGAAAATATTACTTATTTGCTTGGAAGGAAAGAAAGGAAAGTATGTGGTCTACGTTAGAACTCAAACAATATCAACAAGTAAAGTTCGATTTTAATTTGGCAAGTGTTAGCATTACCTGCAGTTTTGGTGCGCATCAAGGGTGATAGCTGATTGATACCCAGTGGTTGACTAAGTGAACGCCTCAAATTTGTCCGAGAACTCCTCCCTTTCGCGTTACTGGGACCAGAATAAGATCGTCGTTAATTTTTCTTTTTAACTGCACATGGTCGGAAAAGGATCAACAAGCTTTGTGTTTACGTAGAAGCATCGATACAACATTCAGCAACGAATTACAATAGGTAAATATATATATATATATACATACGACAAGGTATACATGTGTATACAGAGTGGTTCTGTAAATTATCCTACCTCAAAAAATGCTCGTTTCTTCGTTCTTAAAGTAACGCTTTCTGCTCGTAGATAATGTCTCGTATTTCTTTTATTTATTTATTTTTTTTTTTTTTGTTTACTGAATTCAATTTTCTGTTATAGACCTATTTTAAATTATTTTGCTACTTTCTCCTAAACTTGATGGTGTATTGCTAACGTTTTACATTTGTATTCATATTTTACATAGGTTTTAGACGTTTAAGTAGTAGATGAGGATCTTTAAGTGGAACCTTCTATCGCTACCACGTTACCATAAAAGTCTGCATTAAAAATGGAAAATCCTTTTACATAAAAAAATAAAAAAAAATAATCGAAAAAGTACGAAAGAACCACTCCGTACATAGTAACGCGTGACAGACCAACTGTTTTACGAGGAAAAATTAAAAGAAAGTGGTTTGTTATAATACCCGTCTACCTACCACTATTCTCCCTCGATTTACTGGAAAGGTTCGAGAATAAAGAATTTAAATTTCGTCAAGGATAATCTTTCAAGGGATTGTTTTGATGATATTGTAATGTCATGCTATGATTCCTTCCGAATTGAACAAAATTTAAAAAAAAAGAGGAGAGAAAAAAATAAATAAAAAAAGAAGAGGAAAAGAAACAGCGAATCGTTCAAGGGTAATGCCTGCTCTTTTTTTCAAGAATAGACCATTCAGATTTTCAAACAAGTGACAAACGGAACACCTAGATTTTTCCATGTTTTTTTTTCTGCGTTCACGCACTCGTTGACTAACGGAGAGAATAATATATCCTCGAGTATTTGAAACCCAAGCAATCGCCGTGTACATTCCGGAATACAAATATAAAAATTGTAAACGTTACAGCCCACGTCTCTTTCAACGTATACAATACTGTATTTCAGTTGGATTTTCGTTAGAATCAACATTTACAAAGTTATTGAGGCGTTTCAAATCTGGAAGTGTCCGAACCTGTACGATAATAATAACAAAAGTTTCGAGCGTATCGAAAATAAACAGGGAAATTTCGCCAGCGATTGCGTCAGGTTTGCAGCTCTCTCGTCAGAATTGACCCTCGCTCGCAGTATGGCAAAAAGTCAATGAGGCGTTTGCGATAGGGTGCGAAAGCACGGGACGGATCACGATCATTAAACCCACCTTCTCAGCGTAACGATGTCATGGGAGGAGTGCCTCGGACTGAGTCTAGGAGGCCTCGTCTTGATCGGTGATGGCGTCGAGAGCATCCTGCGGTAATTGTGCGCGTGGCTGTAACCAGACCTCGTATCCCACTGGAGTAACCTCTGACCTCCTAAATCACTGTTCGTTCTGCGTACATGCTGGTGCCTCGACGTGCGGCTCTGAAGATCCGCCTGAAAGTATTACACATCCTTTCGTTAACATCGACTTTTCAACGTTCGAATGATAAGCAACGATGCAGCTCTTCTGGGTGTGTGACGTTAAGCCAGTCTTCCAGAAAATTGCTTGATCATCAAGCTAGCCAAGTGCCGTTTCCATCTCTGCTTACGATTAGATATACACCGTGGAATTTTGTTAATGCACAAACACCAATAAATTTTAGCATTTTCAGTTACGTTCACAGCGTGGAAGTTTATGTACTCGTGGTAGATACATTAGTAGCCAAATTTGTGGATTAGAATGCACACAGTGATGTTAGAAAAGAGGTGCCATATTATTGGTGTCACGCTCGTCGAATTAGATCCACGTTACATTTATTATTCAAATTTTTATGTTCTACTATTTACCTGTGTTTCGCGTCGGTCAAAAAAACTTTTAAACGTTTTTAGCCCAATTTTGGATTCCATAAAGCTTAAATTTCACTGTGAACAGACACGTTAACGGGTTCATATCTTTGACACGTCTTTGTTATATATGATCACACAGGCAAAAATACGGTGACGAAAGCAAACAGCGATGACTCGACTTTTGTCCATGATTCCATAAATCGTGTTCGGTCGGGTGCTCGGTCCGATATCAACTAACCAGGAGTGTGCTTCCTCTCCTCGTATCCTGGCCAACGCGATATAGTCTATGACTGCGTATCAGTGACTGCCGGTGATCTGTACGAGCGTGGCTAAACCGTACACAAACGTGAGTAATGCGAGTTATTGTGTCAAAGGAAACAGTCATATGTGTCGCCTGATAATGGTTACAAATGTGCGACTCTCTCAATAGCAATTATACACGACCGACCAGGCAAGAAATGGGAGAAGAAGGATGGGCGTCGATAAAGATGATGTGACACGAGGACTAGAATTGCACACGAATCAAATAAAAGCAGTAAAAACGTACATATGCAACATCCACGACAAATGGATTGTTTTCACGCCATCGAAAGCAAAAGCGTTTGTCTTCGGAATCTTCGTTTCTTGGTATCATACCCATACAATTGTTATATGGAATTAATTGTTCACAGTCGAATAAAGTTATAATGGAGAGAGTGTTTCGTATTTGAAAGATTAAATAAGAACAGTAAAAAGAGTTGTCGATCGAAATGTTTCTGGACCCAAATACAAAGGAACGATGCGAATAACGCCATTGCGATCTTATAGTACCGATATTTTATGATCTGGTTAGCTTTATATTTCTAACGAAATGATGCAATATATACGAGAGTACGATTCCACTATGGAAAATGTAATCCTAGTGCAGGCGAGAAACACAACGTCGCGTCGTTGCAATTCCGTGACAGTGATGTTGTGCAATTGTACGGTATCTTTATATTTCTCGTAGCAGGATCACACGCTCGTATGTATTGCAACATTAAAAATATAATTCTACAGCGGTCCTATATAATCGCATAGGGTCATCACGAGATCGCAACGAGGTCGTGTCGCTTTTCTGCACCAGATATGGTGCACAAAAGTATATACAAAACACTTTCTAGTTTGCGGTGCTCCTATTTAGTCAACGACGTTAAGCACAGATACAGCGATGACGAACAACTTCTCGTGCGGTTGGCGGTTGTTAATAATTAATACGAAGATTGGACGTAGCAGGGCAAACGGGGGCAAAGAACGATAGTCTTTACCTTAAATTTGTCGATCAGTATCTGGTTGATGAGCTCGGACTGGGGTCGTGATTTGTCAGCGACTCGCCTACGAAGGGCTGGAGGGCTGTCCGTCTCGTCTTGGACGTCCGTATCGTGGGACTCGGAGCTATCACCACCCCCCATCATTCCACCACCACCACCCCCAGTCAATGCTCCACCAGATACCATCTATATCGTTTACAATTTATTTCGTTACTCATCGAATCTACGCTGGATATGTTTCTTATTTTCCGATACAGAGAGTCCATCGACTGGCGTGACGCTTCATAGGAAAATGAATTTTCTAAAACGGGACTAGTTGCATGGATGGTTGTATCGATGTACACTAATATCCTCCAGGCAGGGAAGATTCAAGGAAATGCTGTGCATCTCGTTAGTTTCGCTAATTTGAAATTTAGATCTCTTCTCCTACGAACTAAAGTACAAACACGTTTTATCCACGATTCGCTGTTTTCTTACCTCGATTTGTATTCCACTATCTCCGCTGTTGCATTTCGCGTTTCTGGCAGCTTTGCTGCCCTTTTTTCTCTCCTTACTGCTTCTCCATACAAGAGGGCCAAACCTGTGACGAAGATTTAATACTTATTTATTTTTATTCAAATTGAGAATGGAATTTTTTATTTGCAAGGATTTAATTTTCTTACGAAATAGAAATAATGATTTCTTCTATGTGGATTTCTATGCAAATCTATATTTTTATAAACAAAACTGACGAAATACAACTTAAGTAGAGATTTACTTATATATTGAAAGTTACAACGACAACTTTACTTTAAATGTTTCATATATCTTCGAATTTTTGATAAATGCATAAAAGTTCGCAATTTAAAAATGACAATCGGACTAACCGGAATTTCTGGTCATTATTGGTGTCTTCTTTGTGTTGAGGGGTCTGTTCCGTGACAATCGGCGGTTCCCTTTCCTCCTCCTCGTCCAGAGGGCCGGATCCATCGTTATCTTCGGCCGGGCATTCGCTTTCGTTGCTCTCCTTGCTGCCCTTTTTGTGGAACCTCAAGGAGAAGCTCTTTCTGAATTTCTGCAAAACGCTCTCTTGCTGGCTCTGCGTGCTCGAACGAGGAGGATTCTGGGTCCCGGAAGCGGTCACAAGATTGGCACTTAAGTTAGAGGGCTGCTCTTGAAGACGCGAGTGGGAGACCAAGGGAATTGTCGCCTCCGCCAGAGGATGCTCCGTTGTTACGTGACCTGTTGTACCCTCATCCTCTTCGTCTCCCGACCACTGTCGACTGTTCGGAAAATAACAAAATCGAACTTTCAGTACTTGTAGATAGACGTATTTTACGTAAAAATATTATTCCTCAAATCTAATCGAAACGGCTAAAGTTGATTTGCGAATGATGGGAAGCTAGTTTAATCTAACTTCAGCAATTACTTGATTAAATATTAAACGTAAAATATCAATGCAAATTATATTTTGTTTAAAAATTCCTTTGTTAAGAAGATTTGTGGTATAACACGTTTGAAAATGGCATCACCGAAGCCCACTGGGACATAGAATCTGATTTCAAATTATATTATAAAATTATATTATTATTATGAATTATTATTATGAAATTATATTATAATTTATTTCTTCAAATTCAAGTCCGTCGTAGTCAGTATCGTTACATTGTTGCGATCCGTTGCGGATGGGTTAACCGAGGAAAATGTAAATCCATACATCAACTCTGACCTCTTTCTATAGAAAATATTCTAACCATATCGAAAAAGAAATAAAATAGAATCGCATGCATCAAAGGAAGGAGTATATGATGATTTCTCTAAACTCCAAAGAATCAATCAATTCAACATACACTTTGTCGTAACGAAAAGAAAAGATTACGTCCGACTATTTCTCGAGCTGCTGGCACGCATACATAGGAATTAATAGGTGCGAGCAGCGATTGTTTCGATTATTCGTTTAATCAATGGCCCATTGTGATCGCGAGAGGAAAATAATTTACGGGCCCTAGGAAACTCAACCACCGTTTCTTCCCGCGGCGCAGAGGCTGCGGCAAACACGGGTCGTAAAACTGATAGATCACGAAGGTGCGCACGGCAATTTATGCGGCTGAACATCGAGCACGGCAGCTGACCAGGTGTCTACACAAGGCTGTATAACGGAAACGATACCGTCGCGAGTAGCCTCCTCTGTGTATGTCGCTTCTGGAGAACGGAAACCTGCGGCTTCCAAATATTTCGAAATTTTCGCGAATCACAAGTGTATCGCGTTCCCATACTATGACGTATTACGTATCATTTTCGTGGAACGCTGATTCGTTCTATATCGAGAAACTGCACTACCGTTCGTTGCTTATTTAAAAAGCGCGTACCATTATTTTGCCGCAAGTATCTTTATTTTATTTCAAAACACGAAAAAGTTTTGTGAAAATAGTAAATGATTTTATACAGAACGAATATTACTGTGAAAAGTTCTTCTTTTGATTTGAAATGACCGAGACTATTGATACGACTTTTAACGAAACTATCGAACCAAGTAAAACATTACTCGGCGACTGTGCTACTTGAAGACGTTATTAATTAAGAGTTATTCATATAATCACATATAATCATGAAAATCAGATTCTCGAATTTGTTTTTAAAACGTCTCTCGTTTTACGTAATGGAAGATATGTGATTCCTGTTTGGAATGAGATCGGTTCTGGAGAAATACGATCGAGAAAAAAAGAAACATTCTTCTCTTTTTTTGTATTTCCGAAAGTAAAAGATAACTGCGTAGACGTGTTTCGTGTTTTGCGTTCTCTTTCGAAAATAATGAAATTTCTGAGTCATTATTTTTGTCCTTCGCGAGTTAATTACGCGCCCACAAAACATATTTTTTCTTTTACGTCACAAACGTAAAGAAAGTGAATTAACGTTACCAAGTTGTAGTTGCTAGAATCAACGATACTCTTTCGTGTTCGCGGTTTTTCTAAGTCAGATTAATAGGATAACATGCTGCAGCGTCACGTACCACATCATCGAGAGGATTCTATTCTCTTCCAGGTTAACGTTTATCCGATGTATTTTATTATTTTTTGCTTGATCAACATTTTACGTCCACGGTCTCGTCACGTTTCTCCCTCTACTCTCTGAAACTTCTCGCGATGAAAACACGAGCACTTTTTACACTGTTCGAAAACACATTAAACTGAAAATATTCACGCATAACCGACGCCGGTATCCTGTTTGTTATGATAAAAAGTTTGTTTTAAAAAATTTGGTGCAAATTTATCACTTCTTAGAAGAAAAAAGAAAGAAAAAAGAAAGGGGAACAAAAATATTCTCTCCTTCACAGTTCTCTATTTATACGATTCAAGCCTGGATAATAAAATCCTCGAGATTATTCGACGCACGAAAAACCACTTGCAACCACTTTTAGACAGGAAATGCGTCGAGTGACGGTGTAGAGGCGACTAAAACCTTCGGCCAGTACACCAAACCACCATCATATGCATGTACACGTTCGTGTCTCGTGCTGCGCTCGCAGGCCTATACAATCCGTGGCATAAAGATATTCACGGAAATCGTTCTTCCTGTACGCTAGAATTTTTATTTCACGACAAAAGCCTACCGCCGTTGTTCCGAGGTTCCAACGAGGAACCGTCACTTGTTGATCGGCTGCGATATAATTACGAACACGCACATTCTCCTTTATAATTCGTCCTCTTCTTTACAACGAACGAGTTACACTTGGATTACAAAGCTCATAAAGTCAATGTCTAAAAAAGCGAATCTACGAGAAACTTCAATCACTCAAACGCACTCAAGACACAATCACCAAAGCGAGCAACACGATTCTTACGGTTGTTCGATCAAGGGTAGAAATTGCAGCGAAAAGTTCGAATGTCTTGGTAAAAGCATCGGATACATTTGTACGATAGCAATTGGTTTCGTGGAGTCACAGAAGAGGTATTGTACGCGAAAATACAAGGCTCACACTCGAAATAAGAAAATTGATCGAAACTACTTTGGCCCACGAGGAAGTGCATTGAACGACGAGCTGCGGCCGACTGAAGGCTCCGGCAGCCACACAAATCCAGTCTCACGTGTGTCCCACGTGCCTTTGTGTGTGTACACGTGCATGCGTGTAAGGTTTGTGTGCCAGTGCACCTCGTGAACTCTTCCGAGAACAGATTTCAAGGGTCGCTTCAGGTATACCGACACGCCGAGGGGTTGCTCGTTTTCCCCCACCACGTTTTACACGCTGTTTTTTTTCACTTCTCCTTTCATTCCGTTCCACCCTCGCTTTTCGTTCCTTTTTTCCTTCTTTCTCTCTCTCTCTCTCTCTCTCTTTCTCTCTCTCTCTCTCTCTCTCTCTCGGCAGAGCGAACTGTGGACGGAAGAGGTGCAGCCAAGAAGTGCCATCGTTAGTCTCCACAAAAGGTACTATTTATCCATTGTAGTGACAGTGGGCCGCTGGATTCTCTTTCGTCTTCTTTTTAATCGCCAGAATTTTTACTGTCCTATCATAAATGCGCCGCCTTCCACGTACAAATTTGACACGCCACGCCGCGCCGCGCCAAATCTCTGGCTCTTTGAGGATTCTGCTAGTCTCCGTTGTCCTCCCCTGCTCCTCCTTTTGTTCACAGAGCAAATCGGTATACTGCAATCTTCCTGTGTCTGCGATGGTTCAGAGAAACTGTGTCGATCCGGTGGTCCGTTTTTGTTCTTCCCTTTGCGCATTTAAAAAGTTTCCAGCAGAGGGAAGGACAACACATTTTTCAATCGCAGATACTGTGAAAACTGTAGTAGTTCTATGTTCCTTTTTCGAGCGTTTCTCGGATTTTCTAGTATTTTCTAATCGACAACGTTCGAAGACGTCGTTTAACACTAGAACTATTAATGACTGAAAAAAATCGAAGTGAAATATACATTTGTAAATTGAAAGTGATTGAAACATCTAAAAATATGACAAAGTAAATTGAAAAAATGTCTGCGAAGAATTTCTAGAAAGTTGTATTCCTCTGTTAGTTCTATTGTTAAAGTAACTCGAGGTACGTTGGAATTCTTTGTAGGTAGGTCAGACAAAAATTTGTAAAAAAATTTCGCTAAGGGGAAACTTGGAAATATTGGTCACGTTCGTAATGTTATCGTTTTTCATGAAGTACCGGTCTGTCGACGAACTCTTCTATCGTTTTCTCGACTATGTGACTTCTGTGTAGCGAAGGCACATGGAACATGGAACAAACGATAACTTTCCTTTTTATCGATTTGTGTTCAAATCTAGTACCGGCACGTGTAGGTGGAGTACGCTCGATTTTTGTAAGTATCACGTAGGCGTTTAAATCAGCTCGGTACTGTTTTCACGAGAAACCAATAGATAGTTAATTTGTTCGATCATCGATCATTTATAAATTTCTCCTCGATCCCTTTGATCTCTCGAAGACGATGTAACCGTATGTAGACTGGAACGAATCGCTTGTAGATCTTTGGGTAACGGATCTTTAAGCATTTTATTATAATGAAAATTGTCTTACAGATCGAAGTGATACGAAAACTTGCAACTTGTGCCCTCTATATAGATCGTTCCTCGTACAGAAATTTTTATACGAGTTGCAAATTTTTCTAGAGAGATATTAATAAAGAAAATTTTATCAGTTTTTATATGGTTAAAGGAAGTTAGAAAGTTTTCGATGTTTGTGAAAGATAAGGCTAAGTTCTTTTGTTAATGGGCCATAAGATGGACTGAGAATTAAAAAATATAAAAACTTAATATCCACCGTTAAAGCTTCGTAAAAAATACCGTCGATATTACAAAATAATTCGAAGGATGGATTTATACGATTTTTAAACAAAAGGATTTTTAAGGAGAGACAAGTTTGAATTTTTAAATTTGAAACGTTGTATTTAGATTCTGATTCAAATCCTCAGACTTTTAATTATACGTAACTTTATCTGAAATTCTGCAAGCATTCATTTTATTTTCACATTGTCAACTTCAAAAATCAAATCGAAGATAAAGTTGCTAATTACAGAACGAAATTTTATCGGATTTCAGGAACTTTTAATTAAATTTCCTCTCGGCAGGATATTTTTCTTTAAACTCGTTCTGTTGTCTTGGAATTCAAATTTTTAAATACAAAACATTTACGCGCAATTGAGAATTAGTTTGCAGCGTCAAATAGAGCGTAAGTGGAAGGCAAGTGACTCAGGCGAGTCATGAATGCAGAACTTGTCGTTCTCCAAAACTTCGAATCAGAATAATGCCGGGCTGCGTCTCATTGTCGAGGCTACCAAGTTGAGAGAACTTTCGAAGCGAAGAAAATTAGCGTTCCGATAAATTGTTATCGCTTCGATAAAACTACCACCAGCTTTTACCATTAGAGGCTCTTTGATCGAACTAATAACAAAGGGATCCTACGATTTTTCTTATAAATTCTAACACATTTAAGAAAAAAAGCAACGCGATGGTAGAAACTTAGCAATATGCGAAAGAATTTTCTCATAAAAAAGATCTCTAGCAGAAATTTCAGAACATAACACAAGTATTCCGTGTATAACACGATACTTTTACAATATGGATTCGTTTTAACACAGTTTGAGTATCCGGGAAATCCCCGCACAACATGGTTTGCTTTAACACGGTTCGAGAACTGGAGAAAACTCCGATAAAAAAAGGCACGTAATGGGAATTTTTAAACGTCATTTACTATTCTTTATTCGAGCAGGTGTGTTTGTTTTTGTTTTGTCCCAACTTACCATACGGAATTTTGGAATATTGACGTATTTAATTCATTTTTAGTTCGTGGAGTATTAAACCTTTGCGCTCAAAAATTTTGTTCGCTAGAGACAGGTAGCAAGTCAGAGCTTCCCTGACAAAAAAATCGATGACATTCTTTATAACTAACATAAATGATGTTAACATGTAAAACTCTTAATTAATTATTAATTTTTTTTATAAACACACTTCTAATAAAATTTGATAAACATATCTCTTATCAGAAACAGTATATATTTGTTAATTTAATAATAAGAAGAATATTTCGTTAATTGTTGGAACCTAATCTCTACTTTTATGTTAGTTTTTTATTTCGTATAACACGAATTCGCATAACAAAGCATTTTGTCGGAACCTAACTACGAAACGTGTTATACGAGGGTTACCTGTACAGACGAAACACGCTACAGTGATTACAAAAAAGAATTTCCTCTAAATTAAACATAATTAGCGTATAAAATCAAGAAACACGACGATGTAACGGCTATTTTCGAACAATTTGCAGCAAAGGGTTACTCGTGAAATATTAACGGGGCTATTTTGGAGCGAAACAGACCGGCAGCAAATATACGCTTCCGTGAAACTAAAGAGGATGTCGCGAGAGATTTTCTATTCAGTTGGTAATTAGAGCAACGACCGGATGAATGTTCGTCCAGGTACAAAGTCGATAGAACAGAGCCGGGTCATTCGAAGTAACGTCTTTATTCTTGCCTCGACAAACAACCCCGGCTGCGAGACACGCTGAAGGGATCAAGAGGTCATGATGGAAAGCTGGAAAGCAAGAGGAGGCACTTCAAACGAACCTGGATGCGATCAACCCGCCACCTTTGATCTATGCTCCGCTCTTCGATCAACTGTTTTTTAAAACCGTTTTTACCTCTCGACGTTGTCGATAATCAAGCAAAGTGGAAATCGCTGGTTGTTCATTTTTCATTCCTTCATTGATTATACCGTATTATATATAAATACTATAAAAATTCTGTTGTACCATGTTTTGTAATAATAAACGTAATAGTAATAATTTTATGATGAATAATTATTGTTCTTTTTGTGTACGAAATATAAAATTCATTGGAGTTGTTGCTTTAAGAAATTCTTTGTTTGTAATTTATTATCGCGTTCTTCTTTGAAGAGCGACGCTTGATTCTTTTACCTACTTTTTCTAAAGTCAGTCGTGCGTGTTCTCTTAATTTTAAGTATCTACCTTGTTTGCTCTCAAGATTTATAATAGTAATTTACACTGTACTCGTTCATTATATCGCATTATGTTACGAAGATTATGTTACGTTATGTAAAAGGAAGCTGTGGTTCTCAAATGGACTCGCATTAAAAGTACATAAATCCGTCGTTTATCGTATTTATATTTGCCTCGCGCGAGGAAAGCCAACTTCAATATTTACCTGTACAATATTTTTCGTCCGATGCAAACAATGCTTCCTGAAACAGGGAAATATGCGCGCACAGTCTACAAGACACGAAACGGACAGGTTTCGTACTTTATCTGCCGCCTGCCAGCTGTGGCTGCGAGACAAGTTGACAGAGAATGAAAGGATAATACAAGGCATCCTGAATTTTAATTCTACAATAGCAAACTCGATGAAATTTGAGTGAAACTTCTAAAAATTATCTTTTCTTATCCTTCTTTCAATTTATTATTTTTCCAAGTCACGTTCTTTCAATCTATTATTTTATTTTTACACCGTAGAAGACTAATCGTCCTTAAAACCTGTATTGTTGTAAATTACATTGCAATTGTTCCAAAACGAACGATCAGCAACGACGTCGAAAAATAAATAACAAATCAAAACATCGTTTTCAAATGAAAAATAGTTGGCAGATGCGCGAAACGTAAAGACACAGATGAAAAACAGAGATGTCTCGGGACGTGTCGATAAAATTTTCTCTCAGGTCTCGATGCGTTCAGAAAATCGAATGAATTATAAAAGTCGATTCAAAAATAACAACTCACCTTTCCACATCACGGTCCAAAAGCGCCGGCGTGCTCGACGCTTTGATACGCCTCTGCGCCTTGCTCAGCCCAGGAATTCGTCTCCTCTCCTTTCCAGTGTACGCGTTCGATCGTTGATCGTGCAGCGGCTGCAACGGAAACATAATCGAAATCATTTTACACGCTGGCTCACGCATAATTACGCGGGGGACTCACTCTTTCTCCTTTGAATCAAAGTGTTAAATGCAATGTAACCCGGTGATAACCTCGCGCACGAGAAAGTTGCTCGACCGTCGATCTATTCCCATGATTCGTCACGCACGAATGCTCTCGATCGCTCCTATCTAGACAGGCTTATCGAACCGAGCCTACCATCGAAGAATATTCAACGTCCGACATATATCTCGTTAGTGAATTATTTCGTAAGCAAGCCGTGTCCAATGTTATGTCGACTGTGGGTCACTATGCCTCCATTCACGTTTCCATGCTGAGTCGTTAGTTCCTCTTCTTAAGAATGAATAATAGGATGCGATTCAATAATAAATCGTATTGTGTGTTATTAATCGTTGGATGAGATAACTACGTTAATATCGGAATATTATCCGAATGAAGTTCGATTCCCTCGACCGATGCTTTGTAATGGCCTAGGTAGAAAGTAGTTTTTACGGTAAAGATTCTCTATTCATAGCGAGGAATTCTCTAAGTTTGTTAATTATAACGATTACCGTTATTAATCGATTACTTTACAACTCGTATTTTTTACATCAAGCATTACAGTTGTATCCATCGTTTCAAAAAAATAATTACACTGCTTGTCAATAGAATGGATTACAGACTATAACCCCGAAGGATAGAAATCGGTATACTGATGGGATATTATTAACGAAGCTTAGTACTGACAAACTCTGTTAGACCGGTAGAGGATGCTTCCATTAGCAAACGTCACAGTCGAAAATCTGCGTCTGTCAATGATCGCGATGCGATTTCGTGGATTCACGGAAATGAAAAGGGTAAATGGCATAGCGCCACGAAGCTCGTTTGTATCTACGCGATCGTTCCCTGGCGGAAACGATGTTTTACTGATTTAAGATCGAGTTGCTGCGCAACGACGTTTTATTTTCTGTTTTATTGTTTTAATAAAACGGTTAACTGTTTCATCGTTATGCATATGTCAGTTAATTATTGGTTTACGACGCACTAAAAAGAAAGCTATAATTAGGTATATTCATGGTTTAAAGTGCTACCGTTTGATTTACGGTAGCGCAACAAGAAAGTTTGTAAAACCTTTAATGACACGTTATAAATTTAGTAGATTAACTGTAGGCTGCGGAATTAAAATTAGGAAACGTGATTTTTATCGCGGAAAAGTTTTTACCCAGTAACACGTAAACCGTCGATTAAATATTTTTGTATGGAACTTGAGACAAATTATTGCGTAACACTTAATACGAATCTTACATAAATTTTAATGATTTTAGTATTTTATAGCTCTAACAGGTTAGCACTCTTACTATGCGCCTATACACATATATCGTAGCGCAATCCATACATCATTGTCGACCGAGACTGCTCGAGTTCAATTTCAAAACATATAATTTCTGTTCTAGTCTCGTATCACATTCTTCGGTTAAAAACTAGACTCTGTATTAGTAAGTAAGAACTTTCACTTTCCATATATGCATTATCTGTAAGACTAATATTGCCTCTATTCACAAATTTATGAACGTTTTTCAGCTTTATTATCGTCGTTTTATTTCGAACAGAGATTAAATATTTTTCGTTAATCTATCTATCTACTACGCTTCGTCAAAATCGGTTTACACAGCTTGACGGGGTTCTCACGTTAAACATAATGGTCTCCACAATGAAATATAGATGTTGAATCGTTCCACTTGATAGAATTACCAGTGTTCGGTGGAATACTACGAGGTAAAGGAACATCGATCGACGGTATGTCACCTTCCGGTTTCCTAAACGAGCTCGGACCACATTTCTGTTCACGGCGTCGTTTCTATAGCAAAAGAGAGGTCGAGAAGTCACTTGACTCGTCGAGAACAAGCATTGTTCGTGCTAACTGCACAACGAAAGAATTCATTCTCACCAAAATATCTCGATACCATTGTCTGGTCTTCTTAATTACAAATGGTTCCCGCTTCGCTCGATTCTACTTTCGTTTATTACTTTTCTTTATTCGCCACCTCTTTCGTGGACCACTCGTTCGTCGCTTTTTACTTCTCGCAAGAAATTTCGATATGAAATACATTTTTTCGCGTCTCTTTCTCTCGTAATAAAGATGATTCGATTTTCTGATATTTTATTTATTATAAATGTATTGCTATATTGGTCAAATTATCTAGGTCGATAAGTTTCCTTTTTGTTTCGTGAATTCTAATATTTTTAGAGTACAAAACATAACGATGCAAGAAGAGTCCCAGTTCTGAAAACTGTACAGAGAGGAGAGAAAAGTCGGTTAATTGGATTGCTAGATGAACCAAGATCGAGCTATTCAGGTCGTCACTGAAGTAGTTCGTCCTAGGTCTAATATTCGGAAAAAACTGTCGCCTACGATAAAAAACCGCAGTCACGTTTCTTAAGTTCTCTTCAACGTCCTAATTATATACGTACGTACATACGTACGTGTATACAACAAGCAACCGTGGCTAGGCGTTTCTAGTTTGCATGGAAGTCGATCGTAACGGGACAATTTGAAAAGTTGCAAATTTTCCAATTAAAGTTTCGCACGATGCCAAGGATAGACACATTCTAATTCTTCTAAATAGTTACATCAAAGAAACACAGGAGAACGAAAGGTGAGAACCGCGAAAAATGTTTTACAGCGTTGAATATGCATAGGTCGTGCTAGCGTTCGTGCTAACCTTTAATTAAAACTTTTAATTAAGGTCGAGCGAGAAGTTCGATAGCATCGAACTGCTTTTCTGTCGGTGCTGGGTTTCTTCGGCGTGCCTTTCGTGCTGAAACGAACGAAAAATAAAAGTTCGATCGGTACGATCGAATCGAAAGCAATTCAATCGCGTGTAACATCGCGGACGAAATGGTCTCCTCATGAAAATATTGCATTTTGTCTCCGACACCGTTTTCACGAAGCAACCATTCAAATTCAAATTTGTAAACGTCCGGCCTGGCCAATTCCAATACAAAACGAGTCTGCCAGCCGGAAAATATGCGTTGACAGTATTTGCTACTGTTGTGGGAAGCCACGATATATGATTCAAAATCATGGCTAAAATCTAACTCACTCAATAAAGTTTCATTGACCTAAGTTTAAATTACATCTTCCGCTTTATTTCATCAAGTTAGTGAAAAAGAAAAACGGCTTGTTGGTAAAAATATGGAAATCTTTATTGGCCATTATCAAGGCGTTTCATCGTCCTACCATAGTGTTTACTCGTACCACATGTTTAATGCAATACATATTCAGTTCAATAAACGTCAATTAAAACTGATAAATTATGTCATTGTATATTAGCAAATATTGATGAATATTTTATACATTATGATTTAATACGTCCCAAATTGACGGTTAATTTCGTCATTTTTCCAAAATGGAACAGTTATTCTAGATTTATTTCACCTTCAATATTTGCTATATTAAACACATATTCTTTCTTTATTTCCGTCTCTTCTTCCATTATAAATAACGAATTGAAATAGCAACTAACAGTCTGAAAATTGTCCAGACGACTTGATTCGCAGCCTGACAGAATTTTCAATGCGCATCAGACCTTAATTAATAGTATTCTGAGAGCATTTGCATGTTCTCGGTGCAGACTTTAACCTACATATACTTCGATCCTATCATGCCCACGGTACCGATAATTGGAGGTTACCGAGGTCACTGCCGAATTATTCATCTGTACACGATTTTGGCGCAATGGAATGATCCAGACGAATTCTGATCTCTGCTTGATTAGGCATTCAACTAACTTACTCTACCGGAAGAAATTCTGATTTAATAGGTAGGTATACGAGCCAATTGGCGCGCGTTTATTTGTCCGCAAAATCGGATTCCAATGCCTCTCGTTCGTTTTGTCGAAATCGAATAAAATTTAATAAAACCAGTGAGAAAAATTGAAATGGTTTGTAATAGCTATCGAAGTTGTGTGCCGAATCTCGAAGAACGATAAGGAAAATGTTATCTATATAAGCTATATACGATTGATTTTTCGGTGAATAGGGAAAGTTGCTCGAAATCCTCGATGTTGATAGTTCTGTAGATTCATTAAATAAACATCAATCATGAAGAAGTCGTGGAATAATACTAGAAGTGGTAACGTCGCGAAATTATTTTCAAAGAAATATGTCAGACGTTTGATCAGTTAAACATGCGATTCGTAATTTCCTCCTCAGAAGCGTCTGATAATAGAAAGGTTGGATGAATAATGGTTTCGCGCTTATGACGTCTCAGCCATGAACCTAAATGCACGCTGTCACAGGAATATATGTTATTTGCATAGGTATGGTACCGTTCGATCATTACCTTCGAATGTTCCAATACTCTTGATAACTTGCGTGCTCTTGACGTTTGACTAACTTCTCTTAATTACTTTTATCTTTCAACCACGATTCTGTCGCTTGTATTTGAAGGAACTTAATTTAAACTGTCTAGGTTGTTTAATATCTCTGATTTGATATATTTTTATATATTTGTAAATATAAAGAAAGAACCGTCAATTTATAGAGAGGACGAGAACATATGTTAGGACCTGTAGTCGACGCATAGGACTCATATAAGGAGAATTAGAATTAAATAATTAAACACACGCGTAGATATATAAATAACTATGAAAATAGTATGGCAAAGATAAAGTTTCCATTTGAACAAAAATTCACATTAACTTCGTCAAATGTTTCTACGTCTTTTTCGCAATTGCAAAGAAGAAAGTCTAGGTTTGATTATTCCAGTCTTAAAGAGAGACCGCAATTACGGTTTGCGTATAATTCATAAAGAAAATATAGTCAGGGGAGAGTAAATCTTATTAAATCGCGCAATGTTTCCCACGACCGACTTCTTCTTTCCTTACTTAGAAAAAAAACTACGACTCGTCCCAATTCCTAGTATCGTATCCTGTAACAGGGTTGAAGCTTTTAGTATATTGGATAGCTTAACCAGTGATAAAATCATTCGAACGAGTGTTCTTCTAATTATTTTCACTTTTACGATGTACATTCACGCATATACACGTTTACACAAAGTTGCGTTGGCTATTAATTAAAACAGAAGGAGAAGAAAAAGTGTATCGTCGACGCAGGCGTTTCGCATGAAAGATCAGAAGACAGAATTTCATTAACTCCTTCAATTACACCTACGTTTGAATTAGAGCGTGTTAATATATACCGATTACATATTGCATTCTAACTGTACGTGTAGCGGCGTATCGTTTCTTGCTACGACATGCATCATTCACATCAACGACATCGCATACCTGCACGTTAACATTACCGGTAACAATGTCGTGTCGAATTGACTGTATCTACCAGGTTTATGCACAGATCACTGTCATACTACGGGACAGGTATTTAGCTGACAATTAGATGTAACCGTGGACACCGCCTTTGAAAGCTGCGTCGCAGATTCCATCAGATTATCTCAATGATTATCTTAATTTCATGGGAATATTCTAATCCACAATTTTACATGGTTTGTTTATCGAAATCTATCGACTCTTATTTATATCGGAAGATGTCTTCTCGTGGTCTAACAACAAATTAAATAAATTACATCTTTAAAACTATTCACCATTCCACGTTCCTCTTTTAATAACTATCAAAAGCATCGTTCTGTGATCCTACATAATCCTGTACTTTTATATCTACATCAAAAATATTTTATCCTCTCGTCTAGCATTAAAGAGAACAAAAAGCTAATATCTTTAAGGTCACCCTAATTTTTTAGCGCATGTTAAATTTTTAATAAATATTAAAAGCATCGTTCTATGATTCTATGATAAAACATGTAAATATTCTATCTGTTTCTCCAATTCCATATTCTGACATTCATATTAAATAGTATTTTCTTCTCGGCTAATATAGGACACAACAAGAAGGATCACAGTACCATAAATCACTTTCAGAAAACCACCGCCTACACCTTCCTCTCTAAAAAGTATTAAAAGCGCAGCAACTTATCGATTTTGTTCCTACCCCCCCCCCCATCGCCACGTTTCTTTTCGTTCAAGCAATTTGACCTTCTCGTGGACGGAAAGTTCTACGCGTCACCCTGAGCGTCCCGGATAGCACGTAGAAAAAAGTATCGATCATGGTGGCGCGTGACATATTGTCCCGGAAAGCGGGTGAGTCGCTTTAAAGTCGTGCCACGACGTCGTGTTACGTCCTTGATCCATCGTGGCTCGCGTCCGACGGAATACGAAAGAAAAGCTCGAACAGGCGACAGAACGACGGGATTTGGTTTGCGATCGGAGATTCGTGTCGGACGGTTTCGGTCTACGGGGACGGGCGCTGCTCGAGTAATCGAGATCCGGAGGATCCAGCAAACCCGCTTTTCGAGCCTGGATATCGACGCGAACACGCCGCATTCCAGATTCGTGCCGCGAGATCGTGGAATTCCCTCGCGAAGATGCAAATCTTAGACACGTTATCGTGGCCGTGACACGACTTCCCGTAGGAGAAGTGGAGAAGCGAGCCTCGCAACGTCTGCTTCGCCGCGCTTTGTCCGTTTCCATCCACCTTCGGTTTCTCGAAAGGATTACACGAGTATCGAGAAATAAAAGTAGCCACGACGACTTTATTATTGCGCGCGTTTACTGCCGATCGAACCGCGTTGAAAAGCTTTCTATCGGATTTCTTGTAATCGCGCACGAGGATCGCTGTTGGAAAGGCATTAGAAGGGGGATGGAAGTACTTTCGATGGTTTAACGAAGCCATTCGTCAACGACAGCAGGCGTGTATAGTCTACATATAGCGAACATACTATGTAACGAGAACAAACACATAGCCGGTTGAGCGTAGCTTAAAGTAAGTACCTATATCTTAACAAGGAATAATATTTGACTATCACAATTAGCATATCTACTGCAGCTAATAGAGACAAAAGAGGACAGCTACATGTACTTAATGTCATGAAATTCTCAATGAAATTGTACTCGTATATGAAGGATGTTAGTGAATTCCTTTCTCTAAAATCTTATGACCTCTATTTCTGATGAAACTTTGGAATTCGATGTAAATAGACTATGAGTTTTAAATTGCACGCAGGTTCAAATAAATTGTTGATATATTACGATTTTATTACTGTTTTCTTATATGAATACTATTTTTTCATGCCTTTATTATGCACACAATTTTTTCAATTTTGAAACTAATTTAGTAACTTTCCTAAGAGTTTTGAACGAGAATATGTAAGTATCATTAAATATGAATGAGCAAATTAGGTTTTGACGTATCAGCATATCAGTCGAATGTATTGAACGAAAATTATTGGAGTTACTCTTCTATAAAATCGTTACATTACATAGTACGATTCTTTTTGAACATCCAATGCCGTGTTTCACACAAAATCTACACGCTATTTTTATTTCGTGTCGTTGGAAAGTTCTCGCGAGAAATTACGATGAAAGTGCGTCCTGTTAAGAGGGCTGATCCTCTCCAGGAGCTGCAAGCAAACGCTTTTAGCTGTGAAAGCGTATGAAACGTTATAAAAGCTACGCGAAAACCGTCTTTTCCACGAGTTTCTTGTACAAACTTAACAACAGAACTCTAGCTGCGTTGATTCGGGTCAGCTTAATTAAACCTCGAAACGTTTTGCCCCGACTAACTGTCGCATTGTTGTAAGTTTGCGAATTTATCTGCAAAGGACGTACGAGCACCGCAACCAGAACTGTTTCTCGTGATAATTTATCACGTAGCCCGGTGATATTAATTGAGATCGTTATGCGTTCTATCGCTAGCGTTTCGTCGACTCTCGTTCTATTCTCGAAATATTATGCTAAGTAGGGATTTAGTGCTATAACATTATACACGAGAGAGCAACCCAGCTTTCCTCGTCGGGAACGATTGAGAAAATCAGTGATAATTTCAGAAGACTAGGGGAACTCTTGGAAACCTTTTATCGATCGTGCTCCGGGACGCTATAAGACGGCTGAAAAGTTCAAGAGAGCCGCTCGGAAGTTCTCTTGGGAAAGAAAGTTGCGAGAGCCTTCCGGTGAATCGACCACGAAACTTTTAGAAGAAGAGAAACGCGCCTACGCTGTTCCTCGAATGTTAAAAACATCTAAAAGCATTTTTCCATCACCTCGTTTTTTTCATGATTTATTCGCTTTTTTTCTTCGGTTTTTACTTTTTTTTAAATTTTAAGATATCGTTGGGGGATGGAAATTGGTTGATGATTGATAAGGAATCGCACGCCGATTGGTATAGGTTCTAGAAGTCGGTATAATGGAACGGTAGGTCGTATTATAGTAAAAAAAACGATTCAATTTCCGGAGGGATTCGGATACTCACGGAAACAGGAGCTGTGTGAGGCGTGGCTGCTTCCTGTGCGTGGTGAAGTCGACTGGGGCTGGGGCTCGACCTTTGGGAATTCTGGCCACGTTGCCAGGATCCTCCTTTGTTATTGCTGAAATCAAATTAAACGATCAATTTTTATCATGTTATCGTAGGAAAAATGTTCTTGCTCATTTAACGAACAACCTTCGGACGAAAAAAAAATGAACACGCATAATCTTGACTAGCGAACAGCTGGAATGTACGTACGAATTCCAAGATGATTCACGTTTACGCAAGACCTTTGACACCGTCGTGTCGCAGAGAGCCGAGACTTTCACATTGATAAGGGGTAAAAATGATCGCCGGGAGGCGATTACATCTCATAATAAATTATTATAGGGCAAGACTTGTCATCGTGGTCAGGTAGTGGGTAATAAATTACGCGGCTGAGGGTCTCTGCGCGTGATTTACACGTTCGCTCGTCGATAATCGTCCTTCGGATATGTCGATATATTGCACCCGACAATGATCTATGAGAGGGTGATCTACGATCGTACGATCAAATCCACAGATCCTCTTGTTTGCCAATCGTTGAACGCATCAACGCTCGGAACTTTGTTAGCTTTTCACCGGAGAAAATCCTCTCTGATTTATAAACTCGTTATCTTCAATGTTTTCTATGATCGTTGTAGTAGTGGCCATGTATTTCCTGACGAAAGTATCACTTCGGGAGACTTATAAGAGCTAGTGCGTCGTGCAATGAATATATACATAGCACTTGGAATTATATACTCAGAGCCCTCCTTTGTTCCCCTTTCATAAATTAGAAACTCGTCATCGATTCCTCTATAAACGGATCGTTCGACGAGCTTAAGGAAGAAGACGTGTTTATTGTTTCTAAACCAGCAGGTTTTATCCGAACCACTCCCAGGTTACGAGAAAGGATCCGTCACGTCCACATTTCGACCGACAAGCACGTAGAAAGTGGGATAAATCGATGCGCTTCTGTTGGTATCTCGTGATCCTTCGCCTTCAGATGAAAACGACTTGCTTGTCAGTCAAGCGAAAGACTCCAGAGCGTGGTAACTGTGTAAAAATTCGTTTTGCCAGCATAAAAATCATGTCTTAACGTGACACTCGAGTCGTCCGGGTGCACATCGCATCGTTCGAACGCACGTCACTGGAACACCGTTGCGCCTTTCGCCGGCTGACGACCAGATCGTTCGTTCTGTCGTCTATCGAACGGACCGTCGTCTGTCGAACGAACCGTCGTTTATAGTACGGCGATATTCTCGCGCCGATAATGACGTATTAGGTTAGAGTGAAAGCATCGTGGGAAATGATTTGCGCGGTCGCGTGCCCTCGCGAACAGGAAGCGTTCGACAGCAAGGTAAGATCACGCTACGGTATTAGGTGGGACGATTAACGCCATTAATGTCCGACTTTATGAGCTTTCCCAGAAGGAGTGTCGATGAGGGCATTGAAGCCAGATTTCACATAGAAACCTTGTTATCCGTCGGATTTTTCCACGTTGGTCGGGGCAATTTGTACGAGGTGTACGTGGGATAGATTCTAAGCAACAGAAGAACGCGTGATGTTGGTTGTGTGATTTATTTAACGACGTAACAGAGTGCTCGAACATCGAATGTGTGCCTGAGTACCAATCATCTTTAGTTAATATTTACCGGTAGCACCGGAGGGAAACAGAAAGGAGAGAAAATCCTGCCTCTCGTTTCGGAAATTGAGACATCGAGACGTTGCTTGTGGTGAATCATACGCTAGAGCTCACGCGGATATTAGCAACCGTCGCGGCAACTCGCCGCGAGTATTTCTCGCACCGCGCCTTGGCTAATCTCGTCGTTATCTAGAGTTTCGTAATCATCAAGCACGACATACGTGTACGGAGAACGAGGCCGGAATATTAGCTGGTTTTCGCGTGGAAAGTGCAAGGAACTCGGTCAATATTTCCAAGGCTGATGGGAACGAAACCATTTCCGTGCCATCTCGAAACGAAACCTTTACAGAGTCCCTGGATAAATATCTGCTGGAAACTACACGCGTTTGTACTTATAATTATCTCGATTGTTTAACACTTCGACATTGCGACGCGAGAATCTTACCGTTGACACGCTTTGGTTTTTTAGTTAAACTCTCGGAAATGGTATTGCGTGGTTTGTGGTTTCGTGTACGTTGAATTTTCAGCATTGAAAATGGCGATCTTTTACGAGTATTGTTTAAATATTGATCTAAACGCTATTTTCGCGAGGCGGAGCCAATTAAAATTTAAATTGTGGTATTTCGTAACTGGCAAATTAACGTGGTAATACTAATAGCCCCTGCTGATACGGGACACAGTACATAGATGTGTAATTTAGCGTAACTTATTTCGTTGTTTACCTTTCCTTCTAATCTAAATATGCTAAAATACGATACGATTATTGTCGAAGTTAAGTAACACGTAAAACACATTTTAGCGCAGTTCGATAAGAAAAATGTATTTTTTCTCAAGGACGATATTTATGAACAATATTTTACAATCGAGGTACCTACTTTATCGCATGCTAAAATTCGCAATTATGCAGTCACGTTTTTATTACGATCGCAATTAGTACGAAATCGTCCGTCAAGAGACGTAATTCGATACTTCACGGTGGCATCGAAAAAATGAAATTTGTTTGATAAAGACTGTTGATCCAGACAGGTACACGCGACAGTTTCCTGAAAGCTCTCAAAACATTTTCACTCTGTAACAAGTTACAGCCGAATTGGATAACTTTGATTTATGCAAACGAAATCTCAGTTCAGCATCGCCTAGGATATCCAAATATGTTATTCCCTTTTTGTAAAACTCGTATCTCTGTCACAACAACATTTCACCCTTGCTACCTCGTTCGTTACCCGTTACTTCAATTGCGTACGTAATTGTAAGAGAGTACGTTCTCCTCGACGTAGAAATGCAGACGGATAAATAAATATATGTACAAGTCAAAGCAAATAAAATTCCGAGATCCTAATTGATTACCATATCGTTAACGAGATCCACGACAAAAAGTAAAAAGAAGATTGAATTATGGAAAACGTAATCAAGAATTGAATCGGAACATATCCTGTATTTATTCGAGCGTTCGTTCCTCCTGGAGAGAAACGGGGTGTAAAATACGAAAAGCCGACTAAAAGGGTGATCAGGACGAAAGGTTAAGGGCGACTGTTAAGAGACAAATTTATTCGACTCTTATATCGGTGCTTTCCGACTCGTTTCGCGTTGTTTTTTCTTTCTTTCCTTTTTTTTTTTTTTTTTTTTAGACGATCGACTTTCCGACATAGCGCACAGATAAATCGATGCACCCTGGCCAAATAAACAATCGTATTTATCGCCCTGAGTTCACGTGGGTGTGCTGTTACAGGCCGCAAGAACCGGTCGTAAAATCTTACCGGTTTCGCAATACACCTTCTCTCGTACAACTGCAACGCACCAACGCACCTATATACGTGAGTACGTAGCTGCGCTTTTTATGTTCACCGCTCTGGACGTGTCCTGGCCATGATTCGAATCGATTCAAAACTACCCCTTACGCCGAGCTGCGTAAAAATGTTTGTTACCGTTACTGTCTCGCTCTGACAGAGGAATTTGCCACGATTTATAGTCGATAGTACCGTGAAATCGATAATTGCCAAGCTTGGTAGTCGTCCGCTATGAAAATTTGTAGTATCTCAGGACGAAGCGTGGATGATAGACAAGCGAGAAATCCCAGTAATGCCGAGTTTGCGTAAGGAAAGAAACAGCATTTGTATCTTTGGCGAACTGGACCAGCTTATTCACTGGATGACTGGTGTAAGACTAACAGAAGGTGAAAGAATCCTGACAAGTACATTGTTGATTTTCTGATTTTAATGATAATTATGATTAAAAAAGAGTATTCTAATATGACATTTGCACATAGCGGAAAGTAATTGAAAAATATAAGTTTTGTAATTTAACCTAAAATATCATTTTTATTATTATCATTATTATTATTATTCACGGGTATAAGTATTAAGAATTAATATTTTAATATTACGACAATATTTTTAAAATTATAGAGAGGTTGAAAAATACATTTTTCGTTTCAAAAGCAAAGGCAGTTTTGGCAATGCGAGATTGAGTGACGACATATCGAATATTAAAACTGCTCTTCTGTGAAAATTGGAAAATCTTATCTGTTATTCTCGTGTTTTCTTCGATACGAGAGTCTGCTTTAAAGCTGTTGCTGCTTTTTTCGTTAGTTGAAATCTGCGTACTAGAAGTTATATTTATATAGCAGAAAAAAGTTAAAAATGCAAACTGCAAAGTTTATAACCGATCAAGATCAACAATAATGTTTCAACCATCGAGACAAGATCAACACTTGTAAATACGCGTTGTTTCAAAAAAACGGGAGGTCAAAAAACATTTCCACCGCGAGTTCGATTCATTTTAGAGCGCAGTAGACATTTATAACGTGAATCAAGCGCAAAAAATTCTGACTGAAAATAACGGAGGTTTTCGCCAGACTCGATTTTCGAGAAAAATATTTGTGTGAATTTTCGCGAATCCGGGAGGTTTCCTTTCTCGAAACGAAAAATGCAAAAGTTACAAATAAACCCATACCATAACAAACTTCGCACCAATTCCGACTTATTTCTTCTATGAAGAATTTTTCTCTGTTTGCAACGTATTTTCTGCTCTCACTTTTGCTCGTGTTTCACGTATCGAAACTGTTTGCAGTTTCGATTCCATTCCTGTGCGGTGTACCGGCATGTTCAATTAAGCAGATTGCACGTAATAATTGCGAAACGTATAACCTAATTCGCAGTGTGCAAGGTATTCCGCAGAGCTCGCTTTTCCATTTTCAAGGTATACAGCAACGCGATCATTGAAACGAAATTATACCGCTTATTAATACATTTTTCTCGGTGTCGTGGTCAATTTGTAGGTAACGCGCCACCTTGAGACATTGACGTACGCAATTATGTATAATATATGTGTTTTCAATAACGGATCATACTTTCTAAACACTCTTTCGTACGATAGGCATTCCACACATGGTTAGTCAGTTTTTACTTTGGTAATGCGTGCGGAATAAAATGTTCGAGATCGCGGCTCGAAAAGTAGAACACTACGTGAGCCAGCTAATTAAATTTGAAAAGCAACACAGTGGATAGCTTAACATCGTAACGCGCGTAATCTGTAAATTCCTAACTGCATGGACATTCGTTTTACAAGCGAATTGAATTTGCTCCGGGTATAAATTTAATACCAATATGCAATACAGGTAGCTTAATGAGTCATGAAGGAGCATAATAATCGATGCATGAGCGACATCGTCGATCGGAAAAGTTGAAGAGATCAAAAGTAACGAAGAGTCGTGCATCACGGAGCGAACTTTTATTGCCAGCTTGGATTCGGATGTATAAATCTCTGGCAGTCATAAATCACCGAACGGTAGTGTGCAAAAGACAGAGATGGAAGCTCGTTTCTTTTTGCTCGTTGCTCATCGAAATCGCAAAAAATTAGATTCGATGGTAAAAAGATATCAGCGAATTTCCACGTCGTACACACTAACGACAAAATAAATTTCTTCGGTTCTAGAGATTTTTATACAGCAGATCGCTATCACCAACGTACGCGTCGTTTCTTGGAGATATTGAGACATTAGGACGCGAGGAGTGGTTTTCTGATTGCGAGCCCGCGACGTTGGTAAATTTTCACCGTTGGAAAGTTACGATAATGGCAACTTTCGAATTATGATATTGCGATTCCGGGTAACTTTCGTATCGCGAAAATTACGATATCAACAAATCACTGGTTCGCGGAGCTACGGCGTATCGACAAATTACTCGGTCGGGAGATCACGATACCAACAAATTTCCACGTCGTCAGGTCGCGATAGTGACAAATTTTAGACCGTGAGAACAAACGATATCGACGATTTTCGGGTCGTGGGGTCGCGGCTGCGAAACTGCAAATTTATCGTTGGATTAAAGACCCAAGAGATGTAATACACTTTCGTGATTGCGGTGCAAAGTGACGCTTCGATTGAATTTCTTCTTTTTCGTTAAGGGGAACTTGCTTTCCTCGGGGATACGAAATTTTTCGAACATATAGCGGAACCTATGATCGTCACGACCACGTGTCGACCAAGTCGTGGCCACGAACTATGCTTTCTCGTGAAAGCCGATACAGCCCTACTCGCTACACGACTATCGAATTTCAATTTACGATATCATCGTTTAATTATTATGATCCGTTGGTAATATATATCTTATGTTATATGTCTTCCTTGTGATCTATTAACTTAAAACGTGGCCTTTTCTATCGAGGTTTCAAACACATTTGGAAATACGTTCGTTTAAACGCATCGATCTTCGCTTTCTGGTATAGAAGAGAATTTTTCAGCGTTGCCAACGAGAGATTGTGTGCGCGCCCTGTTGGTGTAGCGAAGCTACAAAGAGAAGAGGAATTCAGGTGATCTGTCGTTTACGAAGGTTTTTCGCCGTGCTTTCTCGAGCTCTCGATCCATTTAATGGTCCGCCAACAGGATATAAGTTTGCCGTTTTAAGTTTTTTCACAGATAAAGCAAACGACATTTATTTCCGCGTTTGTTCGCGTTCTGATTTCGTTGCTGATGAAATATACCGTGAAAATGGTAAATGGAATAAATCGGAAATAACATTAAAGGGTGACTAGAAAAATAACAAACATAACAAAAAGTATAAGTACGATATAAAGTACTTATGCGCGTTTATGTAAATACAGCTTACGTGCAGATACTTTTCTACGATAGAACATTTAGATACATCGAGTGTAAGATGTGAAATGTTTGGTCGAAGAACAGCTGCCGAAAAACGTTTGAGGAATTCCATCTGGATCGTCACAAAAAGCAAACGCATCGACAAACGACTCAAACGATATATAATAGATCCGATGCGTCGAGAAGAGAAGATCGGAACAGCCGTAAATCGCTCGTGATGCATTTCCGCGTGCAAAGTGCTATCCTATTTGCTAATTCATATTCATGATGGCATGCTTTCAATAATATCTGAATAATCTTGACGTTGAAATCGGACTCTATGCACGAACAATGGCACTTAACGAATATTCGCCATTTCACGCTTAGCCTTTGCATATACAAGCGCCGGCGCAGCTATTTTTATTTCGAGGGCTAATCACAAGAAAGCGAACGTTCTGTCGTTAACGTTCTATTCTATTATTTTGTATGCCTCAAGCTAAGCAAACCAAAAGTATGTAAATTACTTTCGGTACCACGCGCTTGATTAAGCGATCGGGCAACTGATAAAATGCTAGAAATCCATTTGATGGTGTTTAAGTTAAAATTAGTAACTAATGACTGTACATTTGTAACATTTGTGTAAATCATAACTTTTCATTTCATTTTCACAAATAATCACGGAATCGAGAATTTTTTACTAAATGTTAACAAACATTCTGACTATATGCAAATACAGGTAACACGATTCTTCGAGCGGAAGAAAAAAATAAAAGCTGGAATGGTTCCAAAATCGAGGAAAAAAAATACAGCAGGTCGTTGCAATTCTACCTGGAATCGCGTCTAGCAGTTTGTTATCCCTGTTTTTTTCTCTCTCTCTCTTTTTTTTATTCCCCAGAAAACAGACAGACCGTGAAATAAACTTTCTGTGGTAATCTTCAAACTATTGACACGTTTGCGGACAAGCGTTCCCCGTGAACAGGGAAAGTTCTCCGGTGTTCTGATATCGATGTCATGAACGAAACGTAAAAGCATTCGTGAAATTAAAATAAAAAGAGGAAAAGAATCGACCGCGGAAAGTAATTTCGAATATAAGGAAAAGAAACTCCGCTCGAAACGAGAAAATGAAAATAGTAAAAGAAGGAAAGACGTTGACGAACGACGATCGATCTGAAAACTTTTTCTCCGATTCGGGAACGAAAATACCGAATCCATTGAGAACGACATATCTCACGCGCTCATCTCTTCAAATTCGTGGTCTCGACGAACTACGTAACGATTTTACCGGATTAAGTTCCCTCTGCTAAGAGGATTAACAGTTTAAATCAGTCGTTGAACCGTGTTCAACGGCAATTCATGTCACAGTGCGGCAAACTTGTATTCTTTCCGCGAAATCACCGTGGGGACGCCGACTTTTGGGCACGTTCCATGCCGTTTTAAGAAACTTCGGCTAAGACCTCCTCGTTTGACCATTTCCATGAAGTTTACGATAGGGGGATAATGTTTATGCCTTTTATACTTATCCACTTAAATTGCTCGTGGTTGACATAAATTTGCCAGCGAATCTTTAATTATTAAGTGCGATTTATGATTAGTCAACTGATTGATTAAAACGATGGTAGAATTATTAAATTTCAAACGTCACTTATTATATTACGTTATATAGCAACTCGTTATGGTTAATGAATATTCGTAATTTTCAGTTTGATATATTTCTCATTGCTTCTGATATTTGATACCGTACATTATGCGATGAAGAATTATCAATTTTATTAGATATTTCATATTTTATTTCGTCCCGAATTACGTGAGTTTCACGCTTCGTTTAAAGGACCGTGAAAAATGTAGCTCCGTTACTCACGGTGGTTTCGAATAAGTACATCGGCGGAAGCAAACGCGCATAAAAATGATATGCTGCTCCAATTCGTTCCACGAGAAATCGTTCGTTCGATTCACACAGCCGCTGGCTCATTTCTTTCGTCGAAAACACGTTAGATCAAGTTCGAATCAATTCCGTAGACTTTTATTCTCGGTGATATCCGAAAGCGAATTCATCGATTCGCCTATAAACTTCATAGTAACGTTTGATGTCGACTCAAATGGATCCATTCGATTCGAAGATGATATTCTTGTCGTAGCACAGATGGTAAAATTTTGAACTGCTTTGCGATGCAATTATTGATCCACGAATTGTTTAAAGCGCGTCAAATACTTATTTATCATAAGATTTTCTAAACTGGAAAACTATCTATATCTATAATGTATATTAGTGGCGTAACAAAACAATTTTTATATTTTCGAAAAATCCCGAATGTTCCAATTCTTAACTCTATGTCAGAAAAATAACATGTTAAGATCTAAATCAGTTGCAATTTGAATTAAAGTGGCCGTACAGTAAAAATTTGCCTGCAGCAAGGATGCAGCAAATAATTTTTATTCTCGAAATATTTCCAATATTTCGATTCGTATGTCTGCAGATAAATAACAATTTTGGATAGCTATGATTTGAATCGAAATTACTATCTTATCTACTGCGCTGGATAATCTTAGAGTGTTGCGAACATCCAAGAAGAAAGAATTCCAAGGAAAATTCTTGATATCGTGTCACTACCGACTGCAGAAGATGAGAAGAGAACGAAATCACTCTCTCCCTGTGCGCTTTATTTTCTTTCCACGGTGGAAGGTCATTGTCAGTGAATAAAAGGAAAACGGCTGCGAAGCAATCGAGGCGGCCATATAAATGGTAGCAGGAAGGAAAGGCAGGCTCGAAGGAATAATGAAAAAGAAAGTGAGAGGCAAGAAGAAAACCGATGGTCGACTGAATTCCAACATCGTCGTTCCTAGTAGAATGGCGATGCGTAGGACAAGGTGGTTTTTCTAAGGCCACGTTCATACGGAACGGAACCTCCTTGTACCGTAGCGGTCGTTCTCACAATTTTCAAAAAGGTCCCGAGTGTAGTTATAGTCTTGTCTTTGTTTTTATAATAATGTCGCGTCGGAGTTGCCTCTCTAGATGCTTCAATATTATTCTTGTTTTATTCTTGTTTTACTCCACCATTAGACGTTATTAATACTTTTCGGTGGAACGTCGTTAGAGAAATTGTCGAAGGAAGACTTCTGACACCGTAAGCTCAAATATTTGTTCTTAAAGCTTCGTTAAGAAAGAGTCTATTCGAAACGTTGTTACGTATGTTGGACAAAGCTGAATTTTAAAGTGGGGCTGAAACGTCAAAATGTCTCACAGGAACGATAAAGTGTACCTGATTTTCATTCGGCCGTTTCTCATCCATGCCACGAGCTTTCATACGTAAGCTCGATTTGTAAGTTAAGTCAAATTGAAGTTACTGCTTTTCACGAGTTAAATGGAACAAATCCGTTCAGTTGGAAAGGGTTTAGATCGCAAAGAGATACGTCAGATCAGAGGTTTCCAACCTGCCTCTTTCTTCCCCCTTTTTTTCTCTTCCGCTTTCCACCACATCGCGGTACCGTTATTCAAATTGGGCCAGAACAAATCGCCGAGAAAATTGCGTTAAATTTAAACTCGATCGAATTGAATTTACAAATCAACCTACGTAGAATTTTTGCGAGAACTGCTTTTTTAGCAAAAATCTCGCAAAATCCCGCCGTTGACGGTTAGTGCGTATGTTTTTGTCTGTCGCGTGTTTAAATGGAAACAATGGATTACGCGGTCGAATCGATAAAACAATGGGTCAGGGACTTGAAGCGAAAAGTGAACGATGTTCCATCAGAAAAACCTTTTCGAGCAAAGCGGTTCGTCTGAAAAGTAACCTAACGCTTCGTTGGTCACGTTTGGAGGTTTCTCCTCTTTTTATTCCTCTGTTTTATCGTTTTGTCATGTTTCTTAATTATCAACCTGTTATGCGTCTCGAGATTGGTTGAGAATTGCTGTATTAAAGGGTGACACAGAAGCGCACTTGTTTCTCGTTTACAACTACAGGCATTAATCTCAATTCTTTGACCTCGACCTCGATGCAAACGATTTCAAGCAGCGAAAGAGGTCGGATGGTAGCTGCGGGGTTCAAATTATTCTCTATAGATTGAAATCCCTTTCTTTGCGGATCAACGATGTTCCAGAAGGAACAATCGCAAAGCCATCGAGGAAAGTTCATCGATGAGATAAACAGCTGCGAGCCTCGTGGATATTTGAATTCTTTGCTCCTGTTGGTATTCAGACCGCGGAGTTCGAGCTTACAGTATTGCCGCGCTATCACGGAAATAATTGAAGAAATAATTCGAGACATGAGATCCTCGATACAGTCTTAAGGATGTTCGTAGTTGACGACACGATGCCTTCGATTATCAGGTCAGGAGATTTCAATAATGGAGAACTTCGAGTCGTGAAATGCCGATATCGACCTCTATCTGACACAGAATTCGACACTCATAACCACTGGATCGTGGAATCGCTATATCAACAATTCCTGGGTTGTGAGATCGCGACTCTGACAGGTTTCAGGTCGTGATATATAAATCATGATATATAAAAAGAAACGTCCTGAATTTCAAATTTTCGGATTGTTACATACGTAACCGGCTGTCTAATGGAATCCATGTCACGAGCCGTCGATATAGCTAACTCGTAAGTTGTGGAAGTCGATATTGTCAGCGAAGGATTGCACGAAACTCTGTCATCCACTATTTAAAGTCCTTGTACTGAATTTCGAGCCTGCGATCCAAATAGTATCAAGTTTCTACGAAAATTTCATCAATATCGAACGATGCCCTTCAAAAGAAAACTACACCAATTTACCTATACTCTCCAACGGTATCGTGATTCCACGATTTCCATCAAATTTCCAATTTTGTCTGTTCACAGCTACACGTTAACTATCGCACGAAGGAACCAATCTTTCGGTCGAAGCTGTTCGCAATTAAAAACAACACGAACGGCCATTATTGGCTTCAAACGAACGCTAGCGAACAACGAATAATAATGACCGATACGTGACTGACATGCTTTCGGGTCTGGATGCGCGTTCGCTAGGGTATTACGAAGGGAAGCGGAATACTAAGAGAAGAATCAATGGTTAAACCATGCGAGACATACACGCGCGTACAATTTATCCGAACGATGCGGTCCTTTTCGTTGAATACAAACGAGGAACGAAGGTAGGTGGCACGCGCCCCGGACTTCTCTTCGCGATTATGCCAACGAAATCGTTTATACGTTCTGGCTCTTTTATCATACCGATCTCCAATGTGTGTACATCGGCACGTATGTCTTCGAATCGGTTCCATCGTGTCGGTTATTTCTCTCGTTCGGCCAGGAAAATGCCGTTCACTATAAATGCATGCGTCGATGCAAAGATGTAATACGAACCACAAGGAAACTTTTATCCTCGCCTTTCTTCAGGATTTAAACCTGTATCGAAGTAATCGTTTCAATCTATCTCTCCGCTGACTTCAATGCATACGAAAGAAGAGGGTGTGCGATCGTGAACGACGTTCAAACCCGCTTCTCCGAATGTCGGGAACGCGTTCTTTCGAAGGAAATTGTCTGCTTCTTATATTATGGACATGCTGTTTTCTTTCGTATAGGTACAATGATATTCGAGCGTGGCTGCGATCTCGTTTGGGCGATCGATACCGATACTGACATCGGTATTGGCGCAATCGCGTGACTCCATGTCTGACATTAAATTAATTACAAGACAATCGATTATTTTCTTCGATGCAAGAGTAAGAGAAGAACGGACAGAACACAATGTTATGCGTCCAGCACGGTTGCGTGTAAGCATGTCGTATCGGCAGGCAGCTGCTGTCCAACTACCGACAGCGCATCTCTCTGGACCGGTTTCTGCAACGCGGAGAAACCACTACACATAAAGAGAGGCGGCGTTTATCGGCTATCAAGATTTATGTTAATTTCACGATACCCCCCCTGTACAGCAGGCAATGATGCATTGCGCGTCTGTTTCGCGACAACGGAATCTCGCGATCACCACGGGGAACGTGGCAATTTAGCCAGGGCCATGTTCGCTTCGGAGAAGTTTATCATTTTGGATGGTGTAGAGATTTAAGGACCGTGTAATTACCGACATTGTTTCTTTCTTTTTTGTTTCGAGTCGATACAGCTTGAAAATCTTATGGGATCCGTCAAATACATGCGATGATAATAAGAAGATTCAAGATGGAGTGAGAATATTTATTCAGCACGAGGTATATTGCACGCGTGAGAGATCCTTTCACGAGAAGGAGCTGTTAACTGCCCTACTCGTCCAACTTTTTCAGAATCTCGAGAGTGACAGTAGAAAGAGGGTGAACTTACTCCCTTGGAAACATGTGGCACGCGTGCCTACGTCCTTATTAAAGGAGCCATAATGCCGGATGTCTACGAAGAGATTGAACCTTCCGGAACAAATCACGTTAGAACGGTTCTCATTCGTAGCGTTTGCCATCTTTTCGCTGTATGTATTTATATCGTATACGATCCGATTAATTCTGTGAAATGTCACGGTTTATCACACGATTTATTATTTAATATTCGTCGATTGGGAGAAGCGGTCCAATCGGTTTTACTGAAGCTTATTTACGTTATTAAATTGCTTCAGGTGGAATATACGAAGCCGTGCCGTGTTTAAAACACGAACTATGGAGAAGTATTGTATATTATTTTTGAAAGGAAATATGTCTTTCGGAGTACATATACATAGGACGGCAGCTGGTATGCAACTTAAATCCGCTGCATCTGGACCGGTTTCAGGCAGCCAGGCAGCTAGGCAAGGATGAACGACTTTATGGAAAGGGGATGCTTTTATTCTACGAAAAGAAATATATGGCACGCGAGTCGTGTGCCACCAGTCTAAACGTGAGTGGGTGTACTATTTCTATACACGCGCAAATAGATGCGCTGTATGCCAGTAGCTCTCATTCAAGTTTTTTCTTCATACGAAAGACATTTTTTATTTTATCATACTTTGACGACTAATTGATCTTTGTCGATAAATTAAAATTATTAAAAGGAACCGCTATAGGAAACATTGCAATAACTCTCTTTCTTAACCACGGTGTTCTTATAAGTCTTACAAGTATCACACTGAGTCTATAGAAGTTGCTGCTCGCGTGACATTTTGCCTTTCGTAAAAATACACATAGCAACCTCCATTTAGGTAAGGTTACAATGCTATAAAACAAGGGAACGCGAGTAAATATCACAGCAACTTCCGTATATCGAAGTTAACTTCCTCTATTTGCCGAGTAAATTCTCGGGAAGATAACCAGAATATGGTTTCTAAGACAGTCGTTGGTCGGTACCTACTTTGTTGGCAGATATCAAATCGCCTAAACGAAGGAAGAAGCCGAATGGTGGCTCACAGCTGTCGCGTGCCTCGTATGAACATCTGCTTCTACCTGCGCCTTCTGACTCCCCCAGGCCATTCCTTCTTTTTGCCCGCTCTTTGTATTATTATTTCGCGGTACCATCCACAATTTTTCCTCGTGGCCGACGGCGCTCGTGAACGTTCACCACCTGCCGTCACACAGTGGAATTTTATACGGTCGCAAGGTGAAATTCTATAAACCGTAGAGGACCGTTTATCACACACAAGCTTCCTCTTGTACTTTGGTTTTTCTCTTGAAAATAAAATTCGTACATATTTCTCGCGCGACGTCCAACGAACTCACTTAAGAATCCATAGTTTACCGGCCGATTTCTTCGATCGCGGTACGAGTCGATAACGTAACCGATTAGAAGTACAACGTGTCGAGAAAATATGTTCCGAACGAGCAGAAAACCATTTCTGTTCCTGGCAAGTTCGTTATCGTCGCGAGATTGGAGGCTAAATCGAGGTATTCGTTTAGGGAATTTCGATAACGTTCGCTCTCTGATCACGTCACGATAGTATCGATTCGGGTTATCTAACAAGGTCAGTGAACCTCCTTGACCATTACGGAGGACACGGCGTATCGATTCCTGTCCCTGTGCTTCGGATCTTCTAATATACGATAAAAGTTATCGTAGGCCAAGAATCGATTCTTCGGTCAAAACCTAAGGAATATTATTTCCTCGGTTTGGACTCGGGGACGATCGAACGACTTCCGTGAAATAATTTAATATCCCGACGAACGGACAACGTAATTTTACATTGCATAATTTTTCCTGCGTCCAAGTTCGATCCGCTCGCAATCGGCAACCGTAAATATTTGTTTTTACTGGTTGGTTTGTCGCGTAACGAACGCGTAACGAGAAAAACGGCTTTCGAAAAGCCGCTTTTAATGAATCAGATTGCATACGGGCGACTATTAAACGAAACTGTGCATTCTGGAGTTGGATAGCTTGGCTTTTGTGCTTCAGACGGTTTACTAGAACCATACTGGTAGCACTGGCAGACACGATACCGAAACAATTAGTCGAATAATTGTTTTGTAGGACACAAAATTCACGATGAAATTTCTCAAATGTTCCCATAAATTATTTGTAAAATATGTTTCGCATTAACCCAATTTAATTAATTCAATATGATTTATCACAAAGACGAAGCATGGTTAATAATCCCCTGAAATTCAATTAATTGTTTTGTCGCTTTCATACCTATACCTCATACCGATGCCTCGAAATATCATCCGCATAAACAAAATAGATCGACTAACCATTTGGTAGATTTAACAATTAAGAATTCTACGAAATGCTGTATCAACGTTCAAATTGACAACTGCCAAGAATCGAAATGATTAATTCAACCACATTAATTTCGGGTTGTTTTATCGTGTTTTATTCTATATACGTCTGATTATAAATTTCAAAATTTTGGTTACTTCTTGTACATTAATTATATTCAACAAAACGACTATGTACGTTTTCAATCCATTGACTCTTCCTCTACCCTATTACACGTACTCACGACCAACAGAATATTATACCGATCATTAAAATTATTTTATTCGATTAAACGTCATCCAGGACATAAAAATCTGTATTTTTCATAGCGGAAGAATTCATCACCTGATTATTTCAATGATACGTTTTTAATGACTACGCGGTCAAACTAGCATCTGAAGAAGAGATCAGATTTTTACAACATCTTAACTACAGTCTCACGTCATCGGTTACATCAACGTATTAAGCTCGCGGGCTTGTTACGAAGCGCTGTTGCAATTTAGGAAATTTAATGATTCTTAATAAGCGCTTTGAAACATTTCAAGGACACTGCCTTGATTATGTTCGGTACCTATTACTCTCGAGTATTTCAGCATCATTAGCCTTTAATCCATGTACGAAACAGTTGCTTTTCTTAGGATACAAGAAAAATGCAGGAAAGAAAGATAGTAGCGTTACGAAGTACAAACAACATTGCACTGGTCGAAACCGTGTTTCATGCATTCGTGATCAAACCATTATGTTGCCAGGCAACAATTTTCTTCTGTGCACGCTATACATCCGTCATTCTGCCAAACGTACATCAACGTGTATCGCAATCAAACTTCAGGAGTCGCTAATTTGTTTGCAAGTCGGTGTCACGCGGTATCGTCGATGCAATCAGGGTGCAGGTAATCGCGACGAAATCTATTTGCACTGATTTCGAGCTTCAACGTTCGAGACCACTTTCGACAAATTGGATCGGTGTCATAGAAACGACGTATTATGTTACATCGAAAGTATCTAATTGAAAGAAAGATAGCAACGGAACATTTCCTGACTTATACAAGATCTTTAAAGGAAAATATATGTATGCAGCTAATTGGGGTGAAGAGACGAAAGGTGTACTTCACGGTCTGACGATCAAGCGGAACTTCGCCGATGGTCTGGGTAATTAAAAAAACGATAAGCGTGATTTTCGTAATTAATAAGCTATAAAACACTCTCTAACAAGAGTGTAATTAATTTGTAATACGAGCGAATATTTTCGCGTTACAGCTCTTTCAACGAAATTCTTGCGATTATCACGACCGAAACGTAAAGCAAGTCCGATTTATGCTTTAATTGGTACTCGAGGAAGAGATTGTTTGTATCTGACGAAGCGATGTTAATATGCCTTCGACTGATAATATCAATTGAATTTATGTATTATTTCGTCGAACGGAAATGTTTACCTTGAAGTTATCAAAATTCTTAGATTATATACATTACACTTCCGAACGAATTTCCTACACTTCATTCGAGGAGTCGCGTGCTCGTCATACGCAACAAAACGTTCTCCCACGTACAGTTGCGTGAGTTTACTTCGGCTTGACGACGAGGCCGCGATAACTCGGAGGCAGCGCAAGTGCGTTGACTGGCGTAGTTCGAATTGCATTTGCATGGCTAATTCGTCGTAAGAGGGAAATGGCACCGTCGACATTATCAGGAAGTCGTACGAACAAAACGTTGCATACAGATGGTCGGTCCTCCGTTGCCCTTATTTGCTCTCAAGCAAATTATAGCAAAGAACCTACGCTATTTGCAATTGCATGTTCGTATACGAAAATTATAAATGAAAAATTTCTGTGCATCTGTTGTAGATTCGTGAAATATATTACGTAATGGAATATATATATTAATGATAATTTTCCATCGCGATTAGAATTGGTCAGATAAGCAAATTAGCAATGACTCTAATGCAAAAAGAATCTTCGACGAATAAATGATACAATGCATAATATCTAAAAGCAAGGTATTCAAATTCTTGTCCATAGCTTCATTGCAGAAATGAATACAATCTTCTAGCGTAGAATTTCCGTAAAATTACAGATCGCGAACGCATTAATGTTACATTTATTCCACTTCTATGGTTCCAAACTTCAAAATGATGTTTCTGTTAATATACCGCATATACCGTATTGAACTGACTTTCGGAAAGGATCGCGTAATTATCTAGGAGCAAACATTACGAGCTGAATCAGCTCGTTCAAGGTTTGAAATGTATCTGTAAGCGTACACATCGGAGCTATTTGGAAACGAATTTTCCAGCCCAGAAACGACAGGAAAACGAGTTAAATGCGACACTCGTAGAAAACGGGGCAGCCAGTTTCACGGTATTTCCGGCATCAACTCGAATTTCAGGCCAGCCTGCTTCTGCATTTTCATTCCCATTAATTCTGCCGTGCGAATTTCCGGGATAGTTTAATATCAGAAGCGAAACGACTGTTTCGAGTGTTATTGTCTACACGCCGGAGGGTAATTCAGAGACTCGCACGTTTCGTAGACTCAAGCCAACCCTTCCTGGTTCTTCGTTTAGGGTTAGGTTCTCTCACTCCCTCCTACGCTCGTGTTTCGCGCAGCTTTCCTGAATTCGACCGACCAGCTTCTGAAAAATTGTTCGTATTTCCTCTATCTACCCATATACCCCGGTAAGGTCGTGTCCAACTTTATGGTTTTTTTATTAAATTAAAACTTTGTAATTGAATTACCGTTTCATCTTCGAGAAAAATATTTATTACGAGCGAATCGATCATTATAGCAACGAAGTTTTTAATTAAAAATTCATCGTAGATATGGAGACCTGTATTTTGTTTGGGAGGAACTTGCTAGATTGCTGTTAAAGCTATGCGATCGTGTAACTTGGTTTCGTAATATATAATGCTGACAAGAAAAAACTCATTTGAAATGTGTGGATAAAGTAATTGAGAAATATGATTACCATAGTAATAAACGATTTTTTAGAAGTACAAGCAGATAGGTGTAAAGTTCAACGAACAATTTTCCATTCTCCGCGTAAACTTCGAATTAATCACGTATACGATAATAAACCATAATTATAATCTTGGTAGCCTCGAAATAAAAGCAAGTGATAAAATTACACGAGCCAATATTACCTTTTTTTCACTGGGCTCGTTAAGTATTCATAGAGCGATCTTTTGAACTTTCACTAGCAGCGAAACGAGACTTGGCTTACTATTTTTGTCACCTATATGACTAAAGATTAATCTATCTTGCTCTTAAATTACGTCCACAAAAACTGTACGAACCGGTGCACGAGGTTACAAAGCGATCAGCGTACCCGTGGCAATTAATATCGCATTTGAAACGCCGCACCTCTCAGCGCCGGGCCAATTTCTTCCACGTTCACGCATTGACTTGTGAGATTAACCGGGGTTCGAGATGGTAATCAAATTTTCCGGTTCGCTGTAAATTTACCTTCGCTAAAAGGATGTTATTCAACCATTTACTGGACATAAACTGCGATTCCTGTGCGCATCAACCTGCGACTCATCCGTGAGTGTATACTGCATAGAAATTATGGGTTGTGTTGTAATCTTGGTAGCGTCGACATTGCCCACGGTAATACGATTATCTCATCGCGGCTGGCCGACATTCGCGTATCGTTTCCATTCGATTTTCCTGGCAATTATGTTTTCAAACGATCGATCGTGACATCTAACGACGATACAGATCGCGGCTCGTTATACAAAAGAGCTACCTTTGACGTCGGGCTGTTTAGTCACAGCAGGCACAACCTTTCCTCGAACGATCAGTTGCGAGTGTACAACTAGGCTAACGATCCAACCGGACTACGTTCAATTGCGCCGTAAATACAGAACCAGAGAATACATTCCGCCTTCCATGCAATTATCCGTATTAAGCAACGGTTAGAAGCCAGTTCGTTTTACGCGAAGAGATTCGTTAAGAATCGTTAATTCTACGCAATTAAATTATCAGCCCGTCGTCGTGACCGACTGATACGTAACTAGAGATTCGTGAGGCGGTATTCAGAGGAATTTCTTCGAGTTTCGAAGAAATTAATTACCATTTAATTTTCAGCAGTATAATGATTAATGCCTTTCATCTTCGCGCATTCACAGGCTTGTCTTTTCGGAATTAGTTTCGTTCGGTATAAAAGTTATCAATATTTAATGTCACCTCGTCGTCTTCTTCCAGTTGGTTCTCTTTTCGCTAAATACCCGTTGCATAAGGAGGTTCAGATTCAATTCCGTTTCGCGGCGCGCTATTAATTTTACGTCCATATTTAGCTCTTATATATTTCCTGTGCAGGCATTGAAGAACGACTTCGGCCACATAATTGACGAGAACCATCGAATCCTGGTCTGCAGCGGTCGGGGAATTCGGGGCGAACGAAAATCCTACGTGGCAATTCACGTAGCCTCGAGTGTACAATTCAAATCAATTGGGCCGTAATTGCGGTCGCACTGGCGGAATATCTACCTCTCTTCCATCGTAAAGTGTACCGAGAAATGTGGAATTCTCAGAATTTTGCCATGATTTGCGAACAACGTTTTTCTGTCATGTGATTATTCGTACATTTACATCGCACCTACTTATTTACCATTCCGTTTTGCATTCCTCTTACATTCTTCCCACCTATAAGTATAGTAATATATTACCACCAACCTGTTAGAAAATACGATTCGACTCTATAAAAACTTATTTTTTCTCGCTCAATGGTACCTGTTCAACAAACAGCAAATGATAGTCGTAACTATTAAAGTGATCAAAGTAATCATTCAATAGATACTTTCGATACGAGAATGAGTCGATAATCGCAAATTAACCTTATTATACTCTCCGCGTATAAAAATTACGAAATTGACGGTCTTAAGTACTGCAAGAAACGCTTCGCTTAATTTCGATCATCGAGTACTACGTGTCTACCATGTTCGTAACCGCTTATCACACGGAATGCGTCAGCAAAAACGTGCATTAGAAATATGTCCGATAATAAGCTAGTAAACACTGATTTCAAAGGAATTAGTTCGATCATAGGTTTCTCTAATACTCATAAAGTCTTGGGCGTTATAGTTGCTTACGTATGTACGCACGCACGCATTTATAAATATGTACAAAATGAATATCGATTAACCATGCCCATGGTATGGTTAATCAACCGGTAATAAAGATAATAAATGAAAGCATAGTAATTGCGAATAATCCAACTTTGTTGTATGTCGGTTAGTAAAACAATCTTTGTTTTATATAGGTAATATACATGTTACCACCGTTAGTATACCGGCTTATGAACCGGCTTTCAAATAGGCACTGAATTCCGTTAAAAACTTCTACGTCTATATCGTATGTGTTATATAAAACACTTCAAAATTTCATTGAGACTGTAAGAAAACGCGACTAGCATGATAATATTGGTAAACATTGAAACCAATCTGAAAATGTATATAAAAGTTACAAGGTACGATATTTATCATAAACGTATATTTAGGCTAAAATAAGGCTCATATAACACGAGTGATCATTTTAACTATATAGCAAACGTTAAATATGATCGTACTGAAGATGAAGGTTTAATAATATACAATCGATTGGATATAACGTTGTAATTCAATTCCACTCCATATAATTTTGCCATTTTCAGATTTTTGGTATAGCTCCTTTAAAATTGTCGGGTAATCCAAGCAATTTCAAGGTTTATTTCGTTCGAGAGCATCTTGAGATCTGTATTTATCGTATTTTTACATGTACAAGTTTCCTTTTATGTTGTTGTTTCTTATGTTATTTCTTTCTTATGTGCTTGAACCATTTATAATATTATTACTATATTTCTTTTTTAATTAATTAATTAATTATCATAGACATTTTATTTTATTTTCTCTTAGACTTCCTTTTCGGAATTTTCCCTAGAATATCCCTTCTGTTACTCCAAATATAGCAAGTTCCCAAGTCTCAATATCATACGATCTAATGAAAGGAAGCTCGTAGGGATGATAACTTCCTCAAGTAATTCAGATCGACACAGATCACGGAAGTAATAATAGGAATCGGAAGGGATCCTCCAGAAACGACCAAGGTAATTGAAGCATTCGTTAGATAGGTATGATTTTGGAGAACTTGGCCACTGATTGACCAGATGGTGGACGCCGTTTATGGTAAGTAATTAACCCAGGGGTAATTAGTAGTCGATAGCAAATTCAATTTCTTTGGTAATATATGTTGATAGAGATTGAAGGTATGGAAATTAATTATAATTCCTATGAAAATTGTCAGCATTAAACACTCTCTTTTATGAGTCTCGACCAGTAATATTTAAATCTGTGGTATCTGTTTGGCACAAGAAATCTACGGTAACGTTTCACTCCAATTAATTATTTTTTAATAATACGCTGTATTCCTTAACACTCTTGTGGACATATACAAATTCTGAGAAACGACTAAAAAGGTATTTGTGTCTCACTACAGCATAGATATATGTATCATTGCATAATGCAGTAATTCTCTGTGCGTGTTTTAATAAAAATGGAGCTTGTAATCATTGTGTCTTTTCTCTTATTCCAGTGGACTGCCGAAAAAACGAATGTCACAATCGATCAAAGTGTCAATAACGTATATTAGTAGACATATACATGGAAATACAACTCTAACGTTGCGACCGCAACGTATCCAAACGTGGGTGCTATAACATCAATCAGTGCCGTTACTTGATGCTTTAATTTAGCACATCGCTATACGATGAAGTCTATTATACCAGTCTCTAAATATAGGAAGAGTAACATGAATGTTTCACATGCAAGGTTAACGCGAAATTGTCGATCATTCCGCTGGCACATGCAAAAGTGGATGCCTGAAATACCAGAAATCCGATTTCTCAAGGCGGTGTTCGGACACGTTGGGTTCGCTGGTAAACTTATTAACTGCTGCATCGCGGCCTGGAACACAGGTTATTAAGCACCGACAGTAATTAACTTAATTACTTTCCGGCCGTTGCATTAGCGGCGGCGCGATTCCAGTCGGCTTGGCCAATCACCAGATGCAAATCAGTCGAGTTTACGAATTAATGAAATACAACGGACCAACGAGTCGCTGCTCGATCAAGATGATGTGAAAATCCCAATGTAAAATTCTCTCGCCGCCCGGATAATTTTCACACGGACACCAGTAGGAATAAATAAATTTTACGGCTTATTTATCGAATGATTTATTCCACGTACAAGTTCTTCGAATCAGAGAAGGGATCGTTTAGTTTTCTATTTTGACAAAAGTTCCCTTCCATATAACGGCACCATATGCATGTTTTCTTGGAAGAGAAAGTACAGCACGAGTAACAAGTATTCGTAGAATTCCTATTTTTATCTCGTTTTGTCAAATAAGTTTACCATCATCCTGTACGATTAAATGTTAAACGCTGGTTGATAATTTATTTCCAATGGTTGCCAGCTGTGGCTTCGATGGCTGTTAAACAGCGTTTCGTCATATTGTGTGAACGTGTGTCTATTATTCGCCGTTTCCTTATAAGCTATCCATCAAGTCGAGAAGGAAGAAACGTTTTCGGATGTTTGGTATTGCCTAAGAAACGCCTATTGTGAAGCTAATGAAGCCTTATTCTACGTAATATGCCATTTCGGAGGTATTTAAGGCATTGAAATAATCTTTGTATATTTATAATCTACATATGTATATATATTCGTGTTCTTATATGCAATTTTATTCTTGAGTAAATCCCAAATGATCAGTCGCATATGTCACATTCCCTTCTGTTTTTCCATATTTAAGAGAGTGATAAAAAAACTTGTTTAAAAAGAAATAAAAAGATAAAAAATGGAAAAGGTTCGCACATCGATTCGAAAATAAACGCTCGCCTTACTGGATGAGACACACATAATATTTTGTAATGTCAGTTGGCTAACGAACGGCATTCAATGGAAACCCGGCAAACATTTCCGTTGCATCGAACGCGAAGCCGACTCGTTTCAACGTGCAATCCGCGGAGGCACTCGATGCAACGTGAATAGTGGCGCGTGTACCAAGTGCCGCGTTAGAATTAATATGCCAGCGTTTCGTTTCAAGGGGGAAAATAAAAGAGGAAATAAATTCTGAACACCGATACTCTTTCCTCTCTTTTTTTTTTCACGCATTTTCTCGGAAACAGTGTTTCATTATGCATGAAAAACTGATAGCCGATTGCTTTCCAGGAATTTAAATACACATCATATTTCTCACGTCTGCCTATAACGAACCAACTACGAGAACGTTCAATAGGTTTCTAATTAAGGTCAAATAAAAAATAACGCTTAAGACGTTTGGAAATGAAATTCTCTGCACTCAATCGAAAGTAATAACGCGGCAATCTCGTCGCATTACATACGAATTTATTTCCCTACCATTTTGTCGGAACAATCTGTTCCGATACAAACCAATCTAGCTAGCACGCTGTTGGCGTAATCGGGTAGAAACACGAATCCAATCTTAGACCGTTTCGACGACTGTCATTCAATAATGTAAACGCTGGTCTCTCCGAAACGTAGCACAACGTGCGACACCATGGACATGTCTCCTCAGGAGCTGACTTATGTATCAAAGGTTCGTTTGCCTATTCAACTCCATTCATTTCGAATTACACGGTGATGTCAGGCACGTGAATTTACCGATGGCGGTATCCCCACACGATCCGTGTCCGGTATGTTGAACAAGCAGCCTCGTGCACGTACGTACTTACGAAGGGGAGAGCCCTAACGAGTGTCGCAGAAAGGAAAAGAGAGAGGAATGATCAAGGCCACCGAGAGAGAAGTGAAAATTTTGCTTTTACATCAAAGCGAGCATCGGTCGAGTGTACGTACACCAATTGAGGCGTGCACGTCAAAGACACTGTGCTGTTATTTGCATTCTATTCAAGCTTAATGCCTCGTGCGTAATTGCTCGCGACGAATCTTTTGTGCATGCACGGTTTAAAGGCCCAACGACACCTCCCCCCTCGAACTTATAGGTACGCAAGTCGTGCTGCTCGGTAATGAAGCTCTTGTGCCGCATAATGAATGGCGTTACGTAAAAACCACTTATGTCGCGTGCACAAATCAACAAAGAATTTTGTCCCAATGGTTTCGATTCTTCACGACTTTCGGATCTCGTCCCGTTGGTACCTCGTCGATCGGTCTGACGACGCGTACATGTCGTTTACGCGATGAGGTTCGATAAACATCGACTTTCACCGAACCCTGATAATGACTGGCTATATCCTGGATGGTCGATAGTTCATTTGAATAGCGAAGTATTGCTTTATAAATAATTGCCTGCTCGATAAAGTTCTGCTCTGATGAGTTTCGGTTTTTAAATTTTTCTTTCATCTTTTGTACTAGACTAGATGCGATCTATGGGCCGTACAAGCTTCGCTCGGAAAACGAAAAAAATTTTTACACGAGATATTAACAGCTGAATAATACCCTGTCGTGCGTGAAGATGATAAGGAATTATAAAAAACTTTGGGACACGCTCCCACGAGATGGAAAGTACTTATAAGCAAATTATTTGCAAGGTTAGGGTTCGCGTGACTCTCGATTTGTGAGATAACGCGTGAAGGTTCAATCACGAAACATGCCTGCGTACACGTTAGCATACGCGTGATGTGCACACATGCACGGCGTGTTAATAATTTAAATTACCACGTGTCGTGTAACGGGAAGTTGAATATTTAAACCCATCCAGCTCGCCGATATATTTATTTAATTAAACAGAGAGTTTATCAGAATTGAAAATTGTTCAAATGCTTTACACACTACAAAATTGTTAAGTTTCATTATCCAATTATTTCAAGTTAGAATATACCATTTAATCGATCTCGATGACAAATGCAAAAGGCGCGTCCGTGAATTAACAAACAGTTTTCTTTTTTGAAGAAACAAACACCAGTACTTATCCACCGAAGATTAAAGACATTTTACGATGCTAACGGGATAAAATTCATCCTTGATATAACTCCATTTCATGAGTATTTATTAAGCAGAAATCAAACGACGATATCCCGGGCGAAGACTCGCAAGACCTCCTGGGGCAAACCAATATTTTACTAATGAGTAACGATGACAGAATTAATTTCGAATTAATTCGAGGTTCGCTGGATGTTTACCGCGATTATTACCGACTTTTGTTTGACCCTCAATCAACATAATAACAGAATAATAAATCTCGAAGTTCTGTGTGACCCAATCTCACGATTCGTTTTGTCCGTATGCAGGAGTAAAAGGTTAAACGTGAGGCAGAGAAATGGGCGTGCATAAAACGACAAAAGGGATAAAAATTAAGATGGGACGCCGATGAAGCCTCGACGGAATTCGCTGACGCCCACGGAGCTTTGTATCGGGGGCCCACGTGCCCGTTTAAATAAAGGAGTGGGCTCGTTGCAAAACACTTAGATGTTGGTATTCGTATCATATTTTAGAGATACATCCTCATCTTTGACTAGATGCTACCAATTTTGCTAATTGAGCTTTAGGTCGATAATGGATGCATATATATATGTTAAGTATATTTTTATGACGTGTTAACTAGGGTAGTTTTTAGCCAAAAAATTCTATAATTATATAATTAAGAATTAGCGACATTAATTTAAGTTGTTAATTTGAACTTCTGTAAATATGAATATGTTACAATTTATTTTTAACAGAAGTGATGTGACGTATTGAGAGATAGATATTAGGTTTTTTAATTTGCACTAGTTATATACTTCATGTTATTTGACACATCACTCGTATCAAGTTTTATATCAAGTCGAATTTCAAATCAAACATCGTTCACAAATCAAACACTGATCGACTCGTTTCACCTTCCAGACAAAGAATCCACTGAAGAGTTTGCAAATATAATTTGCAAGACACACTTGGCGCGTCAGACGCACCTCAAACTTTTCCTTTCGTCGATATGTACAAAAGAGAGTAGTGCACTTAGCGACACACCCTTGCTTGGAGACCGTGGCAACCCGAGCCACGAAACCAGTCGTAACCGTAAAACGGCATAATTACGCGATCTAATTACGGAATAGCGCGTCTACCGGCATATATGCACTTCGTACACAATTGCACTTCCATAAGATACGAGTGCGAGTCGAATTATGACTGGCAAGAACGAATTACAGTTGCGATCTACGCTCGTCTGGAATGCAGACAGTAACGTCGTTGCCCTTCCGAACAAAATGATCCTAACTTAGTCAGCCGATTTTACATTCGCCGTGGTGAACATTCAGACCGTTTCTTTCGTCGATCGGTGGTAAAACCGTTTCAAAGGCAGTTACAGCGGACGCGTTTATTATTAAGCGGCACTGTACCGTATCAGCACCGCGATTCAATGCCGTTCGTAAAAAGAGAAATGTTGCAGAAGCACCGAAAAAAAAGATCTAAATTATTGGAAGTCTTCTTTCAAGCGTAAAATCGATGTTTGTAGGTAAATATTTCTGACTCTTTGTAACTACAATTTTATTTAGTTACAAGATATGAAATTCTGTAAAAATATTTAAAAACTAAAAGCTGAAGCGATTAATTATAAATATGATTATATTCTGCAACTAATGATTTCTATAAATGGCAATTGAAAAATATAATTACACACTTAAGTGTGTAACTTCTCAGTTACATAGTGTAGCAGGCGATTCTCTCTGTTCTTTTGAAAATGGAATCCTCTGTTTTTATAGAATTTATATTTATCATAAAATATTATATTTGGATCAGTTTCACCCCATAAAGTTTTAAAATTTGGGAACACTGTACAAATGAACGTTATTCTTTTTGACTTATAGCGACAGAATTTTCGGAATATAAACTTCGCGGTGAACTTCATGATTGAACATGTTGGACGCCAGTCGAAGCTTCGTCGACCAATAAGAAATTTATGGGAACGAATAGCTCGCTTCTACACGGGAGCAAAACGATCGATCTGTTGTGGCTTGTTTAATCAGAACGGTAGCAGGTGGTTGGCAGAGTTCCGACTTCGATTCGAATAACACGATCGCAAAAGCTAATATTTCCTCGAATATCACCGATTGGATTTGAAATTCTCACGGGTACATTTCGACCTTTGGCTCCTTTCTATTTTGACTATTGCGTTAATACCATCGTCGAATATTTCACCATTTGACGATCGCTCTGCTTTCTAGAAAAGGGAGAACCTTCGATGAAGTTTGGAATTCGTAAAGCTGTTGGCCAACACGATCGTCGAAAAATTATCGTTTTGCAGTGAACTCACCGTCACTCTATTCTACACAGATCCTCGTAATCAAGCGCCAATTGGTTTTTCCTCTGATTACAAACGGACTCCAATTTTTTCCAACCGGACAGCATTCAATTACATTCCAACGACTTATTGGTCGCCTTTGTGCAGAAATTTCGAGGGACATCTAACGAGGTTGACAACCGAAAATCAAGTTCTGCTGTAAAAGGACTAATTGCGACAGGAGAAACGCAATTTTCCAGAAACCCTGAAACGCCATGAACTTCAGCCCTACTTTTCCCCTCCTCTTGCCTCGTTTTCGTTCAGTCTTCTTTTCACAAATTTTAATCAGGATAAGCAAGGAATTAAATGGTTCCCAAAGTTACTCAATTACTCCACTTGCCGTTAAAATACGATTAATACCGCGTTGAACTTCATTCTTGACTGGAGAAATAATTTGGCAACCGAGAAAGAGAACAGACAAGTTTTCATCTGGTAAAATTCTCTCACTTTCCCTTCGACATATCTCTGATTATCCATTGATGCTACTCTTATTGGCAAGTGGGATGTTTTCACGGGATCTTTAACTAGTGAGAGAAAAAAGGAAGAAATTTATTGGAACATGATTAACTTAAAACAACTTTGACCGATTTGACTTTTAATTTCGTTCAATTAAACTCTTTCAAAGACTGTTTTATCTATTTTTCTCGATTTCTTGGAGAATACATGGTCGGTTTACGTTTTAGAAACATTCCACAAACTTGCAGCAAAAGTAGCAGGAAACGATTATTCAATAGCGTGTGAATTTCTAAAAAAAATTGGTATTATGTTGTCCCGAAAGAGGACCGGAAATAAAATGCTGGCTAAATATATATAATAATAAAATACTAATATATATATATTAGTATTTATTTATTATCTTTTAGTATTTATAGTATTTATTTATTATTTATTAATATTTATTATTATATATTATATATATTAGTATAATAATAAATATAAGTAGTATAATAAATAAAAAGTTTCTCTTGTGGAAATTGGATCTCCCGCGTCATCTCTTTTACTAGATCTAGTACATTAAGAAAGGAGCGCCGGAAGAGAAAAAAGAAAAAAGAACAAGGTACACGAGAAGGGTTCGAATACGGGATTCCTTCAAGCTTCCGGAAATGATATTATCGTGTATTCGCATAACGCAATGATCGTACAATGAACGCGTGGGTACCCTCGTCAGAAAACAGGATACGCTTCTGCAGTGGGAGACAATGAGATTTCCTCTCTGGTTGCGAAAGCTATTTGCCCGTTGCGTATTCTGGACTAAATTAGATTAAAATCGGCGTTAAAAGTTTGTTCCCGTAGACACATTCTCTTTCAACTGTCAGTGCAACTGCTTTCGTTACACACGAACACTACACCCAGAACTGTAGCGAATTCCACCTGCGTAGTTATTTTTCTGTTGCGAAAACAATAACATATTTCTGCGATTTCGTGAGTTCACGCGAACGTTCTACATAGGTTCTATGATAATTTGTTCAACGTTATTTCGCCCATGCGCCTTGATTTGCAAGTTACACTTTGCCGTTGTTTTACTGTCCTCGGCTGTTTCTATACATCGTCGGGTCGTGTTTTTATATTCCAGAGCGAAGCACGGGTGAGATTTTCAATTATCGTAAAGTTTGAACTGCTGCCTCCTCACGCAGCGACACCTGAATCAACCAGGATTTTACTTTATGTTTTCTCAATTATCCAACCCCCTATTACTCCCCGTTTCCATTATCCGTTTCGTCAGAACATATCCTGCATTTTGTTACGAAGATAACACGTTGCAAAAGTGGATGCAGAATTTAATTTTAACCGGGTAACGCTTTTGTCCTATGCGATATTGTTTCTTAACAGTCAATAAATTACTATCGGTCGTAAAGACGAGATTTAATTAACTTGGCAATTTCGTTACTCCGACTGCAACTGATGTTAACTTTCAAAATTAACAACGGACGTTACTACTATCTCAGACATATAGTTTCTATAATTGATTTTTAACGGGTTCGCGGTTTAACGCGTTTCTTACGATAGTACATCTATCCTGATCAAATGTATTACTACAGGTTAGCTTCTAGTTCGCGAAATATTTTCCATGTAGCCTGATTCTTAGAAGACGCTCTATAAGATAGAAGCAAGATTAAAGTGTTTGACGTTTTTTTTTCTTTTTTTGCGACTAATAACGGTAAATTCGAAAAGACCCGAAAGATACTGTCGAGTCGGAAGAACGAGAGGCACAGCCGGATAATCGTGTCAAAGAACGGAAGAAGGAATTCCTTTTCTTTTCCACAATTACAACTCTCTGGAATCTTATCTGATGGATTTTGTTCTTATTATCGGAGAAAAAGCTGGGATCGGACTGTTGTAGGAGACGACGCGCGCGTAGCTTAAATGTATCTCGTGCTTAACGAGATCTTGACGCGGCGAGACTTTGACGAATATGGTCAGCGATCGCGAAACGTTTCAACGAAATAAACCATTACCGTTTCACATAGTGTAAAATCATTCTGCTCGCGGTTCCGTTTTACGAGCTGTTTCGAAACGTAGTACGAATGCGGTCGAATCGCGATCCTTGAAATAACACCGCTGTAAATCTTCCGTTACAGCGAACGTATGAGCAAAGTCGTACGATGACGATATAGGAGAATTGATCGAGTTAATTCATTACCCCGAGTTATATGATGGTGGCTACAGCAAAGCGTGTGTTGGAGAACGTACCACGACCATCGGTTGGTAACGTTCTCGTGAATAAATTGGCGGAACGCCAGATTACTTCCAAAGTCAGGAGAAAAAAAAACTGATGGAATGGAGACCCTTTTAACCGGCCAACTCTGCTGTAACCAAATACGACAATTACGAAGGGACCTCCATCCAAGAAATATTCGACGTTGCTTTTGACGTTATCTATTTAACCTTACGAATGAGCTTTCGTTTCTACCGTGTTATTTAATTTAATGAACCAGTTAATGAACGTGTATTTTGTTTACACTAGCGAATACGATATCGAAATGGACATATATGAAAAAGTTCTTTTATATCTGTCAAACAGTTTCAAAATTTACTCACGATATTGAAATAAAAATGTATAAAAAGGTACTTTTATATCCGTCAAACAGTTTCGAAGTTTACCCTCTTTTTTTAGTACGGACTATGTTTATCTCTCTGTGTTTGTTAATATGTTATCTTGCAATCACATTGCTCGATGCAGCAGAACGTCTCTACAAGTCAAACAAAGTTGATGTTCTTTCCGTATGCCGTTTCTCATGTCCCGTTAGACTTGAGTTTTTCGCAATGTGCTACGTCGAACGAAACTCTCCTCTCAATACCTACAAAGTTTCCTATGTACAGCAAGCGTGAATAAGTTCCTTGACGACATATCGATCTGTAAAACTCAGCGAAGACCACCCGCGTTCGAGGACTCTCGAGAAATCTTCAAGAACGTCGCCATCTCTTTACAGATACTCCATTAGATCATTCCCTCATCGGTGTCACTACGGCTCCTTAAGCCGGAAATCTTTGGCAACTTAATTGTTCCGTCCCTCGAGGAACGTCCTGCGGGATTCAACATCGATCATGGAGTTAAAGGTCGAGCATTCTTTTCTTCGTCACGCAATTACGATTCGTTCCATTCGATCGTCACTCCGGATTAGATACAATCGGAGACAAAAATAATTTTATTTTAAATTACGATGATTAATGAAAACATTAGTATAAATAGAGTTTTCGTTAAATGATACATGCGGCTAGTTTAGAAAAAAATATAAATATCAGTGTAAATCTTAATTTAAATTATTTAGTAAATGATGTATGTACTATAAAGATATATAATAAATAACACTTAAGTATCATACTAATACTAGTTCGACTAAACATTATCGATACCTACTACCACTATCTGTCCATTTATTTCTGTTCCCAAGTGTGCTTCATGATCGCGATAGCAATCATTTCGCTATATGTCAAGCTTAGCGCATAATTGTGTAATTGCAACGACGATTAATCGACCATTTTATAACGAAGTAGCATAACGATCCCGAATAATCTTCACAGTTGGAGAAGTATTTTTAATGGTAATTTTGTATAACCTATTTTGAGTAATCTTTTTCTATACACGTTACCGCCGCTCGAATTTAGTTTGTGAGATATTGGCAAAAAATTTCAGTTAACTGTAGATCGAGATTACACTACTATTGAGATATGTATAATATAATGTGGATATCAGTGTGTGGAGATATGTGTGTGCGCGGCGACTGAGAAACAGATGAATGTAAACAGTTTGGTCGGTTAACAGTCTACGAAAGGTCGGGTATGGAAGAAAGTGCTAAGACGCGTGCAAGTGTGTATCGATGAATATTCTAGAAATCGTTTATAAAATAAATATATGTCTATGTTAATAGTAATGCCCAGTGTAAATTTAATGTCTCCATAACAATATTTCGGCCATCAAGATCCACAATTCTCAACAACTACATTTCAGCGTATGCAGCGGTCATACGTCATAACATATGGATTACTCGATCACTTAATTATTAAATTAATTGATTAACTAGTTATAAGTTTAGGACACCGGGTTTAATCTATATTAAGATAAGGTTGTGATAAAATTAGCTTGAAAGTGTATCCTAAAATGAGTTAAAGCTGATCTAAACTTTACCTAGATCTAATTCGAACTAAGTCAAATCTATACCAAACATTAGAAACACAATATATTCTACCTAGCACACTTTCGTACATAACTTGCAAGGTAAAGGCGAACGGCAAAAACATATATAGGAAAAAGTTATTCGAAATAGTGTTCTTGGTAACATATTTCAAGACCATCGAAATCGGCGGCCCCTTTTCTGAGCAATTACTGTTTTAATTAATAGTCAGACTTTTAACGAGTTTCGTCGAGGACCCCACGGATCTGGTACGTGAAAGAAACTTTAGCGCAGACTTACATACTACTTAAATGCGACGAAAAGCAAAAAAATCAGTGAGTCGTGTACACAGAGACACACGTCTTTTGACGAGGTTGGTCGCCACGCTCGAGCGACGTGCTCGTCGCCGGTCCAAAAGGGGACAAAAATACATCGACGAGTAATTTTAAAGTTGCGCAAACGTCTAGAGGCTTGACATTGTTTCACTCACATGCGAACGAGCACGGGAAAATATTCTTGAGACGAATGTAAGCGGAGAAAAGCGTGCATAATAGCCGTGGCGTGAAGATGAGACGAAATTATTACCGTGTCCTAGGTAACAAAGAATCCTCACCTCGGCCTTCGTATTTGGAGACGTGGTCGAGGCGAACTGGGTCAGTTACGTGTTTGTGTGCATGTGTGTGTTTCGCAGCTCGCGGTTGCTGCGGGGCGCGTGAATTCAAGACCGTTGCATTGTCAGCACGGGAAGGAATTATATCCCGAGATGAGGTATCGTTTTCCACCACCTTGGAAATCCGTCATAAAAGTTGCCGGAATTAATTGCATTCTGGTAGTTTCTGTTCGAACTGAAGTTCGGTCAGTCCTTATCTAATCGGAAACACCACTGTTTTATAGGGTAATTAAATAAGGTTAATTCGGGAAGAAGGAAAACTTCGTTGCGTTTCAATTAAAGTAGTAGGCTAATTGAGCGAGAGAAATTCAGTTCTTTGTATTTGGACCTTGGACTTCTGCTTTCGTACTTTTACTTCTTTTCATTTTTGGTAAAATTTATTTTCAATTAAAAAATGCAATCCTCCTTCCAGAAAACGTTTACGTATAGCCGTATTTGTAGTTTCTGTGTCTTGGAAGATAGCTTTAGTCATGGCGAATCCTCTTTTGTTTAAGTCTTTCTCCTCAGTGTCTTCGCAACGAAGCTCACCCCTGACATAAACTGTTTTATCTGTTAATTTGAGCAGTCTTTTCAGGAGCAGTTACCTAGAAAGGATTTACGAAGGATTTTCCAGAATTACGAGTCAGCTCGAGCAGCGATGACAACGATCCTATATTCGAAAGCCAAGGTGAATGCAACGCACTTTAGCAACGCATCGGCACGCGTATTTTATGCGTGACGTAGGATCGCACTGAATGGACAGCCGCGGCGGAAAGGATGCGGTTAACCTCGCTAGTTTCGTGTTTCCTACGAAGGTGAAACGTTGATGCACACACGAGTGATATTTGCCTCAGGTTCGTAGAAATATGCCGCTTCTTTTCGCCCATCGACCACACAACGATTTCTTTACAACATTTAAGGAACATCGCGTGAAATACTTTCGGAAATTTAATACCGAATAGTTCCATCTTTCAATCGTTTTAATATGTCTTTGATTTATGTTAATAACCAAAGCAATTTCCAGAAATCGTAACGCGAGGTGAATTAAAGTCGCTCGTGAAACATCATTACCATTTATACTATGGAAGATTTAAAATTGAAAATAGCCCTCCGAACATGAAGATGACTCACGATCTTAATATCGTTCCATGAAAACTCACATAAATTGGATCGTAAAGCAACTTTACTCGAAGATCATTCGTTTTAAGCTAATAGAAGCGAGTTCTTCTTCCCTTGTAACGAGCTACGCAATAGAAAATACATTACTTTGATGAACGATTAGTTCTTTTTTTATATGCGAGACACCGCAAATATTTCATCAGAGTCAATGATTGAAACTTTTTTCTCATTTAAGGGAGAAAAAAAAACGATCTGTACGAGCGAGCTTCGACTAAATTCCTTTTTTACCTTTCCTTCTGCAACTGACGGATGATGAGGTGTGCGCGTTTTTCAAACGAAGCCACGGAAGTTAACCATAAAATTATCTTCCAGTCTTCCACTCAAATAATTACCGATGAAAATTTTAACGTTCGCACGACATCTCTTTACGGATGTTTATATCGTTGCTCACGGCGGGAAACGTCGCGTACATAGGCAGCAAGATCCTCCTTCGGTACAAGGTAGGTTCTTCCAAGACCAGTTTTTCTTTAATACGGCACGCCAGTCGGCTCTTCATGAAGTAGTTTCTGCTGAACCAGACAATAGACGATGCAGACGAGGCAGCCTCAGGGGGCTCGTATTTCATTGATATTGCATCGTGAATTCCCGACCTAAATCACATTCTGATAGCCAACCAACCCCCTCACGCTCCATCCTTCTTCCTTCCTCTCCTATGTTTGTCATCCTCTCTCTTCCTCTTATTCCTTTCACTTCTCTTCTCCCTCTATATAGCACGGCCATTCTCTCTCTCTTTTATCCCTTTTCGCTTTGTGTATCGTATCGCGAAATTATTCACAAGAGGAGCCTCGAGGAAACTTGGAGAACTCGAACCGCCTTCTGCCATAGGCCTCATCCCTATTGCATCTGTTTGTAGCCATCTCTCGTGATCGCGTGCTTGAATATCCCATCTGGACCTCTTTACCGGCTCATTATGCATAAATTACGTATTATGTATTCTATGTGCGATTCCCGATGTTTCTTCGTTTCGCATGACAAACCATTGCTTTCGTGTAGGTAGCGCGATATCGTTTCATCGTATTACATAATGACAGGTTAGGCTTAGTTTTATACTTATCGAGATCATCAAGCGAATACATACAATATATTGAGAACAGGAATGGAATTAAATATCAAAGCTGGAAATATATCTGTGACTTGGTTGTTCCTAGAACGTTTATTTAAAAAATTCACATGTATGATTACGAGAAATTATATCGAAATTATATAAAGGGTGAAGAATTTTCATTGAATGGTCCCGATTACTTTTACTTACTCGTTACTTTGCTTGGATGATTGCTTTAGAGTGGAAAAAAAGAGAGGAATCCCATTTTATTCCCATTCCTTCAATTGCTCCCACGTGATTTTCACCGAGTACCCAATCAGATCGAAGCAAACGAAAAGTTTGTTTCCGCCGCACCGGAAGGCGATTAATCTTCGTTCCTGTCGAATTAATAATTCATTCCGAACCGCCCTTAGACTTTGACGATTAATCGTCTTCCCGTCTCGACTTCCTCTTCCTCTTCTCTTCCGTATTCTTCCTGGCCATCGTTTTATCTCGTGGAGAAATTATGCACGAGGCTTCGAGGAAATTTAAGACATAAGAAGAAACCGTTTCCGACCTATCCTACTTGAGAAAGGGAGACAGATAGACTACGCGTTTAATATTATTCAAATGTTACGAAATAACCAGTAGACTGTCCCCTGTTTAAATGAATACTTTGATAAAGTATCTCGCCTATCCTTTAACCACGAATTACCTATGCGCTAAGTTGTTTTCATTTCACCCCCGGTTTCTTTCATTTTTTTCTCTGTCCTCTGTCGAGCCAAGGAATTATTCGAGCAAAGAACTTAGGGAAAGGTGGAGCGAGAATTCTTTTAGTGCGGCATCTGTTTCGAGCCTATTTTATGCGGAGAACTGTTATAGGCTGCAGAATTCATTGATCGAAATAATGGTAGCATTTCACAAAGCCTCTTTAGTTGTTGGATCATGAAATGCAATGAATAATCAAATTGCTTTTTCCTTTCAGCCATTATTCAATGATTTTATACAGCGATACTGTTCAATTTGTATGTTCTATGTCGATCGTTTCTTCTCGATACATTTAAATCAGAAGACATCGATAAAGATAGACTCGTATAAGTCGGTATTAATTCTATAAAAATGGAAGGAGATCGAACATATTTCTTATTCCTGATTTTCTTAACCAATTAGTTTGGAATTAAAAAGACAATGATAATTTGAAGTCATCATTGCCGTTATTAAATTTAATGATTAATAAACAGAATAATATTTAAATTCGTCTTACGTTTTCATTTCGTCGTCTTGAATGAAAAAGGTATTTGATAATTTGATTTCATTTTCACCGTTCTTAAATTTAATCATTAATAAACAGAATAATGTTCAATTTTATTCTACGTCTCGTCGTCCCAAGTTAATTAAGCGCAAGATAGAAGAAAAGATTCTCGGCTCCGTTTAATTTTTATCAAAGCCGTAATATTCTGTCCTTATTACGAGGTAGGTGACTCTAAAGGGAAAGTGGAGAATTGTCTGAGCGACGACGACGATGCCGTCAGTTTGTAGACATTTTTGATCCGTCGTGCTGACGCGCAGGAAGTTAATTAGTGTCGAGTCACCCTCTCTCTTGTAGCCGTTCTACGGCGAAAATTGTTTTCCAATATGAAAGATCGATGACCTCGTGTTTTTACGCGAAACTATCATGCGTATATAACTTCGTTGACGCCGTTAAAAAGGAAAACGAACACTTTCATTCAGCGTTCATCGGCAGGATTTCACCGATCGTGAAGTTTCACCGTCGTCCAAGTAAGATTTTTTCCCCACTTTTTCACCGATAAACGCGAACGTTGTGAAATTCTATTTAGATTAGCCATCACATCCTAAACCGTTTTCATCGCAATTTACGACGGCGAGATTCAAAACCCCGGGCTTTCCAGTTCACTAATAAAATTCATGGCACAACGTAAATTGTTGGAATAAACAGCTTAGCGGCGGCAGAGTGTCTGTGTTCGGTTAATCGTATACAAAATAAGGAAATGACTCGAATGAAATTTTATAAGCGGCTCCTGTAGCGTGTACACGCTCGCCATCGCAACATTTGCATTCTACATGCAAGGAAAATTCATCACGAAGTTTCCATTGGCAATTAGTCAAACGAAATTTACGTGAAAGCTAACTAATAGAGTTACCATTAAATAAATAGCCTCGTATTAGATTCGTGCAAATGAAATATTGTTCCTCCGGAGTGTAAACTTCCACAAACCATTAATTAGATTTTGTTCTATCGTCAATTATCAAGCGCATTACAGAAGAAGAAATTTCCTATAAATAACATATATTGAACGTTAAGGAGATTTATTAACTCCGTTATTGTCCACCATGAATAATCGAAACGTTCGCTTGACTCTCCCGTGTGAAATTAAATTTGGAACAAGTGTCATTGAGGCTGCTGGAGACACAAATTTATTAAATGTAGAAGCTGCAACAGCACCGTTCGCAGGATTTTTTATTCACGGAAGATAATAGTTACAAATCAGGGATAATAAAGTTATGTTTGCATTGAAAATTCGCATTAAATGGTACAGAAACGATCTTTGTTAAATACACGATGTCTTAAAGAAACTAAGCGTGATTAAAATTTAATTAGAAGAGACAACATTTAATTGCGCATTAACCTGATAACTTCGAGTTCGTATTCTTGCTCGTTAGCATAACTTCTTTGCTGCTTCAAATCGTGAAACAACTCGATTAATTTAGTCAACGTGTCCGACTGTAAGTTTCCAAGGTTTGAACTGGAAAGAATTTCGTATTTCGCCACGGTAGCAAACGTTTATCGATCGTGACGGAAATACTAGCCAGGAATCACGAGCACCGAACGGTTCTCGGTCCTGTTCTTTTCCCTTGGCAAAAATGTAACGCGCGCCGGGTATAATTACCTTGCGTGACGAACAGCAACGAAAACGCGGCGAGGTTTCGCGAAATTTATAATACAAGGCGCGAGCTCTGCTCGCGATCTTCGTGAAACGTAAAATATCGCGTTACGATAGGAGGACGAGTGCAGAAATTTAATAATGTACACGCAAGGTAAGTACTAACTTTGTATGCACCCTTTTTCGATAGCGCAGTAGCCTTACGACTCGGACATTCGATATGTATTTAACTTTTTGTTTGCACGTTTCACATGCGCAATGTGTGTAGGTATGTTAAAATCGAAATAAAACTTTATGGACGAATGTATAAAAAGTTAATGCTTTTCTTTAAAGGTTTCGCTCGTTAAATCATACGTACGTATGAAATAATGATATTGGTAAAAAAAAAAAAGAAACATTCACTGCGATACAAAGCGCGATATGCGTATTTTCGAAACACTTAACGTTATAAGCGTGTAATTAAAAAATGCAAATAAAACACGTATTACAGAAAAATGTGTACATAAATTCGAGTACTGTTACTGGAATGCCGAATATGTTTGACATCACTAACGAACGAATGACTTCATATACAGAAATTCGTACAATCATCTTTGATTTCTGTAAATAGTCGTACGGTATACTATGATTTAGCTACTCGAACCATTCTCAAACAAGAAATATCTCTTTCTGTACATATTACATACCTATGACTTTACGAAGTTTGATGACTCAAAAAAGAATACGGTAGAACATGTTAGTGAACCTACACATTTTATTTTATAGATAACCTGTATATTTCTTAGTCATGTCAACCATTGAAATATGCATTCCTCACTCGATAAGGAAAAAAAGTATGTACAAAAGGTTCTTAAGCTCTTACTTGTTGGTCTTGGCCCGAGCCATGTTGTCCCAGCTACGAACAGGGCTGTTCAGCTTGCTAAAGGACAATTCCCTCGATAAATAAGCAGAACAGTGCCAGCTGTGCCTCCAGAAGATACTTCCGCTCACCCTTTCACGATTCTTCAGCGACGACACCACACCTTTTTCACTCATTTCACTCGGCGTTGACGATAATTTACCTCGTCAAACACGATTCACACGTGCACACTTTGGCTGCATCGCATTATTTCGATAGTTAACGAGCAACATACGTTTCCGGAAAAAATATCGTTTCCTGCTGCGTCCGAGCTTAACAATAACCTCGTGCTCACATTTTGACGTTCATCAATATATCGAAGTCGTTACACATATTCGCGAAACTACATACTCAGACACGTTCATGGAACTGGGTTTGTTTTTTTCTTTTTTATCTGGCTTGCCGTATTATTGATCGGGGCCGTTATCAATCACGGGAAACTCGTATTACGAACTCTACATTTTTATCACGCTTCACGGAATCACAGCTATTTGTTGTTATCGCGAATTTCAGCCAGCGTCGAGATGTTTTCACGTTCGCTTCGCATCTGTATAGGAAACAGAGAGAAGAAAAGAAACAAAATTGGCGAACGTATCCGAAAAGGAAATGATTACGACAAAGTTCGGTGATCGAATCCGGAGTACAACGTACCATCTACGTACCAAAAGTTTTACCAAGTTTCTGGAATTTCTCTACGTGACCGGTTTCACGTACAGTCGACATTCAAGGTACAACCTGCGTGGCTCAACTGAACATCTATCGCAAGCTGTACGTCTTCGTTCAATAAAACATGTCAGGTGAATTCTTTAACATTTCACTAATCGTAAGATATGAGTTCGAACTTCAGAATTTTACGCTATTATTTACTTACGCGTTAATTTGTAAATAAATGAAATATTAATTAGAAACATTTACAAATTAGCGGTTTAGTGAAAAAATATAACAAGCAATATAATACTTTTAACTTTAAATGCAAATGCAACAAATTAAGTTAAACTTTAGGAGAGAAATCTATATGTTCTCTCACACTAAAACATGTTAATATACGTATTCTAAAATCCTCTAGACAAATCATTCATTGTACTTACTCTTTTACTATTTTTAGAAAAGAATAAACTCGTATCACTTTTCCACCAAGATCCTTGTATGTTTTGCAACTAAAAAGAAAAGATATTCGATCATTCTATCCTATAGATTTCGCAGAAATTCTTAGCGATTTTATCGAGGATACTTAGGCTTCCACGTCGCGACAGATTTTACATTTTTAACGCTTCTTCGAGGTTCAAGGCTCACGCTCTTGTGACTGTTTTGATACACGGAAAAGCGTCCAGTGTTTCCCGATTGTTTTCATCGGTTCTCGACTATTTTCTACGAAGTTAATGGGATTTCTCGAACCAGATTTCTGATATTCGCGATATGATGGAACAGCCAGCGTGGAAAATCGAAGTCGACGTTAAACCAAAGAAGAGCGACCGAACCGCAGATCGATTGTAGACAGACAGCGTCCGCTTCCGATTGAAAATTGTTAAGCTTCCAGTTAATTCGACGGAATTTCAAATGATTCTTAGGACGATCGACAGACCACGGTACATCTCTGGTCGATATTCTCGAATCTTGGAATTCCGTGCGAAACGAGTTTCACTCTTAATTAACAGAACACTAATTCGAAATCGCTGACTAGAAACTCCAACTTGAAATTTGTCCGATAATTAAGCGTTTTAATTATCAAATGATGACGTAGCAACTTGATTGCATAATGATTCATATCAACAGACACGATGAATTCTCGGGAATTTCTTAAAAGTTACAACAATTAGAGGAAAATTAATTCTGCTCACGTGAAAGAATTGCAGATGAAGAATCAGACACGAAGGGTATGTAAGTAGTGTTCTTTCGTCGATTCTTTCTGTCTTTCTTTATGATCTGACTAACGTTCGACGAATTCTCAGGATTCAGCTAAGCGGAAGATGCGAAAGACGAGCCACGGATGTGTTCGATCCGAGGGCGAGGACGAAGGTGAACAGGTTTGCAGCGAGAATCTCACGAGTGCACGCGAGACGACCTACTCCGCTACCGATGGACCTGCAAACATATTTTTGACCGTTCAAGGACGGTCGATCCTGAGAGTATCATCCTATGTGTGCGCGAAACCAATCCTCCTTTTTCGCGAAAACCAGTCGCGTTCGTGTTTGTTCCCTTGAATTTCCTTCGTTAGCGAATTCGTCAAGTTGGCAAAGCAAACGAACGAATCAAATAAAAAGCAAAATTTCGCATTGTACAATCGGAATGAAATTAAGGATGATAAAACTCAACAAATGATATACGGTTGTTAAAGATCCAAAAGTATAAATTTGATATGATATTCTGGCACGTTTATATAAACGACCTAGTAGATATCGATTGGTTCATTAATTATGTAATAACGCGCCACGAAACGGGGCATCAGATGATGCACTCTTACGACGAAAAAAGCATTGCGATAAAATAATAAAAAGCTGCTCCAAAACACACGCGACCTGGTGAGGTGATAAATCAATACGCCACGTACCGGTAACTATGTACTATGTACATTTACAATCATGGAAACTTCCTGGCCAAACAACAATACTTCAATAACGTTCTGATCAAACGAGACGAAAAAATAAATTCATGTTACTTACCGGTAAGAATGCAACGTTGCGTCGTCAAGATTCGATCACCGTTGTCGATTCATGTTTAAAAAGAGCTTTTATCGCGTCCACCGTGAACCGGTACGACTCGATTCGTGCGCCGGTGGACGTTTACGGAAGAAGAAAAAGAAAAAAGATTAAATAGAAACCGTAACATACCGCATCAAGGATTTCTGATTTCTAGGGTGGCTGGTAAACAAAATGCGCGCGAATGGATGCGCAGAGAGGCGAAGAGGAACACGTTGATATGAGCGATAAGCAAACGTAACAGAACACAACATGTAGACGAGACGACAGCGCGCGGTGTACTGGCATCTCGATCGCAGCGCCGCGCCAATACACCGGCGCGTTGCGATGCGCCGTGGCAACCACTTGGTTCGAGCCGGTTCTCTAACCCAATGTACCGGCGGCCACTTGTTCTCTGCATAGAAACACCATGCATATTTCAACTGCTGCGCGTGACCATCTCGATAAAATACAATATATGTGTTTTGTAGGTACGACTTTATATTCGATCCCTCGGCGAAAATAAAATTCCTTACAAATATATAAATATATCCTTAAACTTTTTATAGCGTAAAAATATTAATTGTTATATTTTTAATTGTTATATTTTTCGTTGATTTTACGCTTTTGAAACGTGAAAGCGAAAACAGTCGTGAAAATGAATTCTATTAACACGTTAATTATTGAACGTAAGTCGCGTGTTCGTTCAGTGTGACTGAAATTTCTTTTTTCTTCACACGTTGAATGTCGATGACGCCAATGTAGCGTTACCTCCCTCTGAGTAAGATCGGTACCAGCCTACCGACACCGTCGTGAAATTAACTAAACTCAACGTGATAATGTATATTTCCTGATCATTTCCAACCATATTGGACTTTCTGTCAACGCAAAATTTCTAAAGTTTGTCGAAAATATAAAAGAATCTTTTTTATATCACACTGTTGCGTCGTTATGAGTGAATTAATTGCATGTTAAAATTTGCGTTAAAACGTTACACGCGTGAAATCTTTGTTTGAAACAAACGTCTTTGTTCTGAAAGAAGAGTGAAACGCGAATAAAACGCAAAAAATCGTGAGTCGCAACAGAGTTAAAAGTTGATAAGACCAGTTGATTCGCGAGAGTACGGATTTATAAAATATAAGTCAGATGTTTTCCCGACACGCTGGAATTATATATCTACGATATTTGAGTCACGAGACTCGATAACGTGGAGCTCCGACACGTGAGACGCGATACACGACGATTCACGACGACTCCTACGTACAAAAGTTCGATACCAATAACTCTGGATATGTAGGAAGCAGGCAAAAGTAACCTCGAGCTCGTAGGATTCGATATAATCAACTCATAGGTTCGAGAAATCAGGGATTGTAGAAAGTTCTGGAGAGTTTATGACTCTGAAACAATAAAAGCTCTCGAGTAGTTTAAGCAACGGATAATCCCTACAAACAAACTTTGGTGCATACGTGTGGAGAATGTAGAATCTACGATGTTGTGGAATCATTAAATCTACTGGAATTTAGGAGTTTTGAAATTACTGGAACATTCGGCACCCACGAGCTTCTGGGATCCTCGAGAACATAGAGATTCGTAAAAGCTTAAAGGGTCATAGGTTTGGTTCTTGATTACTTTTACAACATCAAAATTCTTAAGAATCCAGCGATCGTCGAGATTTTGGAACCTTGACTTTGAACCCAAGCGTCGGCTTTGAGGTCTTGGTAACCTTGGTGTCATGAAGATTTTGAAACATGGAAGATCCTGACGTTATGGAAATTCTAGAGCTATGGCAGTTCTGGCGTCAGAGGAACGTGACGCTTGTATCGATCTTGGTGTTATGGAAACTTCCGCGTATATGTTAATTCCCTGGACGCCATGGAGATCCTGGTATCTTCACAACCCTGACACCTGGAACGATCTCGAAATCTCGGTAACTGCGGAGAGTCACAGAGATGTAAAAATTTCAGGAATCTTCGAATGTTGGCGATTCTGGCTTTCTCGAGAAGATCGAATCTTGAAAAAAAGTTCACAGCTAAATTCTTTAAAACTCGTGGTATCACGATATCTTTTATATACACCAAAATTCTAAATTTTTAGATTTTTCAAACTATCCCTCGCTTTTGGAATATACTGCCAACTCAAACGTGTTCAGAGTTATATGGATATAACCTCGCTCGTTTGGAAGAGAAGCGTATTAAATCTCACAAGTTTCGGGTCGGTTGCGTTCTTTTTTTTCCACATCCACTGTTCTCGATATCGACTTTTGCGCGTTTGGGGTCGAATCCTTTGCATTTTACGTGCCTGAAAACCTCTGTATCAAGTCTCACGTGTTCCCGAATGATACAGAGCTCAGAACAGCCATTGTTAGTGTCGTATTCGCAAGCTTATAAATCCGATATTTTGACAAATAACAATTCCTATATTTGAAATTCGCTGCTGTACTACATTCGTGTCCTCCTACTTTCTACTATCACTTTAATCATAGTCATTCACGAAGACGCACGAGATATGTGAATAATGGAGTCAGAATCTCGAAAACCCGAAGAGATATCCTGTTGTTTTAGCCTGACTTTTTTTCCATCATTTCCCACCGGTAAAAAAAGGAGTCTAGAAGCACACAATGTCATTTTTATCTGCCTTCCTGGCGACTTCATTTCATCCTTCCAGTTTTTACGAGACCGACGGTTCTCAGGAATCGCTTGTTTTTTTTTCTTCATTTTCCTCTTGTTTATTTTCTTCTGGGTTGTGTTGAAGTTTCTTTATCGTTCACGAATTGAGCTAGTTTTTGAGGATCTCATTTCGTAGCGTCTTAATTCCGCCATTCAGATCATATCGCGAGGAACTTTCCAACTTGGAGCAACTTGTGGTATTACTTTGATATCGATGATAACGATGACAGAGTTGTGAAACACGAACGAACAATCTTCTTTTCAAACAAGAAACTTTAAATATCCAGTTATATGAGGATAGTTATATAAAACTAATATTAATTGGAAGCAGATTGATTAAACTTTGTCGCTTGACAAACTCGATATTTTACTAAATTGGGAAAAAAGTACACAGATATTCTTAATTGTACTTCAATGTTAAAAATAGACATATCTATATATTCTATAATCAGATACGAATATAATCTCTGTAATTTACAATTTATTTAGGTATATAGATATTCTGTTTTGGATAAGTTCTCGATTATTAATAGTAGTATCTAAAAGACCTTCGAATTTCAGGCTCAAGATCTTAACGATTTCGATGAAGAAATCGCAGAAGTATCGATAACAATTACGTGCTTGCGTTCGATTAGTAATAATTTGAGTAATTTTTATCGCGGCCGTGCCGATTAATCACATCCGTATTCGATAGATTCAATCGGGCTTATGAATCACGATTCGTAATGCTTACTATTACATATTACATAGTCGTTCCTTATCACGTACTATGTTCGAATTGTTCAATTTCTCGTTTGAGGTCTGCTTCGCAACGCGCTGTTTTGTCTGACCTTCTATCTTTTAGATAGAATAAAATCGATCAAATACAGAGGCACGCGATCAATTTTGCAATCTTCTGCGCATATGTACCATTGGTCTAATGTCTGGAGAAGAAAGATTTGTAAAGAATTCGCCGTGAAATCGATGCAATTTATTGAACTCGATCATCGAATTATCAATCGGTGATTAATCACGAAGGTTTCAATCAAGGAACCTCTCGTTAAAACACCGTGTCTTGTAGAAGCGGAGATTAGATCAGCGCATACTTTCTGTGTATCGTAATACAGCTAAAGCCAGGTCTTAGCGTTCAAGCTGGTAGAACAAAGGCGCGTAACGATCATTACATTCGGTCGTTAATATCAAACGTCTGCACCAGGTATGCGTGTGTAGGCGCTACCGAATGCATCACGACTTGCAATTTGCATTCAAGACCGTTTCAAACTGATCCCTGTTTCGAGCCATATATATCATGTTAACGACATTTACGTCGGCTCGATATACCATGCTTTCGAGCAACTCATTATTTACGCTTTAATCAATTGCTTGCTCGATTTTTCGTCCATACCGAGATATAAGCGTTTTTCCTGTTACCTCTGCCGTTAATTATGAAAAAATTATATTCTGTTATGCTTCAAAGGTTGTGGTAGTAAATATGGCAGTAAATAGCTTAGTATAATCATTCTCGTCTCAACATTTTCGCTGGTCAAGTTCCCCTCAGAAAAGATCAATCGAAATGCTCCGCTATTTTTCAATAGCCAATATACGTTTCCTCGTGATCGACTCCCAAAAGAGTCAATCCTTAAACTTTCCCAAACTCATCCACGAACGATGAAGGCGTTCGAGTGAATCGATGAATACCCTAAACCGTATTCACCAATCCCTTCTGTGTCCGACTCCACTCGAACTGATTCGCAAAACGTTCCAGTTCCATCTATTTTTCCAGGCTTGTTGATTTATGAAGCACCAAAAAGATTCGTTTACGACAAACGGGACTCGTTTACCTTTAACTGCAACTGTGCTTTCCCCGTTCCATTTTTTACCCTTCTCCGTCGTAGTTTCTTATATAACGCGATATGCGCGTTAAAATAAGTGTTAAATAAATCCAACCGTGTCCGTCGGTGAAGTTTAATTACTCGAGACCGTCCGCGTTCGAGCCGCTTCAAAATCCAATTCCATCTCCGTAGAATTCTAATTATCGTGCGTGTAATTTATTTTATGGGCCCGGCGTATAAATTTTACGCGCTCAGGCGCATCTGTTTGAAACTTGTCAAACGTTACGCCGCTCGACATTATACAGAAACTCTGTGAAATTTCCGCGGAGAAGATGAGAGCAAGTAGGAGAGAGAAAAAGCGATGAAATAGAAGGAGAGAGGGAGGGAAGGAGTGAGAGGGGGAGAGCGAGAGAGAGAGAGAGAGAGCAAGAGGAGAGAATCCAGCCCTTTCTCGTCTTCGACGCCATGTTACACGCGAGTGATCCGAATATCACGGTCGAGTGTGTTCTATTCGCCTAGTACCTCGTAATTTATGTTCACAATCAGACCAGCATCCATCGCGGAGTACATGCATCGGTGCAAACAGACTAAACGAACATGTACAAAGTGACACTGGCACCATCTCAGAAGTCACTACACAGATAATGCTTTGGGACAAATGCTATGCGACAACGTTTTGACTTTGATATTGATCAAGCTTGTCTATCGAATGACATCGCCACGAGGAACTAGTTTATGAAAATAACCAACCGTAATGTTACAGTGATTGCGCTTTTTAAAGATCCTCCTAGTGTAAATATAATTTATGTTTAATGATGCCATCTTTGGCGGTCAAGTGTTGAATACGATAGCGAATTACGGAAATATATAAGCAAATTATTGAGGAAATCGATGTTAGTGTTTTTTTGTTCCCTAGCTCCGTGTGACCATGGATTCTGCGAGGTATGGACAATATTTTAGCGCTCCTAAAAAATTTTATGCGCAGCTGTAAAAGCATTTATTGGATTATTATGCATTTTATAACTTCAGAATAAAGCATTATTCGATTGAATGACTTTCAATCGAATGACTTCGAATAACCTTCGAATAACTTCAATAACCTCAAACAATCCTCAAACGTATTCAGTACCCCTTCAATAATCTCAATGATCATATTTTTATGATAACCTCTCAACTGACATAATATTTTCTTTTCCATTGAACTTCGATTCGCTTTACCATTGAAGCGGTTCTGCTGCGTTTAAATTAAAAAACTATTACCACACATACTTTTATTTCTTTCCTTTACGCGCGCAAGAAGTCAATAAAGCAATATTACATATGAGTAATACGAGGAGCAACGTTAAAACGGTCATTGAACAATTCCAGAGGCTTGGAAGTGAATTATTTTCTTGCCGTAACGGCTTCAACGAGATGCGTAATTACAACCGCGCATATTTTACGAGTTCGTACCGACATCCCCAGGAATTCCCGTTATTAATCCAGCTCATTATATGATACACTAACGTAGGAGTACTATATGACATATTTATGGGACCCATAGACACAACGTCGGGATTAAGCACAATTAATTGCTCTTCCTGAAGTATAAACGCTCGAGTAATATATTTTATATAGATACCTAGCTATATAAAAAATAAAAGATATGTGGATGAATTTTGAACGTTTAAAGTTTGGTATTTTACAATCTGTTTTTACGAAGAATTCATTTTAAATATATGTTTATGTCTTTGTCCTTGTTGCATTCCGTATGGCGTATCATGGATTTATAAATTTTTTTTAGTACAATACTAAACACGAAACCAAGGATGTGACGTATGTACCAACCATCAACGTTTTATCCGTGGACCTCGAAACTTTAAAGCTTCATAACGCCATGAAAAATGGATACGGTCGGCGCAAAATAAAAAGCGTCGCCAAGACGAGAGCGTCAATATAGCCATGCAAATAGCTTTATACGCGTCCTTATCGCAATGCACTTGTACGTAGCAACGGCTCTTGGTGCCGGACCAAGATGCACATGTAAATTTCATTCTGTCAACTTTGCTCAAGAATGAAAATTACTCGCGTCTCCATTATGCCGTCTGAGAGCGAGCCTGGAACTTTGGAGAAGGATAAATTTTGCACGAGCTAAAAATCTTTACCTTGGCAAAAAGTAAAATATTTTGCAGTATTTTATATTTGATTTTAGGCATTGATCTTGAATAATATTATTTAAATTTTATGAAGATCGAGCGTCGAATTTTGTTGTCATTCTAAGCAAATTATATTGCGATTAAATATTGTTAATCGATGAAATGATAGGAAAAAATATATGTTGAACGATATTTTGCAAGTATCGTCTTTGACAATATACGCGGCGGTATTTTAGCAGCTAGAAATGCAAGTTTCTGGAAGCAACACATGGAATAGGTGTCCCAAGTTTTGTTGGTCCTGTAAAGTTTCACGCGGACAACGCCGGCGCAGAAATGAATAATTAACGAAACAGGACGGAGCAACGTCTGAGTTAAAAGTTAGTCAACCGTGGCCTGTCGTTCCTGAGGTGAAGATCTCCGGTGCAGGGTCACTAATTACATCCAATTGTAACTCTATTTCTTTCTCCAGTTGTAGCGCTTAATTCAATAAGAAAGATCATGCGTTCCGCAAGAGGACCAACGTTTATTTTATAACGCACAATTCGCTTTTAAAATATTTATTTCTTGCTGGTGAATTTTAATCGACCGTTCTAATTTCTCATGCTCTTTGTTTAAAATCAATTGCGGAGCAAAGCAATTACCAACCAATACTCGCCATTGTATGCTTTAGATAGGCAACCTAATAACGAATTCAGAACGAAAAATTGGACGCGGACAAATATTTTCACGCACAATAAACACTGTGTGAGAGTACACGAGATCGAAAGTCAACCGCACTCAAAGAAATAATTGATTAACTTTGAATTCAAATGCCAGTTATTGAGAAAGCAAGATCGTGCTAACGTTTCAAAGCGGTAACAAGCGAAAGCATTGTGTTTCTCTGTGCATCGAATAATATGATCATTTCTCTGCAATAAAATTCTCCTCGTTGCTCGATACCAACCAGAAAAGTTCTGTTCCAATAACCTGTAGTTCTTGGCGTCAATGATAACTTTATACATGCATACATGCCGTTTGAGAAAAAGACGAATCGCGAAATATTTCACGTTGGCTTTGTAAGAATATAGAATACGTATGGTCATAGAAGACTGATGTTTGCCAGTAATTTTGTGTTCAATTGCTTCCACGATCCTCTGTAAAGAGGATGCTAACTGTGGCGAATCTCGAATTATTTATTATTACTATTTTACTCTGTTAGTTTTCTCTTTAATTCAAGAACGGCTCCCTTTCTTTATTTGATCATTTGATTATAAAATACACTAAGGTAATGAAAATAGATTTGAAGCCTTTCCACATCGATTCACAAACTAGTTTATCTCCAAATTTCGCGAATTATGTTGAATACGAATCGCATTAACTAATTACGGACGCTATATGGTATAGAAGGCAAAACTTTCACTTTCTGGATGATTGAAATTGCTAACATAAATTACATCTATTCACATAATAATTACCAACGGAAAGATCGCAGGTTAACGAGCCGTTTTGGAAACCACTTTACACCTCACTTGATTAGTGCAGTTCGATTTTTTTTCAAGTTTTTCAAATATCGATATAACGATCTTCCCTTCGTTAAAATGACACGAAAAACACGGATTCGAACGTTCTGGAAACAGGACCGAAACGCAAATTCAGCCGACCATCGTCTTTCGTAACGTTAGTCGATCTTCTGCATTGTCGGCAGCAAAAGCGTGTAATTTCATCGCCTCCTTCGTATCATTCGAGCTGAACGGGTGTAAGTTGCAGGTGCAACGTTCCACGCAAAGATAAAACTCTGTTACGTGAGCAATTCCGTACGGACGAACTTACGAGCGGAATACGGACTAATTATATTATTGGCCTAACGATTCTTTCCGTGTCTGACGAAGTCTATCTACTGACACGTTCATGCAATCGTTTATTCTACTGCGTGTCACATGAAAGACCAATGACAAATATATGTTATGTATCTCATTTTCGATATAATGAAATACAATCATATTTGTTGATCCGATTTGCGGTATTAAATGTGTTCAATTAAGCCGGATAATTGAAATTAACGTGTAATTGCCGACACGTGAAAATTACGGACCACAGACGATAACGACTCCATCTTCTAGAATAAATTTTTCTCTGTAGCTTTGACAATTACGTCGATGAATAGAGTTTGTTTGTTTAATTATTCAAAAATGTATGACTTAATTGCACGAAACGATATATCGAACTTTGAGCGAGGGACTATTAATAAGCTTGCATATTTCTCGAACAGTTCACGATTCCGATAACGACGTTCCATAACATTTTATTAAATTATCGGTAATTCAAGGCACAGTGGGAACAGCGAACCTTTTCAAGCTGTCAGACGAATAACCAGTGAACTTAATCAAATTCCTGGCCAATGGAGGTTGAAGAGTAATTTGCAATAGCTAACGTGAAGCCTCTGATATCGATCGTGCGCTATCGCGTGATACACACGCGAATTATCATTTATTATTTAAATAACAAAGAGTATAAAAGAATCATCATGCATAATGGATGATCGTTTGCAATTTCGTTTGCAATACGGTAATTTAACTGTTTAAGCTTTTCTATTGAAAATCTCTCTTATTTCAAGTTCTATTACAGAGATTGTAATTAATTCGTGCTATCACGAGAGTATCTGAAGGGTTTGTTCCATCCAATTTACCACAGACAAGAAACTAACTAGTCTCAACTGCTGGTTATGTTCCCGCGACACGTCGTTTCGACTCGATTTTTACTTTCATATCACAGCTTTTTATTACCTGATATTCTATTCTTTATCTGTAAGCAAAAGATACAAAGAGTTCGATGAAATCGTACAACATCTACATTCAGTAATCGACTTTACTTCAGTGAAAACGATTTTTATTTTCTGATGGATGAAAATATCTATTGTTACATACCAAATAATTACGTACCAATTTCATACGAGTATAATATATCTAAAATTGGAAACACTGAACGAAACGAAGGTAAAAGCAATCTGTTATTTGTTCCCTTGCTTTTCGACGAGAGTAATTTGTGCTTGAATCGATACTGAGCAGCTTTTCAATTTATTGAAAATCATATGTCGTCGGAACGATGGAAAGTCGGAGCGGTATGACACGCGTCGCGATGAAATATACGAGGCCCGTCGGCGAGGAAACACAGGTAGCACTCCGGACAGGTGAGAGAACGGAATGCGAGGCCATCTGTTAGTTTCAGAATAAAGTAGCTGGCGCAGGTCGATCGTAACAGAACCTCCAGGTAGCGCTTACGGCGAAGAAATCACCACCAAGAGAAAGTACATTCGCATGGTGCAATCGATGCGCGTTCATTTAAACTTGACACTTGTCAGCGAGTCCCTCATTCTCCAGTGAAACCGGTTCGTCGGTCGTCAACCACGTAACCGATTACATGCTCGACAATACGATCAATTTTCAAGGAAAATCGTGTCGCATTTATTTCAAAAGAATATCGCCTCTTTTAGTAGTAGCACTTAGCTTCATCATGTTTGGATAAAATTAAAGTTTGCATAACAGACGCTGCGAAATTGATTACGCAGCGGTTCTACCAATCGAAAAGGTTTTACTTTACGATATTGCAATTAAAGTATCTTTCATCCGCTCAGAATGTTTGCAATAATAAATTAAAATTGAACACTTGTATGTTGAGTTAGGCTACTTAATATGCAGTTGCATCGTCGATTTATGTCTCAGATAATTATTATACTACATAATAATTACACAGGATGCACAATTTTCAGATTTCTAGTAACGAAGTTATACTAAAAACTGTGCTTCCATTTGAAATGTGCATGAGTTCATCAAGAGTCACTAAAATTGCGAAACGAAAATATTTTAGCGATTGATAGAGGAACGATCGATTATCGTGTCGTGACTAAAACGATTAATTACTTTGTCGATTCGATCAAGAATTTGTCAAATGAATAGTAATTCCTGTACTTGTTCGAAATTCAGGAGCCTTGTTGGTTTCTATGAATTTCCGATAGATTTGAGAATCAAGTTGTCACCTATCGCGTAAATTCCTATCCTTTGAAGATTAATATCATTTACATGGGCATACATACATAGTCGCTATAATGTTACGTATCAAATCTGAAGTCAAGCTTTGTTATAGGGATATTCGCTATGTTCGATGATACGTTTATTATATTCTATCAATAACCAAGCGAAAAAAGAACAGAATGAAAATTCATATTTCACTCGTACGTAAGTTGCCAATGGGAATTCGTACAAGAACCGGAAGTCTGTACAAAAAGTATTCAAAGAGGAAGATTTTGAATTACTCTTAACGTTAACCCAAATGTTGATGAATTTTTGTTAATACAATCTTGTTCTATCTGTAACCGTTTCCAGGCCTTAGAAGATTGAACTTTGGAGGGTGATTTCGTCCTTTAAACTCGACGTAGCTACTACGTAGTTAGCTACTTGGCGTAGCTAGAAAAATATACGTATCTAGTATCATAAAGGTATTCTTCAAGTCTAAGAAGTTTCATCCATATTGGAGTCGAATCGTCTGTGACCTTTTCTTGTTGGAATAGCCTCGTCTGGTATTTACGGAATGGCATTTCCAAAAATTAATAACTCAAGTCTTTCACAGTCGCCGCAAATGTACTGGAAATACGAAATTAAATAATACGAAGTTAATCAATACGCGGTTCGTCCTTCGATATCGCGAACATCAACTCTTTTTTATATTTCTTTTTTCTTTTATTATGAATAGGTGTCATCTTTCGAAAACGAACTCGAAAAAAAGAACAAAGGAGCGAACTCTGTTTCGCAAACACGCGAATGGTTTAATAAAGAAAAAAGAATAGTCTATTCACAAGATCGTGGAAACTGGAGATACAAAAGAGAGTGGCGATCGTACGAGATGAATATAACAAAATATCGTTATATAAAATCCCAATAATGTAAAGGTGAAAAAGAAAATACGTATACTTATCGGAAAACTACATTTGTCACATTTTTTTACAAGCGTCTTGAAATTCGCTGAAGGGATTTGAAAATGCGTATCGAAAGGAATTCGAACATATCGATATTTATACGTATTTTAAATAGGATCGATCTCGAATCGCATCCATAACTCGCGGAATTATCCTCTGCCTTCTTTTTCATATCACAGTACCTTTCCTCAGAATATCGCGGTACGATCCTTTACAAGTTTGCCTATGCATTTGTTCGTGACATCCAACGCGAGATACGTGAATACACAAGAGGGCGAATTGCTCTGGAAACTTGTACGACTTAAAAGAATATACAGAGAGTACGGGAATGTACAAGGAACGAAACTTTGCGGTAGCTCTCTCTCATCGGATTAACTGTTTGGCCAGAAACTGCGAAGAAACTTGCCCTGCAATGTCCCATTTTAAATTTGAAAAACATGCGAACCGCATTCAGAGAATACATTGTTCGGAAATTCGCTTCAATCCGCGTTCCTCCGCGTTATCTGACTGTATTCTATTCGCTAATTTCTAGATAAATTTTTCTACGTAACAAGTTGACCGACTTTTCGTTCTCCATACACGTTCATTTATTTCGCTGGTTTTTTCCCTCTATGTGTATTTCGTTTTTCTCGTAGTATTGATTTCCGCTGTCTGATCAATTTTCTTACGCACAACCGAGTTCGGTTAACTGTTCAAATACGCTTTAAGAAATCGAGCGTAGTTCGGGAGAAGTTTTGTAACATTTCATAAAACATCGTTTCTGTTTTTACAAATAAACTAGGGCCTTGTTTAGAGCGAATTAACGTATTTGTTAACATTTGGTCCCGCGTTCCTGGCCGCGTTCGGTATAAACCAGAATCACGCACGACTAGTGTTATAATGTTTCTTTGTGCGTTGGTTCGGATGCACTCGCGGACTCTGCGTGGGCTAATGCGTGGGCGATCTTAAGCGAGATCGGGCCCAGTTGAACGAACGTGCGGTTACGTCGCATTACACTTGGCGCGTTTGTACGGTCGTTGCTTGAGGGCTTTTCTCGAGTTCTCTCTGTGTGCCATAAAGCGGAGAAGCATTTAGGCGAGAGCACGCGACAAATGTCGCACCTTTGTCGAACTATAAATCGTCCCATAGATCGGTATACGATCGTTTGAATGGCACTCGTGCCAGTTTGAACGACGTTTTAGTGCTACGATATTTTTAACGACGAATAGGCGCGCCATAAACTTAGTAGCCATTTTTAATTTTGCATGAAAAGAAACCGCGTTCGCGGCGAATGGAAAAGTTACGGATTAAGTTTATTGCCGCTGTAAATTACAAATGTAATTACGTGCTATGGATATGACCTCGATCTCGTTAAATTATGTCAGTCCATCGATATCGTTATATTGTTATGCGGATATACATCGGCGCATCAATATCCTTGTGTTGTTGCATCGATATTCTAATATCGTTATATTGCAGTGCGGCTATTCTTATATGTAGTTAAACATTTTATGACCTCGACTGTAATTTTTAATTTCGTTCGGAGATATGTGTCCTGGATAAACGAACAAATTTGTGGTTGAAGCTTATGATAAATGTTCTAGATAATCGAATCATCTTACTTTGTTCATTTATCGCTCTTATGGCAAACGTGTATAATTTGGTCAGACAGGTTGATCAAGATATTAATGACACTAAGAAATTGACAAATATACACGTGGATTTACCTGGAGAATAGATTATCTATCGGGGAAGGAGCATCTGCCGCAAGTGATGTGTATTGATAATAACTGTATTGATAATAACTTTAAGTCACCGAGGACTATCACTTGGAGGTAGCTAGTACAGCTAGGGACGAAGTAATCGAACTTCTCGAAAATTTGATTGTATTAACTAACGTTGATAGTGCGTGTATCAACGTTAAACGAATTATAACAACTGTCTCATGTATCGTGAAAGTTACGAAAAATATGCACATGCTTGCATAGTCCTCGATAAAAAGAGGAACATATTTACTCTGTACGTATACGCGGGATAAGTGCAATTCTTTTCATTAAATCTTCCAACACGGTCACAAAATAGATAGATTATCGATCGACCGGCGGGATGTATAGGAAACGATATTATGAACGGAATGAAATAATTCTTAAAACTTGTACAACTGCCGAGAAATTCATTCGAACCACACGTAATGCAGTAGCAGATAGCATTTAAACGAAAGCCAATTAAAAGAGCGGTTGAACTTCTAAACGACCGAGAATTACGGTAGAGTAAACTGGAACTTAAGCCACTACTTTTGTTTATATCCCGCGTTCCAACATGCATGATTCTCATCGTATGGAGAATATATCCTACATTTCTACGTAAGAATCTTTAATCATATTTGGAGCATCATTGAATAACTTACCCATTATGCGCCAGAAAGGACTTTGGCAAGGAAAGAGACCGCTGATGAGGATCCAAGGAGACGTCCCCTGACAGAGAATCCTCCCCTCTCGTTGGAGCACTTCCAGGCCTGGACAGCATTCCATCTTTCGGCGGTTCTATTAGCGTCTTCAGAGAACCAATCACCGCATCTTCCATTGGAGTAGACGCCCCGGAACTTTTTGCGTTCCTCGGACTTTTCGTCACTGTTCGATCGGATGTGGTGACCCAAATGTCACTACTAGAAGACGACGATGTAGTCGAGGAGGATGCGACTTGACCACTCGGCGATCTATTCATGATACTCTTCCCTTGAACCGGCGACACTTTTCTATCTTTACTTTCACAACCTTCGAAGCTGCCAGTGAATTCAGGTTTCTGATAGTATCGATGATATTCCCTCTTTTCTACGCTCGACCCGTTCCCATTGGATCCTTCGAGAGGCGACCATCGATTCGACTGCTTCAACACGCTTTTGGGTTGCCTTTCTTGATATTTCGACGCGTTGCTGTTGTTCTGTTCCCGGTTAGCTCGATTCTTTCGAGAAGTTTCGCGATCACGGAACTCCCGATCGTCCATTCGCTCTAACGATGCTGGGGATGAGCTGGCGCTTCCTCTGTTCGCGTGGTTCCCCGTGTCCGTGGGGAGTCTTTGATGAGCCGGATAGCTCTGGGATAACTTCATAAATACCGGTGCCTGGTTAGGGGAATACAGAGTATCTCTCTGTGAGCAATGTGGCCAGAAATCGCATGTACTGCTGTTGCAGCGTAGTTTCGTGTCGGGACTGATACAGAAGTCGTGGTTCGAAGACGAGGGATTTGCATTCGGAGTCGTTGCCCCTCTCTGAAGCGTCTTCGGCCGTCTGGATTGTTGTTGTTGTTGTTGTTGTTGCTGTTGTTGCTGTTGCGATTGCTGCGGCTGCTGCGGCTGCTGTGACTGCTGTTGCATACACATGCCGCTTGATTTCGAAGATTGCTGTTGCTTAGACGAGATAAAATAAACGTCGTAAGTGTTGGGACTGTTCCTTTGTCTTTGTTCTTGGCTGTCTTCACGGCGCTCGAAGCGACACGAGAGAAGACTTCTAGCTACTGCGCGACTCCTCGTACCGTAAAGGAACTCGGTTACTGCCTCGGTCTCGCGAAGAAGTTCCTCGTTTAACGCGTTCTCGGTTGACTGCGCTTTTCCTAGGAAACATGCACAAATATACTACAGTATACTACAGTAATAAATAGACAAAGTACAGGAGTGTAAGGAAGGTTCGGACACTTGAATACTTATAACATATTGGAACAATGAAATTGCGACAAAGATACGATGTTCAACTCGTATATGAAATTCACAAAAAAAAAAAAAAAAAAAAAAAGGAAAACTGCTGCAACGAATGAAGCTAGTCAACGAATATACGCACTATTTTGGAGACCATGACGTTTTCTTTCGTTGCCTCGATCGGTGGAAATTTTCACGACGACTCTGTGGCTCTCGTTAGATTCTCTGGAATGTTCCCTACTCGGTGCGGCGGTGCTGGGGGACCTCTTCTCGGGTAATTGAAGACTTCTGGATCTTCTTACCCGCGACTGATGGGAATCTGGGGACGCTTGCGTCGTTCTGGCACTCTGATGTTGTCTAGAAGCATTGCTACGCCTGAAAGGATTGGGTGTCGGAGATCTGCCTTGTCTCTCCGCGCTGCTTGACGACGAGGAGGAGGAGGAAGGCGAATTGAACGATAACTTGCCGGATTCCGAGGATCCAGGTGATCTTCTTAATCCCTGTTGACTTCTGTGATGACGGCTCTGTCTATTCGGTGAAATCTTTTCCCCATTAGCGCGAATAGACTCTGTGGATGAATTCAGCGCTATTATCGAAGAAGAAACGAGGCTTAGATTCAAAGAGGAGCTAGGATTGTCGTCCTCGTCGTCGCCGTCGTCGTATCCCTCCACCGAAGAATCTGTGTTCTCGGCCAATCTGGGCATCGTCGATCTCGTCACGCAACTATCCAGACTTCTGAAACCTACTGACGACGAAGATGAGCTCGAGGACTCTAAGTAACGTTGGACGAACTGCGACCTTCTCGAAGAAGACTGATCTTCCAATGATTTAGCTTGCGCCATGCGATATTGTTGTTGCTGTTGTTGTTGACTGTTACTGTTTTGCCTTCTAGATCTGGACGGTGTGTTCGATGACTTCCGGGAAGATGGTGGCAAAGAACTCCAATTCACTTGATGCGGAGGCGAAGGCGGAGGACTGATGATGTCACTGTCCACTATGGCATTGGATCGTGGTAGAAACGGCGGCTTGCCATAATTGTTACGCCCGGAAGAATGCTTCGAGGAAGTCTTTCTGCCGATCACATCTTGAAAGGCAGGCGGAGGTGAGATTATTGGCGTAATCGACGGCGGGGAATAGGATTCGGGGATGCTGTGAGGAGATGTGCAGGTGCTGCTCGCTACAGATTCAAAGTCTTGACCATGCAGAGCTAGATAGTCCGGTCTCTGGGTATCCAATCGTAGAAATTCTTCAGGACATTTCCCTGGTTCGCTGTTGCAATGATAGTCAGCCAATTTAACCGTAGCTCGTCTCGGCAACGGCAGAGTACCTGTGGTTGCCGTTACCAAGCTACTCTCATAGTTTATCCGTCGATTCTCGTCCAGAGATCTTTGTTGCACTTGCACCCAACCCGATCGACCTAAATAGACACCGTCCACCTCCCTGTCGCACCATCGTACCGGTGACAATTCCCTGCTGCAATCTCCAGTGATGAAAAGTTCGCCCGAGGTGCCGCTGTTACCCGACAGGAACGAATTCGAGGATTCTCGCCGACGAGAACCCGTCACCTGTCCGTAAATTCATCGATAGAAACAGATGTTTTCCAGACATTTTGACAGCGCGTCCAAACTTTTTCAACGTTCTCTAACAGAATATCAAACTCATTCCTCCCTCTTTCCTTTAAAGTCTATCGTTCAAAGGGTTATAACGATTATTGGAATCGAAGTTCTCGATCGTTAGGAAACGAGCGCGTACAACAAAAACTACAATATTTCAAAATTTAAATAAAAGGAACGAGAAAGATTGTAAAAGTTTCGAGCACGGAATTTTACGGTTTGGAGAGCGATAGTTCGCGATACTATATCGAGTTACAAATTGCACGATATTCCGAAAGAAATACGATACGATAAAACGATTTTTATTTTTCAAACGTTTTACTCGCCTGTCCGTGGCTGTCCTGTCGATGCTGCTTCAGGCTGGAAGTCGACGATGCCGATGCAGTTGTGTCGTGGCGCTTCAAGGATGGTATTGAAGTACCACGCGTGTACGAGCCCCGTGCACTTCCACTTGATTTTCCTTTGCTGCCAGTTTGACTTTTATTGCTACCGACGCTATATGATGAGCCTTGAGATCCAACTTCCCAAGGATCGGATGTGCTGCGTAAATGCAGGATCGACACGGTTTGGCCTCTGTAAATGAAATATTAAATCAAACTTTTCATACTGATAATAAACATATTATCTGATCGTGTCTTTTCCGATTGTACGTATATATGAAAGAAGCATGCATTCTTGAAGCATTCAATTCGAGAAATTGATAGGAAGCGTACAACGAATGAAATATATTTATTATTCGCGAATATTTGAAGTTGACTCTCTAGGAAATTACCCTTACAGATAGGCCCAAATACATACATGTAATACATACATATGTATATTTAAAGTTTGTATTGACGGAACTCGATTTGAGGAGGTTGTTGCACCGTTACAACCTAGCTCCGGTGCATTTGCTCTCTTCCTCAAACCCGGATACAATCTGCTCGTATAAATATTCATCGAGACTACGCGGCTGGCGATATAGATATCGCGAGATAGAAGGGGAGCAAATAAAAATGTCACAAGGGGAAAGAACGAAAGGAAACGGGGCCGTTGCATCCATCTTGCTTCGAAATGTCTACAAAGGCGGGATTCTTTCCTACCGCCACCGATACCGATAGCACCACGATACCGTCGCGAAATGTATATGGCAAAAGCTGGTAACGTACGTGCCGCAGTAAAACGGTTTCATCGGCGTTTCGCGTCCCAATGAGAATAATCCTATTCGTCGCGTTTCACGAGACACGAAAACGCTTCCAGTTTAACTGTGATTAAATGTACAAGGGTTTCTTTCTGTTTTCTTTATGCGTTGCGCGCCGGTACGCGTATAGCCTGCTAACATAGCGATAAAACGTGATAAGAGGGTAAAAGTAACTCGATTTAAAATAGAGTAATGGAAATTCGCATTCCCAACCAGATTAACAAGAACACTTTCGCGTATACGAGAATATTAATTTCTAGGATTGAACAATGTTTCGATGTTACGCGAACAACCGGTGCCACGCTTTAAACGTTTCGTAAAACGCGAGTGGACAGAATGTAAATTTCGTTGCGCCCAAGTATACGTATGTAGGTCGTTAGAATAAAATTTTCAAAATGAAATCCGTTATTTCTCTGGCCGGCAAGTTAATTTCAAGATGTCAATGTGACGGTATCCGGTGCTTCGATAATTCACAAATGTTCCTACCGTTTATCATTAATGAATCTCGGTAAATGTAGTCAGCAGTGTGAGGAAAGACGACAACGACGGCAGGAATAATCTTCCGCCGTAATGATTCATGAAAGAAGAAGCAGCTAGAGAAATGGAATCGTCGGCAAGCTTCGAGTCGCAACATAAATGGTTAAAGCGCAAGAATAAATGACATTCTAATCTTTCAAATGACTCGATTCATTTTTTAGATTGAATGAGGTAGAATTGGTCGCGTACGAATTTATTAGCGAAATTATAAAATATATAATTCAACGTAAAACGTTTCGATGATAACTGACATCCATCGATTTTTCCGTAAATATAATCGTTATAGTTAATATACTGCGCGATTTTTAATCCTAAAATAGGTTACCGTAGTTCCATATATATATATAGAACTACTTTATTCTCGTCAACAGCTATGCGACTATTTGTAACGAAATGCAGATAGACGAATTTATATTACATGGGCTAAGTATGACGTTATTTCTGAATGACCTTATCAGAAGATATATGTGAATGTCCTGGATTCATTATATTTACCTCATAACTGACATCATCTGCAGGGTCTTTCTCTGGCTTTCACACTTGGATTAGAACTACTCTCGCGTGATAAATTATTATACCAAATATAACTGTGTCGTCGAGGATCGATGCAACGTCATCTCACGATCACATTAACATTCACATCGAACGACGAGATATTGATAAAACTTTCACACATCTCATGAATTAAACTTTACTGGTACCAAAATCACAACACAAATTTAATATTTTAAGATAACGATTACTTTCCTCGAAAGAAAACGAAATCGTAAAACGGAGAGTGATATTTAACGCGAGAAAACAAGAAACAAACGCACGTTTCGAGAAAGTAAGCAAGCTTGCTTTTCCGCGATCCCATTAAACTCCGTAAAGATGATCCGAGACAACTAATTAACCGTATAGGGCTTTGGAAAGAGCTCTAGGATCGCTCTCTCTCTGTCATTCAACCCGTTGAATTTTGTATTCCCGTGTGTAAACAAGTTGAACTCCGCAGGGTAGTTCCGAGGACAGAGCGAGCGGTGTAGGAAGCGGTTGCCTCGTTTCATTGAGCTTCATGAAACTTACATCGCGCGTAACCACCGAGTCAAAGACTACAAGAAGTAAACAGAAGAAAGGAAAGAGAAAGAGAGAGAAAGAGCGAGAGAGAAACAGAGAAAGAGAGAGAGAGAGCGAATAAACGTAAACTCCAACCATGATCGAATTCATTTTCTTTTTATCAAATTGACGTATCGACGATGCTTGTCGGTATTAATCTCGTGATGAAACGATCTCTCTCACATTATTCGCCAAAACTAATGTCGTTAATTATATCATCCTCTTCTGCTACTATTCGTTTAGCCCGATGTGTCCTTTTTTGGCCTGGCCATGTCACACCGACGAATAAAGCACTCGACGAACGGGACAATGAACTCCCTGGCCCACGTAAAAAATTAACACGTTCTGCGTTGTGTGGTTCTTTCAGTGACCCACGGTATTACTGAAGAAATTATTATCGTGCCGGTCATGATATTCATCAGACTCGATTATCAATCGAGATTATCAGGAATTCTCTTGAACTTACATTTTTCGGATATTCTTTCATTGAACGTATTAATGTAGAGATTAACTGATTCACATTATCTCCTCTTCCTTATAAAAAGATAAGAACCCTCTAATAATAAACCAGAGCGATTATTTGTCTAATAATTTGTAACAAGCACTATTTCGAATGAAACTATCAACACGTATAGAGCTGACAAGAATCAACAACAATCACAAGCAACATCACCTGTGCAATCACGTACTACAATACATATACCAACACGCAACGTTGAAAAAATGAAAGTGAAGTGCAAAATAATTGGAAATCGTGAATCGCGAATAACGATCGTTAAAATCGAGTTATATTCCTCTCTCATCTGCTCACCCCTTCCATGAACGAAAAAAGAAGAAATAGGAAAGACTGATGGAAATATTCTTTTTACATCGAAGGAGCACCACATACATGAAATATGTAGATGAGGAGAACAGAGGTAACGAGAGATAGAAGGAGGTAAAAAAAAAAGAATAAAATGAAACGAAGAATATATGAATGGAGAGAAAAGAAGCACAGAGAGAACACACGCGTTACCTGTCGCCGCGGGAGCCAGTGGCCGTGTTTGAGATGTCGGTAGAATTCGCGGCTGAACTGACTCTACGAGGCGGCAAGGCTGGAGCAGGGGCCTGACTCGAGGACGAGCTCGAAACGGGCCCTATGACGCCTACGTTGCCCCCACGTACTCCGTCCTCGACCGAATGTTGCCTGGAGGATTGCGAGCTCTGTAACAGCCAACGACGTCCGACGCTCCTCGTCACCACCGTGGCTCCGCTCGACCCTGTTGCTTGATGGGATACCGTCCCTCCGCTGTCCAGTGACGTGCTCTACGATCAGAAATTCAAATCTGTGAGGTTCGTTCGATCGTTGTCGCGGTACAAACTCGGGAGGGGGTTACTTTCAATTTTCTAATAGTTTCGTAGATATGGCAATGGAATATTATAAGAAAGTGCAGTTACGGAGGTAAGAATTAAGCGTTGACTTGAGTATCTCAGGCGAAGAAGAGATGGAATATTCCGTCGCAAAGTTTCAGTCGTAGGGTTTTGGGAATGTTCTTTGGCATTTTCTGAGATGTTTGGTAAGACTAGGTTGATATTTGGAAGATTGAGAGATTAATATAATACATGATTTGGATTGTGTACCTTGGATACTTTTTATCCCTATGATTCGTATTCTGATGAGTTTAAATATGTATGGGTAAAATAAATAGCAATTGTCAAATGCTATTAAACGCTACTTAAGAGCAAGCAGCGTTCAATAGTATTTTCTATTTCAGTATTTCATATTTCATGGCACATTTAGCACAAGATACCGTAAACGATGTTCCCAAAATGCGGTCATTTGGATGCGGTTAGAATAAATAGGAACGTATTTGACTTCTTTTCTTTAGCTTTTGCAATTATTCCTTCGACAGGGAAGCTAATCGATTTAGTATAGGCCGTCGCTCGGAGGTTTCTCATTGGTCTCGTCTATTCACTGTCTCCTTTTTATCTCTTTTTTTCAATTCGTTTTGTCCGTATCTTTCGATGAACGACAAGCTATAGTATCCCCGGTCGATAGAAGAAGAATTCACATTTTTCGACAGGGGAATTGGGGATTCGATAATCGCTTCGAGGAAATCGCCATAGAATTTCTTAAGATTTCGTGGAATATCGAGAGGAGAAGGTTTATCGTCCATCTTTATGCAGCTTCGTTAATCGCATTCGTGCCTTCCTGTCATATTATTCAAATTCCATCTACCGAACATGGCTAGTTTCGTGACTGGTACTTTTAACAAGAAGACGTTAATTTTTTATCAAAATAAGACTATACATAATTCTTCTCCTTTTACAACTAATTTATTTATTTCATATGATATACTTGTTATATGTTTCGTAGCTTGACAGTAACTCTTTATCTAATTCCATAATTGTTATATTTTTATCTACTTAGAAAGAACAAAAAGTTAAACGTTATTACTCCGCTTTATTACACGCATTTTACAAAGAACATTTTTCCCATTTTACTACCTCTGTTACTTCTAAATGTTACAACTTAACCTTTTGTTTCCAGTGACATCTACAAATCTTGATAAATAGAAGGATCATGAAACCATTTCAGAGAATTTACCACATAAAAAGGCTTCTAAGTAAATAGAAGGGTCATAAAACAATTTTATAAGCTTCACCATAAAATAAAATTCGTGTCAGTACGATTTCTTTTATTCGGCTGAGTTTTTAACATTAAAAGGAAAAATGGTGAATATCTTTGGACGCGGTCGATATGTCGGCTTGAAAGTCATACGCATGTTTGCCGAGATTGCATAAAGGAATTCTGGAAGTCGTAGTGACGAGCGGCGACGCGTCGCAACACGAGATGAACTGTAGTTTATAAACTCACGGTTACGCGCAACATAGGTTGCCGCTGTTTCTACTTCCAAATACGGACGAGGTGCGAGAGACTGGCTACGCAACTCCTTCGATGAAAGTATTTTTATTTTCGTTGTGTGTTACGCCGAAGAAACCCGTCTTAGCTTGGCGATCCACCGAGAATCGAGAGGGGACGAAGCAAACCGGTGAACCTATCGCTTGGAAACGCTGTGTCGATCAGATTCTCACCAATTAATCGTGGCTCATCCTTTCCCTATTTCATTGCCACCGATCGGAATTGGTGCCGTTGATAAGAAATACGAAGAAATCGACGTCACCACGGTGTATTTTATCACGCGCACGCGTTGGATTTCTTTCGGCAATTTCGGTTGTTTACCTAACGTGGAAAATTGAAACAACCGCTCGTCTCGAAACAGGATAGAAATCGTCTGGAATATCTAGGCCGAGTCGATAATTTAGCCGCTGTGAAACTGAATTTATCGTATTTGTACGACGAAACTTTGCCTTGTCTGAGTCTCTGTATCTTTGGAATTCGGTGCATTTGATCGGGTCTAACCAAAAAGCTCAACAAACTTCCTAATAAGCGCGAATTATGATTAATCTATTTAAAAGCGGTAACGCACTGACTATCGTGAGAAGGAAACCGTGTTGCTATTATCAAACAACATTGGAAATACAATTGGAGAAGTAAGTCGGCGCAGAGGAAGTATGCAATAAATAAAAAGAGTATACGTGGATCAGAAGACGTCGTGAAAAATAATATTGATTTCAAGAGAATCTCGAAACGTCGATTCTCGCGTATGTATTGTCTTATAGTTACAGGTCTCAAATGGATTAAATTTTTATGAAAAACAAAATTATCGAACACTTACGTTTAAGTGATTTTTCCTGGATGTGACGGAAGAATCCTGCGAGGAACCCCTCGAGTAATGCCTGGAGAACACTTCCGCGAGTCTGGACCTTCCCGAATTAGTTGCGTTCGACTTGGATTTGTTCGGTGGGGATTCATCGCCGGTTTTAGCTAAATTCGGGTTACTGCTCTTACGCTCCGGGAAAACTAAATGCTCGATGTTTGGCGTGTATCCAGGATCGCTTCTGACGATATCCTGGAGGGTGACGCGGCCACCAGTGCTCGGCCCACCATTGCTGAAACAGTCCGAAAAACCGTTTCCCCTTTCCGCCAATTCTCGCGTCGCGATATTATCGTATTCGTGTACATCTTGTTTATTTGCAAGTCAAAAGATCAGGTACTCGTTCGACCCGATAAGAATGTGAATCATAGAATGTTAATATTTATAGAGGCTATGAAGCTTGCTATTCTCCCGCAGGAAAAATCTTGTCGTAGGGGTGTTGAGATTCTTTTCGCGTGAAAGGAATTTTGTCAAGGGACGTGGAGAAAAGGTGGGCACGAACGTGAAAGAGTAGAAACAACGTGGAGGGAACAAAGGAGAGGGAGAAACAAAAAAGGGGCAGAAGGCGGATCAGTGAAATGCACGATGAATGCAATGTCGCGCACGTCGACACGCGTAATGTCGGCTTAAAAGAGTTAATTATGCAAGCCCACTGAAAGCCGCTGATAGTTTACTTTTCTCTGATATTTTTATCTGAGATTTCTACTTTTGCTCATCATAATACGTCAAAAACGATTAAAAAGGAACAGAAAAAAGGGGGAGGAGTAGAAATAGTAGGAAGGAAACGGTCGAATGGTAATAAAAATGTCGGCAGCAGACCGGCCTGGGATCTATTGCGAATATATGAACGAGACGTTTCGAGACGAAATGTTTCTTTCTACGGTTGGTACTGTTATACATTCTTTTATCCTCTAATGTGTTCGGTTCAAAAAAAAGATCAGGGAATATCAAAGACAAAAATGTAATGGTCTGATATAAAAAAGATAATTTTCGATTTCTAACCAGATGTCACAGCTATGTATCGATTTTTAAAATAAATTCCTCGATTATCTATACTTCTATATTTTAATCTTCGATTGGAGTCAAATTAATTTTGTCGTTGCACGATTTAGTCTTCTCTAGCAGTTAGCTAAGCATAAAAAATTGGTACATTCACAGCTTGTTCTTTGGCTTTTGTGTACAAGTGGACGTAACGTTAATACATTGGACGTGCGTGCAGTATACACCTACTATCATAACTACAGTTTTGCGAGCTGACCTGGGTCCAAAACCGTGTGACTGTCTTTGGCTTCGTCTTTTCCCGCTGCCACGGCCAGGCTTGATGTTTGTCACCTCCGCTAATTGCAACAAGCGATTACGGTGCTGCCGCAACAGCGGGTCCTCCCTACGATTCATTTTAGCCGGTGCAAGTGGAATCCTGTTGTTCCAGCATCCTGCAATCAGTACAAAGAAGGTTCCTATAATATTCCACTCGAAAAAATCTGACGCTTGAAAATGCATCCTGCTAGCGGTATACAGTATAGAATTCTCGCATGATTGTCACTACAGTTTATGAGAAGCACGAAAATTCACTGAATCGTCGGATAGAAAGGGCATAGCAGGAATCAAAGGGCTGAAACAATGCATTAATCTGCTTTGATATCCTTGATCCGATAGAGGATAAGTTCCGTTGTCAAATGTCTCTATTTTTCTATCTCTCGTGACACTCTCGAAATACAGTTAATCTCGAATTTACGTAACTTCTTTTTTAAGATTCATATGCCACGCGAATTCTGTACCTGAGAGCCAAAGTTCTCCGTAAATCCTTTTTTGCGTTATTTTTCAAACCAGCAAAAAAGCAACGATGTTTACACGCTTCTTGTATATAAATGTATGAAATTCATACAATATGTTCAGGAAGAATACTTTATTGTCATACAAAACTAAATATATTATTAAAATAAACATTACATATGCTTGTATACGTTGCATCAATGTGTTGAAATATTCGCTCTTCGATTTTTTACTTTCCGATGAAACAACTGACTACAGTCGTAAAAGTTCTTTATTAACTTGATTTAGGTCAAAGCATACGGAATAATCAAGTGATCACAATAGCGAGTTGGTATTAAGCGCAGAAAATAATTTTCAATAAAGAACGATTACTAAAACATTGTCTTTCTGTAATGTTTACCGTGCAAAGGCACTGGATCGCAATTATTGGTCTGTAAATTCTTCTCTCGGGGCTCGTGTCGGATCAGGAAAAGAATTTACTACTGACACTGCGCCCGCCATACTTTTATACCTCTTTGAAGCAGAACTAGTGAAAAAAGTCTTGGCAAATAGGACCGAAAATGTGCTTTTTCTTCCTCTGCTACACTGCTAAAAACTTGCGGCATCGTTTCATCGCTGTATCGTCTCTTTAAACGTCCCTTTTTGTCCTTTCAATTGAAACGGTTTTACATTGAATACAAAGAGCCATGAATCTTTTATTTTTATTTGTAAGCTTCCCTGAACATTCTATTCCACAAAACTATCGGTTAATTAATTTATTTGCGCGTGCATTTAAATTAAAAATTACTGCCAGATTTTTTAAAAAACAAATTTCCATAAAATGCTATAACTGATTTTTATTACTGGCGTCAATTAATTAAGAAGAAAAGAATTTAAAAATCCATGTACTTTTTCTTCTTAATTGAAGAACATTTAATGTTGCTTTTTAATATTAAAAAACTATCTCCGATATAGTTTAAAGTCTCATATAATAGTCTATAATTAGTCTCATTATAACATGAGATATCGATGGAACTTTTCGGCACACAATTTGTAGTCTGTTGTGAAAGTAGTATGTCGATGAAAAACGCAATATAAATCTGAAACTAGTTTTTTATGAAAATTCAATTAACGGAAATTCACGTGAAGTATGTGAAAATAGTATTCTGTATAAGTATGGTGTATATGAATTACGAAACCATTATTACACATCCATCAAGGGTATAATTAAACTTTAACGTGTATTTAACGCTATTTTATTCAACATCGATGCATCTGTATGTGTATTATTTTACAATTCTTACCAGTGTCGTGAAATTTAAAGCGAACAATTTATTTAAAGGGGCAATCAAAGTGCAATTCAAATTCAGACGTTTGAATACTAAATTTCAAAATATTTATAATGCACAAAAATTGAATGCGCAACTTTTTATAATCCCTTAGATACCGCAGTGTTAGTTTATTCCTTCGTCATATGTAGTGTCAATGGTGTACGTCAAAAATTCGATAAAGCAGAATTTATACACAGATAAATATTACGAAATATTTTCTATCCTGTCGAATAATATTTCATAAGGATCAATATTTCCTCCCCTTTATCAAATATTTATCAGATATATATTTATATATTTTACATCAAAGGCAAATTATTCGTGAAATAATATAAAAGAAAATCCGACTTGTTTATTTAGAAACGAATACATATCCACATGCAAAGTAAATATTTCGAGAGTGTGAATAAAGCACAAGAATGAAAGATTCAGGGATTCAAAAAATCAGAAAAATTTCGATAATTCTACTTTTCAAAAAATCATCCCTCCCTTCCACTTTTGAATTTCTTTCGCGAGATACTTGCGTATTTGTTTTAGTTTCAATACTGACATTGGCATATTATAATAATATTATATTACATAACCTAAATAGAACAAGCACGAATTATAGGGTTTGATAGTCAAATTAATCACTTTCCGCATGCTTTATATTTTGCATTCTAATATATATTGTTGATGAAGGAGGACGTCTTTGACAGCGAAATTGCATATTTTATATAAATTTCGAGGATAATAGCTGAATTAAAATACATCAAGACACAATATTGTTCCCTATATTACATATTAATTGAGTTTTGGACATTTTTCTATGAAAATTACTTTTTCGACATTTTCATACTCTGACCTTTCATGCGCACAAACTGCGCAAAAATAATTCTAGCAACGAATTGTTAAAAATAACAACCGAGTAATCAAGGTCTGCAAATAATTTTTATAAAATATATGTTTGTTCATACAATGAAAGGATTGAAACAAGCAGCATTTCACGAACAATTAGATCGACAAACACAAATTGTGTAGTGATTATCGTAGTAAAAACGAGATTTCTGCGTTTCTCAGTTAGATTCCCAAAACGTGTTCGTATTCGGTTAAGCCGCTCCATAAATTGCAAATTCTGATTGGAATTTACGAGTGGCACGCACCACAGTCTTTCAGAACGAAAACTACACGATACAAACAGGAGCTCCAAGTCCTCTGATCAAAATTTATGGTTATGATAAAAAAAGAAAGGGAATAGTAGCAAAGTCTGCAATAGTTCTCATTATTGTGGTTTGCTATACTATTGTCACTTTGTAAATCAAAATTCACACAGACAAAAAGGTGAAAATATCTTTGAAAATTATTTATTCCATTATTAAAGGAATTTGATAGAATTTTATGTATGAAAACAATATTATACTCAAATATTTTACAATCAAAATCATATTATTTTAAAATAAAAGAAACAGGAATATTTTGTAGACGAGCGTAGATACATGGATGCATTGAGGAGCGATAAGCGAATCATTTAATTAAATGTTGGACTTTTAAAAGCACGAAGTGTGTATTTGGAATGAAATATGCAAATGTAGAATTGAATGATGCTGTCGAGTCTGAAATACCATTAAAATTACGTTAATCGGAAATGGAACTCATTTTATTTAAAGACAAGTCTATCTAATGACGGTGCAGTTTCATGGTCATCATGCTGCCATATTCACAAAGCAGAAACGCTAAACTGCTCTTCTACAAATATTAATAGAAATCAAGTTAAATTGAGATAGGTATAACTATTATTTACATATATTGCAATAGGCACAACAAAGGCCACATTTTCGATACTAATGAATATACAATATATATTGTTTCTAACACTTAAACATTTATGTCATTTATATTCATACCTAAATTAAATCCCTACGTCATTCATAGCTTTTATCGTCCATGTAAAATTGTTTTAAAATGTTTAACGAATGTAAAGGTGTCTGGAGACTCGAGATGTGTAATCTCTTCCTGGCCGAAGAGCCTATAAATACCATTCCATTCGATTCAGCTGTAAAGCAAAGTACAGTACTACAGGGGCTGTAATTGTGTAGTAAATAGAAAGGTTCGTGAAAACTCATAAGGTTGAAAAGAAGCAACGTTTTATTGTTGACAAAGTTAAATTACAACCGATGTTATAACATTTTTGTCGTAGAGGTTACAACTGTTTCGTACTGTTGTTAAATTTTGCAATTTTGTCTCTACGTATTGTTCATATAGCTACCGCGAATCAATGTGTTGCATCTATATTGAACAAATTCATAGCTCTTTTTCCCGTCCTTTTTCGAACAGTTAACTGCGATATTGACGTTACTAACAATCAAATGGCAATTTATATGCACCTGTTATTTCCAAGGCACGTGCAGATATAATAGTGCAAACGAAAATTCGAAACTGTATGCAGTTTTTTAGTTTTGTTAGGTAGAATATAGGATGGGTAATTTTATTTTCAATTATCCAACGGTCTATATCTAAGAAAAAAAGAAAAAAATAGTATAACGTGCAATATAAGTATAAAATTATTCATCAATTAATAAGCAAGTAAATAGAATTATTCTATCCTTTAGTCGTTGAGTTAGGAGTTTTCATCGGGCCAAAATCGAATTTTATTTGGAAAGGTAGCAGTCGCCAGAACTTAAGTACACTTTACAAGTAAACATGCACACACGTGCGCATGACAAATATTTTAAGAGTACGTACATACTCGTGTTGTGCTAAATGCAAGCCTCGATGGTGCTAAAGGACGCATAGAAAATTTGTAAATACGCGAGAATTTTAAAGAGAATTTTTTCGCGCTAGAAAATTCATGGGAACAACTTGTTTCTCCCGATTAAAATCTATAGAACGTTTAATCACTCTCCTTTACGCTCGTCGTGTCGGTGGTTATTATTCCAACGAGCAGTTCGCTCGCGTTGGATATTTCCCTCTGGAAGATCCGCAAAGAATATCGTCTCAGCGAGTACGAAGTGGCACTTTTCAAGACTTTCAGATGGCACGACAAGATACAAGCAGACGCGTATCCGCGTATATTCGCAGTTTGCATACGTGAGAACGAGCCACGGTCGCGTATAAATGTGAGCAATATTCCACGTGAATACACAATGTTGGCATTATCCGCTGGCACTCGTGTTCGTAGTCAGATAAATACAACGGGGACGGCGTTAAGTCAACATCGGGTGGTTACCTGGACTCCGAAGAAAGGAAAATGCTAGTGAAGACGAGGGATTGCCCGCTCCAAAGCTCTTAAAGCTCCGGACGTCATCGAATTACGCCGGATTTTCGAGGGTCACGATATTGTACCCGAGTCTTCGGAGCTCCATGCAAATTTTCTCTACACCCTCTGTATCATTTTATCGTTGAATATCGTTCAACGAATTCGCATCGAGGGTAGCGAACACTCCTTTATGGTAAATTACGTAATTACGAGTTGCATAACAAGCTGTACACGATCAAACAATGAATGCTATTTGTGTTATGTAATGATGATATAATAAAGATATCATATAGAATATAGAGTTTGTTAGTTTATGCAGACTGATATCTATCAGACTGGTATTTAAATGTCGTCACCAAGTTTAAACAATTTGTTAAATCTAAGTTTGTAATCTATCGTAACGACCTATCGGTAGAAATGGTTGCGCACGACAAATGTATGTACGACAGGATATAGATAATATTAATGATCGATCTTGGTAATCCTTCTTCTAACGTCTGAGAGATTAATTAATCACGTAACCCGACAAATCCTCTATGCGAGATCATGCTGATAGCCGCTCAAAGTTGGTTGAAATTCCGTTGTGTAATTTCCCGGATGATTTCCCTATGGAATGCACAGTAAACCATAAAACTTTGTATCGGCCATAATATTGGACGGTTTATAGTCGAACGAATGGTATCGACCTGGCATTTTTCAATCAAGTCCTTCCGAACATCGCATATTGGCTATTTCGATCATTGTCTTCGACTATTATAACTTGCTCTTTATCTACCACACGAAATTGTACGTTTGACGTATATGAGCACGAGATTTGAAGTACAAAGTCCATCGGGAGAGTAAAATTATTAAAATTAAATGCGAAATCTCGCGCAGTTTGATTTATTTTATTACACAGAATATTGTGACAATGTCTTTGATGTGGAATTCTACTGATGTTACATTATGTCACATGTACGTAGATGACATAGGTCTTTCTACGATGCGCCGAGTATCAGCGTTGAGGATAGGATGCATACATAATTCGCATTTTCGATGCTTGAAGGAGTGAAGCAAAGAAGAAAGAGGAAGAAGCGGAAGCACTTCGACAACCATAGAAAAGCCACAGGAGTAGATTTTCAATTATCCTAGAAAAGATGCATACCGGAGTATTCGAGCCAAGAGGTTAGATATAAAATCAAGTTTAGAACGTTTGCAAATTCCACGTACTTTTCTTTCTTCTGTAAGAAAAATCGCGAGGAACCTATGGCAATAATCTAAAATAATGACGATTCTTGACGAATAGATCGAAGCATTTCCGTTAAAGGAGATAAAATACATTTTATAGTATCGCACCATGAAATGTCGTTCGTTCGATTTCGTCTTTCTTCTTAGCAGTCATATCCGAAGAAGCAGTGCGTCTTGTTCGTTCGTAAACTAGAAAATCACTGTATTAAATTACGTTGCCAAGGTAACGCTAATAAATGTGATAGTTCTTTTGTTGCGTAGTTTTGTGTAAATGAAAAGTCTTGGCGATGTAATCACGTGCGAAAATGTATTCCAATTGTTTATGTGTGTAATATATCCAATAGTGTAATAGATTTCATGCCTGTACTGTCAAGACGTCACGATCACGATATTTTTTTTTTTTTGTTTTATTACATAATATAAAACTATGCGGACGTTGCTTTGTCTCGATGATACGCATGATGATAAATTTGGGGAAATGGATTGACACTCTGATATGTTTAAGGCAACCTATCGAATATAATTTAAGGAGGAGTATATCGTATCATGTATGGATTAGCACGTTTCGCGGGATAGGTTTCCCGGTGACAGCAGCGAACCGCGTTGTTAGCATCCCAATGTATCGCTCGATGCGAGAGCCATTTGCAAGCGAGTACGAGCTGTCGAGATACAAACGAACAAGCTTAAAATGGACGGCTTGTATGTACGCAGTTGTTTTAGCTGGTGATATCTACCGTGAACTTTGTGCACGTCGATTTAGTTTCCCTGGTGCCTTCGACGACACCTGCGGGAAACTGATACCCCAAGCGGAGACTTTATAGGAAACTTATGCGGACTTATAAGAAGATATACGGTTAAAAGCTAGTTACTAACTGGATACCTTGCCTGAAGCTAGTTATTAACTATTGTGGAATTACTCTAGTAGATATATATTATGCGGTTAGAGGAAGATTGGATCTAAATGTGTTTCGTTTATTTCATTAGGTAATTAGTTGTCAAACATAGAATAATGAAATGATATATAAGTGACATGTCCAATAATACAAATATTACAAATTTATGAAATCGGTTTATTGTTAAAAATATTGACAAGGAATGAGAAATTTATTAAAATTTGCAGTGCAAAAAAGACGATTTATCATGAAACATTATGAAACGAATATTATGTGGTCCCAAGACAGAAATTTGATTTTAGCGTGTTTTCTTTATTTTATTGAAAAATTAACAAACAGTATGTAGTAATGAAATTGCACATTTTAGTCAGGTTAATATGTCCAATAGCATTGTCAGATTTATCAGATCTCACTTTGCCGTTAAAAAGTTTCGATAAGGAACGAAAATTTCATCATGAATTGCGTCATTTCAATACAATATGGAACAATTTATTGTTTCAATTTAAATGCTACGCCGAGGAAAAATTTATTTCCCTTTCTGGCGTCGACACAGTTTTTAAATGTCTGATAATGGGCGGCAGATATTAAACTGACTTATACGGTATACAGGCACAGAGGAAGAATATTTCGAATAGAGAGAGACGCTTTTAAATTTTGCAATAACTCCCGTTTCGCATGACTTCAAATGAGATGCAACAGAAGTTTGTAATGTCATCGAATTGTTGATAGAACTTGTGCGAGGAACCGAAACTGCCATATCGCTGACTAAACGTATGCCAGCCGAATACTGTAAATGTGTTCCGAAACTTTCAACATTGGTACATCTCTGTTGCAGTCGAACGACTCATTACATTCGTGCCATTGCGTTTCTCAGATAGTACGTCCACTTGCAAAGTCTTCTATAGTAGTATCCCGTGTTCGTATATGGATAAAATTGGAATCAATGAAAGGATCTAGGGAAGAAAATAGGGAAAATTTTAAATTTTCAGATGTTCTACCAAGAAATAACAGAAAGGTTATAAGATTCGTAAACTTCTGTTGAAATGAGAAACAATCTGTATGCTTGCCATAGCGGTAGATTAAAGAAGAAGAGAAAAGAGATGGAAACGATTGAAACGAAAGTTTCAGTGGAAGGCTTGGTATTTCATGTGGGATACGAAACAATGTAGTCAAAACTCAAGGAAACAACTAACCGCTATTAAGTTTCCAAATTAGATAGCGCAAGGGCGGACGTAAATGAAATTCCGTACGATAGCAAATGATGTCATCAAGACGAAAAATTAAATTGAGTCGTACAGATACGTAGACATTATCGATATCTAATGTTCCTTATGTTTTCGTTTGTAACCAGCAACAGGGCTTTTTATCCCTGAACATCGTGTCGTGCAATATCCGATATGAGAGCCCATCGACACTATCGGGATATCGTAAATCAATTTTCTTCGTCGCGTCGTACATTTCTTCTCTACACCCCCTCTCCTATCGCGATGCTGTCATAAGTTTAGCTTCGTTAAACTGGGAATTGGCAGGTCGTTTGACGCTTTATAAATGAAATTAAAGATAAAAACAAAATTACCACGTACCTACCACGCTGCCACTCTTCCTCTTGAAGAATATATTTAGAGAAAACTATGCATTATGGGATCTAACGAAACGTTATATTTTTGCAAGTCATTCATAAACTTTCGAAGGTTCGTTATTTTCTTATTACGTAACAACTTTCGGTTTAAAATTAGAATGAATGTTATGAAAAGATTTTAATCAAACTTGTGGGAATTGTATTAATCAAACTGAACATTAAGACTAAATTTTGTCTGAAAAATTTATTTGTTAAGTGGTTTATTGCGACGTAGCATTCAAAACTTAACATTTAAAACAAAAGTAAAATCTAACTGACTGGAATAACGGTCAAATTCTTTTGAGAATTAATAAGCGAATCCTCTTTAGTATTCCACGAACGTGTGCCGCTAGGAGCGAGTTTTGCTTACCACTGCATACGATTATTTGATACTAAGTATGGGTGTTATATGAAGCATGCAACGTAAAGCTCTAGGCGAAGATAATGAGTACCGAAATTATTGCAAGTAATCGCGGAAGAAAATTGTTTCTGTCGTAATAGGTACACGTCGTGCATGTAATTATATGAACGCCGAAGCTCGCGAGGCATTCAAAATGAGAAAAGCTCAGAGATGCCGAGAATGCAAGCATTTATAGACAGCTCTTAACAGCTCTAAAAATATATGAACGTATATAACCAACTACAGTATTGCATCTTAGTCTTATATTTCTATAAAAAATAATATTTTCACGTTAAAAGAGAAAGACGAATATTAATAGCGAAATTTATAAAAGTTTGTATGATCGCGTGATATCTAGATTCTATCGATCTGGTGAAATCATAATCGACGGTTCTTTCATCGATATCCAACGCAATTTTTATTATAAGTACCGCGTGACCTCATTACTAGTCGGAAATTTAATGGGAACACGAAATAAATGTAAAATTACGGAATTAATGATGCGATTCTATTTAAATGCATTATGGGGACAAAGAGCACAAGTTTTTACGCAATTATAGGAAATGTGCTTTAATGTTTCCAAAGAACCGGCCGTTTCCATAAAGCTCGAGAATACAAAAAGTAATAAACACAAAACGGCGATATTAAATGAATGCAAATAGCACGCTTCACGCCGGTTTCACACGGAAAAACTGCATCGAAGAAAGGACAAAGGCGAATGTTCAATTCATTCAACGAGTGAAAGTGGGAAGGGAAGTTTCATAATTCTATGTTCTACAATACACCTTCACGGAACGACACGTAGTAGTATGACGATCCTATGTTGCGAGCTTTGTCTACAAGTTTGCACTGTTCGCGGTAACTTGAGACTCGCGGCGGCGAAGATTACCCAGTATAATTGAAATTGGTTGTGTCTGGACTTATAAGGAATACTTGCTAAAGGTGATATTCTCCTAGTCAAACGTTTATGCGCATAATCGTCGAGTACCTAAGTGAAACGACGTTAACATTTAACACTCACTGCATTACCGATAGAATCACTTTGATTTATATCACTTTTAATATAATTCCATTTAAATGCGCCGATTATATTATTTAACGATCAAGGAAAATATTAAATACAATGTTAACTATCATAAATCTATAAATACGAGTGACGAAAGAATTTCATAAAACTCGTTAATGTCTCAATGTCATACAGCCAGACGAATGTAATAAATACACGGAACGATGTAATAATATTGTAATACGGCCATGTAACGATAAATATATCGATGGTTCATATAATGCTTTAATATAATCGTTGGAAATTGTAATAGTTCAAAAAAATTGTTGACAGGTAATCCGAATACAAAATACAATATTGTTGGTCCTAATGGCTGATATATTTGTCTCAACGTTCTCGGTCTTTATCCTTCTCCTTTGATGAGAAGCATTCTGATATCGAAGAAAAATAATTTGTGGTAACGCAGCGGTTGAATCATAAAATCGAAAAAGCAGAATCTCTCTTAGAATGAACGAATTATACATCTTTGCAATTCGTAAAAGCGAAAGAATAAGAAAGATCACTACGGTACACAATTCAAAAGGAATACGACACTCCTCAAGTTTTAATGTTCCACAGTTCCACAGTATTGTTTTTTCTTTTTTTCTTTCCTTTTTTTTTAGAAAGATTATATTCCAGTACAAAGTATGCAATATTTATAAGCGACCAAAATCATTATCAGTGTTGAAAGGAGTAAGTACTTCATTCATTCTGTAGCGTATATTGTAAAAGTACACCACAATAACGGCGTCTCTAAAATTTTTCAAAGGAAAAGGGTAGGGGATAGTAACCCGCGGAATTGAAAGAGAAGCTTAAAAACCGGCTTTCTACTCACTAAGGAAGCATCGTCCAACGACGATAATTTTGTTTTCCCAACGTCGGTGACATCCTCCCATTCATTTTCGTGGAAAGTGGAAGGAATTGACGTGTAAAACGGAAAACTATGGTGCGCTCTAGTCTACACGCTTGAATGCAACTTTGAATATGAGTTGGAAACAATTGGTTCCTTTAATGAGATTGCTCATAGACGTGTATGTGTACACACGTGAGTCAGATACGTTTGTGTGCAGGATTCTTGCCCGCGCTACGCCAGTCGAACGAAACGTTATTAACCTGATTGGCGGCACAAAAATATTTCTAGCTCTCGGTTGATAGTCTGGTCATTGCACCCGAAGCTAATTAACTAAAAGTACAATAAAATCTCTCTAAAATACACCCTGTTAAACGTTCGATAATTATGGATAAGTTATATCGGAATTAAGTTAAGGATCATAAATCCATTTATGCGTGAGAACTTGTACTTTGCTTCGGGCTGTTGTATAAATTTATGTAAAACACAAGTTATATTGTGAATGAACAACTATCACGAGTAGACGATGCAGGTACTACAACATAATCTCTTCGTTGACGGTTTTGGATTAAATTGGTAAAAGCTTCCCTTGTTTAATACAGCACGTTCCAAACATAACAAGATAGCGCTGAAGTTATTATAAGTAGCATAGTTGCTTTCGTAATGTTTTAATGCGATTCTTAATTAGGCTTGTTTAGTGACTTTTCTTCGTGATAGACACGAGAAACTAACTCATGACTTTTGAAACTAACACATACCTTAAATGTATATCATGTTCGAATAAAATGTAAAACGTACTTCAAAAGCTAGAATTATGAAACGGAGAGTTTTATACATATATCGAGTTTTACGTCATTAACTTTGAATTTAATTATAGTGTAACAAAGCGTCACCCGGAAAAGTTTCATAAAATTCGTGTATCAAACGTTAAAATTCTTTTACGGCATTAGATATTACTATTTAAATTACATATCGTTATTTTTAATTAGACGAATGAAAATATTACTAAGAAAAGTTTTGTACACGGGCGAATTAAACGAATTTAATGACGCATAGAAATAATGGGACACAGCCTAGCCTTACAAAATGATACGGCTTATAATTTTCTACAGAAGACCTGGAACGACTAACTTCACGAATATTTACATAATAATAGTTGCTATTCATGTATCAACTTCCTTCGAAAGCTAGTTTAGCACAGACTTTTCATAAAATTCAACATTATTCTACTGCACTTTATTGATTTTAATTAACATACACTGCACTGACATTCTAATACTATGTACAAATACGAATAATCCTTCCATTATTTGGATCACATGTTCGAGATGCATAATAATAATCGTGTGTAATAACTACTATGCAAAATTATCTAGTAGAATCTGCATCTTCTCTCAATTATCGCGATACAATTGTAAATCAAATCGATTCACGTTATCTGCAAACAGCTTTTCCTATCGTAGATCGTTTATAATGGAAGCTCGTGTTCGTATGCATCACTTAGCGCTGTGAAAAAAGTATTAAAAACTCAAGGAATTTAACGTGCATACATCGCACAAGGAATAACTGGTAAATTCAGGTATTTTAACTTTGACCCTGGGTTTGATCGTGTAAATTATTTAACACAATCGCGAACACGATTGTCCAACGATGGAAACGTGTTTACCAAACGAAGGATGAGCAAGTAATGCCACAGGGATAAGTATTTGTTTTCCGGGTGTGCGATGTTTGTCCTAATACTTCGCGTTGCTTGATAAAAACACGTTTTCATGGTGCATCACGCAAATTCGATCGTGATAAATACAGAATAACAGAGGAAAACACAGTTTGCCGGACATAAACAATTTCGGAAAATAAATCGTTTGTTGTGTTGCTTTTGTTCTCGTCCTACGTTTTATTGCCAACTAAATTGTTGTTGCCTTTATAATTACCATCGCTGGCTATAGAGTCATTAAGTTTATTAGCTGGTAGCATTGTCCAACAGCCTGGTAAAGCACCTCGTGTACGTTGCGAAAATAAGGGCAGGATTGTAGTAAACAGCGCGCGGTAAATTCTTCGGAATAAGATTTCTAAATCCCACATTCCACAGATCAAACAGAACAAATACAAGTAGCAAAACAAAGTAGCAAAATAATAAATAATTATTAATCTTGTTTTCTTTATCAAAGGCAATCGATGATATATTATTCGTTGCAATTGTAGCATTACTCACGATGCAGATCGTATGTAATGCATTTAGTGGTTAAAATATTCATTGATAAAAACATAGAAATACAATGCGCTTCTTCAGTATGAAAGTGAAATAAGGAAGTAAATTGTATTCATTCATACCGCGAATGAGTAACATTTTTTACAATCTTCTATTTAGTATCCTGGTCTAAAACGAAAAGGTGGAAAGGGGAATAAATCCGCTGGTTAATAGATAACCGGGTCGTCGCCCTCGAGAGGTCGACAAGGCTTTTGGCAAAGAACGAGGAAAGAAGAAACGAAGGTGGGGATTCGTCTTTCCAAGGTGCCTACGTCTAGCAGAGAAGCTGTGCAACGTGTGCAACGTGTTATAAAAAAAGTAGAACGAGGTCAAGGCGGTCCGCCTTTCCTTTTTTTGACTGGAAGGAAATTGCTTTTATCTAGAACAACTTTATCGTTGTTGTTGTTATTGTTGTTGAAGAATTACGAGCGCCCAACTTTATAATTTATTGCAATTTCGAGTTCTGCACGAATAGGAACAAATTATCCTATATTGTTTGATGTATGGTCATCGTTGTTATCGTTTGATAGAAAAAGAACCGCGTCGCAATGTAATTTCAATTTGTAATTACAATTTGTAATATCTAATTGTAATTCTACACTTGTGTATAACGTGTAATATGAATTGCAACTTTTTATCATTATATTGTAAAAGGAGACAACTTTCTTTGAAAAAAATAAAAGTTTAAAGGTTTAACACTCGTTCGTGAATGTTTCTGAACGACTTACCTGACACGCTTCACGTTCTTTCCGTATTCGCCAATTCCGTGTTTGAACATTGTCCATTTCTCCGAAATCTTGGAGTATTGTCGGGGACTCTGAATTTCACACAATTCCATTAAGACTGAAGATAACGCGTCTTAAATGTAACAACGCGACGAGTATTTTGCACCATCCATTCTTCACAATTTTCGTTGATCAAGAATGGGTATGGCAAAATTTCATTGAAAATTTTTCCTCTTTTCACGATGCACATTTCGAACACAGTCTTTCATTTAATTTGCATACAAATATTTATATATGTATATTCTTGTGAAAGCGACGGGTGTCTATTTTGAAAAACGCGATTCACTCACGCGCAAAGAATCGACGTCTCTTTAAATTCGTCACCGATGTACTGGTTATCGAACAACATGTGCAACTGATGTACAAGAAGTTGAAAGGACGAATGCCTCTTTTCGTCGTCCTCGAAAATATCTTGCTCCTCTTCTGGATCCTCTTTATCAACGGTAAAACGTCTATTGTACATGATTATTGCTACGATGGTTAACGAGAATCGATCACGACCTTTATTGTTGGCGTGAGAAGTGAAGCGCTTGGAACTCGAGGCTCGGAGACTCTTGATCACGAAATTTCATACGCACAGCGTACGAGTACAGAAAAATGACCAACGACTCATTACCAAAAAACATGCTTCAGCAACGAGATTTTTCTATTAAACTCGAACATACATCGTCGTCCGAATTTTCATTGTTGCTCTCTTTTAACGTCACACAGAAATCGCGGATTAATCCGACACAATCTTTTTCCGCTTTGAATGCGCGCTCTAAAAAGTGCAAAATGACAAGCTGCTCTTTATTGCTCTGTGGGGGACTCTCACTCGTTGTCACGAGATCACGAACGCTTGTGCTACACGGATTTAACTCTTTTCTTGTTTTCCGAATTCTTTTTATATTTCATTGTTCATGTTCCTTTTGGTAATACCCTCGCTGAACATCCTTGTCAACTTACGAAATATGTTCGACCGCTAATCCATCTTAACATTGAAAAATATGCAATTTTCTGCGTCGTCCCGTCCACAGCAATCACCCTACCTTCAAGTAACAGGACAAATAAGGCGGAAGTTATAAATTCCTTAAAAAAAGCAAAGAACTGCGATTTCTCTCTCATAGTTAAAAGATTCGCTGAAACGAAGTAAAATGTATCAAAGAAGTAATATATACATATTACGTATACAGAAAGAGAGAAAATATATAATCTTCCACATTCAGGAAATGCTGCGAGATTTTCAAAGCTCGGTCATTAAACAAGTTGTCCCAATCTAACGTTTTTGCAGGGTGTAGGTGTAGGAGAAAAGACGAGAGTGAATACGCGAGCCCGTTTAAAAAAAGACAGTGAATTTTCCGTCAAGGCTTTTCCACTTCGTCAAGCACACATTTTTCTTCCGCGTCTTTCAGCCGCCCTTCGCGGCAAATCGCTGGCTCGATTTATACATTTCCCTATTCCTGTGTAGCTTGCACTGAAACTTTGTATATCGATGACACGAAGGTATCAGCGGAGAAGCGCAAAATACGCGACAGATGAGAAGGAAATAATAAGATCTAAGCGAACACTTGATAAGGGATGAAGCATAATTGCGCCTCTTTCGAGGGACTCTTTTTCTTTTTTAATAAGAAAGATAGGGGAAAAAATAGGTGTATTTCTCGTAGAAATCGATATCATTCGCTTTATGCTTTTGTTCGCGACGTGAAGAATTTACGACAAAAGTTGTGTCCTATTGCTGCAACAAATATAAAGCACATCGCCATATGTTTTTGCGAAAATCATACCGGTCGAGACGGCGCCGCTGTTTTGTAATTTATCTCGATATCCGCCATACCGTTTTATCAGAATGACTAGTGCTTTCCGATAACAAGGTATCGACCCCAACCTAACCCCACGAAAAATTTCCCGTTCTTGAATGTCACGTTCTTCCAGCTTCAATTTTTCAATTCCACCATTATTTCGCATTAGAACACTTGGTTTCCCACTAAACTCTACGAAACACGAGAGGATAACAGTCTTTCTTTCAAACCTTATATATTTATTTCTGTAACCAACAAGGACACAGATTACGCGATTACGAAGAATCTCAGTAAAAACACGGTGTTTTTTTTTGTAGATCATAACAGAGCGTATTAAAAAGGGACGCTCGGAACAGAAATACGGAATTTTGATGGTGCTTTCAACGTCGTCTATCAGTTTAATGTGTATCTTATAATGGTGAAAAAGCGCACATTAAAAGAAAACCGAAGAAAATGAAATTGAGTTATTCAACAAAAATGAAATCTCGTCAATTTGAATAGTTAATTAACTTATCCGAGGAAGATACAGGAAATACGTAAGAGTTATCGATCAAAATAAACTTAAAACTTGATATTCTTCGACGGAGTAACTTACGTTGAACATCAAACTCGATGAAGTGGTTTTCTAAACATATAGTATACGCTAAGAGATGCAAAAAGACGAGTTTCCAGTTATAAATATACTTCAAATGTAAATTAGTTTACATACACGTTTTATTAAAATCATACCCTCTGTTTTTGATGATTTATACAACTAGCTTTATGTAACAGTTTACAGCTACTATTCGTTCGGACAAGGAATAATATCCGGAATTGTGTCGTAACCAAAATGAAATTCATTTTATCGATTTATCGCGTCTCGATATTTTTTCTCCAAAATATGGGTCGCATAGACAAGACTATGTTTTGCATGGCGATCGCTATACCAGAAACTCAACACCACGATCCGACCACAAACTATTCGAAACATTCCAACCAATCACGAGGAAACAAAGAGAAAGATATATCGCAAATTCGAGACAGTTCATTCGCGTAACCGGAGGCGACAACCGATGATGAAAATATGCGAAGAATGAAAAAAATTTATCGTAACCACTTTCGTGGTGAAGATAATTTGCGAAATATGAGACAAAGAAAACACGATGGAGTATAGGAGGAAGAAAATTTCTGAAGAAAGTGAAAGTCAAAGTGTTACAGGACGATAAAATACAGAAGAAACGTCGTCTTCAAATTATTCAAATTGTGCATCCGACGTAATTAGATAAATTATTGAGGCATTAAGTTAACAATTAACGCGAAAATTACCTATTATAGAAATAAAATCGTCGCAGGGCGCCTTCGAAATATTTGAAATTCCAACGCTTCTCGTTGGGCAAGTAACCGATAACAAGTGAATTAAGATCTGCGTGCTAATTACCACTACTCTATCGAATCAATTTAGTGATCAAAGAGGTGTCTCGTTTGTATCGGTATACCAAATGTCGACCTTTCATAGCCGACTCAAAGGGAATAATTTGCGCAGATTGTTATAGGATTGTTGGAAAATCACCACGGTTGTCTGCGAATAAATTAGAAGTAAAAAAAATAAAATGTGCAAATGGCAAGTAGATCGTTATATAAATCGTCAAAGACAGAGGGCATGATTTTAATGAAACGTACACGGTTCGAAATAAGACTGAATGACAACGAAGTTTCGTGTATTTTACGGCGAAATAGTTAAGTAAGAATGGAAAAATAATAATTGTGTAGAACTTACAACTCGTAATGTCTTTAACCATTCATTCTTACGTTAGGCTGTACACAGGGATACGTTGGAGTAGACTCGACGAGAGTAGAGGATTGCTCTTGAGGCAGAGAAGTGACACAGAGTAAAAGAATGATGGAAGAAGGGGAGAACATAAAAGAGAATTTTTCAGTGTTATGTATGTCGGAATGCATTGTTATAAGCCACTACACTGATTAATACTACTCGTGCAGCCCGAGAGGGAAATCACAATAGAACGTACAATAAAATTTCCAATTAAATGTGGACTGAAAACGATCTATTTGACGATTACTTAGATAATGATATTCGGGACAAGAATAAAGTATACATTCGAGATAGTTAAATTAAAATGTCTTGGTAGTTCTTATTTACTTGCACATAATGTGTGGTAATAAGAATTAGGCAAACAATGGTGTAAGAAGGAAACGTGATCTTATTTCAACGATAACGCATCACTGTGTACGTTTATGCAGAGATTTAGCTCCAATGCGACAAATTGGGAACTATAAATAAAGCTGTCTGTATACGTATATCCATAGAAATTGAAGTACCGCAAAAACCGCATTCGGTCTAGTTGGAACGCTACTAATGACTTCAGTGTTGTATACTGTGTGGCGTTGTTGAAAATATCGCGTAAAATTCTCGTTGTAAATGTCACGGTACGAATTAGAAGCTATATACGTAATTTTCCTAACGAGATCCGCATGATACGCGAACAAGACTGCGTATAATGCGAAACGCCTGCGTATAATGCCTGTAGAATGCGAAACAACGGTAAAAAATAAAATTATTCGTTCAACATCTTCTAACTGAAATGCTTCGAAATAAAGTCTCAAGACGTGTTCATTATTCAAGCAGATGGAGCGAGGGAAAAAAAGTAAAACGCTTAAGCCAGCAACGAAGTCAGACCAGACTAGGAAGGAAGCAAGGTGCACGAGGTCATTGTCCTCAAAAAGGCGCGTAGCGGTAGCGTCATATTTCTACGAGAACCTCTGACACGGTGCGGAGATGGAGAATCCTAGTGAATAGCGAAACGTTCTCTCCAAGAACCATACCGATTTCCAACGTACAGTTATCACATACTGATCCATTAATACGTGTACGCAGATCGATAAATTTGGCTCCCGGGTGACATTTACCGTTCACTCGAACATTTATCATCCATGCTCGGATGTACACGAGAAGAGGATACGAAGGAACGGAGGCAACGTCCCTGAGCATTGAAACGCCGTGTCGGACCGGTGCGCTGTGTCACGCGTCACAACATTGCGTTCGTCGTCGGCTCACACGCGATCCGTACGCAGCAGGGAGGCAGGCAATGATGACGAAAGAACTAAAGAAACGTCATACCGCGTTTGATCGCGTTACGTCGTATCACGTCGCGTCACTAGCATTACATTTCTATCACACACCCACTACACGTCCGGTAAACGAGCACTATAGCCATGTACGGCTTCTTTGTGTTCGTTTGCCTGCGGACTGGAGCGTGCCCCAAAGAAAAAAAGCAGTTCGAATCGCGGCACGTTCTTTCAGGGCCGTACGACTGTTCGAGGGTAAGAGATGTCAGAAGGGGGTGCTCGACGGAAGGGGTAGAGAACGCGTGAGGTCCGCGTGTGTCTTTTGGGCTGCCGGTCCCAACGTTGACTGCACCATCGGTCTCTATCGCGCTACTCGCAACCACCACCACTACCACTACCTCCACCACCACCACTACTACCACTACCGCCGCCACCACAGCTACCGTCGACGACGACGCCGTCGGTTGGCGTTGGCTATCGATTTTTCCGCGCAGCCTCCGCGCCCGGAGCACATAGACCGTCGACGTCTACTGGATAGCTCTAACATCGTTGCTTGCTACTTTAACCCCTTCTGATTCTCACCTGCCCACCTGTTTTTCTTTCAGCTTTCCTTTTTATTCCTCCACCAGCCAGTCTTTTTTCCACCAAGAAAAATGGACGAAGTTTCCCCAATAACGGTATCTATGCAGCCTCTCTTTCTTGACTATCGGGCCCATTGATTTAGTAATCTATTGTCATCGGTCGCTTTTGACTTTTTTACATGGAACTCTCGTACTTTTTCTCTTCCCTTTTGTTCTACTTCACTTAATTACAGCTTAAGCGAACTATTTCGCTTTATTTTACTTGTTTTTTTAGCTATAATCTATACTTTTAGCTATAAGCTATAATCTTCACCATTACGAATATCAGCGATTGTTAGATAGCACTATCAGGATTGTCGTTACCATTTTTGTTTGTCCTGTCCCTTTGTCCCACTTAAGATGTAATATTCTGCTGTAAAATAGGACGAAAATTGCTTTTCAAATTCCTTTATGTGTTCTCCAACTCTTTTATTGATCGCATTTCTGTTGATCTTTCTTCCATGGCCTGGTTACTGCGGAACCCGGAATCTCCTAGCGACTTTATGAAGGGGTTACATTCTTTTGTTTGCAATAAACGGGGAATATGCTTTCAGTCATCCAAGGACTTAAATTTGTTCCGCATTCGACTTATTAATTACCTAGCCGCGGATTTGTCAATGCAAAACAAACATCCTCAGTTTTTTGCCAGAGGACGTCATCGAGGTATCTTTTATTGATAAAAATTCATTCCGCGTTTTTATCGTTTTTCTTACATTAAAAAATTTTCAAACGTTCCTAATTCTGTTCTATAGACGAAGTCAACCTAGCAACAATGAGTTCAGTGGAAAATGAGAGAACTTTCTTCAGAAAAACATGGCTCAAAAGAAGACATTCTTATCCAAAAGGAAGGAACGGCCCTGCGATAGAATGCATGATTTTGTGGGAAGATTTCAGGAAAAAACATGAGAAATGAAGTCTTCCACTTTCATATTATACGATCTTTTATTCGTTTCCCTATCCTCTCGTTTGTCAGTGACTTTTACAAAGCCAGGAATGGCCAACAGTCGGCATTCTCGCTAACGAACGAGCCAGGAATCTACTTCGACGCCTGGAAGATGTTTGCGTTTGTTAGATGGAATCGATGCATAAGATAAGACTGAACGAATCTCTTAATTGTAAAACGATCGACGCAAATAGAAAAACCCGATGCGTGACACAACCTTTTCAAGTGTGACATTTTATATTAAGGAATTATTTATACTAGTTTAAACACAAGATATAAAGTATTAGCGATAAATGTTTATAATTTTTGTGAAATTACCATCTTTCCGAAGCACTGACGCTGAATCGAAGGCTAAGATTTTACGATAATTTATGATTGAAAAGGAACGAAGAAACAACTGTTCTCTACACAACGTGGTGCAGTATTTAACTTGTATCTTACTTCGTAATTCATTATTTATCTTTCAAATTTTATGAAGAGATTCAGAAGTCTCTTTCGACATTACATCTACATATATCTTACAGCATGTACGCCCATGATAGGTGAAAATAATTCTGATTATGCTAACTTAACGAAGACAACGAAGTTTCGATGGAAGAACGAAACTTCGACGATTATTGAAGATAGAATATATTGTACAAGTATTGGTAGACAAGAAGGACGAGCTTCCGTTTTGAAGACTCGTTAAACGTGCTAGAAGATATACTAGAAGGAAGTTTGCACTTTGACACCCACGTGGCGTCGACGAACTTTAGCATCAACAAGATATCTCGGAAGAAGCCTGAAGATTACGATCTTGATAAAGTTTGAATATTTCCTTCTGAACATCTTGTAAACTGATAAGTACATATAATAATATTAGTTAAAAATCATTAAAATAATTACCAACTATGACGATACACATACAATGAAGATACTTGAAATTCATGTATTTAGGATATAAATTATATTTTATAGTTTAAAAGATCGTAATATAAATTTTATACGCAATTAATAGACTTAGTTGTTCTCTGAAAGAAAATTAGAGATTAAACAATTCAGAATCAATAACTTAGCCTTCGAATGCTGGTGGCCAATTGTAGACGGATGATTCTACTTGATGCTAGTAGTGCTACTCAATCTGTGGCCTGGCAATAAAGGAAGTAACGCTTACGCTAGCGAGTTTCTCGCGATAATGGGTGATCTTGGAAATGAGAAAAGCGAAGGAAAGAATCTTATAGTGATTTTGTACATGAAAAAAGGCAACTTGAAATAATTTACTACTGCATGCTGACGGATACTATCTCGATGTAATTAAAAGATGTATATCGGATAAAAGCTTTGTAACTAGATATGTATGTAAAACGTGTAACGATGACACGCTTTACGAAAAGTTCGAATCATTCGTTCAATTTAATAAATCGTTTGTATCATATTGATTGAGAAGAATCTAATTAGTTTACAACTGTATCGTGCAACGATAGAAAAGGTTCTCTAGAAGGAAATGGTTGAAATTTAATTTTTCATTGCGACCTCAACCAAGAACTCACAGGAATTAATTAAATCTGTGCCCAAAAGGATGACCTTAATGAGATAGGGTTCTCAGAATTAAACAATCTCCGCAAAGGGTCTGCAATTTCGTTCTTGATGCTCTTAAAACCCCAATTGTTGAATCTGACAACTAAAAATGAAATAATGCAATCTCCGCGCAAATAAATATTTTGTTTTTATCACGATGTAATTTCGTTTGAAGTGTTCGAATTAAAAATTACACGGTTTCACGTATCGTTGAGATAATTGAACCACCTAACGTGTGCAATTTTCTTTTATCGCTGGTGTGACGTACAGAATTTTTGTTAAGGTACAACTGCGCAAGCGAGAATACAAACAACATACACTGTGATACATATATGTATATACATGTGTCCATAGCGATTCATAAAAAGCATTCTGGCGAGCAAAACCTTGTGAAGTATCGCGATAGGAAACATTTTTTGAAGTAAAAAGATAAAAGGATATTCTTCGGAGGAGACCAGGAAATAGAGATAAGGACGAGTACAAAGGCCATTCAGATAAATTCAGAAAACTGTAAATCCCATGAAAATCTTTCTTCAAGCTGTTTGAAGCGAGACAACCATAGACGAATCACTACGAAAGGTATATACTTATGTATATATACACCTCAGCAACAAATATATGTATATTTGTACATATGATAATAATAGGTGTACTTGTACATTCGACATTCTGTGACATCCACATTTCTCATGACGTTAATTTGAATATTTTGGCGGGTCGCTTGAATATTTTACGCAATTAAAATAAGAGACATCAATTTTAAACCAGTTTTCACGTGAAGTTATCTATATCATCAAAATTCAATTTCGGACTTCTAATACTTCTATAGTATACTATGATATGCTAATTCTTTGCTAACTTACACATTCGATTTAATCTATTTTCTCAAATGTGAATTTGTTGCAAAGACTCCAAGAAGGTACTAATTCTAACATTAATGATATTTCCTTTTAAATATTTGCAACTGATTCGTACCTGATTTGTAAAGTATAGTCCGTATATAAAGATATAAAAGTCAGAAACATAAGGGGTTCTGAAATCTTTTCTAAAATCGTAAAATCCCTCTTGTAGTTTGAGAAATGGCCGTTTGTTCTTGAAGGACTAACTTCGAACTAATCTGAAATATCTCTTAAAACTACGTAAGAACCAAGAAGAGTCGGGTCACTGGACGAAATATATATTGAGTTCTCGTATATAGTAACGTCAATTTTTAGAATAGTATCTATTTATAATACCGAGCTTTTCGATCAGTATTCACGATTACATATATTTATCGGTACATAGATTGACTGTAAATTCGACCAATCGCGGGGAGACGCAATCGCGAGGAAACACGTCAACGGGAGTCGTAAATTCCCGTTACGATTATAATAATCGACGCCGCGAGTAGATCGATCCCCTGATTTCCGTTAAGACAATAGGGGTGGTTGAAATGATATAACTCCGTGATTAACAGTGTTATAACTTATATATTTTCCAACAACTTCGTATAATCACACACACTAGTAACGTCGTTGAGTATGAAGATTGCCTTGATCTTGCTCAGATTCTGACTGCCAGTCTGTTAGATGAAGGCTCTCGGGTCGTAGTAGACGTAGCGATTGATCAGATCCGACTTTGACTGAATCGAATCAGCAAACTCAACCGAATGACCGAATGAATAGACGTCGACTGCTTGACTTCGACTGTGTGACTTGAGTGACTTGAATTGACTAACTGACTGACTGACTGGAAAAGACTGACTGACTGACTGTGAGAGCTATGGGAACTCTAGGCACCGTGAGAGCCGTATGAACTGGATGAATTCTACGTCGGAGCTATAGAAAACTCTCTAGTCGGAGCTATAAGAAACTCTGAGGTTCGTTCTGATGTGATTACGGAGGAAAGCTCGGTATGGGCGTCCCTTTTGAACGAAGAAAGCTGATTCGTTGTTCATACTTTTCGTTAGGAAAGGTGAGGACAAGGATCCGCGCTACCCATTGGCTAAGACGTTAACGATTGAAGATGGGAGATGTAAGCACCCTACCGGCATGACTCGTGGGAAAATCTAGACATTTCTATTCTATAAATGCCTGATTTTCCCTATCATATAATTACCAGTTTTTCCCGTTATAACTACCAGCTTTATCCGTAATCTTTAAGAACGTTCAATAGACCTAAGGACTGTTTTAAGTACCAGCTATAAACCGAAAATACTTGCAGAATTCAAAGTTCCTGCAGGCTAATGAGACTCGATTTATGGTGGGACCTTAGGTTTGTCTAACGGTGCTTGGGCCTTGACAGTCAGACAATAAAAGATGTCGTGCGGACCTTTTCACTCATTGATCCTCTTTTTAGATATTGAATTTTCTAACTTTAAACTTTCTATTTGTTATTGTATGTACGTATGCATATAAAGAAAAAAATAAATATTGTACTTCTTTCTTATTTATAAAGTAAAATTTCCTTTCTCCATTATACATTGTAATTCATCGTGATTCACGAGTACGATTTATACATGAAAGAATTTTTATTAGTCAAATGAAGGGAAGTTTATTGTAATATATCGATAAATTGAGAAGTCACTCAATGTTTATATCTTTCCACTTATTCTTTCGTTAATTTTTATCGAGAGAAGGGTCTATTTAAATTTCCAGTAAATATGCGTCAACTTGTAACACCAAAATCGACATAAATAAATTATTCTCATGTTTTATTTATATACCGTTACATATTTCATAAATTCGTGAAACATGTTTCAGTATAATCCCGGAGCTGTTTCAAGTGTTTTTCAAACAAGCTCATTATATCCATGATATGTTTCTAACTTTTTAAATAGAAACAAATATATGTAATCTACTTTTTAACATACCAGGACTACAATGTTTTATATTAACAATTTACTTTGACACAGTTGGATTTATCTATTGTATATCGAAAGACCTAATTTTGGAATATGTATACATACGTAGACGAGTGGGAATTATATTTCAGCTTTTCCCTAAATCACTTACAAACGACGCAGACCATCTTCGTAGTATCATGAACGCAAGGTAAATTTTCACGAAGGATACTTTAGAGTATCGGATAGTTGTGTTTATGACGATTAACTCCTAAAGAACTATCAACTGTGCTTAATGACCACGATTCCCTTTTCATTCAGTTGTCATGCAAAGTTCGATCGACTTACTCCGGCCCATTATTAGAATGAGTTACGTAATAACCCATCAATCTCGTGTGATTAATCAATTCCATGAGCTTTTCTGAAATTATACTGAATTTAAACCGAAATTACGTCTTGGTGAACTCGCTCGATAATTTATACTGAAGCTCTATACAGTAGAGGAGAGAATTTAATTATTATTAGCAATTATTCAATTTCGATCATGCACATCCTCTATACACTACACCGAGAGAGAGAAAGAGAGAGAGAGAGAGAGAGAAGAGTTAACGAGGGACGTCCTTATTAATAATTTTGATTTCAGAGATTTCAATTACGGCAGTGTAGTTTTCAAGCAGTTCCCAATCAATTTACAAGGAAACTTCCTCGACTTTCCTTTAAGCTTTCGTGTAACATTTGCCCGCGTGACGGAAAGAAGTTTCCCAAAAAAGAATATTAATATGAAGGTAATAGCTCAGTGACCCTTCCTCGGTACATTCAAATTCCCCCAATATTCCTTCTCATCGAATTCAAAATAATTATAGTGACATTGCAAAACTTCATTAACAGACAGCTGCGAGAAATGAAAATTCCCAATGTAGCTTCAAAATTCATTTACTGTCTCTGCTACCATTAATTATTGAGATAAAACGAAGTATCAAAGTGGGAGAGCTATTACAAACCATGATATTTCTCGAGGTAAGATCTCCCCTAAAGCAATAAAAACGTACGCTATCATTTTTCAACGATTCAGAGAAAAGTCGTTCGCCGTCTTCTTCAATTCCTTTCGACAGTTTTCGCTGCTGCCATTATCGAACACTTCCTTGCTCACGTTCATGAACATTGAATTTACTGTTGAAGATACTGTGGTTTCATCAATTTTTGAACGATCGCCTTTCATGTCAATTTCTAGGCTACCAAAAATGAATAAAAATAACGCTGCCAACGTATGCATTTCGAGAGAACCTCGAATATGTATATCAGCTACACAAATATAATAGTATCGGAAGATATTGTTCGAAATACAATTAGAGTTATCTATGAATAATACAAAAGTAATTATAACATAATTCGAAACATATTTGGAAAGGAAAATCATCTACGATATATTGAGATATTGCTAAATTTCTTGCATTTTGGTATGAATCTCTATTTACAAAACTGAACTTTTTCTGCTACAATTTTACGATATCATCAATTCGCTACTTTAATCCTAACAGGAAATAGTTTTAAGCATAAATAGACGATCGATCTGTCTGCCTACTATCTACGCGTGGATTACACGTTAGTGTGTACATGTCCCCGTTTCTTATAAAATAAACTCTATTTAACCTGGAATCGAGACTGAATGCACCAGTGTTAATAGAATTCAGCCTGCTGGATGTGACACGCTCCACTAGGTCCTCGGACTCAATTGAGAAATAACTAGGAGGTTCGATTTAACGGAGCGTGAAAAAAAATTCAATGTACAAAAGAAAAAAGTAAAAATAAACACAGCTGTCTGATATACCGCATATACATAAGAAAGATTAAAGATTCTAATACTTTATACCTAATTAGCCAAAGAACAATATGTATATAAATAAGGATGATTAAATACATAAAGCTCTGCGTAAACAAAATTCTAGAAGTAAATAAAATATTTCTACATTTATGTCAACGTAAATAACCATCCAACAACAAAGAACTCACCTTCATCCTTGTCCGTTCCACCACAAAGTAAAAATGTTGAGACCATAAAAAAGTCTTGTGATAAAACTGTCAGCTCCAACTATTTTTATGGAATAATGAATGTCACCTTCAACCTGGAAGATTGAAGATTAAAGATTAAAAAGATTAAAAATGTTATTTATTCTTTAATTCATTACTAATATATACATATATATAAGAGAAATTTGAAGGATAAAAATAGCTTTAAATATCCTAAAATTATTGGACATGACCAGAGTAATAACATTGGCGCCCATGTAATAGGAACTGCGCCAAACTACCTGAATCGTGGGATCTCGACTCCTGTACTCGGGATTGTCCGAGCTGATCTCGGATGGATTTAAGGTTCCAAGAGTGGTCCAGTGTGTATTTCTTACTGGTAGAGTTATGTAAGCTGAATCAAAGAATTCGACAGTAATCTAAAGAATCCAAAAACCTAAGAGTAGTCTAAGCATATCTAATAATGAATTGGTTCAGCGTAGATCCAAAGATCCAGAGGTGGTCCATAACATATCTTTCAATTTCAATTAGACTAATCTTAGAAGGGATTCAAAGATCCAAGTTATCCACAGAATTTCTTATACCTCTACACAACTCTAGAATGGATCTAAGAATTCAGAAATTATCCAAACTATGCTTCACAGTTCTAAGCTAGATTCGAGAATCCAGCAGTATCTGAGAGTAACCTAACGATTCTGAACTGGTACAGGTAGAGCCTAAGATCGGATACTACGATTGTGAAGTAATTCAAGATAACTCTCAGAGTCTCGGTGTTTATAATTTACAATTATACCAGATCTTGCAGCAGCCTTAGAGTTCTACGAACACAGGATATTTTAGACGCGGGCCTTGCATCCTGGGTCAGGGATGTCATTGTTTTATGGCCTTCAGGAGGACTGAGGGCGAATCCTATAATCGTAGGGTCACAGAGTTCATAGTCTTGTGACCTTGGTAAAATTCAAGGCGTGTTCCTCCATTTCGAAGTCAGGGATTCGATGTTCTACGATTTTAAAGTCGTCCAGGATGATTCTTACGATATCACGATCAAAAGTTTCCAGTACACGCGTTTGTAGTTAATAGGACAAACCACGTGTCATAAAGTACGAGTTCATGCGACTCTAAAGATCATCCGCTATGAAATTCGTGTCATTTTATAGAATGTATGTTGGTACCTCGCAAAAGGATACATTTAATGTAACGAATTTTCCTATGCATATTCATCCCAGTGCTTCCTATCTGATATGTGTCAATAAAAAAATGTTTTCGAGTACAAAATTTAGGATATCTCGTGTATTATAAGATAAATATTATCCTGGTAGGTCACCCTATTGTAAAAATATAAACTGTAAATCGACAAAATTTGAAGGATAAAGAATACTGGGGGAAGTGTGCGGGCATTATCGATATTCGAAGGACGGTGGTGTTAGCTCAGTGTGCATTATGTGGGTTACTAGTCCAAGGTCTAACTTCGTTCGTGTCCTGGAACATAAGCTCGTTTGTATGCTGGGTAATTTACCCGAACTTCCGGTGACCTATATCATTCGCGTATATCTATCTTATCCTCAGATAAAAGTTACAAATACACAATTTTATATCACTTTTTCATAAAAGTACGATAATGATTTTGATACGCATCTGTATATGCTCTTATAATTTTAATCATTTATCACTCCCCATATTTCTTCAAGTAGTACGTCCCTTTGTTTATCCGCGATGCTGGCTACGTTTTATATTTTGATTATTTCTTATTATCAACATACACAGATAATAAACGTAGTTTAAAATATTTCAATAATTTTCACGCCTTTCTCTCCTTCGCTTAGATCTATCAGTAATTTCACCGTGATGCTTATGCTAGTATTACAGGTTTCGAAAAACTTTCTCCTTCGAAACGAATGAGAGTTGTAGATGAAGAGATACTAAAAAGGAAGGAACGAAAATTGAAGAATTACATTAAGGATTCGGTGCCAAAGCGGTCGAATCGACTCGATCGATTTCCCGCAGATCTACTGTCGTTTCTGCAGGAGGAAGTTGTTCCAGAACGTGCCTTCGCACCCTACGACGTCTGTCGATACGTTATTCAATTCCACAATATCGGATTTCTCTTCTCAGTCTGCAGTCAGACTACAACGGCAACTGCAGTTGCAGTATCTAACAACGATGCAGTTCTATCGAGGTGTCCTTCCGCTCTTTTTCCCCGCGTTTCTACATTTCGATATTTGACAAGCCAAGCAGCGTACAAAAATATTTGCAGAATCATATTCTGCCAATCTAAATTGCGAAAAACATTAACGATCAACGATACAACAGCTTGGGTGATGTTACAACAAACTTGTAGTTCTCGTAAACTCACTCGAGCAAAATGTGTCTTGGTATATCTGCATTTTAATCAGGTTATACTATTTAATAAAGGCAAATGTATTTCTCGCTCAATGTTACTTTGCTTATTAAAAATTATAATGCGTGAGTGATTGTGGATTATAAAAGCGACATACGTGGCTGTACATTTACGATAAGAGGCTCGCCTAATTTGTGACTCTGTTGCCTTGCAGTCTGCATCCATTATTAATTCTGTACGTAATAGTGGGAGTTTCTCCATGTATCTCATACAAACGGTGAACTTGTGTCTGTAGTCAGATTAAAATTCATGTACATGTACAATATATCCTTGAATGCAATTTCGGGTATCAGTGTAAACCTCGATGTGAACGATAGCGTTAAATATTGAAACGATCTAAGGATATTTCACTAATCGTTAGACATATTATAAAATATTGATGAAATTGAGACTTCTGAATCGTAAGAATGGTAAATTAATGAGCATTATTCGCAAAGCTATAAGTAACACGTCATTGTCTTTAATCACTCTATGAACTGATTCTATCGCTTACATATTATCTGTTTTCAATCTTTAGACTATAGCAATGTAATCACACGATGAATATTTAAGAAAAAATTAAACTTATGAAATTTAAGTCATTTGTTAATTCCGATCTGAAATAGTTGGAAGAATGTAAACCATTTTCATGAAACAGCGTTGATATATGTCTACGTATTCAAATTGTTAATTAAAGGTAAATACTTTACTATCTTGATTACGCAGCATCATATTTTAACATGTAATTTTTAAAGTTATAGTCAGAAGTGATAAAAGCGATTATCGTATTACAGCGAAGGCTGTTCAATTTTTACGACAGGAACATGATATATGTGGATTTTATGTTTCAAAGGATTGTAACATATTGCGTATCTGGTATTTTAATAATTTTTTCTTCTGTTCTACTCACACTTTTGTACTCGTTCAGAGATGCAGGCATGTTAGATTAAGAATTTACACGTTTAAGATCCGGTTAAATTATACGTTCTCTTGCATGATTAAACAAACGTTAATATAATTCATTCCGCATAATTATATAGCTCAGAGTATCCTTGAATCTTCTTAAAAAAGGTAAGTACGAAATTTATATTTTAAAATTGCAACACGCCGATACGAAAACAGATAATAAAAATGAATCAAAGGGAAATTAATTTCACAAAATAAACTGACCAAATCGTACGAAGAATTCAAACCATGCTTGCGTATCTAGCGTGTGTAGGAATGTGACGATAGTTGTACGGAAAGATCCGACTCAAGGTTACCATAGCCTTGAACATGGAATCGAATAGCCGATACATCGCGTCGGTCCAGAGATGCTTCGAAGGATAAAAAATCCAGTCGTTGAAATGGATTTTCAAGAAGAGAAAAAAAAACGAACGTGACTAGAACGAATTGCGAAATAGAGGGAGAAAGAGAGGAAGAGAGAGAAGAACCGGATAATGTCGAACGTCAACTTGCAATGGATAGTTATAATCTAACGGAGCTTTTTGCATAACGTGACGAGATACACGATATCTCGAGATCAACAAACGTACAGAGTTAAGCAGCGATAGCTGTTTGAAATATATATTTCCCAGATGAATGCTATATTTCATCAACTTCGCAGAACCACTTTTCGACGTAATGACATGCGAAATTAAAACTGATTAAAATAAATACAATCGATTCCCTATCTCTTGTCACCATAATCGCGAAATGCAACTTATTTATAAATACATACGTCATAAAAAAAATGCATATATCTCGCGTGAATGACCCGATTTTCAGAAGTGGATCTTATTAAGAATCGCATATTAAATTTAAAAAACCGAATCCGCTTATCACGTGACAAGTACTTATTTAAATTGCGCTATCCATTTCTTTTTATAAATTAAAAAGTACATCATTAAAGTTTTATACGGTACGTGTCGTTTAACTTATACCGCGTAAAAGGTACCAAGAAACAAATACTATTAACCATCTATTCACGCCCGCGTTTTTATGAAGACTTCATAAATTTAGCAATAATCTTGCTACGTCAGGCTCGAGATACATAAAACCGGGCGAATACATACACACGTGATTGCGAGAAGGAATACCGGTGAGTTCAGTTTTAATACACATACCCGCGTCGTTATTTTCTTTACATAAAATTTTATGAATCCTTTTCACACAGTAAAGATTCGCTATGCAAAAAGAAACGAATGATGTCGACCCTCATGGCAGGGAGGATCTTTTTAAAAATTTATTAAGGATACAGCGCGTGGTTGTTAGACATTATGGTCTTTCAAGATCAGGTTATCTCATTTTTTCAACCCTTTAATATGCATGTCTGCAATAAAACAGAGATGTGTATCGATAAATTTTATTCAGGACACGCCCACAATTTGTTCTATCTATGATGCATTATTGCGATAATTTTTCTTCGCCTACGTTCTCATGACGTGTATCATTGCACATCAACACCGTAAGAACAGGTACGATACACTCCGCTTATATGAAGAGCGATCTGTCATTGTTACTTGTTTCACGTTCTTCAAACGAAAAAAATGAATAAACTACACGTTCGATGTTAAATCATCATTGTATCTTAAACAGGAAATCCATCACAGTTATTTAGAATTTAGTAACAATGTTTTTCGATATTTAGTATTGAAAATTGAACAGTTTGAAAGGGGATCTCCCATCAAAATTCTGAACGAAGGCATAATATTCGGTGATACGATAAGGTGTTACGGGATAAAAACAAAATATTCAGAAGCATATACAGTAAGGAATTATTTTAATGCGACGAAGATTTAAAAAAAGATGTAACCTATACCGCATCGTACTTGAACCGAGATCGGCGATTTTCGATTAAATAAAGTTGAAGTGGAGTGTAAAATCCATTGTCCATAAATAGTTTATATCTTGCTTATAATCTCGTTATATTTTCTACAACGTTTTACATAGAATGAAAGATGTCGAACGAGTTCTGTTTAAATTAAACCGCGAATAATTAATGTTTCCCTTCCGAATACTCATATAATGTCAACTCACTGTTTTTTGTCCGCTCTATCAGTGTATACGTGCAATATGACGGTGATTAAACAAAACCATTCATTAACAGAAGCCATTAAGAGGAAGTCGATATCATCACGATGTACGTGAATCATAGTATACATTTAAAAAAGTGATGGAAATTATTTGTATTTACGATCCTTTACACAGTAAAAATACGAATGTCGACTTTGTAGAAATTGAGTTAACGTCTCTTACGGTACAATTGAGTTATTTTCTTTGAGGTATAATATACATCGAATAAAGCTGCAACCTTCGTTTTCTTTTTTAACTCCTCGAAGCGAATTGTTTTATCATCGTATTATCGTTGAAATTTTTTGTATACGGTTCGCCTACATACAGTATAAACTAAGTTCCTTTATTCCCAGAATCGAATCGTAAAAGGAAAAACTAGATAGACAAGCGTGACGGAATTGGTAAACCAGAAATTCCGTGAGACGTCAGATGGCACTTAAATAAAGCGATGTGACTAATCTATGTAGTTAATAATATCCATGTAAAATGAATAAATATACAACTACCGATGATCGTAATTCGTATGAGATTTCCTCCTTACATGTGTACTTATATTAATGGTCATCTGTTAACAATCATTAATATTGATCGTCATGTATTAGTATTAAAACGTACAAAGTACAAAATAAACGTTTCAGGATTTTCTCCATCAAAGATAGTTTAGAGATAGTATTAATGTTTCGATCTCTCTGTTCGGAAATAGTGTCTAAACTATCAAAGTTCCTAGAACAATTTGTATCTGCAATTGAATGTATGTATCTATAACGCCCAGGTTGAGAATGCAATGAGACGAATAGCCAATGTACCAGCCTCTGGAACTATGTTTCATTCAAATAGATGTTATCGATAACAATCAAGTTGACTTATCCTTGATAAACTAGCGAGCACTTGTGGTAACTATTGAAGTCTTACGAAACTGCAACCTGTATATGATTACGAATGGTCATTTGTTTCTTTTTCAACGCGGCTATAAACGTCTCAACATCTTGGCGAATTTATTAACGAAACACAAAACTGACTAGTTTTTCGTCTAAAAAGTATTCATTTCAGGGATAAGTTTTATTCGTGTCCTTATTTTACATTTAGAGTGTCCTATAAGTACTTCAATTAGATACTGGAATTTTCTACAAGTTGTTAAATTTTTTCCTCGTAAATCCCAGATACTTTTGTTTATGTAAAAAGCTATCTCAACAGAAAATAAAAATAAATAAACTCGAACAACAGGTAGAGGAAGATTCTTAGTACGATGTAGGAACTTTAATATCAAATTCTCAGGAAGAATAAATTAAATTAAGCAGGAAAGTGTTTCATAATCTTTATATGCATATTGATAAATTACAATTAATTATGTAATATATTTCCCCTTTATGGATTACATTCTCCTTTTACAAGTTACTACGTGTAATTACGACAATGCAACAAATTACGAATCAATCAGTATTTAGAAGTGTATTATATGCTTTATGTCGTTTAGATAAAAATTTAATCTGGTTGGGTCACTGCCATTAAGATTGAATATATAAATCTCATTTTCTAATTTTTCCGATGTATTATAGTATGAGTATTTACAACTCTGAGATGTATTAAGAAAGGTCTGCTACGTCCTAAAATAATCTTAATTATTTACATATTCGAAAACGGATTGCCTAACATTAAATTCAATCTTTTCCTACTTTCTCCGCTCCTTTTTTAGAAGTTCCAATCTTAGATTAAGCAACAGAGAATAATCAACGAAAGTACCAAAGTATAAGATTCGATTGCAAGGAACCACATGGTTATATAGGATACCTTCAAGGCAATTGAGAGTAATCTTTATTTAGCGATGACATATAACTTTCTCGACGACATGATATTGAACTTTAGTCACCTAGACAAGGAACAGTTCCCGCCAGAAGACCCATTCCTTAAGTACTTGGCCTTCGAAGAGCACCACGATCGCGAGTTGGCAGCAGGAAAAGGATCAACGTAACGAGCAAAAACGGGGAACCCACGATAAAAATCAAGAGAACTGCAAACCTGTTCGCCTATGTTCCTTATCCACCCCCACCCAACGAGTTGTTTTAGTTAAGCACGAGCAGGAATATATACTTCTTCGTAGATCGTGCGGAGAAATTGTACATTCCGGACGTACCCGTCGTTCCTTGCATCATTATCCAACCGGCGTTAACAGAATAAAACATGTTATTCGATCTTTTGGTAGTTCTTTTTAATTTTATTTTGTTCGTCACCATGGTCAACTGTAATTTGGATTTACAACTGTTACACGTGGTAAATAATCATTTCGTCATCGAAAGATTTTACAACCGTATGCAAATAGTTGTGATCTTTCAAACGGATATAACCTCTTTTCCTAGATAACTTGAAGTGAAAGTGCATAGTGATTTATCTAGTTATGTGTAAAATAGTCGATGATTATTTTGAATTATTATTAGTGTAAAGTAATTTTAAATTAATGCCAAAATGTGTTTTTCAAGGTGTTTCGACACGGTGATAAGGTACCGCAGCGGGAGTATCAAAACTATCCTAACGATCCTTATCGCGACTACTCGTACCATCCAATGGGTGATGGGGATTTAACGAACGTAAGTAAAAAATTTATGTAATAATTGATAATCAATGATGGAATAACTAAAAGTCAATGTATATTATCTATAACGTAGTTCACAACTATAAATATCGATTATGATATTATCCTTATACATTTCAATATAATCACATCTGATAGATCTTTATAACCTAGATACGAATCTAAATCTCATATACCATGTCAATACTAAGGTGTGGTTTAATAAAGCATTTTGCGAGTTCCAAGAAATCCTTGAAAGTACGATCAAAGAATTTTGTCTTTGCAAGAGGTTATTCAAAACTTTGGACGAGCTTGAGTCATTCTTCTCGCGTGTAATTTCATACTACATATTTTTCTACCATAGTAAAATGTAAAAATATTTGATTTTTAATCTTCTCAATTTTTTAATGGCGCACGGTAACTCTGTAAGATCACGTTTTCTAAAACGTCTCTTCCAACGTTTCAACGTTATTTCCACAAGACAGTGATAAAGAAAGTAATCATTATCTATTACGAAGCAATTACGAAGTCATTAACGACACATACCGGCAAACACAAACGATAATTGTTTCGTGAAACTATGTACACAGCGAGGCAAGCTGCGAGAATACAGGATTGGGACAATGCTCCGTGAACGTTACGATCAATATTTCGGGCCAGATTACTGGCCGGAGAAGATCTATGCCCAATCGACTCATATCCCAAGAACTCAGTTGTCTCTAGAGCTAGTTCTAGCTGGATTATTCCCACCCTCGGAGAAGCAAACCTGGAATCCGAATCTATCTTGGATTCCGGTATTCTCGTTCTTCGAGCCTTATGAGACTGACAATCTTCTATTTCCGCATCATTGCCCCAGGTAATTCTTTTCGTGTCTATCTTTATTATGAGATGCGAATTATTCGTGAAAAGTAGGATCGTAAGAACACCTGGCAGCTCTTGATATTTCAGTATAATAATTATGTATCTTTATCGTTTGTGACTCAAGATACAGAGAAGAATACAGTAAATTTCTGCGACAAAGCAAAGCGCGGGATTTAATGAGCAAGTATAAACCTATAATGAATTATTTGACCCAGAGGACCGGGAAGGCCATCAACACGACATCCGCTGTTACTTATCTTTATAATTTGTTAAAAGAACAGGTGAAGTTACTTGTACATGTATTGAATATAGATTTTTATAATTTAGATATAATTTAGATTAATTTATATAGATCTTTATAATTTGTTAAAAGAACAGGTGAAGTTACTTTCATACTGTACATGTATTGAATATAGATTTTTGAAAGGACCAGATAGTTGAAAAACATTGATTTGCAGGCATCTCAAAACCTGACTCTGCCAGAATGGACCAAATCAGTTTATCCTACTCCGATGAAGGAGATAATCGCGCTAGACTTTAGACTCAGATCATACACAAGAACGCTGAAACGTTTAAATGGAGGTACAAGGATACTAATTTTTTTACGTGAAACATTGTTAATATCACGCGAAAGATACGTTAATCATTCTTGTACTTTATTTTTACAGGTTTGTTAATACGTAAAATGGTAGAAGATATTAAGACGTACAAAGCGGGCAAATTAGAACCGTACGATAGGAAAGCGTTCCTTTTCTCGGCGCACGAAATGAACGTCGCTGCAGTTGCGAGAGCTTTGGAATTGGACGAACCCATTGTTCCTGCATACGGTGCTACTCTCATTCTGGAAACGCTACGCGATAAGAAAGGGAATTATTACGTTCGGGTAAATATTTCGTCCATAAAATGCGGAATTTTACATTAAAAATGTATTTATTAATAATTACTTTTATTACTTCGTTGCTAGGTTTTACACTGGACTGGAGTTTCCGAACAGCTTATAATCGAAACTATTCCTGGTTGCACAGAACTATGTCCCTTAGAAAATTTTTTTGCCATCGTAAAGGATGTGTTACCAAGCGACGATGAATATCATTGTCACCCTACTGAGAATATAAAAATGTCAAGCAATAGCGAACAAGTATATACCTCAGGCTCGAGTTTAGTTGTAGGAGAAACCTGGTATTACGTAATATCTCTTTTGTTCCTTACTATTTCAATTCTACGTAATGCTATTGTTAATGTTTATCATTAATTTTAAGAAAGTAGAGCAAGGATTGCAATAATATTGTTAGCGTTTGGAAAATGTTGATATGATGTTTTACGTCTTTGAATTAAGATAGCTAGTAAAAATATTTGAATACTGCTAAGAAAGATTTATGTTTGTATTAGTAGATTCTTTTAATAACAGTATCATAAGATGTAGCTATTCGAATAGTAATACTTATATGTATAATAGATGCTCCATAAAGTATTAAATTAGACAATTGCAATATTGTTGTAATCTCTAGTCAGGATTATTAACACCACAGTCATATAGATATCTTTTCCTTCTTCATTAAGGTGTATTAAAAATTCTTGTTTATGTTGTTTGTATATAGCTATATATAAATATAAAACATTTAAAATTATATAGATACTTGAACATACATGAATGTCGGTAGTGTGTACTATTTGAAAATCAAAGTATTATATTTTAGAAAAAATAAGTTTGATTCTCTAAAACGGTACATGTATAGATTAAAAATACAGTCCAAACAGATCACAGCAGTGCCAATATTCCCGTAAGTGAATAAAGAAGAGTGTTTGGCAGACACAAAATGAGAGCAGATTCGATTTGCAAGTTGACGACTTGATTCTCCTATTTTCATCCAGGTTAAAAGTTCAAAAACCTTTATTTAATCTAGAGTAGATCTAGCGAAATATTTATCAGTTTAGATTGGCATTTTCCGTAACTGCGATAATGTAATAATGATAGTGGAGATGTAAGTCCTCGTTATTAGCATAAATTGCAATTGATGAACGCTAAAATTAATAAAAAGTACATTTCCCATTTTTTGACACAGTTTTTCACGCTCAAATCAAAATGATCAATAATTTTTATTGATGATACAATCTACTGTATTTTTACAACAAATTTGCGGTTCCAATTATGTTAAATATGTTTATCTTTTTCGAGACAACATAGAGATAATAATACTGCCTTGATTTACATTTGAAACGAAATCAATCAATGTATACCTCAATTATTGCAATTGCTTTGAGTGTATCTAAACGCATAATTCCGCTGGCTCACACAATAGTCACACATGAGTCACTGGCTCATACAGTACACGTTGTACAACTCAGCTCAAACAGTAATACGCTTCAAGTGTTCTGTGTATTAATTTACATAAAACAATCGGCACATGTATTCTTGTGATGCAATGTTCGCCGGTAAACTGAATCGCTCGAACACACATAGCGAATGACTTTTTAACGAGTGATGTTGCTTTGGTTAATCTTTCACATTAAGATTTCAATTAGCTTCGAAGTCTCACGAAGAGGAGCAGAACGGATAAAATTGAGCTTACGATCGTTATACGAGACTTAAATTTTTCGTTAATACATATAATTAAATCAAAATTAAAAAATATTTCTATCAGAATCTTACGGTAACTTTGAACTATTATATTATTATATATTTAAAAAAATGTATCATATACTACATTCAAGCATTTATATTCTCAATAATATATTGGAAATGGTTAAGATATTGACAGAGTTTTATTAACGGAAATTTTTGAACTACTGATAAACAAAAAGCGAGTCCGAATGATCGATGCACATGCAACTGCAATATAGTAATACCTGTACGTCTTCTTGCGAAAGCTCTACAGTTACTAAGAAATATTTCGACGTTCTACAGCACGAAGTAGCTTGCAAATGGATTGAAACGCTACAAATACTCTGCAGCGTTGTTGAAGGCGCGCTGAAGTATTATTTGTTCTCTCATATTTATTACTAAAAACATATCCTGGACAATTGATAGAATTCATATTTCATTCCTTATCAATACTTCCCATTTCAATTATGTATTAGACTCTTCTAATCATTACAAAGATCATTAAATTCTCATTACAGCAAAAAATTAATATTCATCTTATTTCAGCAAACGATAAATGGCTATAAGATATTACGCGTAGGTGTAGTAAACAAGATACTTGATAATAGTTTTAAAATTACTAGTCACCGTCATTATCTTATTTTGCATATTTTCATCAGAAATACGTAAGCGTAAAGAACCGTACCAAACCAAAAAATTCGAGGTGATCCTTTACCGTAAATTTAATTGAAGTTAAGTTGGGGTTGGGTTGTGTGAAGATATTTTACACAATTGAATATTTTATAGATGAAATCTTACAGATGTAATCTATAGGAATTAATCGCGGACGATTGAAGGAAAATCACACAGAGTTCAACGATGCATATAATTTTGCATAAAAACAAATTTATGATAATTACAGGCAAGGCAAGACGTGTGAGAATTCTTGGACGATATCGCAAATAGTGACTTCTCAAGGCTAGGATTTCCCAATAAGCATGTAACTATTCAAAAGACAAACGAAGATAACCGTGGTTGACGTGTCAGTATCTTGAAGAAATTCCCGAACTGCATTGCGTAAATTCCGACCTTCCATACAATCATAGTGTCATTTATCCGATATCGTTATAATTTCTTGAGAGCATTAAATCATACCTTTTTTAATAGAATAAGATCTTCGTTAGAGTATGACCATTTTAATGTAACGAAATGAGGAAAAAAATAACTAAAAGCACTTTTGACACCATTCTTTTATAGAAGAACGATCACTGTTTCCTTCGGACAAATGGCGAAAAATTTCTCGCGTTAAGAATAAGGTGAAATCAAGTGCTGTGTAGGTACAAGAAAAGAAGAATGTAGACAATCATTGGAAAGAATGCTGCAGGAAGAGCATTGTTCAAGCTTTATGATGTGTACATAATCGCACGCGTACATTTTTACAACTTTTCTTAACGTTTACTTCAATTATACGTAGGAATGCGATTTTTCTTATGCGCAAGAACTACTTACACGACGATTGCATCACGCGCAACCTTCAATTCTTTTTAATTGTTTTCTAATCTTCGTTCTCGATATAATGAATTTATTCTGAGACGCAAATATATTAAAAATTTAAATAATGCTTAAATGCTATTTTAAACAAATTGATTTTCACATTAATATATAAAAAGAATCTTTTATTTAAAAAAATATTTGAGATTAAAAAAATATAATATAGGAAAACACTTTTTCGAGCAAAATGTGATTCGTCTATCCGCAATCGATTTGAGTAGGTTACTGGTCGAACTTTTGTTTGGTAGCCTAAATGGTAAAACCGCGTCCGTGGGATGCATACAAGTGCATTATCAACACCAACAGTAACTACATTAAACTAGCAAATGCATTTTGTGTGTCTAAGTGAAATAGCTTGTCGTTGTTAATTTATGGCTGGGCCTCATATCATGTGGAAAACCTACCACAAAAATCAATCTACCATCAAAAATGAGGATTATATTTTCATAAATACATCATCAATTTCTCATCGATATTCCTCCATGATTTTTGTGCTATATGTGAATCGACCTGCCACTAAAATGTCGAATCGATTACAGCTGTCTCATCACTGTAATTAACTCGACGTTGCTTAAGGTGCGCTTCGACCGTGCATCAACGCCACAGAAGCGTGGATAATTTGCGGAGCGTAAATTGGAACGTACGATGGCGATGTCAGCGATGCCTATTTCAGTTATAAATATCTTGAAATGAATCGTGATGCGTTTCCGGAAGGTAAATGAGAATAGATAAAAGGGTATTCTTTCAAATTAATAATTGTAAGAAAGAGTCACGGCAGCGTAAAATAAATCAAACAATCGAAAGATTTCGGTCGAAACGCCGATAGCGATTTTTTCTAATTAAATTCGAAAAGAAACAAGATTTTCTTAAGTTGCCCAATAGCGTTTGCGCTTTCGAATTTTCCATTCATTGAATATCCGTGCGAGGTTTCGTATCTATTTGAAATAATCTGACTCGAGCGCCGCGTAAAGATTGCGTAAAGTGAGTCACTTTCAGATGTTCAAAGTATTATGACACATTTTATATAACGTGTTCACGTATAAACTGTACATAGTTAATACAAACATGGTATGTCATATACATATATATATATACGTGTTCAAGAGACAAGATTGGAAATGACCATCGGCGAGCGAGATTCGAATAATGTAACGTGACACATACATACGTGAAGTAAATATAGAAAGAAAATCCTTACCCATTTTTACTACACTAACATCATCGAACGATTCTGTAGTTTCTCCGCAACTTCTCGAATGTATTCTACTTTTCATCCAGGTTTTCCGTTTTTCTTTGTACTCAAATGAATGATGATAATACATCAACTTAAAAATTGGCTATAAATAATGAATTTAATATCACATTATTTTCTTTTTTTCACGTTTTGACGTTTCTCCTTAACCAACAAATTAAGATTACGATTTATGTTTATGTGTATCATTACACTTAATACCAGATACAATCAAGGATCAATTCTCAATTCTGTGACTCGATGCTTTGATTACCTCAAAAGTGTACTTCCGTAGATAAAAAATGAAGATTGCAATTTCACTAGACACTCGGCACAAATTTTACAACCGTTACGCGATAAACTATGAGTATACTATGTTAGCTGTCACAAAAAATATAGCCACTTAGCAATATACCGGACAACTACAAGCATGCACATGTTGCCAGGTTGAATCTGCTGTCACGCCTTGAGCTTCTCTGATGCATCGTGAGCAGGTGCCAGGTAAGGGGTTAGAAAAGTCGGTGCCCTCGGCATAGTTTCTTCTTCAAGTAATTATATTCACACATGTCTCTCAAGTGTTTTTCGTGTTGTCAAAACGAACGATACTTTAACTATCGTACTTTAACGTATCGTGTACCGTTTCATTATACAAAACAGAACAAAATTTATATAACATCATGAAATAAAATTGCTCGTTAATAATACAAACATGTATATACATGTATATGAAGAATAAGCAATTATCTGCTATTGAAATCAAATCATGATTATGTATCGATTATTTTTGCATACAGTATAATTATGTAATAATCTTCTATTTATACACTCCAATAGGATTACGATGATGATGTATTAAATTTTTCGTTTGAAATTTGCAACCTCCATTGTGCAGCACAACAGAAGATTCGAATATGATTGTTTAAACATACTTATTATTGTAAAGTGTTTCGCTTGTTGCGTGCCGTGTCCATCTTTTTCTTATTCGATCGATTTGTTTCACTTTTAAGTTATTACTTCTCACACGTGTATCGGCGATAAATTAACCGCTAATACTGCCGCCAATTTTCAAATTTCACCGTTCGATGCCGCGCTTTTATCAAATGGCAGATAATGAAACAGCTGTTTCCACGAGTATGAGGACATCTAGCGGAACGCGCGCGCGATCGCGTCCGCAACAGCAGGAGAGAAGAATGGAAGTCGTGTAGGTTGAGGGCCGATCGTATCTGCAGTAGTAGCGACCGTTCAAGGAATCGACTAAGAAAACATGGCTGCAGGTTGTTGTGGAACGAAAAAGCAAAAGCTGAACAATTCGTCGAGTGTTCCTTGTAATGGTTCGATATTACAAAATGGCATACAACTAAGAAACAGTGTAATAGTAAAGCCTGAGATGGGCTTCTTTTGCTTCGATGTTCTTTATTGCCAATTACATCAACTCGACCCTCCAAAACCGCCCAACTTTAGCAACGAAGCATTGTAAGTAATAATATTTACTGTCACTGTCTTTACTTTTTTAAATTTTCTATTCTTTCTTTCATATTACCGTCTCTTTCTCTTATATAGCTATCTTTATCTTATATGCCTGCGTATCAGCTGCTCTCTCTTTTCTGTTCAAATGTTGTGTTCGTGTACCTTCACCTTCCTTGAGTTTCTTTGTTACAATGTTGATGCATTCAAACAACGAAATACAAGTTTAATTATAAGAATTTATCGCCTACGTAAAGTTCAATGTTGGTTTTCACTTTCGAAATATATTATTTATTATTTGTTTATATTCATGATACTATTTACATAAAAATAAAAATCATTTATTGCGTATATGTATGTATATGTATCTATAGGATCTTTTGTAAAAATTTAAATTATTTTCTACTTATTTATTACTTTTTCTGTTTATTATTATACAGAAACAAGTTTTTATCTTGCAAAGAAAATATATTTTCTTAGATTATCAACTTCATTCATATAACCATGATATATTTTGCCTAAAAGTATCCTTATTTATAAATAATATAAAAAACAACATATATCTGTATGCATTTTTTTTTATAGCCCATTATTTGTAACATGGACTATCGGAAAAGATATGAGGTTAAGAGGTTGCATTGGAACATTTAATGCAATGCAGTTACATGCTGGACTTAGAGAATATGCAACAACTAGGTAAAATTTTATATTTTTATTTAGATAAAATATTGCTTTATATTTTTAATAATATGTGTAACTTTTTGAAGTGCATTCAAAGATTCACGATTTAATCCTATCACACGGGATGAACTTCCACGTTTACATGTAAGTGTTTCAATTCTGAGACATTTTGAAGATGGTGTTGATTATTTAGACTGGGAAGTAGGTGTCCATGGAATTCGTATAGAATTCCATAATGAGAAGGGTAATAAACGAACTGCTACCTATTTACCTGATGTTGCAACAGAACAAGGTTTGTAATTTACTTATATTTCATTACCTTTGGTAAATACTTTTATCACAGACTATAGTTCTGTATTATACTACACAATATAAAATTCTATGCTACAAACATATTTTGAAAAGCACAGTTTATTGTGTTTAGGATGGGACCAGATACAAACGATAGATTCGTTGTTGCATAAAGGTGGTTACAAAGGCTTGGTCACTCCAGATATTAGACGTAGTGTGAAATTAACAAGATATCAGAGCGAGAAGGTTACCGTAAGCTATCAAGATTATATGACACATTGGCATAGCCGAAGATGCTAGCAGCTGGCTTGGGGTCCTAATCAAGGACCCCAATTGCCACCAAATTCTGTTGTTCATTATAATGCTAATACATCTCACACCTCCCATCTACTATACAATAACACTCAATACAATTCTTATATGGCCAGTCAGGGACATGGATTAGTAATGACACAACGTAATCATCCTGCATTCATTCATCCTCTTCCAATACCCCCTATTTCTCCCGTTATGTTACCTATATGGGATTACTCATCATTTTGGTGGGATCAAACAGGTTCATCTTATCCTCCGTCACATTCTCATCTTCATCCTCCGCCCCGTGTTCATCGTTTGTCACCACAAGAAACTGTTGATCGTGGAATTCGTAAACGAAAATGACATTGGAGGCGACTATTGTTTGCAATCTTTCATTGTTTAAAATGGTGCCTACTGTACTTTGTATGTTTCTGCATACACAGTTTCCCCCTTATGATACCACACAGTCCTCCTTGAGGACAATAGCATTTTATGTATGATGGCACTGTCTTTTTTCGTTATCTCCGATAACGTAATTAATATCATTATTTATCTAATAATTGGTATAATCGTAAACTATATACGCATATACAACAAGTGCATTAACTTTTAACTTTAATATTTATAATCATTGATAAAACTATATGTCAAATATTCAGATTTTAAAACATATATTATATAATTGCCTATTCTCATGTATTTTAATGCGTTCATAAATTAAACAACACGATTCAGTTCATAGAATAAATATTTTAAGATTAAGAAATAGATTATACATAATGTGCAATTAGCTTTGCCATCATACTTATTGTGTCCATTTGTATTTATGTCTGCAGTATACGAGTGATATAAATAACTTTATAGCACAGTGATGCTGCCTGCAATTCACTGCCTGCTTCACAAGGTTTAATGTACAAATTCACGCGAAAATGTTTCTATTATCCGTATATTATAAAAAATATAGAATATCATTTTTAGATAAATACATAAGTGAAGATTGAAAAACATTAGATTTTCTATTGATAATATTTCTTCTAACAATGTTCTATTAATTCATACATAGTATATAGTTATTATATTCTGCATAACTTTTGTATTATTATTTATCGAAAGTTATCGGAAATTCACATAGATGATTAAATTAATATAAATTAGATAATTGTCTAAAACTATATGTTGCATTCTCTTAAATTAATCATATGCAAAGAAAGTTACAAACTTCCTTATCGTTGTTTTCTCATGACTGTGTCATGGATAATATATATGTAAGTACTAATTTTTAACTTACTAATTTAAATTTCATTGTATTGATGGCATACATAAATTTTGCTTTAGTATGTGCAAATGCTTACATTAATGCACTGAAATTTTTAAAAGTGAAAACCTTTAATAACGTCTAATTTTCTATTAACAATATGGACTTTTATATTTTTATTTCTTTTTTTTATACCATTGATACATTGAAATTTAATAATTCTAGTTATATTATAGTCCAGTGTATTATTACAGCAAAGGATCATACTATTGAATACATAAATATGTAAATCTTCATGAATAATCATAACTAAGACTAGTTGTAATCAACTAAATTAATAGTAGATACTTATTTGAAAATTATTATTAATTTTACGAAATTTAGATAATACTACTAAAAAAATAGCAATGTAATAAAAATGATAGAATGGAACCTCTACTGTAAATAAGCAATGGACTGCATTATGACTATTAAAATGCGTTAATAATAGTTGTATTATAGTTGTAGATGAAAATGTGACGATCTCATTGTGATTTTAATATTCTGTGACTCATAAAACACAAATAGAATTGCTATTGCTTTCTGTAACATACTTATCTTATTACTTTGTTTTTCTTGAAACAACTTATTATTATATCATGTTAAAATGATTCGATGAAACAAATATTTGGTAACTTTGAAGTACAGTAAAATGTGTTCTTCCATGTGTTGATATTTTCACTTTTTTTATTTACTAACCTTCACTTAACTACTTCTATACACTGCCAAGTTATTAATTGCTGCTTTTATTATTATAGATATCAAAGCTCTTGTTAACAGATACAAGTGGAGCAAAACTTGATTTTGTTAATTATAATTTAATAATTATTTTAATTAAAATATATAATATACTTGGATTATCTTAGTATAAACATTTGTTTGGTATAGTTTTATTATTCATTGTTTATATATATATACACATATACTCAGCATTATGTGATGTCTAATTAACTGCCATTTATATACTTAAATAATGTCCAGTATTTGAAAACTAATTACATGTACTTGATTTGTGACAATAGAACATTTCAAGTCCTTAATTAGAAATAAAGTATTCAAAGTGAATAAATTTAATTTAAAGTTTATAACAACAATTAGTAATGAAATAAAAGAGATTAACATGTTTAAGGGACGAAAACATTATGAAATAAATATACATCTTTTTATATTTATGTTGAATTAATGTTTTTACATTGATGTAGAATAATATAAAGCATACATTATTATATAAGAGATATAACTGCTGTTTTTATGCACATAATAAATTTTTCATGTACAAGTAACTGAAATTATTTTTCTCTTAAAATTGATTTGGATAATGAAGTTAAGTGGTAATATACATTATATAATTACAAGAGTACTTGCAATTACAACTAAAAAGATTAATATTTTATGCTGTTGCTCACTTAAAAAGAGCATATTATTCTATGACTTCAAATGTATTTTAATGGACAAAATATGTATTGTGCCTAATGAAGATTTCTGTTAAATAATTTATACATAATAATATGTATCTACATAGATTCATAAAAAATGAAAAGTCCACAATTGAATGAATATAAAGAAAAGTTATAATAATTTATTATATAATTGGAACAAATGAATAAAAATTTTATATTATCAAATTTGATTACACTACTGTAATTGTTGTTATTAATATCCCTATTCTGTTATATACATACTTAATTTGTATAACATATAGTGCTACAACATTTTATATTCTTTAACTGCTCAAAATTGTTTGAAATTATGTATTATGATTAAATTTATAGCTACAAAACGATTAGTACGTTTATGTATCTATTTAAAAGAAGGATAACATTCAATAGGAACGTACTCCATAATTAATGATAAAATAAGTTTCGTTCAATTGATGCATAAATGTATTTATTAATTATATTTAAATATGCAAAATATATATGTCGGAGATGGAGAGACACCGGAGCCTTCCCGTTGAAACCGGGGGAAAAACCCCTAATATTGTAATTTGGATTCTACCGTAGCCGTAGTTAAGCAATCACCGTCCTTCAGCCCGATTGTAATTGTCTGAAATCTATGAGAATGAGTTTGGGTTCGAGGTGACAACCAGTCACCGAACGTAGCCGCGGTCAAGGGACGAACGTTTTGTCTAACAAAGTTATGGAAAAGGTCTATAGCCCTCCATAAAGGAAATAGTTGTAACGGCACTCGACAGTAAACATACTAACGGTTTCTGTCTCGTGGTCCGTTATACGCAGACCCTATTCTTTGAGTAGGTTTATTGCCGGTTGTCGAGACATTCGCAAAATATGTTCAGCCAGCCTGATGACCCGTCATAAACCTTAATCCTTAACGAAAATAGGCAAACAGTCTTTTCCGCGAACGACACTTCCAGAGACTGACCAATTAACAATAACGGCAATTTCCCTCACTCTCCGAACGAAGACTTTTCTCCACGAATATGAAAGACCTGGTGCCACGAGAGGGTAATTCAGTTTTTCCTAAACAGCGTCACCGTCACGAAGGTTTCGAGTACGATCTCATCAACGGAGGTATTTCGACAGAGTGCTTACTCCACGTGCTAACTGAGAGTACGACCTAGACGTTGCCGACGAGTAAAGAGTAATTGACCGCGTATTCGTTATCGGACCTAAGACTATTGTCATTAGCATCGCGAGTGCCTAACCGCCGCAGTTATTTGTCAAATTTATCGCCTACATACTTGTGCCAATAAACCCTGGATCGTACCATAATAGTGGCTAATACTGGTGAAGATTCGTTACCCGCCCAAACCTCCAATCCTACCGTCAACCCGACGCATGCACTCTGGTATTAGAGAAACATTCAGTAGGAAAATAGCGGGCAATGAAACAGCTGTTTTTTGCGTGATGAGACATCTAGCGGAACGCGTGTAACATAATCTCGTGTGCAATAGCAACAGCAACAGCAACGAATGAATAAGATGCATGATACGGAACCGATCACATCTATCGTACTTAGGAGAGTTAACCAAGAAACCATGGCAGCTGGTTGTTGTGGAACGAAAAAGCAAAAGTTGAATGATTCTACAAGTATACCACGTAATAATACCGTAAGTTTACAAAATGGCATTCGTATACGGAACTCTATAATAGCTCAGCCTGAGATGGGCTTTTATTGTTTCGATGTCCTTTACTGCCAACTGCACCAACTTGACCCACCAAAACCACCCAACTTCAGTAACGAAGCTTTGTGAGTATTTGTTATTGATATCATTTCCATTCAGCTACTTTCTTGTTTGCTATTTTTAATAGTTCAATCTTTCATGATCTTAAATTTGAAAATACGTTTCTTCGAATATGATATTTTTGATATTTTATTTATGTTTTATCTTCTGATTGTTTCATTACATGTATTTACATTTTGTGTTTATAGCTGTATCCGAAGGTTATAATTTTTATTTTATGAATATGATATTGTAAATATGTCTCAAATATTGTTGATACAATCTTTGTATTCAAATAATTTTTATTCAATCGAAAATGAGAAAAATCATTGAACATATTTTATTTTTATTATTTTATGACCTATAAAATACTTGAAAATGTTCGGTAAAAATAGATATAAGTAGTAACTATGTAGATAAAATTACATCCATAAATATGTGAATTAGGATCTTTGAAAGACTTGTGCTTTTTGGTTTCATATCATTTTTCAATTTCAGTTAGATGAGAATTTTGTATTCAAATTTTAATATATTTTATCAAAATTAATATTAATATATTAATATTTATTAATATTTTTATATTATAGCCCTTTATTTGTAACATGGACCACGGGTAAAGATATGAGATTAAGGGGTTGTATTGGTACATTCAATGCAATGCAGTTGCATGCTGGATTAAGGGAATATGCTACTACTAGGTAGTATTTTATATTAAATATAATACCAATATAAAAAACATTTTATATATGTTTAAAGTGTATTTTTTATAGCGCTTTCAAGGATTCACGGTTTAATCCCATAACATTAGAAGAACTTCCACGATTACATGTAAGTGTTTCTATACTCCGACATTTTGAAGATGGAGCAGATTATCTAGACTGGATAATAGGAGTTCATGGAATTCGTATAGAATTCCATAATGAAAAAGGCAATAAACGAACTGCTACATATTTGCCAGATGTAGCAATAGAGCAAGGTTTGTATTATCATTATATAAATTTGAATTTGTATCCTTAAGAGAATTTTGTAAACAATTGTTCTATAATACGAAGCAACAAATATTAATGAATTAATAGTTTATTTAATGATTAAATAATGTTTAAGTTATGGTTATATGTAAAGATACTTGTAGAATTTTGCGAAGTCAGAATTTTTCTGATTTAGGATGGAGCCAAATTGAAACAATAGACTCTTTGCTACATAAAGGAGGCTATAAAGGATTAGTTACTCCTGATATTAGACGTAGTCTGAAATTAACTCGATACCAGAGTGAGAAAGTGACTGTGAGTTATCAAGATTATTTGACACATTGGCAAGGTCGAAGATGCTAGCAACTGCCCTGGGGTTCTCTCAAAGGACCCCCCATTTATCACATATGTGGCAACATTTGTTATCTAAATACAGATACATTTAATTGTTGTCTACAATATATTAATTATCAATGCAATAATATAATGGCCAGTCAACAAGCATTCATTATAATAGAAGTTAATTATTTTTCATGTATACAATTGTGTTCAATATCTATTACTTTTATCATCTTATCCTTACAAAATCATCTTTCATTTCTATATATATATGTAAAACTTTTTTATTTATCATTATATCATAATCATTATCACAAATGTCTTCCTGTAAAAGCTATGGAATACATAAATATGGTACTAAAAGCAGTTCAACTTAATCTTTTGATATTTCCAATGGTGCCTATTATGTAGTATGTAGTTTGTTTCACATGTATTTACTTCATAAGAAAATATGTTTGTTAACAAAGATAATAGAATCCTGAGTATGATGGCCTTATTTTTTCTAAATCATTATTTACAAAATACTAAATGTAGTAAAAATAATATTACATGTTCAAGCTAAATACAGTTGGAAATCTTATTCAGACTGTTCTATATTTAATATAAATATATTTTCATTTAGCTCATATAAAATATTGTTTATTTCATTTTTTGTCCATAATATGTCTCTTTTATTGTGACATTTCCTAATTAATAGTTGAAAAATAAATGTACTTAATGTGTTTACTCTTGCCATCATACTAATATTACTGCATTTATGATTATAATCCGAAAAATTGTGATATTCAAACGAAATTATTATATTTCACTATTAGTAATATATTTGAGAAAGTAAACATGGATGTATGGTATGTATAATTGTAAGCAATGATAGTTTTTTTAAACATTAAATATTAAATATACTGTTTCTAGTATAAAAAATAAAGAATTGTTAAATATAATACTGAAAAATTTTGGAATTAATATTTTATATTACTTTTTTGTATAGAAATATATATAATATTGTATACATATAAGTGTAGTTTTACTTATAAAGATATAAATTTATTCAAGCGTAGAAATCATTCATGTGTATTGTTACAGTAATTTGTTATTTGAATACTGAAACAAAATGAAAAGTTGTACTCTATAATTAATGAAACTATAATTTACTTTTTATAATACACAAAATGTTATAATGTTCCAAATAAAATTTTAACAAATATCATATTTTATAACATAGCCATTTTTTAAAACTATTTTTTAATTTATGAAGTTATTCAGGATAATTAACTGAATCCGCTCATTGTTCAAGATTTATAATATGATCACATATTTTTTCTAAACTTATGAAATTATTATTTTTTTAAGATGTTACATTTAGATAAAGACAATTCATGTTTAAGGTCATACTATAATTACAATGCACATGTAATTGATTTATAGAAATGAATAATCAATAGATTTCTTGTGATATATACAGTCTAATTTAATACTTAAATAAATAATTAAATTCTACTAAAATTTGTTATATATTTTCTAAATGAATAAGTTTTATAAAATTATTCCATACACACTGATTAATTATGCAAATTAATTTATTGCTCTTAACATTTTACTATATAATACATTTAGTATCATTAAGGAAGTGAGTTTGTATTTGACACTTTAGGACCTATGCCTGTATCCTGTGTAAAATATAAGAACAAATATGTAAATATGTTATGTACATACAAATAAATGCATACATGTATTAAGATATACTAAGTAATACGTATATAATTATACCTTTCTATTTTCTAGGTATTTATGAACCTTTAATACAATATTTGTTATGTTTTCCATTGATGTCACTTGCGAATAGGTCACTACGCTAGTTACAATCATATTACAGAGGAATAAAAATGATATGGTTCTAGCCTGAGGTCTGACAACGCTCCACCAGAATTTCAGAAGTTCTTTTACTTCATATATATATGGAATTCTATATCCTATACTTCCAGCAATCTATAACAAATTGTCTAGATATAAAAGGTCGATTAATTGCAATATAAAAAATAAGGGAATAAAAAAATTTTACCGCAAGATTTATTGATGGAGTTAATATTAAGGAATATAGTAATGCATTACCCTCAAGGAATGCAGATGCTTTCAATTCTTGACATATTATACATTTAGGTTGAAATAATATCAGATTTTCTGTAATAAACTGAAAATAACAATTGTTACTTTGTTATATATTATTATTATAAATTAATTAATTGCTATCCTTTTCTATTGTAAGAAGATTTAATGATTTTTTTTTTAACATACAGATTTATGACAAGAATATGCAGCAAGTGCTGATCCTGTTGATATAAATAGCATAGTAAATTTCCAACCATGATGACGTAATTTTAGTTGTTGTCTAAACATTGAATTAATTATTGCCCCGTTAATACAAGCCATCCCTCCTATTATAAGATCTCCATATTTTAAAGACCAACTTAAAAAAGTGACGATATTATTAGAATATTTTTATTGCAAATAACGAATTAACTTGAACAAACTTATTAATGTTATATCTTTATAATGTTAACAAAAAATGTATGAATTATGTGACAAAGTAAGGTTACATACACTTCACGTTGCGGTTTCCATTCATTAATTAACTCGAACCGATTTTGGATAAGTTGGGAATTATTTAAATTATAGTTTGGGGACAGTGTTATCATTTTTCAATTTCTTAGATCTTTCTAAACGTCTACCTACACTTTCCCCTTAACACCGTGTAATATATTGTATATATTTTTAACGTATGATACGATGAGTTTTATTGTATCAACATTACCTACACGACATAGAACACATATTATGTGAATCTTTCTACAGATTATGGTTTTATTCTTCACCGTAAGAGGTCACTGTTCGAAGCCTTTTCAGCTTGCGACACATACTGGAAGTTTATACAGATGCAATTACAAACTTTGAACATACCGTCGATATTTAAATAACTTTTATTATTAATATTGAAATAATACATTCTCTGAAATGAATTTCTTTTTCATTCTAATAAAAATATCGTCCTTAAGTATCCGATACGAATATTTCCGAAAATTATATGTGTATGTCCTCCGGTGCACTCGTAGGGGTTGCTTTCACGGGGGAGTGTGTCACGAGACGACCTGACGTCACGTATGGTGCGATCGACCAATCGGAGGTGGCGTTCTCACGACTAGTTAGTTTTCCGACTGCTAGAATAAGCGCGACGCCATATTGCCCGTGGCCGAGTGGTGGCGGCCTGTGTTTATATCCGTTTCGTTTTACCACGTTTCGACGGGCCACCGGGAGGTCTCGCGAGTGACGTGCCGAGCCGTGTATATGCCCGTCTACGCCACCCGTGAAACAGGTCGTCGATTCGCGTGACAATAGTGAACCGTGCGCGATCGTGGAGTATCGAAGTGACACACCGTTCTTTGTGTTACTCTCTTTCCCGTTTCTTCACCCTTCTGTAAAGTAGTGCCGTTTACGCTTCTTTGTCGACGTTCACCCTTTATCCATAGCCTTGTGTTCTGACGTATACGTGTACCAGGATTTAGTTGTCATCAAACGGGATGCCAGTTCGTAAGCAAGGTGGTAAGCTCTCTTATTCTATCGAAACAAAAGCCACCCTCTGAACACGTCGATTCGAAGTAAAATCCAGAATCGTCCAATGGGAGGGGCGATACGTATAGGTCACTCAGTCAGCTGTCATCTGACTGTCAGTTGCATGCCTCTTTAATCGCTGCTTTCTCTCTTTTTTTTTCTCTCTTTCACTGGCATCGGGTTATCGAGTTTCACGTGCTTTTCAACGAAATGCGAGAGAGAACGCGTGACCTATTCACAAACGGTTTAATCGTCGATACCGTGGATGAAAAAGACTTCGCCAACTCGTTGTTATTGTTAGTTTTTTCAGATCGTGCGTGAGTTGCGCACGACGCTCGACCTTGAATTACATAGTTAATCGAGAGAGGTCGCATGTTTACGGGAACGCAAAATTACGTTTGGTGTAATCGCGCGTCATTATTAAAGGGATGATTAATGATCATGATAACTTGTTGGAGTTTCGACCACGTGCAATGTTACTTGGTTTGTGGTGCTCGTGTCGTTTCTATTTCTTTTACGAACGCGATGACGTACCAGGAGGTCATTATTAAAGCTAATTCAAATCCCTTAATTAAGTAATTCCTGTGATTTCATTTCATCCATTTCTTTCATTTGATCGTTTTTTTCGTTTCTTTAATCGTAATTCGTGTTAACTACAGTTAGGTTGCGTTTGTTAAACGGTTAAGTTAAATTATCGAAAATATGGGAAGGATCGATAGGTGGAAGTATCAAGTACGGGATCTTTGTCTCATCGATGTAGGCCAGTATAGTAGAATATGTTGCAATAATCACACGGCTGTTAGTTGTCGGTGCTTGGACATGGTCCAAGAAAACGCAATAATTTCAGCTCTGGCGAGACTCTTTTGCCGCGATTATGTGACGAGACAGATAGGCCATAGGCTTGGTTAGCCGTATCACGTGTATTCTCTAGAAATTTCCCTTCTTTTTATTTTACCTTCCTTTACGATCGGTTTCAGTGCGTTTATTTTACCTCCCAATAAAGTCACTTTTTATCTTAATAAACTGTTCGTGACAGCTGATGCGAGTGACCCTTGGCTTTCATTAATTTTTTTTTAGACATTTTAAATTATGAATATTTACTTTGTAAATTTTGTAATGGAATAATAATAGTATTCTTTTATCTGTATTTTCCTTTTTTTTATTGTATTAACTGCTTGATTGTTAACAATTATTTAGTGTATAATTTAGTGACATTATTTTGATTAGGAGTTTGATTTCTTTCACAAATTGAATAAACTTGTCTGTCTTATTTCTATTGAAGCGGTCCTTAAGATATGGGTTGATTCTATAGTGATCATGATATAGATGTTTAAAGATCAGGCAATCAAAGATCATAGTAAACTATCAAAAACAACTTTCTTTTGCCAACAATAGCCTTTACTACAGAGCATATAACGCTACCAAGTAATCTAAAGATAATCGTCCATCATTCGCTAATCTCCTCAAATCTTCTCAAATTCTAACAAATATATTACAATATTATAAATAGTATTTCTTGCGTAGATAATTGATTTTTTAATTAAAAACATTGGTATTTAATTAAGTATCCTTATGCACCATCTTTTCTGAGCCGTTGGTGTCCATACAACTTTCACTACGCGGAAGGTTAACGACATTTTCCACAACCTCTCTCTCATTAGGCTTCTGCCTATTTATCGTTACTTCCTAGGCTCCGACGCCATAAACTGGTGTCAATAGCACTTGATTTATGGACGGGTTCCCATCTAGGGTTGGAGCAAATAGAGAGGATTTAGTACTAATCGATAACTTAGTCGCAACTTCGTTCAACTATTCGAAGAACTTTTGTTTTATAAATTACGTGCGTTATTGCGTGCAATAAATTACAAAACGACATCCTAAAATGTGTCGGGTTCCATGCTTTTGGTGTTGGATTGGGAAAGAACTTGGTGTTTGAACGAAACGATCCGGTCTCGCATAAAGAAACGTAACGAGAATCTGATAGAGTTGGAGGAGAACTTCCCCTAATCCTGACTGCTCGTTGACCTCTTATAGAGATACGATGGAAACGAGTACTCTTTAGTAGTAGCACGTGCCAGCAAGCGGCATCTCTCTCTATGTATGCCTTACCGATCGATAGGAAGAATTTTAGTAGCGCGTACAAGTAGTTCGTACTTCTGAAACATAATTTTTTCGCGTCGATGTGATACCTATCGGTTGTATCGATGTAATTATTCTTTAAACGTCGGCTATACCACGTTCTTTTCTTGATATTTTCAATCACCTTAAAAGAACGAAAGAACGCATGAAAATATAGCGGCGAAAGAAACATTAGGACGTTTAAAAATGTTTTATAGACGAATTAAAATGCAGTTTTGTTTTGCATTGATCTATCACGATGTCTCGATCATTTCATTTAATATTTCTCGGTCTATTGTTGGTACTATCTTTTATTTCTTTGAATCACGTTAAAAATCCTGACGCGTTTCCATATACGCTGTTACCAAATTTCCCTTATTCAGATTTAGATTCTTAGATTTAGTGTGTATTAGGAAAAGGAAAAATATTGCTCGCGAACTTGAAAACGCGGATTACACGATTACGAAATACATATATACATAGGTGAAACACGAAGAGGATCGGTTCCACATCTTCCAAAGATTGTACGCGAGGAATGAAATCGATTGTCCAAACCGCTAAGTGCATCTTTATAATCCTATTAGAAAAAAAGATCCATGTCGATCGTTCGAATTCGGGTTGTTTCACACGTCACACTTTCTGCTTTTAATTCCAACAGTCCCATTTACGAGGTGATATTATATAATTTGCAATTGGTCTTTAGGCATTTGAATTTCTTGTTTCGGAGATGTATTTATAACGTTTTCCGCGACCATGCTTTGCTTTCCTCGCCTTCGGTGGAAAAATGTCTTGCGTAGTTAATTACGCGGGCCCGGTTATAAAACGTCCTGGCCGGTACATCGTGTTGAATGGCTGTAATTAAATTTGTCCCTAATTATCTCTATTTCGAGGTTATTTAGAAATCGTCGCGCTTCGTTATCATCTCACCACGGTTTCATAAGCGCCGCTTCACCCGCCCTTTGAGCGACTACGGCAGTGAATGGAAAAAAAATGAATTTTTTTTGTACTTCTTTCCGCTTCTTTCCGCCAGGCCCGTAAGGCGATACGCGCGCGCGACACCGAGCCAACCAACGACGCCGATAGTTTTCAATTTCTGCGGTGCAGGCGCTTCGTAGGCAAAGACGAGGACAGAGTCAAGGATGGTTTATGGGTCGGTGATTCGCTTAGCCCGGCAACTCGCGAAGCTTTTATGCATGCCGATGTATGTACATTTTATATTCCTCGGCGGTGTTTCTACGTCGTAAAGCCGCGTCTCCAACGGCGCAATGTTTTGTTGGTGAATGCGCTGAAAACCTCGAAAAAGGGTAGGTTTTAATGGTATGTCGGCCACGAAGGGCCCGTCGGTTCACTTTCTGCCCTTTATCGAAAAAAGACCCTGAAAGGAAGTTGTAACGCGTTTGAAGACAAATAAGCGCGCCGGCTTTTATACCGGTTGCATGACTCTAAACAGGGCACCGTGGTAAAAGTGGTTGATTCGTGAAAGGCACGAAATCTGTTTCTTGTTCCTTTCGATTAATTCTGCATACGTGCTCGTTGCTTTATTATGGCTGCCCTTGGTGCGTAGAGAATTAGTTGTTAGCCTGTCACGTTGACTTACGTTTATGAAGAAATATTTCACGAAAATGTTATTGTAATGTTTACATATTAATTATTTACGTTTAAGTATATTAAATTTCGTGTTACTTAATAATACTTCCATATGATTACAAAATAATTTGATGCTATAAAAATGAAACTTATAGAATACGATAAAAGAACGCTTTATTAGAAAGTAAGGGTAGTATATTTCAATAATTTCTATAGTCACATCCTGATTTTAGTATTCCTGAAAGTATATCTTGAACAATTCTTAGAGGCACTAGACTACTATTGTAATCATATGAACTCTAGAACTTCAAACTGTTTGATCATGATTACGATAACATATAGGAGATAAACGCGCCCTAAAAGGCATATGTTTGAATATCGTAGGATCGCGTTTGATACGAAATATTTCATCCCATGATTCCATATATGTACGATTAACTATTTACATCGGCATAACATCTAGAAAATTATTTACAATTTCCATTAGTACTCTGATCTTTGATAATACAGTATATTATAATATCATAAAAGTATAATAAATGCTGGAATTTTGTAAACGACAGTCTTTCTCCTCCGTATGTACGTTTATCGGTTACGTGCATACTTTTAATTTGTTATCTCATAGCTGCCGAATGTATGAGCGTGATTTCTAACCCGTAAATTCGCAAGGAGTTATACTGTATGTGCACATAAGCGTGACGTATGCGGAACGCAGACGATATAGGACGAAATGGGAGACAGTGTGGCTGATAATGACAGCAATGAATGGTAAGCGGGCCGAGGGCTTATGTACTTAGACGCCCTCACCGGTTTGCAGAAATCGGCTACATATTTAACTGTGTCTCGTAACTTCGTGATATTGGCGTCCTATATGGCGTATTATATCTTCCGATTGAGATATAGTTCCACAAACGATTCCTTTTCAATTAGTTTGAAAAATCGTCTCGAACGATGTAGTATTCAGTTTTAATTTCTTTAAAATTTCTTATAATTTCATATTAGTTGTATCGCGTGAGCAGAAAATAAAAAATTCCGTTTGATTATTTAATGAACATTTCACCCCTAGCGAAGTCATAAATTATCAGTGACCTATATGCATGGAGTCAAACGTGTTAAACATCTTCAATTATTCAAAACTCCATTTAGATTTAGAGAGCTGCGAGTTTCCTTTTTATTACAGTTCCTTCGAGATAAAACACGACGAACTTCGAATCGATAAGAACAGGAAAAAACTTCGTTCTTTCTCTGTCTTTCAAAAAGGAAAAGGGAATAACAAGGTCGCGTATGCAATCAATGGGGGAAGAAGGTCGAACAATCGCGTTCAGGTTAGCAGATCGTTGGCAATCGTCGATAATGAATCCGTCCAGACAGTGTAGACAATGCTCAGGATTAAAATATGCTGGAAAGCGAAGCGTAGCGTAGGGATGACGTTAAATTGGATTCTGGTAGCTTTAGGAATATCTATTCGCGTGCTGCACCTACACGCCGTCTGGGAAAGTTCCAGCGAAACAATTCGGTGGCTTCCGTTTGGTATAGAGTTCACAGGTATTTCACGGTATTGGTTTCTGCCGTAAATCCGTTGACTTAAGGTTAACCAAGATCGTTAATGTTAGTTCGTATGCATATCGCTCAGCTGGATTCTTCGTCCTTTCGGATTCTCTCATTGTTCAAGGTTTTACTTGTTTACTTTTCTATATAAAAGCGGAAGCCATCAAATGCTGCCTTTTAAAACGATTTCCCCTCTTGAAAAAAGAAAAGTTCCAACGAAGTAAAATCCAAAGTGATACGGTGTTTTGCATATTTATATGTTTAATATATTACTAGATTATTAATCCTTGTTACTATTAAATGTAAATCTCTTACTATTTCAAACGAAATATACAAGAAATATTTATCACATTTTAAAGTTTGCAAATAATTATACCTTTTAGTGAAAATAATATTTTTCTAATAATTAATTACAATATCGTCAATTCATTACTGGAGCATTAAACGAAATCTCTGTCGAATATCATAAGTTCATCCTTTCGATCTATTTTCGTTCTTGCGTATTTCTATTTCAGTGTCAGCTTAAAGAAGATAGGTATAGCCAACCAGTTAAATTATTTGATATTCGAGTACGATTTATTTTCATTACCAACGTCAAGTTCACGAGTCTCGTTTGCCTTATTCCTTAGGAATCCCACGATTCTTGGGAATCTATTTATTCGCGCAAAGTGATTATTTTGTTATTTGTCCGATATCGGCACGAATGATTTACGTATAAGCTTTCTAATCACGAAATCGCGATCGAGTTTTGTAATTTAATTGCATGGTAATTTTCGTGCTTGCTAGATTGTTCCTGGTGATATCCGCGGTTCAGCTTCCTCTGTGGTCCCATTGTTCCAATCCACTCTGATTTCATTTTACACCAGCGTGCGGTCGAGTATGCAGTCAGTTTCATCATACTCTGACTAGCATCAGTCACAGCATTTCTATCTTTGGACGTATCTTACCAATTAACGTGAAAACAGATACAAATAGTAGCCAACTCGCTACGTTAGCGTTGTTCAGCTCTGCTTCAACGCACATAAATCATTCAGAGCTTAACTGAATGCGCAATGGCCCAGTGGGAAAGTTTCCTGATACTAATTTCGACAAAGAATTTCGTTAATGATTACGAGTGATAGACGGCTGAAAAATCGTAGAATGTAAATAATATGTTTATGAACGTAAAGTATAGTATAGAACTACGCTATATTTTGCTCCACAAAAGTATTTGAACACATACCGTAGAACTTTTACGTCCATACTGTAGGTATTACGTAAAACATTTTGAAATTTCATTAACGCTGTAATGACAAAAGATCGCCATGCCTGTATAGGTAAAATTTGAAATCAATCTGAAAATGTATTAAGTGTATAAATATATTAATTAAACATATTACATCGAGTCTCATAACAGTATTAATGACATCAAACCATTCCGTGTAGCGTACATATATTCATAAAAGATATCTCTATAAGTGTAAACACTATAACGCATAGGTTTATAAGTACCTATAAGCATCTTATCATGAGCATATAATTAACGAGTAACGTGGTCTCTTCGTTATTGAGCGATAAGATTTCACAATTTGGCATTGTATATATTGCTCATGTACGTCGAAACATCTGAAATACGTGGAATGAAGTAGCACGTTCGATGATTCTATGAACGCTAATGGTCAGCGTATTTGCTAGCGAGAAAGGGGATCTGCAGCGATTATTCTCGATTAATATCGGTACAGATTCTCGGGAAGTTGATAGAATTATTCATGTTGCAGGTATTACACGTGCAATGGTGTGGCCGTAAACCTAATTGTGTCCTGGAGAATGTACATACAAATGTGGGTGCGTTCACAGGCAGTGAATTTCAATAGTTAACAAGTCATTTTACCTGAGAATTCTCGTTTGCTGCATGCGTACTCTCGGTATCAATAAAATTTCGTGGCTAATTATGTCTTTTTGTTGACGTTCGCTTCTCGTCTTATCAAAATAATTTTTTTTATAAGTTAAGGTTGAACAGTTGTTATTAAAGTAGGTTATATATTAAGAGTAGTTATTAAGAAGGTTCAAAATTAGGAGGAAGAATAAGTATATAACACTGAAAAAGAATAAGTCGACAAGCTCGTCAAACTGATCGAGTTTCATCGTTAAGCGGATGTACTTGGCGTTGCTGAGCAAGTCGTTGTTGCCAACTAATATCGATAGATCGTGTCTGGCGAACACCAGGTTGGGCGTCCGTGACGTTGCGTGTTATCAATTCGTGTGTTGAAATCACTCATCTGTCTTTAGACTGTGCCGCTCGCATGTGTTCACAAAAATGGAAAGTAAATGCCGCTTTTAAATATTTAAAATTATCTCACGAAGACTATGAAGCGTCCTTAGTGCTTCTTCCGTTTAGCAAATTTACATTGGCACACAGCGGACGATGATTAGAAGAAATTTTTGGAGGAATTATTGTACGTTAATATTTCATCAATCTCTGCTCAATGGTTTAATAATACTTTGGTTGATATATACAATACTTTCGCATTTTGGCACGGCTCAGCTATGAAAGAGACAAATATATGCGTAATATCGAAAGATGCACACTCTCGTGGTATTACGTTTGCGTTATTACGCAAGTTACACGTGGACAAATATTAATTCGCGTATGCATATTTATACAATATATTTGACTAGCTCGCATGGGAATTTTATGCAATATGTCTGCAGGAGGGAGGATTGAAATTAAATTCCACCTGATTTTCAGCACCGCGATATAATAACTTGCTTATTACCAGTTGCAGAAATTTGAGAGCGGCACTAGTGGAAGAGATCTTTACGCTCGATTGAGAATTGTGAAGTTACAGTACATAGTAGAACCGAGAAATTCTATATATAGAAATTCAAAAAATTTCCCACTAGACCTTCGTTAAAAAAATGTTTATTAATAAATTTTCCTTATTACCATTAAAATTACATATGACGAATTATCATAATCTAAATATGCATTCCAATATTCATGGAATTTATCGATCTGGACAAGTACCTGGTTCAACGCACGACTAAAGTATTTATATACATAATATATAAAACACTAAACCGGATATGTGAGTCTATAAATGTTGCCTGCATGTGGGGCACACGGACGGCCGTTCACACGTGTAGATATATCTTTACAGGCGACACACAGTGTAGCGAACTATCCACACACAGGAACTAACATTAAGTGTATACGCATACGAACACATAGAAAGATGCTGCGTATAGACATGATTCTTCTAATGTGGAGCGTCGCCGAGAATGTTAAATTTAGGGTATGTACGAGCAGTCGATTCTCGAATGGTGCCCACGCATGTTGCAGGTGCGTCTGTCGAACGGTTCGAAATTGTTTTTTCAACAAAACAAAGATTCCGAGCTGTCAGTATTTTCCGTGTTTTATTTGGATAGTTATTCGAACCGATTCTCCGCCGAATTATCGACATTGACATCGGTAGCGAGTTCGCGAAAATCGTAACCCGTTCATGAATAATTTTCCGTGTCACGTGTCATCGAACCGCCACCACGTGCAGAGGCGTGACAATACAAATAAATAGGAAGCGTGTTGGCGAAGCGCCAGCGCGCGCCATTGTGGACTCTGAAATTGGAAATATATATCTCAATCGAGGTGGATAATGGCGAAAATGATCGAATGATCTTTTGCAGAATATATCCCGGAACTTGTATTAGAAAACATGTACGTGTGATAGGCTAAATAAAATTGTGTGAAGTGTCGATAAACAAATAAGTTGAAAATCAAAGTATAACATGGAAACTTTGTGATACGACGAAGTCTATGGAGACTATTGCTTCATCAAGTCTGCGTTTCAGCGAACTTTATTAGATAATTTATTTTCGAAGAATAAAGATACGTAAAATATGCAACGAAGATATCGCTAAAAACGAACAAAGAAAGGAGATTATAATTGTTGATAACAGATCGAGGACTGAGCTGGATGGAAGTATTTCGCTGATGTGGTAAACGTTTCGAGTTCTGTGTGATGACACAACACGAGTATGTGAGAAATGTGACTGCTGTCTATGTATTATATATCGTCTATACGTATGACGATATCTGGGCTGTCTCGTGTTGAGATTTTTTTCAGACGTGTCTCGTTGACTCCGTTTCGCATCTACGGTCGATAATCTCTCCATTTTTCTTTTGCTACTTTTCCAACTTGTCCAACTTTTTAACGAGCTCACAACATTCGGGAATTGCGTACAAAATTGTGTTGTATAGCGTTCGAGAGGATATTATCACAGTAGATTCTTTTATAATAAGTACAATTTTATAGAGAATTTTTTTTCCGACATTGTTAAAGTGCAGTTGAAGTTGGAGAAGCTGTTACGAGAAAGGAAGTGTTGCCATTCGATATCTATATAATTAACGAACTGTACGATTCTGTTGAAAGATTGCGAATCTGAAAGGATCGTTCTCGAAAATTTACAATATACAACTTTGATTGATATTACAATTGAATATGTGGTTGCCGGTAATATCTATTCTATGGACCATTGTGAATCTGGTGCAGCGCAAACTCGTAATGAAAAGTGTGATGTATTCTACGTTAAATGGGACAGCAGGTAAATAGAAGTTTGCACTAAGCTTTGGAAGCTTGTAGAAATACTTTTTATAAAGACTCTATCCTAAATAATTAATCAATCGTTCACATATTTCGTCTAATAGGATAGGAAAAAGAAGCTGACCACCGACCACAATAATCTGTAGCAGAAAAGTATCGATTATTCTCTCGCAAAGATTTACGAGTATTTCAGACATGTGAAATTACGTTTTACTGGGTTAGGTATCAATGCAAGTAGTCAGGCGATTTCTATTGTCATTTCTCTGTTCACTCATGATTTATGTGATTCAGAGTAATGTCGTATCAGAAGGTCTGGAATTTGTTTCTCTACGGATTGCAACCGCAATTCCAAATACCGAACTAGCTAATTAATTAGCAAATAACTGAATTGTTGGAATACCTTCCGTGACTCATTGCTATTACAGTAATGTTTTGGTAACAGCAAAAAATATTTAAATGTATGGAAGTCGAGATAATTAAAGATTATTAATCTATGTGATAATCTATAAATATATAATTAACGAAGTAGTCACATACTTTTCGTGTTGGTGTTACAAAGATCGAGTAAAAAAAGACGATGATACGATGTTGTTACTTTAATTGGATATCGAAATTGATTTTTTTACCATGAGTCCGTTCGACGTTGTTATATTCTGTGTAAAAGTATTAACACAAAATAACTATGCACACTCATTCTTGCCCTTATATTTTTGCACGCGTCTCCCTTTTTCGGTAACTATTTCCGTCACCTGAAGTTTTTGGATGGCGTAAGCGAATGAATCTTGTTGTCTTGTGTCAAATATTTGAGACAGGGTAAGGATGAAGACAATTTCTGCTTAGTAATTTCCTTTGCGCCACACGTAGATACACTAACCATCAAATAAAGCTATGATAGCCTGCTGCGGATCATTCCAAGCTTGTGGAGTCTGTTATAAATTATCCCGAGAACGATTTAAGGGTGCTTATAGAAAACACTGTAAGTGTAAAAATTAAAAAATTTTGATTTCTTATTGGAAAATGTTCTACATACCAATGAGAATACTGTAGTATAGAATTGAAGTCAAATTTCACTTTCTAAATGGTTATTAATAATATGAGAAGATGGCATCACAACGTTGTCTGTATAGAGGAAAATGTAAGCGCTAATAAACATTAGTCGATCGTTTCTTGGCTTTTGTGTATGCCATTTACTCAAATGAATGAACATTGATTTTTCTTTGTAACCAAGAGGTGGCACGGGCTTTTTCTTCGAACATACGAGGTTTTTCTTCAAATACATTTTTCTTTTTCATGAATTTGGATTACATTATGCATAAGGTTCCTTTCCCTTCTAAAAAAACTTGTTTCTTGAAGTGTATTCTATGAGCATTTTTCAATTGGACTTGAATCATCTCAAAGCCGGTGAACCTTGTTTTCTATGAGCTGTATGATCTTTGAGGTAGAAGGATTCGTAGTGGGTTATTCCAAAATTCTGCCACCATTACATAATTATACCTCTGAGCTTCACAACCATGCCGGGTTTGACAAGTTCGATATCACAAAACTCCAATCTCGTCTTCAAGCGGATCTCTTTGGCACTGACCTTATGGAACTTAAAGTCTTAAGATTATGAAGTGGTCCAAGACGGACTTCTAGATGAACTCATGGAACTTGAAGTCCTAAAGTCTTGTGGTGATCTTTGACGAGTACCTTTACTTTGAACTCATGTTCGAGTTTCCAGGGTCGATAGTCTATCTGTTCTCACGATCTTGGATTCATAGAGTTTAATGTCTCAAGATCTTCAGCTGTAATTATTCTTACTATCATCTAATTTAACTTCTTTAAATACTCTTCGTGTTTTTACAATACGAAATTAGTTCTCATATTTCACATGATATGATGTATACATAAATTTCCTACCATGAATCCTATTGAAAATTAGGAAGGCTTCTATGAATAAATTAATGTGCTGAATATATTATCATATTTCCATTGTACCTGTTTGATATTATGCTAAGTACAACATACTTAATATAACTAATATAGTAATATAATATATACATTTTGTTATATTATATATATATACATAACGTGGAATGTGCAATATATTTAAACTTCTAAATTCCACAAAATGTAATATACAAAACTGTTTAATATATTCTTGTATTATGTATAATCACAGAAAGTGAGAAACAATTTCAAAAAGATAATGTAATATCATTGAATATAAAACATGTTAGACAAGGTGAAGAGTTCGTGTATGGTATGCGTGAGACGTTCCAAAATTTGACTGTAATTTAACTCACGAATTGGCAACGAGAAGAGTTTCAGGAAGTTCTCGATGGACGAATAACGGAAAATCCCGGGCTTTGTGATTTAACTGATTTGGAGTGGTAAATTATATGTGGCGTATTAACCATCGTGATGTCAGGATTCCAGACAGAATTCAACGAATAAATTGGCATCGTTAGAAGTTCAGGACAGGCTTGGCTCGTCACATTAACATAGCTGAAAATCCAAGACGGTGTTTGAAGAATGGATTGGCAATAACCGAGCACGACTATGCTCTTCATCGCGAATTCTCGGTGTTCTTGCGTAGCTGACGCTTTGAATTCTTCTCATTCACCGTTCCTCGTGCCCGTCTCTTCCTTTTCTTCTTCCTATCCTGGCCTTTACCATCGTGTTTCTATCGTGTCCTTTTCACCAGCCTGTTGGACTCTAATTCGTTTCATCTTCTCATCTTTCTTTATCAACGTCTTGTCTCTATCTTTTCCTCCCTTTACCCACTACTTTTGCGTGTCTGTCTTCAAAATTCGTTCGGGGTTACCCAGACATGACGTAGATGCCCGCTATTCTGGTCATCGTGTGACGTCGTCCTCAGGGTATTCAGAAATAAACTCGAGTGGCAAGGTGCTACTCGTCGTGTGGCCTCTTTCTCTCGTCTACCTCTTTTAACCTCCATTTGTCACTGTCGTTCCTTTTGGTCCGCGATGATTCGCGCCCAATTTCGACGATTATTGTGTCACGGACAGCATCAAAGCAGAAAATTAGTAGACCAATTTAAATTCGCCCCACATTGTTAGTAATACGATGAATAAACGAGCGGACAAGTTCTTTGCTCGCTTGGTTTCTCGTCTAGAGTCACTGTTCCCGTCGTTAAAACGATTAATAAGCACCTACATAGTTGGCAGACGATGGTATAACCTTGCGCTAGATTTTCTGAAAAGCAACGTTACCATGAATACCTTTGGGTCATTGTTTCTCGATTAGGGACGGATGTACTCAAAAGTTGTTACGATAATTTATAATTGAAAATTAAACGGAACATTTAGTATTGTTTAAAAGTCTAAAAGTATGCATCTTGATACAACGATATCTTTTGTAACATTGTTAACAAGTTAACTTGTCCGATGCAAGCAAGTTGCTCGACGTGTTCTCTCTAAATGCTCATTCAAGGTGCAAGTGCAACGAGAATAGCTTGTACTAGGTTTACCAGGTCCAAGAATGACGTCGTTTATTGCGCTATATTTTTGTGGGATTTACGATCTTCATAGGCATACTTAACGAGTTTCTTTATTATCTTGAGCTTTACAACCTTTCGCGATATCGAACGTTGTAGCGCGATGTTCAGCGCAATTGAAGCATAAAATATTTTCGAAACATAAATTATTAAAATATTATTACCAGAAACTTTTCAAACCGGCTTTACATCGTTTGTGCGAGCAAATTATATTTCCAATCGCCGAGTATTCGCTAGGATGCCCGATAATTCATCGAAAAATACACATACAATCGTGTATTCCAGATTGATTCACCGACAGTTCGAGTAGTTCGAACTTGGGTTTATTTATTCCGTTGTCTGGCGCCGAGAGAGCGCCAGTGCGGTTACCAGATTTAATTATACGTACGTGATTCGAGGTATCGTTCTTCTTCATTCTCCTTGCGGCGTTGAATTTGAAAATTACAGGAGTTGCGCGACGTTCTCTAAGAAAATCTACCGTTCTTCTTTCTTTTCGATTACTCAGAAAGTAGTTTACTAGATGAGCCGGCAAAAGTGCCGGACAGAATCCGGGGCAATCCAAACAGCCGGAAGTTACATTCGTTTGTCAACCAGTCGGACACGGTGCAAACGAGCGACTCGTGGCGCTCGTTCGCCGGCAACAAAAATTTAATTAGAGAGACATGACTTTACAGCCGTGGGCGGCCTTTCTTTCGCCGGATAATGAAGTAACGCCGCCAGCTAGACACTTGTGGTTAGTGTCTAAGGGCTGGAATGGAGGGCAAAAAATTCAGCCAAGTTATACTTAACGACATTTCTCTATTTTTCCTTCTATACTAAGTGAACGACTGATTCGTTTTCGTGCCTCTATTGATCCGTTTCTTTATTCATCTTCTTCTTTCTCGTTTTCTCTTCGCTTCATTCTCCTTCTCTTATTCTTTGATCTTCTACCGTGGTCGGGCCTTTCGTTTCCTGCGACCCTGTCCTCCCCCTTTTTTCGATTTCCTCGACTCTGGCCTTGGCGTAAATACATTTCCGCATGGAAAGCGGCACTTTCAAACTTCGCGACCCTTTTCCAAAGCATTTATCTTTTATCCTCGTAAATGCGGTTGTTCGCCTCGATTTCGCTTGTCTCTGTTCGCCTCACATCATCTCGCCGTCTCAGAAGAATAGAGATTTACCACTTCTCTACACCAAGGCACATAGGGGGTTAACGTAGCTCCGGTTAGGGTAATGGAACTATTTTCAACAACGATGGCTCTTACCGCACTATCTTCGGCATATCTTGCGTTCCCTCGTTTGGGTTTCGTACAGGTTTAGATGTAGTTTTAAACCTAAGATCGTCGTCGCGTACTCCTCAACGAGAGAAGTTTCGTCGAGACGTGTTTGTGCTATGTTATGATATACGATTTCGTTTCTATTACTAAATTTGCGCTCGATATATCTGATTTTATCTAGTCATTAAATATTTGGCTTTAATCACCACTAAATCGTACTTTAGATTGGATTTTCCAAAAGAAAAGCGAAGACAAACTTCGTATCGATTATCATATCTTACGCTTTCGAGCAGGCCTAAGTTTTTCACATTAGATAAGAACAGGTTGGAAATGGAAATTCTCCGTACACAAAGTCAAGGAAATTCGAATTTGAAAGTTCAATCAAGATATTTAAAACTTATTTGCGATCTGCTATAGACTCTCTTCGAACAATTTGATGACGAACTATCCTGTTTCTCGTATCATCGGGCATAGAAAACTCATTATTTCCCTCAGATATATAATTTCAGTTTCCGAGGTAAACGCGGTTTACGCAGGTCGACGAACAAACAGGTCTTGAAATTCGTTTTGATTAAAATTTCTTTCTTCTAACTAGTAAAGCATCCGCAGCCAAGTGAATACGTTTCGTACGAGAAGCTTCATTTTCCTCCTTTTTCGTCTCTTTTTTTTTCGAACCGTTCGTCGTCGTCGTCTTTTACGGTCGGCTCTTACATTTTCCAAGCCAAGTAACCGTTTTATAATAGGTAGAGCCAAGTAATTAGGTACGTACATGTCCATCGAACGTGGACATAATCGACTTTCTTCTTTGCTTCGAAACAGCTCTTTCGAGCTGATTTTACCAGCGGCGAATGTTTTCATCCTCTTTATTACAGCGATGAATTTTTGTCGTCAAAGCTGGCAAAGCTTTTCCCTCGTTCACGGAGCTTCCCTGTTTCGCGTCTTCGCATCGGCGAGTTTAATACCGCTCCGGGGTTAACGGGCTGGGTACGAAAATATTTCTTTCCAAAGGTATGGATGCGTTTCGCGAAAACGCGCATTTAGGCTTCCGTTTCGTCCCGTTTCTCGGATCGAGGAACGCAAACGTTTAATTGTTGAATCACTCACGACGCTCTACTTTTCCGATTATTTTATGCAGAAATGTACCTCTACAGAACTATGGATATCTGACTGTGTTCGTTGAGCCATTGTCTAAGTCGAGAAAGCGTGCGTTTGTGACGATTCGCGATAATACGATCGATATTTATTGTTGTACGGTAAAAAGGAAAAAAGAAAATGATATCGCTGCGTTAAAATACAGCCGTTTATCGAGCATTCATCCGACATAGCGAATAAATTTCGAAGTTCTCGAAGTTTTCTTCGATTTCAGTGCAGTAGGCGGTTGACCCGGGGCAGTTCCCTGTTCGTTTTTGTACGTGATCTTTGTGCAAATGTTGGAGCACAGAGGTTCGATAAACGTTGGAATAATTTCTGAATTCGTAAGGGTAAACTTCACAAAAGTTTCTCCTTTGGCGTTTTTCATTTGACATGCTACACGCGTCTTGTGTAAATTCCGAACGAGACGCGAATATTTTCGTCGGTGGTTCTTTGTTGTAAAAAATAGTTCTCATCTAATGCTCCTGTGCTTTCTACGTTCTAAATAATCGCGTAAAAATAATGTTACATACTTTGAGAAAGTGTTCGCGTAATGTGACTATGTAGCAATTAAACGTTCGAACAACCAATGTGTATGTAAAATGACTATTGTACACTGGTCCGTCAAAACGAGCAGATATAGTAAGCAGATTACTTTTTGCAGATCTTACTGCGGTATTTCGATGCCGTTATTCTCATTGCTCGGTTCTATCTTCCATTCTCTATCTTCCATTCAGGAAATTGTAAGACCAGATCTAATTACTCAGTCCCCCGTTGTACAGGTAACATCGAAGATAAATTTCTACCGAATCGTCCTGAAGTGACGATATAGGTCAAGGATGAATTCAACGTAATAAAATATTTCGTGTCTCTTTCATATTGTTAAAATCACCCGTGGATTACGAAATTTTCGTTTGTTCATAAAAGTCCTCGAAACTTACTCCGCTATCTTTTCATTAGAATTTTGATGTATCGATAGATGGGATCGCAAATTGATTTCGATTTCGATTTTACATCCTCGAACGAGAGGAAAGAAAAGAAATACGATCGAGGATGAAACGGGGCAGCTGGTTGTGATGTCTTTCTTGGTTTCCAGCCGTCCATTCGTAGAACAATCGGCAGGAGAGATCTCATTACCTCTCGCCCGGATATAACGTCGTTCTGCTTTGACGCCATCGTTCGATGGGTTCACTTCGTGCAACCTCATAAACGATGAAAATAGGTCAGGGATAAAGTTATTCGAACATTGTAAGAGGATCGTTGCTTCCTTTGTGTCGTCGATATCGCACTCTTAATAACTTATGTCCCGAAATTCCAGCTTAATTTCCTTCCTACTGAAGTTGACTCCACTAGTGACTGGAGAGTATTTCGGTATTTTTAAAGTCACGAGGTATCGGAGACTAATTGATGGGAATCATTGGTACTTTGTTGCAAGAATATTAAATTGTCGATGGAAATTTTAAAGATCTTTGTAGAAAAGTTTTTAAACAAATTAAGGAAAGATATTTGATTAAGAGATTTCTTTCTGTTATATAAGTTCCTGTAGTAGCGTCCCTTTTTATACATTCAAGATATGCGATTAGGATCTTAGAACTTTGAGTTGCGATTGATTTTCACGTTGGTGGATCCGCTCGTTTTCGGCTAGAACTATAATCTAAAGATCGGGACATAGAAAGTGGGACAGCAGAACGGGATGTGTACACGATTACACGACGCTAGGAGGTAATAAAACCACTAATTGTTCGAGGAGAAACTTCGCGTTATATTCGAGCACAAACTACTGAAACAGCTGCGGTGATGCGCCTAATCGAGTGTGCGAAATGTCGTAGTAAATTTTATCAAGTTACTTTGGCGATATGTAATTCTGAAATCCCCGAATTTATATTCATTTAATATCTTTATCAAGAAAAAAGAAGAAAGAAAACAATATGTTAAAAAATAACGTAATATTTTCTTCGTTTTGTGTTACAGGTGAGTGTGACCAGTTTGTGGGATGCAACAACGTCGAAATCATCACAAATTTTGCACCACGTACTGCACGAAAACATGCAGGTAGGAAATGCATAAAAATCATTTATTACGGAAACTCGAAAGAAACGCGAGTTTGGCGGGAACTGTATAATGATGAGAACCGGAATACGGTTACCTACAAAGCAACTTTGTAACTGCAGCATGTTTTAGGTCATGAGCACATTTTTTTAAAGTGTTCTTACGCGAATCGTATATGTATAATACGTATAGCGCGTAATTCGTATTTCGAAAATATTCATTTGCATATTCATATTCATATTTGCGTTAGAAATCATGAACATATTAGCTCGGGAAAATAGTAAAATTTAAGAAAAGTATTTTTTGGAAGGGGTTGCGTTGTTTACCCGTTGGCTGAGCTTTATACGAGTGAAGAAAATCTGGGTGGTAATGTTGGTAACTGGTCAAGCCGCATTGTGCTCTCCATTGCGGTAGGTGCACACATATACGAATCTCCTTGTACGTGTTCCATGCAAGTCGAGTTTTCTGTATATGTGTATACCGAGAACAACGATTGAAACGATAGCACCGTATGAGAAATGGCGCTATTAAATTTGACTGCAGTCACATCGTGCGGTTTTACGCTTCCTTTGCGGCATATGCAACAAATCAGAAATCTGTTGTTTTATTGTTTTATTTAATATATACACGTCGAGTTCAATATTATATCTCGAGAAAAGAAAAAATTGATCGAGTATTACGCATCGTTAACATTTACCTCCACCTTAGTAATTCTTTATTTTTACCATCTTCTTAGACGTTAAAAATTCAGTGATATAATTATACTGATATAGATTCTTGGAAATATACAAAATATTTCATTTAATATTTATTGCAATTACTTTTTACTAGAATGCGTCAAATATTTCCTCATGAATTTTCTCGCACGTCGTAAGCAACGTTCTTAAATTAGAAAAATGAAAACGAGGAAGGGAGTTCCTTGTTAGTGCTTCCTCGGAAGTTACGCTCGAATTCAAACATAGGAACGTTGCACCAGTCGAATAAAATAAGATGCATAGCCTTGATCTCAATGAAACGGTAATGTTAGCCTCCCTTTTAATAAGAGGAAACGACATGGAAGAAGATCGTAAAAAGGAAGTTAGTAAACGTAACAAGCATTTCCAATTCACTTTTCGATATGCATCAGTTTCCTGCAGTTGCGATAACAATCGGTGTCAAAGATCTGGTTTTGCTATCTTCGCGAAACGATATGTCATTGGAAGAACGATGATTTGCCAAGTCAGCAGAGGTCCTCGCCTTTACTCGTCCATAGAATCGATAAATTTTACTCCTACTTTTCTTCCTTCATATTCTTGTCTCTTCTATCTATTTTCTTTTGGAACCATTTGTCTCAGAAAATGATTTAGAAGATACTTGAATTTAAATTGTTCTTAATGCTCACCGATTTTGCTGCACAAGATGTAATTCAAGCACGAAGAAAATTTAATCAGAATTAAGAATCACGTCGATGTTTGTGATATTGTTTAGACGAATGTTCAATGAGAAATTCGGTACAACAAAAGTTAATTTGCAATATGATCCTTTAGATGGAAACTTCATTTAGTCTAGAGTCTTGTATCTTCGATTTGACGCAGTTTATTTGCAGGAAATAGGGTGAGAGATGTAGCAATTGCAGGGTGCACTAGCACGTTAAGTTAAATACACGTGTGTAGACGCGAAATGCTTGTAGCGAGACGCAATTGGTGTTCCCTTGATGTACGGCACCCGTCTTTATGAATATTTATTTCTCCCCTCTCTTATGAATGTCGTAAACAAGAGACGGTTTTCTTCTTTCAAGGAAAATTTCTCCATTTTCTACAACTTTTATGTAAAATGACCAATTCAATTCAATCGTTAATGCTTTTTACTAGAGTTAACAAAAAACGACGGTATATAAGAAGTTCTAAAAGTTCCAAACCGGGCCAACTAACACAACGAAATAGTTAATCTGGAAGAATTCCAATAATTTTGTCAAAGATGATTCCTTTTATAGCCAATTTTTGTGCTACATCAAATTGAATCGACGTTTCATTGATTCGTATAATTTATATTCGTATTTATATACGTGTTTGAACACTCGCGGTTGTGAGCGGATTGACGGAGGGAAGGAGTTACAGACCAGACAGATAGATTACAAAGTGGACTGTATGATTTTATTGGTTGCTTGACTATTAAAGGACTGTCTCCTTTAGATATGACACAATGTCAACTATTATGTCGTGTCTGATGGTCAGACCACGACCCTTGAATTTCGTGAGACAGAGATGAACCGTACTCGACGAATGACTGTTTGAATCTGACTCGTCATGTCCGGCGGTCATTATCTAAGTGTGTCGTAAGGCGGGGGAACAACTCTACTCTTGATGATTGTACCTTGGCGCCTTTACCCTTCGTAGGTGGCGGCCAGACCACGACCTTTGGTTTACGTCAGATGGAAGACAACAGCTATTGACGACTGAATCTTTGCATCTCTCCCGCAGTTGTTCGCTCAAGATGGGGGTGAAGGTTAAAAGCAAAATATTTGCTTCTATTACCGAGTGGTTTGTGATACTGTTGACCTTTCGAGAGTTTTTCAGACCTAGGCCCTTTGAGGGCCCACTCAGCAGTGTCATAAATCCTTTTTTCTATAATTTTCTATAATTTTTAATAAAAAACATCGAATATGACAAATTTGCCATCTGTTGCATAAAAAAAGGATTCGTAACTGATTTTCATTAATTATTCAACTTTTATTTGGTCGACTGAAGGGGTTAAATTTCTTCTACAATTCTAGACTTTTGTAAGTATACGTTTCAGTTTTTCGAAAGTATAAACGTGATTCCCGTTGAAGTTGCGAAGATCTAAAACTCGATTTTCTTCGATTGTGCTTACACAATTCTGAACAAAAATATTTGCTCAATGCAGCGTGAACACGGTATAGTGGAATTTTTTACCAAATTCGAAAGCGGTAATGATGATAAACGTGTTTTTAAACACGCGGATAGTGGAGGGTAACACTGGTAAACGCGACAAAGCGAAGAAAACGAGGAGCGGACAAGACTTTCGTGTGAAGCGAATTTAAGAGCTTCAACTTCCCTACGTACTTGCAGTCGCAAGTTTGTAACGAACTTGTAACGCGTATAAGTCAGCGACTTTATTACAATGCCGTGACTGCGGCGATGCGATCTTACCGTAGTTAAATAACCAGCCTAGCTAGTGCTTTCCTTAGGCGAATACTACATCCGGTCTGGTAATCAGAAATTATTGTCGTTACCCGTTATCGTTCTACGTTTCTAAGAAAATTGCTACACAATTAAGTGAGCTTTGCCTATCGTTTAAGCATCTTGTTATCTTAACACAGGATTCTGGCAATGAAACAGAAGAGCTGATGGTACACGAAGTAATTTTGCGGGTTGGTTAATTTCACGTGCGCCAGGACCGCTGAATTAATTTTGGATGTCTCTCACCTGTCGTGTCATAGTGTTCCTGTAGGTGATCCTTTTGCTTTGTACTGAAGCGTCCAATGACAATACACCTATTTAGTTACGCCGCAGTACGAGACTCTGTTCGTTTCTAGTTTGTAGCCAAAGGAGACATTGCGATACCGACTACGGGTTCACAGTTCATTGGTGCGGGCACACCTAGTCTCTTCGTTTACCATAATTTACGGGCATCGGTGTTGCAGCAATTATACGTACGTTAATTTCGTTCGTGTCCTCTTGTATCGCTATTTCGTGGATTAGATTAATAGTTTAGAGGATTAAGAATAATTTAACTCCGATAATAATTAATAATAATAAAATAATAATTAATAAAATAATAATAAAATAATAATCTGGCAAATACACGCGAGATCATTTCCTAAATATTTCTTTAGTTGTTGTTATATATATGCTCATCGCTTTGGATCGATACGTATATTCGAAGGATATATGTATTTCTTCCACAAGGAGGGAAAGGAACGGAAGAAATGGAAAGGAAGGGAGATCATTAATAGTACCTACCATCGCTCTTGCTTCTACTAAGATTCAAATGGAAATAACCTACCATTTGCTTGATGTAGGATTTTGATTTCATATTTTCCAAACTTTAAATCGATGTTGCATAGCTCAGTGAGACTTATCAAACATAAATAAGCTGTAGCACGTTTGAGATTTTTTACAAATTTTTGCTTCGGATGAATCTATTTTGTAGAATATTCTCGCCGCTTCACGTTCCAAAAATGTTAAAGTGATTTTTAATCTTGATCCTTTTTTAAGGAAGATGCGATTTTATTTTGCTCGAATATACCGTAATGTGAGACTATAGATCAAAATTAATTAACTTCACATAAGAGAATTCGACGAGCAATCGCATATCAATCGCGTCAGCGAAACATCGCGCCGCATTGATAATAAGGTTCCGCAATTAGCATTATTTTCATACATTTGAGGTTTAATTATGGGTATCTCACCAGGCTAATACCGAGCCGTTTCCTGATACATATTTAATTCAACGTTGAAGCACGGTGAACATCCCGCACCTGCACTTCCACTGCACTGCTGTATTGCTGCAGCTTTCTGTACAAATTACTCTCCGCGAGGATGTAAATGGTACCGACGTATTACGCGTAAATCATAAGCGTTGCCACTAAACTTGGTAAATAGTGTCCTATTCATTTATATTATAGTCAGGATGCGGCACCGTTGCTCCTTGGTCGTATGAGAAAACCACGCAAATAAAACATGAAAGCGCGAACTCTTAAAGTCGAATATTTCACCACGCAATGAGTATGGATCTCGTATCCTTAACCTGTACATATAGTTCTACATATAGTTCTACAGAGTGTTAAATATTTTTAAATTTCTTTTAAATATCACAGTCAAAATCCTGTGCATATTCCGTAAAATAAAATTGCTTATAAAAAAGAAAAATAAGCCAAACGACATCTTTGTATAAACTTTTTTCATCGTTTAACGTGTAGAATCAACTTTATAAATATTTCCCACATACTTTGCGAATCCTTCGTATGCAGACTATTTTATGTACATTTTGCTTAGTCACCACGACTGAATGGTACACTTAATCCCAGTAATGTTGTTTTCAATTAACTGGTAAGGATAAATGGTCGCGCGACCAGAAAAATATTCGTTGCTCGCACTGCGCAAAAATAAGCGTTCTAAATGCGCTTACAGCAGTGGTCATCCGTTGCCAAACAAATTGTAGAAGGGTTAGAGGGTGGCGACTATAACAAAGGGCAGGACGGGCTGGAGAATATCGTTCTAAAGTGCCATGGATGCAATTTGCTAGCCACGAGGCACTCGCGCGCTATTTACTTCGAAACAATTTAGGTTCTGGCCATTGTGGCGCAGTTCGTATACGTCACTGTCAGACCAAAGCTATGTTGAATCCCGCTATCTACGGTCTTGGGAAATTTTTGCTCGTCCTAGTTTTTTCTCCCATCATCTTCGCGAACTTTTTCCGTAAGGCTGGATTTCCGCCCATCATAAAACTTTTCTTTGTACTTTTATTATATTTATTGCTTACGATTTCTTCATATCCTTGAATTACGTTAATGTCTCCAAAGTAATTTTCAATCGTCCTTGCAAATCTTTGAATGACTTCAGTGTCTTGAGACACGATCTTGGATATTTTTAAACGTATAAAACTTTGCTTTAAGTTTTTAAGACATGTTTGATATGATTTTGAAATAACTTCTAAAAAATTTATTTTCGTAACTCCAAATTTCTCTTGGGATTCTTTGAATTGATCCTTATTATTTTTCGTTTTTTCTTCTTGTTTTTTATTCACTCACTCCTATCTGTTATATTCTTATGGTTTACTGTGTCTGACTTCTGTGATTTATCATACTTGGTCGTTTACTCATATTATCGAGAATCAATCTTGAAACGGTCATTTCGTTGGCTGGAGGTGCAACTTCCTCTAATATTCTTTAGACAGATTGTGAGTGATAAGGTTGCTTGATTTCCCCCGATAGACTAGTCTGTATTTTACAATCTCATCGTTTTTATTTCTAACTTACGACCGGGATGCAAGCTGATTTATATATGAGAGAAAGGAGAGCGGCTCGGCAAGATGTCCGACTGTCTAGGCATGCAACCAACGACTGGCAGAAAATCAATTTCGTCTTACGGAGCCTTTAAATATCGTTTCGTTTCTCCCGTTATTTCTACGTGGATCCTAGAGATTTTCGCTGCTCTAGAGATCTTTTAGTGGAAATAAGATCGTCGAAGTGGAACAACGACTGCGCAACACTTTAAAAGAAGAAAAATAAAAAAAGTCATTCCAGGAATATACATCGATATCCTGAAAAATATTTTCCATGTCTATAAATCAATGTTTCGAAGGTATTTATTTTCGAACCGAAAATATCGGTTTTTCATTTTATTCTCTCTCTCTCTCCTTTTTTTTGTTTTTCACTAAATATCGTTTACGGAGATTTGAACAGGGTACATATTGAATTTCACATACACTGCTTTTTTCACTATACCGTGGGACCTCATTAAATTGCATTCACCCTGGTGGATAGGTAAATTGACAGGTCAATATTTATCGAGTTACGCTGTATTATTCTCTATTTCGACGAAACCGTATTGATCGCGATACTAATAGTATCGAGTAGATTCGAATAAATAACGGATTTCGAAATCGGTGTTTTTCCCAACGTATTGTGTTACAATTCTATGATCGAGAAAACTTCATTACAAATATATTCACGTTTGATACTCGATCCAAGTTATTGGAATAGCGTAAAAGGTAATTGTTATCGATACACATAGGTGATCAAGTAGATAATTTTTTACGAATTGTTCTGACCATTGAATTCGAGAAGTGTGGTCGTTATCCGATCTGTATGTATCATTGTGAAATCAAATGTATCGACCGAGTTCCCGTTGTTTGTTCGCAAACCAGGAAGAAGAGATACCGGAAAAAAAGAACGATTGGTATTGATCAGAATTCTGGATATTATAAATCAAACGATAAAGCGCGTGTTCACGTGATTTCATGGTGCCAATAATGACGACGTTTGATGAAACATTCGACGTGTGACGTATGGTTTTATAACATTGATTTTTCCTCGAACACGCGATTATAATCTTGACGGTAAACGACTAAGATTTGTTCCCGTTAAAGGAACGAAGAATGTAATAAATAAATGGAATTCTCCGTAACTCGAATGGAGCGTGTAAATTTTTTGTAGAAATTTAAACGTGTATAGCGGCGTTAAACAATTTCATCTACACAGATTAAACATTATTGCCATAAAAAGAGAAAGATTCTGATATTTACATTTTGCGTTTTTTTTTTTTGTATTGTATTGTTAATCAGGAATACAGCACGGCGTTTATCTAGACGCTCAAGTATTCAGATCCAGGTACGCTGATAAACCTTTCCGACGATTACGCTTCTCATTCGGCGATGCCTGAAATCTATGCTAATTCGCGGGGATAAAATATTTGCTTTGGCCTGCGCGTGTACCGAGTCCACTTCGGAACTCGTGGCTGTACAATACCACCGGTTGATTTATGCCGCGCGCCTGACTCAGTAGGGACAAGTTCTACGCTCGCCATCGTGTATTACAGTTGTGTTCGGTGAAATTTTATGGATTACGCTGTCCTGTAACTACCTGTCCGATCGCGAAGGTAAGATCGATGCGTTACACCATCTCGTAAACTTCCAGATCTGAATAAAAAATTGGTGATACGGACGTACCCGTATATGGCCGGTTTTCTTTCAAAACATATTTCATAACATGGCGTATTACACGCTAAAAATATTCATCTTATCTATGTATAACTTAATAATATTGCATCTAATATAAATAATTATAAAAAGTAATTATACGTAGTATTTAGGAGGATTAAAGAAATATTAAATTTAATAGATATTAATGTTGAGGTTTTGAATGGAAAATGGTTTCTGGTAAGTTTCTTGAACGTCCATGCAAAACGTCTATGGAGAATGTCTATGAAGTTGAGAAGATCCTGCAAGCTCTGCTTCCGACTTTGCTGCATTTACTTGGTGGTTTGGGCTGCCCTTCGACCCCTTCCCGTCTGCTCTGTTAGCCATATAGATCGCTGTATTCATTATTCTGGCGCTAAATCGTTTGTGAATAATGGTCTCCATGAATCTTTTCTCGGTCCATGGCTGCAGCGAGAAACTCGTGTGCCATGTAAGTCCTCTCGCACTTAAGAAGTACCTAAATAACATAGACGATGAAGATTTCTTTCCACACCAAAAGATTACGATATTCTTCATGAAACCAAAATTAAATGTAACTCAGAAGTATTTATTTTTTCAATTCTAAGCTTATTAAATCACAAGGAATAAAATTATGCGCGATTCATCATAAAATTGCGTAACTTTTAATTTTGCATAACTTTACAGAAATATTATATTTTTATGCTTTTACCCTACTTGTATGTATCCTGGTATTTGATGTATCTCTCAAACATTCTATCGGTATTGTTTATTCCGTTTATATCCCTGAGTCGATGTTGACGGTATAAACGCAGATAACCGAGAAACGTCAAGCAATCGCTTTGTCGTCGAGAATAGAATGGGTGAGTTTTGATCCGGCGGGAGATATAATCGTGGATGCTCGGCGGAAGTCACGTGATTATGTCTGCGGAGAATCGAAAGTTTCTTTTTTTGGAACGCCCCTGGCATATGCGTGAAACTGACGCGAATAGTCAGCCTCCATTGTTGCCGAGGTTCTTTGTAACGGATACAAAAGGCATCCAGATAAAGTACTCGATACACTTGGTTCGCCCGATCCAAAATCAAGAGGGAAAACTAAGAATTGTAGCGGGCAATCGTTTCTCCGTTGTATTAATTGTCTTCGTGTAATCCCTTGGTCAGTCGATAGGGAGACACTTCCCAAGAGATATTCGATTCTTTGCTTCAGATGTTTTCAATGCGTTTGTCCTGTCTTGCAACAGACACAGTATAGAAATAAGATATACTCGATAGTAGCGTTCGAAGCCTTTGAAGTGGTTTGTAATGATGGAAAAATTTTAGTAGAGATAAAACAATCGAAGATTTTTATTTTGTGAAAAAATATTGCTTTCGTTAAAGTAGCGGCAAAAATGTGTTAACAAATTTATAGGAAACATAAAGAGAAAAGGAAGAGACACGAAGCTGTATATTGAATATAGAATATCGAGAGAAATTCCAGGTCTATGAATATGTTCGTCGCGAAGAATGAAAATAAGTAAAGTACTAGGTGGAATGATTTTTCCCCGTTCCCCGCCTTGTATACCTTTTTCTGACACAATTTCGTGCAAGTGGAAGTAGAGATAAGCGCGAAAAACAGAATAACGTTTTCCTCCGTAACGGTGCGATAAAAAAAAAACGAGGAAAAAAGAACAACAGGATTGAATCTGTAAATTGCAGTATAATTCAAATGAATTCTCGTTTATAGCGAAAGATTATTTTATGATGTTACAAATATGCACTAAGAACTTCTTTAGAAATGCAACAGCGTATTCATAATGTTTTATTCGAAATATAAAATGGAATTAATATCGTGGGTGACACGAGTAACACCCTGTGACGAATACCAACCTACGATGTGGTTCCAGATCCATGTAAAATAACGATAAAACATACAATAACATTTTGACGCTACATCTGAGATTTACTAGCTTTCCAATCTGGCAAATTCTTTGGTTATAAATTTAAAAGAAATACGGTTCAACTATATCCCCTGGATACGCGTCGGAAGCCTCCTGTCTAAGGCTAGCGTTGCTGATCTCTTAAACCCTCAAGGCTGTAACACCTTCGCCAATCTCTGGACTGTTTTCTTTCGTTACTTCTTCGCTGCATTACCCAAGTATATCTTGGAGAAAATAACTGAATACGTCCGTAAATAAGAGACTTAATTCTTCGATTACGATCGGAAGAATCCGACCGTTGAAATTTATAACCGTAGAGCCTGTCTTGGACCATGTGGAAATCTTCGAAACTCGAACTCAAAGTTCCTGGGGCTGTGGGACCAGCCACGAATCACTCTGGAATCTTGACATCTCTAACTTCAACATCCTGGTTGGTACGTCGATCTTGTGGTTGTTCGAAGTGTCTTCCAAGGCTTTGGGTTAGTTGTAGCCGGCCTCACGACATTGAGACTCGTTCTGTTAGTTCCACGACTTTATGGATCACAACTGAGGATTCATACTTGTTGATGTTTCTTTTTGTTTTATAGGTTCCACATCGTTTGTGTTGTATATAATCAGATTTAGTTTGTTTGTACGCTTAATGAACGCCATTGAGTAATTATCGCGTTATTTTGATTAGGAACTGCAGGTACTGAATTTTAAAAAAATGGAAGTTTTTTGTATCTCTCATATTGTTTGAAAGCATCGTATAGCGAGTTATATTACTGTTGGCACGTTCTGTTTATTTAAGAATATCTGATCTAAAATTTACAATGATTTTTGTTCTAGTGTCGTAAGTTCTTTATCATTTCTAATCTCATCGTAAAATTTAAAAGAAGATTATTCTCTAAATTTCTTATGTCGAATGTATAGCGACAAATTCAACCTTTCACACAGCCAATGTTTTTCTTTTTATTCGGGATGTTTCCCACTTGCCAGAAGTTGGTGGCACGCCAGGAAGATGGAAATTACGTGCTTGCGACATTCGTTATACACTGCGATTGGCTGGGATAAAGAATGCGGCGACCCAGACTTCTTTCATTCCAGCTTCCTTCCCGACTCGTTCTCTTCCTTCCAGTTTTCTCCGTTTAATGCGCGACAAGAACCGCGTGCATGCCAGCAGAACTATGAAAAAAATGGCAATGCGGATGAATAGCGCGTTTTCATACGTCGAATCCGGCATCTTGCGGTTTGCTTCCCTTCGTTGCATAGTCAACGTTTGGCACCGAATCCCCACCGTTCACCACACGTAAATACTTTATGCCTTCGAACAATCCTCGATTAACCGTATCGCGTGAAATTTTCGACGCGTTGGCAACCGTCAAAATTAGTTGCGATGACGAATTTAGTGTGGAATTTGATGAAACGCAAAAGTTCTATCGAACGTAAAATACAACGCTTCGAATACGATTCGTGACATTTCGAAACTGATTGGATACTACCTCACTGAAAAATAATTTTAATATTAATTACGACGTATGAAATAGCTTCGTTTCGTCGCGTATGCAATTAATCATTTTTATATTTTATAAAGAAACCACAGGAAAAACGAGAATATTTGCATTATCGTACTTTATCCTATGCTCTTAACTGATTAATTATTTTTCCCATCTAGCCACCTACATTTCTTATGCAACCAAAGCTAATTCTGTCTATGATTCAAAACAGGCGTTCTAAACAACATCGCGTTTACGTTCTTGCTTTCTATATTTTCTTTTACTGTGCAATCCACCAAACGTCGTGCCCGCTAGAGAACGGTAATCTTCACGACCTATGAGTACCTGCATTACTTTTCGCCCTATTCTGATACGTCAGAGAAATCGCTTATTTCTTTGGATAACTCAGGGGTATTGTTTCCTGGATTTTCTCCGGAAGGATACCTAAAAGAGAGAAAAAAAAGAAAGATAGGGCAATGTACGCTGCATTTTCCGCTCATCTTGCTTCGTTTCTAACCGCTTTTTCGAGGCCCCAATCCCCCAGTCTCGTTCCCGTTTCGGAGTATCTCGTTTCACGCGATCTATTCCTTTCTCCCTTCGGCGTATTTCACCTCTTCTATGGAATCTCTTGAGGTAGATACTTCTACCTAATCTGGAGTTTCGAGTCTGTGGATCGATGAAGAGAAACGGCGGCTTTAGCGGCGGGCCTTGAGTCCGTCTTTCGAGGGTTTCATTCAAAGATTTCGACAACCTCAACTGCTGACCGAAATAGCGAAGGTAAGCTACCTGGAAATGGTGACACGAGTGCAACGGCGAAAGGATTCGGACGTACCTTGCCGGATAAAGACACTGCTTTCCCGAGCTTTCCTGGCGCAAAGAGAGATTTGTGATGTACACGGGAAAAGGGGTAAAGTCGAGCACCAGCGCATAGCACAGGAGTGGTGAGCAGAAGTCGATGAAAAAGGACGGAGAAAGCAATGTGGAAGAACGGTTGAAGATAATCAGGTAAAGTGTGGCGCGACGTACGAATATAATGGGACGAGTTGGGAACGAAGTTGGCGCTCGGATTTTTCGAGTGGAAATTTGACCATGGAGGCGTCGGCCGAAACGATCTTATCTTTTGGAATTCTTCGAGGTGTAGAGTTTTCACGAAATCGAAAAAGAAGGAGAAAACTTCGAGTAAGGGGCTGCTTGCGGAAGAAACGATATCGGTATCGGGCGAAAAGCGGTTCTGGAAACGTTGAAATATTCAGAGCATTCGGGAGAAATAATTCGGGAAGAATCTGCGCGAGTGAAATATAAACGAGTGCCGGAGAAATATTATTTTCACAATATTTCGAATTTCTGATAGTGGTAGCGCCGAAAACGGGTGAACGCGTATAAAAATAAGATTTTATCGTAATACGATGTTAATCGAGTGAAATTGGTGTTTTTTGAGAAACATGCGACAGTTGTAAGAAAGAAATTGTCTGTAGATAATTGGATTGGAAGTTTCATCGACGAGATGTCGATTTATCGAGCTTTTTGCCTTTGAGCAAAATTTGACGGGATTTGATCAAATTAGGGAATTAGAAAGTGAAACGAGAAAAGAAAAACTGCTGAAAAAGTTGAAAGAGACGTCGATCGTTAAAAATCTAAAGTGCAGTCTCAGCATCACTACTGAGTGATACTGATTCGTTTCAACGTTATAGCCTGTCTACATTTTATGGCGTGCTCTGTTCATTGAGCATAAAATTTTCTCGTTGTGTCGTCATCTGTGGCTAAAATACACGAATACATGTAAATAGGATATACATATAACTTAAAATATGTAGCTATTATTACGAATGAAAACATTCTAATTTTTAAAGCATTGCTTAAAAAATATTTAACTTTTTCGTGCAAATATTGAAATATTAGGTGGTCGCAAAAGTTTCATTCGTTTTATAAGGAAATAGTAGATGCACAACATTGTTTGTTTTATATTATTTTATTGAATTATGTATGATCCATTTTGTTCTATTAGAACATACATAATGAATCACACATAACTAAATATAATAATGTAAAATAAAAGATGTCGAGCATCTATTATTTCCTTATAAAACAAAAGAAATGCTTGAGACAATCTAACTTAAGTTACATATCCTGTGCAAATTTAGCTTGCGATTTATGTCAAAAATTCTCGTTATCTTGCAAATATTTTACGTTTTTCACATCGTTATTGAATATTCCATCTGGTTGCATTATAAAACAGGTGTTTCCTTTTTTATAATAAAGAGTGTCACGTATGTATATATATATAGCAATTTGTTTGGTTCGGTTCGTTTCACTTTAACTAGGAGGAAATTATATTTGAAAATTCGAGCTATTCGCTATATTGGTATTCGAGTTGAGCATTCGATCAGAGTATAATGGATTGTTACCAATGATCAAACCAATGTGAAAGTTGGGCGTCGTTTGGTCTGGTAGGTCCACAAAACTTTGTAATTTTTCCGGTAGTCAGGAGGAGGAAAACGTCTCTAGGTAGCCACACGTGTAACGAAACTTAAGATACCACTTTGCTCGACGTTTTCCTGCGATGTCAAGAGAATTTTCTCGCTGGAAAGTCGCGCGTGAAGCATACGAATTTCCTAGGTTTATAAAAAATTCATGTCGACGTTTTTTAGAAGTTAGCGTCGAGAATAACGGGAAATTTTTCACGCGCGGACGTACAAATGTGCGAAAAATTGTATTCGGTTTTACTTTTATTTTTGTTGCCGCGATCCTTCCCTCCCGTTTTCACAGTAACTTTCGGTACAGTTCTTCTCCAAATAATCAGCGAACTGATCTTTTTAGTAAACGAGCGGATTCCTGGTGAGGTTCATCGAGATACGCATGCTTTTGCCGAGTCATGGAGAAGATTTGAGAAAATCGAGATTAAACGTTGTTCCATCGACGTTGAGCGCAAGTCGTTAATTATCCTGACGTATTATCGACGGTTCTCGAGCGAAGTGTGTTCTGTAAAATTGCCCCGAACCAGTTTGCGCATTAACTTGGAACACGCTACGATTCTGTTCGATAAGCTTGTAATGATACCTTGGTCTGTTCACCGTTATGTATCTTTCATAATGGGATTTAACTTTACTGTTATCATCGCCCTTTTATTCAGTGATAATGGGTGCACTCCATTAAGGTAGATTAAATTTTTCAATGAAATCGGAGACTTGGAAAGCATGTCGAATCTATTTCTGCCTCTCCTTATCGTTTCAAATGCGTTCGAACGATGCATTTGCGAAATCACATGTAAACGCGGTAGGCGCATAAGACGTAGGAAACCATTTTAGGCGATACCGTGATTAAGAACTGTTTCCGGCGACGATTAAGGCACGAGAATCCTTGAAATTCAATGCCGCTTTTACCGCGCATTCGGAACTCGTTCGAAAGATGTGAAGCCTTTCTCGTTCGAGCAGCCGCAATAATAATGACGATGCCATTCATTTCTTGTCGGACATTTTTTAAGTCACCCTCAGAAAATCGATCAATTAGAGTCAGTTCGTAATTACGACGCTGTATAATTTGGCTATATCTCAGTTACAGTGGTGCCATTATCATAAATGTATTAGGAACGTTGTATAGCTTCGCTGGATATGAGTAAACTACTGTGTTCTACTTGGACGTCTGACTAACAAGGACGTTTCTACTTAAAAACATTTCTCGCTGCTCTTTAGCTGATCGTTCCGTAAAAATCGGATTCGAACAAATCTGAATTAATTTACTTTGACGCATAGAAAATCTCCAACGTTTCTACTTGAAAATGCTCGTTTAGAAGGTCGAAATTTCTTAGGGAACATCGAACAAAATTTAACAAGAGCCACATCCACAAGTATCTCGCAAATTTGTTTTAGCGCACTTATCTAAATTCTCTCTGGGGAAAGATTCGGCAAGATCTCCGCAAAGAGATAAATAAGTTTGCAAGCTGAAACTCACAGGGGTTCCAGGGATGGTCAGATACGTCTCCTAGTTACCGGATAAACTAAAGTAAACCAGTCACGTTTTTTTTATAAAGTTTCTTCTCTTTCCTATTTAATTCGGTGTTGTTTATTTTATTATTCGTGTTTTATTCTCACACTGCTCGTTCTTCTATCCGACGTACCATTGTAATAGCATTTGCACATTATTCACGTTTCAAACGATCTTTTCCAGCATTATGAAACTAACATGCACGCGGTAAGTTTATTGCATAATTTATTATATAATCTTATAGCTAATGATGTTTGATGTAGAATAAAATACAAACGATTATATTATAGCAACAATTATCAGATAATAGGCTAGTTACGTTTACGGCGATTCCAATAATTTTACGATAATTATCACAGCTGTATTCAATGAAATGCTCTTACAATTAACTTTTCCAATTTTATATTCGTCCAGATAGTCGAGATTCAATTTATACATCTTCGTACTTCCTTCCCCATTAAATTTTCACGGTTGTGTTTTCGCGTTTGAAGCGTAAAAGTAGTACGTTCAAAGGCTGCTTTGTTACCGTTCGACGTAATCCGCGCAGTTGTTGACGAACGTAGTTAATAAATCGTAATCGGCACAAAGCAGTCGACAGGTCGTGCGTGTACTGCTTTAAAAGCTCTTCAAACATCCCAGATTGAGGAACGACCCGTGAGATTGTTCACGGGGTTAAATTAAGCGTTTTAAAAATCGCGCGAGATTTAGGATCAAGTATATTTCCTCGTTGAACCGAACTCGATAGAAATATTCGAGGGTTAATTTATAGCGGACCATTTTTCGTTGGCCGGCTGGCGAATTATGATCGTAAGTTCTTATAAATTTAATCTTCCAGACTTATTGCTATCTTTTAATGCAGAGACTATAGAGATCTACGATCGTCGATAAATACCAGCGGGAAGGGACTTTCAATGATAAGAAGGGGCAACCGCGCTGGAAACATTTAAACGTGGCCGTAGAAAAACTTCTGAAAGCGAAGTTCGAGAAACGAAAGTAACTAAGCGCGCATCGAAGAGGATTATCGAACGTTTCTAAGAATTTTTAAATTGGATGCTGGAATTTCGTGAGCGAAGAGCGTAACTGCGATAACAGTCGCAAATAAATACGTGGAAGATGAATAATTCTAGATATAAGATCCAGTTATAAATATAGATGTTGAAAGAGGTGAATGACGTGAAACCGCGACGCGAGAAGATACCAACGCATTTCGGGTTATGATATGTGCTCTTTCTGAAATCTGGATACGGAGTGGCCGCGTTTGGTGTATAGAGTTGAGTAGACTCTTGGCCCAAGGGCTTCGAGTGATTTCGTAGCCAGGCCAAAAGTTAAACGTGTTTCTCAAATCCACAGACGCCGTCGAAACACGACCATCCGCAGTTCTATTGAGATTTCTCTTTGAAATACATATGCTATTTATATAATTCGTACTTGCTTACGTAACGAATAATTTTTTACCAGTGCAGTTTTGCTTGAACGAAACGAATTCTTGCCTTAATGATTTTTTTTTTCATTTGTACGGTAATAAATAATCGCAAAGCAGGGACGCGAGGAATTTATCGAACAAAATTCTTACTGAGAACCTTGGTACCTTTTAGCGTATTGTTTTCCCCGTAGCGAACAACACTGTCCGCAAACGGGACTAAAAGACATTGTATTACCGTAGAATTACCGTCTGTTAAACGAGTGCTCGAGAGTTCTAGAGACAAGCAAAGCTCTCGAGGTCCAAGTGGCAAACCGTGGAGTCTCTTCAGCCTGCGCCCAGCAGAGAACGGCGCTGCTTTCGTCGGTTCAGAGCTCGCTAAAGTCGCCAAACCTTTCTTTCTCGCCGTCGTATCAGCCTGGTCCAGTCTTTTCTTTTCTTGTGATCTCCGTCATTTTCGAGTAACGTTACGGCGATCTGCCAAGCTTATTTCGCAAGCTCTGTAACTCTCCATTCTCTGGTAGCTCTTCCCTGCAAGCTGAAGAAATTAGATTCTAGGTAGTGCAGAAGGAAGGGAAGATCGGTATTGAAAAGTTTCCTTTGCTCAGGTATCGACAGTTGACTAAATTTTTCTCGCATACGTGTTTTCAAATTTTATTTATTTTCTTGCAAGTATTCTTTTTCTCGAAGCAATAGATGAAATCTTTTCTGTTCTTCAAAATACTGAAATTTGTGTCTTTATCGAACGAAAATACCCGCGTTTGTTCCACGGATACTGAATTTTTGTTAACAGTAGATACGAGTAAACAGTTGGACACTTTCATTTTCGAAACGTATGAATGGGAAACATAATTTTTCTTTGATGGTTCATTGAAAGAAGCAAAGAAAATACTGGGCATTTGTTTACGGAATATCAAATTAGAAGCCCGTGAAGCCGTGAAGTTGTAATGCTATCTTCTTCATCTGCGATTATTATAGATACTTTGTTCATCGATCGTATCACTGCAAAAGTTATTGTTCATTTAATGACCTCTTCAACAGTCAGCGGTATTTGTTTCCCTTGATTCCCAATGGCAAATGCACCGTAATTATTCTCGGTGGGCATGGCTCGGGCAATGGCTGACAGGTTAGTGCTTTACCTGACATTTGTTGTGTTTTTGAACCCTTTACTATTATGTCGATCGATCGTAACCACTGTTTAACGCATTACCTCTGTACTGCTATGTATTCGATATTTAGAAAAATAAAATATAAAAGCTATTCTTATATTTGAAAAGACACTTGTACATTTACATAGTATAGCAAATATAATTGTATTATTCGTGGGTATGTTATACATATTCATAGATCGCAATGATAGTACACAGTCGATTAATATTCAATCTGTACAGATCTACGGTGTGTATAGTCGCTGCGTAATCAATCTCTATTGATCATTATATAGATAACGTTTAAGCGTACAATACCTTTAATTATTATCATTTTGTATCTGGCTAACTTATTCTGCTGTGTACACGATCACGTGTAAAGATAAATCCTATTAACAAATTATAGGAACATGTTTATATCTTGTTTACATGAATTTCCGAAGTTCGATTTTGTCAATTTGTATCAGCATTTCAAGCGGTGTCGATTGCGTAAAAATTGCAAACTATAGGAAAAAAGAAGAAAAGAAAGGACAGGCTGGCCTTCATCTATATTTTCAAAGCGCGTGGTTTCTGCTTTCCACTAAAATATTTTGTCGAAAAAGTAGCAATAGCACGCACCGCTCATAATGTTTCCCATGAAAAGTGAAAAACAGTCAACACTGAAGGTTACAAAGTAGAAGTTCGCAAGATGGGTAATTAAGCGAATCGAGTTTCGAATTTTCATGAAAAATTGTCTGTTTAAACAGCTTTCGATGATGTAGGGCGAAGGATGTTCGTGATCGAGTTTGACGTAGGAATCTCCAGAGGGTCGGGCATATTTCATCTTTCACGGTATGGACGATGCACGCGAGGAAAAAGTCCAAAAGGCAAAAGAAGAAGAAAAGTTACGAGAGTTAAAGGAATATCCTCATAGGCCCTGTAACATGTTCTTCGACCGCTTTCCGCTAGGGTAATCATATATGTAGCCTGCGAAGTATACAGGCCACGGGATGGACGTATTGAGACTAACGGACGATTTGTTCGGCCTTTTCCAAATGTTATCTCATTTCTTACACCTGCTCATTTTTTAAAAATTACTTAACATACGTAATGCAGGTAAAAATACACAATGTAAGTAAGAGAATATATCCGTTTCTTTTTTATTCTTTTATGTAGGGGAACGTATTATTTGCTTTTATTTTATTGCTTTTTATTTGTTTTAACGTGGCAACGATGAAGCATTCCGATCGCATTTCATATTGACTGTACCTATATGAAATAATTACATTACGACGTAAAAACGTAAAATATAATTCAAATAACGTTAAATAAACAACGCAGTAACAGCAATTAGAAGCTCTTCAATATATTTTCAGATTTTTATATATTAATATTTCAATTCATTTGAAAAATACTGCGATGTAAAAAACATGATTAATTTTTTCCCTCCGCTACCTTAAAAAGCTGCTGCTAACAAATCATTATTCGCGTTAAAAATGCGTGGTCGATAAAGTATTGATGGTATGGAAATTCTCTGAAGGAGGATAATTTATTCTTCTTCTTCTAATCGTTTAAATTGTTGGCTGAAGATTAAACGAAGTTACGAATCACTGTATGATGCTCTTCCTAATTTATGCGGATGATATAATTTACGAAAACAACGTGGAAAACTGGATCAGAGAAACGCAGGAAGAAATAGAAGACTGGAAAGTGATGTCGATATTCCTGAAGAAAGACATCGAGACGCGAGACTGTTAATGGCTATTATGGCAAGCAATCTCTTGCGAATGCTCGCTTCTACTCGCTTCCTGCAACTTTATTTCATTCGGATAAATATTCGGGCGAAGACCGCCGTGCACGCATCTGCGCTGCTTTCTTGTATTTTTTTAAACCAGTCACTCGTTATTTTTATTTTATCATAAAAATTATCAAACATATTCATCGAGCATCGATAACAAAGAATTTCATATTACACGGGTGGAAACGATGCGAAAAAATCCATATTGTACGAGTTGCACAATTGAAATACGTAAAATATATTAAACATATTTATTAAATCGACAAATTGTAGAATGATATAAGGGGATTATAACATGATTAACAACGAAAAAGACAAAGCTGGCCGTTCAGCTTGCCGACACAAAGTAATCCAACGATTCGCACAAATAAATCTCCGAAGTACGACATTCACGGTGCGATCGACAGTGGTTTTCGCTCGATATACTTTATCGGTGAAAACAAAAGGTATTTGAACTACTCTGTGCGCAACGAGAAACTGGCTCGACTTTGCGCTCGATCGCGTTATTTGGATTAATTCGTGGGTTTTGTTGGATGTATGCTTTGCAACTGAGTTTCTGTATGAATATTTTTTTTGCTTCGGTTGTTCAAAACGTAAAACAATCGCGAGCTGCCACGAAGAGTATTATGATACCACGTACCAGAGGCACAGTCTATCGCAATGCAACATTGTGTACAGTTAACCACAAGTATCATTGATCCAACGGAAGCTGTATAGGTTGCTTCAAAGCGATCGCTGGAAGTCGGCGCTACGGGAGAATTTAGGTTACAGACCTAGCGGTTCGTTCCCCTTCCTATCTTTGTTCCATTGACTATCCACGACTTGGCGACCAACCAATTCCTGCGTTTTCGTGACATACTACTAGCCTACATTTTGTCGGGTCGATGCGGTGCATCGAACTTCACCGTCGCTAGAACGTCCCGGCGCGTCGCGATGGTCCACCGATTCCTTTTGTTTAAATATTTCAATGAACCCGCCAGGGAGACAGAGTACGACCGCTACTTTCTCGTGTTATCATCCTGTTCTTTGAAACTCCCTTCCCAAACCTCTTTTCACCAGATATCTTCCTAGATTCATCGCGCTCTACTCGCTGACTGTTCGGAGAAGTTTATTAGGCAAACTTCTTTCTTGGTACCTCTGCGATATAATATTCGACTTCACGAACGAAGAAAGGAGAAAGGACATTATGCAGGAGGACGAAGTTCGAGACAACGGTAAAAAATGACTTCGTTTTGAAATTCGATTTCTCTTAAACCGGGCTGCGATCGATATCGCTTTCCATCTTTCTTTTTGTTCTTGAATTCTCTTCGTTATTTTTCTGTGCCTGGGTAATGCGGGCATTCTCACGTGCAAATGAGAAGACGTTGACGTGCGACGTGACGCGACACGACGCGACGCACGAGTGCATTTGAATGAGGATTCGGGATAAAAATCAAAATTCGTTGGCCGTGTTCGCACGTTCGCAGGCCACGTTCTCACGTTCCACGTGATGCGACATACGCTTGCCGTAGCTTGTCGCAGCTTGTCGCGCCAAGTGAATAGAACAGAAGCGATTCCAATCGTGAGTGCCAATGGCCCGGGATTTCTTGTTTTTTTATGACCGATTAAACTTGGTCCTGCACGAAACGGTTCGGCGAGGCAAAAATCAGGGACAGGTATACTCTGTCTGGTTGAAAAACGATCCTCCTCGAGGTTCGTTGAATTTTAAGATTGTTGGGTAGGTACGCGAACGTGGAGGAGGCAAGGCTTCGGGGAAAACTTTGTCGATTGCCACGACGCGAAGGGTTATTGCATTGCAAAATTGTCTTCAGAACTCCTTTATTGACCGAAAGTTGGAGGCATTCCATTATTGCAGCTTGTATGCATGATTTTTCTTTGCGCCTCTTCCCCGTGTTCTGACAAAATTCGAAGCCTCGAGAAATCCTACCCATGTTTGATTTTCTAGAAAAAGTAATTGTATTTCTTCGGAACACGAGTATGGTTTTCAAATTGAACTGAAGAAATTAATCCGTAAAGTTAGTCTGTAATTGATACAATGGCCATTGTAATTGTTATATTAGACAATATGATGATTTCCAAGATCTTACATAAATATTCAGAACTCTACAGATAATGACAAAAATCTATTTGATTGAAATAATTTGTTCGAAAGTTAATTAATTAAGTTATATATATATAACAATATATACAACTTAAGTATATATATGCTTAAATTGTAGAGACGTTATGTTTATTCGATCATTCGCGGAGAGACGCGATCGCGAGAAGGCACGTCAACGGGAGTCGTAAATTCCCGTTACGATTAGATAATCGACGCCACGAACTGATCGATCCCCTTATTTCAGTTACGATAATAGAGATGGTTCGAATGAGGTAACACTGAATTAACAGGAATAAATTAATGTTTATTCCAACAACTTTGTAAAAAATATAATTACACTGGTGCGTACGTATAAGTTAAGTAAGTGATTGATTTAAGAGTAGAAATCCGGTAATGACATGTTGACTATTCTAACGATCAAGAATAAGTGACGTAAAAGTGACGATGCTGTGTCGGAGGAAAGCTAGCGATGGGTGTGTCTAACGCAAGGGACGGATCGGATTTGTTAATGACAATTTTGGTTAGGAAAGTGGGGGCAGTAGACATTGCTTCTAATTGGATAAAAGAAGGTTGGTGGACTAGGAAAGGTCTTAGCCGCCCCCGACAGAAAGTTGCTAGTGTGAAGTATTATACGTGAGAAAAACTAACTTTCCCGTGCCTGTGCGTGGTAAACTACAAGCTTTAGAAACGATTCAGTAAAGAGATGTTTGTTCGGTCTGAAGGACTTTAGCTAGAAAATTCCTGAGATTTATGATAGGTTCTTAAGACTATTGAGGGTACGCAGTAAAAATGTGCGGACATCTGGTTGCCATCTTGCCCACGGTATGTGGTTTGGTATAGGTAGAGTTTCGCTCGACGTAACACGATAATTAACGAGATAATGATGATATGCAGAATGTCTCATAGTGGATTTGTTATGTTAATACAAAGAATCGTACTGATATATCTTATAATGTTTTTTGAAATTTGGTTGCTTCCTCTGCAGTTTCAGCGTACCATAATGTCGTCTACAATTAAGATTAAACAATATAGTTGAGTAAATTTATTTACGTTCGACTATAGCGGAACGATAATATAATAATTTCCGTCATTAGCCTGTGGGTGCTTTTGTGTTGTATCTCGCCCCAAGATTCCTGTCGAGGTAAATTAAACTACTGTGCCATGTCCAGCGAATGAAATAAATGGGCCTATCGTTTCGTTTCTGGCACAGTAACCGAAAGTATGCTTTTTCATCGATTTCGAATGGTCGAGCTGTAATCGAAGCGAACATGTTCGCAAACTTCATTTATGAAATGATGAAATGTGTCTCACTGACATTAGAAATTAATCTAAAGTTAAAATGGGAAATTTTTGAATATTTCACAAATTCGAAAGTTTAGAAATAATTACTTCGTACGGTATTACCAAATGTAGCGCTGTAATTGGTATCAGGTAAGAGGATTCAGAGCAGAGAGTTGACAGCATAATTGACTCGGTTTAGTTGTAGACAGCTTTAAAGCGATTAGGAGTTCTGAAACGAACATAGAGACGACCTGCATATAGGAGAACGATTGAGTTAGTGTTCGAATAGCCATTACATGCTCAATACATTATATAGTATGAAAATTTCTCTATAATTGGCATAAGCGTGGAAATATAGAACGAAACAATCTTGCCTTGTTTCGGATAAAGTCTATCGGGGTAACTTACAAATTTAAAGATATTGTTTTAAAATGAGCAATTCTGATAACACTTTTAATATATGTGGACAGGTTAAATATGAAGGTACGACCCGTCAGTTTCGAAACCACGAATCGTATAGAACTTGAAGAAAGTCAGTGATGTACAATGCTTGCTTTAAAGCGTACAATTTCCGGGGCTCTGTCGAGAGAAGCGTTTATATCCGCGTGACGATAAACTATCTTGTTTGTTCCCAAGAAAGCTTTAAAGTGGCATCATTCTATTTTCTACAATAAAATGAAAAAATGCAGTTATTTAATTGCGTTATTTCTTCTTGTAGTTTTCTGGCTCGTTACGATCGATTTTGCATTCAAATTGTACTACATCTGAAATATTAAGTGAGCAGACTGTATTAAAGAAATTTCTAAAAGTTGTCTTAAACACGATTCTTATATTAATTCGTTTGTTAAATTCTTCAAGAATATTATTAATATCCAGCTACATATATTCGTTAAAGCTTATTACAATTTAAACGATTATAACGAAGTTTATCTGATTATCGAGCTCGATGTAGTGTACAACTTTGGCGAATATAAACGAATAGAATCGAGAATTATCAAATCGGCAAACTGACATTTTATTTCCGGTTCAACGTATTCAACATTGAACATTCAGCTTCTATTCTCCTGAATATTCTACTTTAGTTACGAGCGATAATCGCCCCGTTTACGATGTACCTTTTTTGCTTTTTTTACATCCACTAAACTGTAACGATCGTTACGACTAAAAGAAATAAAAAGGGAAATAAAGAGAAAGGAAAAGAGAGTAAGGAAACTGGGGAAAGAATATTCGGGCAATAGTAACCAAAGCAAAAAGTGAATATTTATGAATATTTCATGAAGCGGACAGATAACTGTAGAGGCGCTGTTAAAAGCTTGATACATTTTCTCGATATAGACATGATATTAATTACAATAATTCCTATAATTTTTTATTCTACAGGATATTCTTTCCGGAAATCGGCTTATCGTAAATCTGAATCGGGCTAAATGCTATAACTTAACAGCGTTGGCGCATGTCAGAGGGTAAAGTCGGTTCCGTGACCATTATTCCACCCTGGATGGATCAAAGAATTATTGGTTCACGCAACTCTCGAAACGCAATTGGGTTGCACGGTAATCAATTTAAAATGATAACTGGTCACATACGCCCGGAGGAACAGCGGATGTGTGCGCGATACGTGAAACATTTATTATGAAATAACAGTTACGTTTAATTAATTAATTCGTCGCGTTGATGTTCGGTTCGTCATCACGGAAATATAACATAACGTAATTTTATACGTTCTAGCTTTTATCATTAATACGCTATGATAAATAATTTTTTTTTATTGTAATTGTCTCTTATGTTTCTTTTATTGTGGAATATAGTTCTCGTGTTATTTGCAATGTTTGTAAAAGCGAGATAGCTTGCGAAATCGGTGACAGTTTTTGGTGCTAATGATATTTATTATCAGAGCTTCTTTGTAATACACGCTTGTATCATTTAATAATAAAGAAAAGTCGTATCGTAAATTCGTATCGATGCCCTGATGTTTATAAGGATATCAAGAACAGTCATCGTGTAATGACCCGGGCGAGATAAGACAGTGTCCAATTTTCAACAGTGCCACCATGGGACCGTATCACCTTTAACATTGTTGGCGTAGCCAGCACGGCTGAAATATTGTCTTGTAAAATATGAAACTGGCCGAGTTCCATCGTCGACGTTACGGCGGCGTGTGTCCGCCCCAAAGAGAAATAGCTACATCGTTTCTCGGTTAAAGGAAGAATGGCAAGCAAAAGAACAACAGGCATCGCGACCTTTTCTTCTATTATCCAACGTTCGTCCGTCGTTTCTGGATGCACTACAAAATTCCTTGAGATGCGCTTTCATCGGTTCCAACGAAATATCTGTTCAACTGAGAGACAATCTTCGAGAAAGCGTATTCAGTCTCTAGTTACGAAGTAATAATTTCAATTTCATAACACATTAATAACACAATCGATATTACGTTTATTTAAAAAAATAATTATTTACATTTAAAGCGAGTATTCGAATTTTGATATTTACAGTATTCGTATTTACGCCCTTGTAAAATATGTATACGTTCATATAATAACTCAATTAGAGATTATAAATTGTTCCGTATTTTGCTCACGAGAGAGATTAATCCTATTAGCACTAGATATACTTCTAAGCTTTACTCTTCCCCGTCAGTTGATCCTGAATTTCTTGCAAGGACATTCCTTTCGTCTCAGGTACACAGATCAAGGTAAATGGTATAGCCGTAGCCTCTAACAGGCCATAAAATAGAAACAAATATCGTTCATTCAGAAAATTAAGCAGCGGCATGTAAGTGACGGTTGAGATGAAAGAGACAACAGCGGCTGTGCTGCTGACAATAAATGCTGCGATGCACTTTAGATGAGGAGGAAAGAGTTCGCCAAGCATCGTTGGTGGTAGGAGAGTAACACCCGAGAAAACTGTTATGTAGAAAGCTATCATTCCGGTAATCGCTAGTCCTTCCACTGTTTTTGAATCAAAACCAAAATCTAACAATTGAAACTCGACCGTTAACAGAATTAAAGATAACGCGATTCCAGTGCACGATATGACCATAAGAATTCTTCTCCCAAGTCTGTCCATTAAAAGCATTGATAAACAAGATCCAATGATACCACATGCCATCACTATTATCACTACTTGCGCTGGTTCCATCACGCTAACTTTTGCGGACGTGAAGATTGACTCCATGTAAAACGAAATGTTATTGATTCCGCTCAATTGAGCGTACGCGGTAAGAATCGTAACAATAATAATCGATTTGCGGAAATGAAGAATTTTTAACTCCCTGAGAGAGTCTGTTAACGTTTGCTTACTGACATTTTCAACAAACTTTCGTAAGTCCATGAATTCCGATTCTATGTCATAGTCTCTATGGTACCACCGAATCGATGACTTTGCTTTCTCATCCAAGCTTTTCTTAATCAAATGATGAGGGGATTCTGGCAGCCAGACGAAAAGAATCATCAGCAAAAGGCAAAAAGCTAAGGCTATCGTGGCTGATACAGTCATCGATAAATACGCTCCCATAACACTCATTATAAAGTTTCCTGTCGCTACGCCGCTCGTGCCTAGTGCCATCAACGCTCCTCGGATGCTAGGATCCGCTATTTCCCCTAGATATATAGAATAGCAGCAGTAGGTCATCCCTAGGCTGATGCCACTGCAAAATCTTGAGACGTATAACCACTCCACGCTGTTAGACAAGATGATGAAGAGCCAACCAAGCGAGATGGGCACAGTGCTGATCGTAATTGTTGTCTTGCTGCCGACGTAGTTGACGCATATAGCGCCTCCGATAGCACCAAAAAATCTTCCCAGATTGAATAACGACACCACCCACGATATTTCCGATAGTGTCACCGGAAATGTAGATTCTGCAGAAGTTAAGTAGCCGATGTACGGAGACGACCATCCTCCCACTAATCCCAGTTCCGTTATCAGCAACCAGACTGTAAGAAAAATTCGAAATTATGATTCTCCTTTTATCTGGATGTGTCGCGGCCACTGCAACGTTCTTAATATTACTGCGCAATATGCATTTCGAAAAGCTAATTGGTGATTAGTTAATACCTCCGCAACCAGCGATCCATTGCGGCCAGAACACTTTTTTCTTTAATTTCTCACTTCTTGCCTCGGTCATGATGAGTCCTCCGAAGGTAAGGAGCAGCTGGCAGATGTATTACTTACATCAAAATTATATAGCTTTGAAAATAGTGAAACAGATTACATAAATGCAGATAACATCACGCATGCGTGCATTATTGTAGCAGGAATGAGATTTCCACGAAAACATTACGAAGCCATTTTTTAGTTTTTCACGAGAAACAAAAGACGTGGGGGGTAAAATAGGGGGTCTTGCTCGAATGAAAGCAATCACTTCTACGGTAATAATACGTTTTACTAACGAATATCATAAATTATACTTTGTAGTCGTTTGCCCTGTCTCCATACTGTTATAAAAATTGCTCTGTTTAAACAGGAAGATAGCATCAGCATCATGTGTATATCAACATATGTCAAAATAAAGAGTCTGATAATTCGGAAACTGACGTAATTTACAATTCTATGGGACGACAGAGATCGTTTCAAGACTGATTTTTTATTTAATCTCGTGTGATATATGCTTAATAATATTAATAACAACAGTAATATTATTAATGTAAATATTTCATTGAAGCAAATACAAATATTCTTTTAGCTCCTTTTTATATACGAATCTCTGCTGCTTGTAAAGTGGAAATGTATGGTCTCTGTTGCGTATAATGAAAGTGTAATCATTTTTATCAGTAATATCATTTGTCTGGCACGCATATAATTCCATAGCTTAATTAGCTAACGAGCTGAGCTATGTTTGATTTGAGCTAATATTTTATTTTTGCATGAATTGCAAAATTACCAAAAGCTTTTCTTTTATCCATATAGTTGTAAGATAAATACATAGTTGAACAAATGTACTGGTTGATATTTATTTTAAATTCTTTTTGTTCAAATAATATGTTTACAGACTCAAATGATTGAAATAAAATACACCCTGGAGTTTTAAGTATAATTTACAGGTCTTCAGCTTTGTTTTTGAATTTAACGATCCCTTATGATGCAAATGAAAATAATAATATCAGTTGTTTATTATATCTTTTTTGCATATATTGTGCATATATTGTAGGAATTTAATGTTTAATTACAAAATTCCTTAATAATTCTTCACGTCATTGCCTGATTAAGTTCTCTGGCGGTTATTTGCCAAATACTGTTGTTACAAATACTGTTGTAAAAGCCACTGCTTTTCGTGATAAGATAAGATACGCGTAATTACGTACAATTCGCTGAGTAATAGAGAAATCGAAATCTCCGTATATATGACTGATTATTTTATATAATAATCAACACTATATATTTCTTTCATTTCCGGTATATGTGATAAAGGTATATGATAAGAGTAATTAAAATATTCGTTTATAGAAGTATCATTTATTTTTATTGAGATCACCTTTACTTTACACTTTATTCCAATACAGTCTGTTATCGTACCGTCCTTGTTATTTCCGAACTGCTTCCTCCTTTTTTACTCTCGCTAGCTAGCATGTCCTGTATTTCCTGTCAACATTATATCGATATCGATTATTTAATACCACGTCAACGGGAAACTGAACAATGACTGATTCGTCCACTGTTTGTACAACAGGAACAGACTACTACATCATTCTGTCATTACCCACACTCTCGCGAGCCAACTTGACATCTTTTCTATTAAAATCGGATTAGCAAATTTTTGACGAATATCTACTGAATCATCTCATACGCCGCTTCAAATATATAATCTATCTTCGAGCCTGGATAAATAATAAATTAGTAAAATCGAATATACTGTACAATATTTAAAACAATGTTTCTTCAAAGACAAAATTCCACTTTACAAACATCACATCGTCGACAGAATATTTGCAATAATCTGATAAGATCGTGAACGTTGTGAATCAGTTAAAAATTACCTGCAAGGTCTTCCCCTTGGTCTCAGGCATTTCGGTGATCGAATATACCAAGCAGACGGTCATGGCTATCGCATACATCCAGAATACGTATTTTTCGGACATGAGATCGATGAGCGGTTGGTAGGTTCTACTACAGATGAACGCGAATAACGCGGACGTGATGCTGGCAGTGAATCCGGCGATGCTCTTTAAATCGTCTGGGAAAAGCTCGCTGAGTATGGTGCTCGGAACCGGTATCAGACCGATGGACATCATCATGAAAAGTATCATCGCTAGGATCGGCAGCCATTCCAGACTTTTTGGATCAAAATTCTGCTCCAGTAGCAGAAAGTGTAATCCCAGAAGCACCATCGCGATGATTACGCAGCCGCATGACACCGCAATGAGAACCTTTCTCCCGCACCGATCGATCAGATACACGCTGATCCAACCGATCACTATACCTGGAATGCGAATATCGTATCCTGTACCGATTCGAAAATCCTCGAAATAGAATAGAAGAGGAGAAATAAACCGGGGGACAAAGAGAAAGTTTCGTCCTTTTCCTTCGACGTCTCAAGTTAGAGTGGATGCGTGCTCTGGCGAGCTGTCGCTCTGACGAATGAAACATTTAAAGACCGAAATGAATTTACATCTACATGTAAAACGCAGCAGAAGAAGCTAAAAAGTACATTTTTATTAAATTTTTTATCTAAATGTCGTTTTATGACTAAAAAGAAGTATTTCAACATAATATAGGGCGGTATGGATAATGTATAATAGTTGGTAACGTAATGAATGTTAAAGCTACTTGTACAAGATGGAAAATGTAACGTATCATACCCATCAGAATACACATCCAGGGTAAACATAGTTTTAAAATGAGAAGAGTACTATTTTGAAAATTCACGGATTATATTGGAATAAAAAGAAACGCTATTCTATCTCGAAACATATATGTATAGAAATTATCCTCTTTGCGTAAAATGTACCAATTCCAGTGGAGATGATCACGACGGTCGCCGGCTCCAGCGACGTCACTTTCGCGCTTCTGATGATTATTTCCATATAGTATGTCACGGTGTTTAACCCACTGAGTTGCATGAAAATGAACAACAGTATGATCATATAGAACGCGCGCCTATTCTTCCTTTCCATAACCTGATTAATTTTGTCGCGGAAGTTGGTTGATTTGGAAGATTGCACGAAGTCCTCGATTATTTCCAACTCGACGTTCACGTTTGATTTTCGGTGATACCATTGGATCGTTTTCTTCGCCTCGATCGCATTATTCTGCCGCACATAATAGTGAGGCGATTGTGGTAGCAACGGGAAGACCGTCATGAAGCAGATGGTCAAAACTAGACTTACAAGTCCAAAACACATCATCGACACATGACTGCCCATTATGTTGCCAATCAACGTTCCAAATGGCATCCCATTTACTATTGTGCTGACCAGTGCACCACGGATGTTGGCTGATGCTATTTCGCCCATGTAAAAGGCGAAGCAGCTATAATACATGCCGAAAGAGATACCTAAAAAGATATTTTCTAATAATTGTATGTACTTGAAGTGACAAGATACATGTGCGATCTACCACAAACGTAGAATAAAAATTACCTGCGCTAACTCTAAATACGTAAAGCCAAAATGCTGAATTGGCAAATATTATGCAAATCCAACCTATTATGATAGGAATTCCAGACATTAACAGAGATCTTTTGCTGCCGTAATACTCCATGGTGACGGAACCGCCGATGGCACCGAATAAACGTCCAAATGGTAACAAAGAAACGATCCATGATCCTTCTTCATCCGTTATAGGTATTTCCGAGTCTTCCAAGGTCAAGCGTGCGAGGTAAGGGGACGTCCAACCGATCGATAGTCCAATACTGATAGCCATTAGAGCCACTATGATGAAATCCCTAATTGATGTTGTATGAATTCACGCGAAACGTGCGACGATCACATAATATTTTTGTAACATCGATATCTGTGTCTAACTAAAATAACACAAGGATAATGCAACGTACACAGAAATGTAGAACTGTCGACTAACCTGTCAGACAGGTGGCCCATTGTGGCCACACACGGAGGAAAGCCTCTATTGCCTTCAGTTTCATGGATGCGATGAGCGAGATAAAGCGCAAGAATACTTCTGACGGCTCTCCACCGCACCGGTTCGTCACTGCCGCGGATTCGTTCTTCTAATTGATTTATATTTTCCTGTTTTCTCAGTTCGCATTCTCTTTCGGATCGTCGCCTCTCGTAAATATCTGGCGCTCGGTATCTTAGCAGTGAGACATGATTCGTCATGAAGCTTTCGCTATCAGCGATACGGAAACTGCGTGCATCCGCGTGCAATATTTCAATCGAATTTTTGGACTGCCTCGAATATCGTATACCTGTAACCTACTGATTGCACAACGTTGTACTATATGCAATGTGAATAGAATCTGGTTCTAACAATTTCGAGCATCGTTATGGAAGCAATTATGGACGGATGGTTGTTGTTTATCGAGAGAAACACTGTTAAGTTTTCAATGATTCAGCTTCGATTCATGTACGTGTACTTTCAGCCCTTTTCCCACGACAAAAACTTAAAACAGAAAACTTTAACCACTGAGAACCGCTCTAATTAACAACGAATTATGTTTTCATATGTGTTATTCCGTCGCTAATATCGATTTTGGCATGAAAATGAGGTTCTTCATGACTTTAATAGAAATGAAGATTGGATCGAAATACGGTTCAACGTGCTATTACACGAAACGAAATATTTATGGTCACGCGTTAATCAATTTTCCAAATTGCACGATGATCAGCGAGAAGCATAATTAAAATACACGCTGGAATTTGCTTGAGTTTAATGAACGAAATAAACGAATAGAAATAAATATTTTCAACTTTTATTAAATTGACGTTTTCATTTTTGCGCCAGCTTGCAAGCTTGGAGCACGTTCCTGCGAAAAGAACGATTTTTATACAACGTATTTCTCATGCTGATATTATTAGTTTCATCCATTTTGCTCTTGATTTTTGTGACAAATTTCAATGTTTCGTTTTGCATCATTTCTGAATTTTCAGTTGTACGTAAAGGAACAATTACTCGAAAAATGCATGTAATTTTCTAAGTTATAATTTTAAGATTCAATAGGATTGGTCGAAGTCAACGTGTATATCGATAAAATTTGAATATCTGTTCATTCTTGGGAATGATTGTAATAGTATTGCGCCTGAGAATGTGAAATATTCGTCAAAAAGGTGCATATTGGAATGACATCACGCAGACACGTATTATGCACATATTTTAACAATTATGAAATTAAGAAATACTTGCAAGGAAAATTTATTTTCGAGTCCTTGAGTGATAATGATTTTCAAACTTCTAGAATTCTAATGAAAAAATGTAAATTAACACTTGATTCAAATGCTAATTGTCTACAAATCATTTAGTGTTTTTAAAGACAATAAAGAAAAATAGATAAAAGAATAGATAGATAAGCAGTATGATAGATAAAGATCAAATTACATTGTAAACTGAAGAAGTTGTCAGTGTGACGAGCCAACTTGGTTTTGGATTTCCTTTGGAAGTTGAACGATGTTTCGAACGTCCGAAGTCTTATGTCTCTTCATGCAGATTAGGGTTAACTACAAATCGCGATTCGACAAGGGTTTTCAGGGTCTGTCAGTTATTTGGTATCCCTAAGGGCAGTCCAGCGCAATCTAGCAACTTCAATATTTGATACATGTGGTCGGTTGTATGCCTGGCTCTTCGAACTAGTTTCACCGCGTGACTTGATGATGTGCAAATTGAATTACTTGCCCTCGGGAATCGCATAATTGAATTTGATCAGTTTTGCTTATTATCGAATGTACTTGCGATCTTATCGGTAAAGCGCAGGATCAAAGTGAAAAAAAGCTTCAAGTTAGAAATTTGCCTTGTCATAGTATTCGTAGTAAACTAAAATAAAAGGATTTCAAAATTTGTGTATTTCTTCGTCCAATTTTCGAATGGATTTTTATAGGACAATTGTTCTGCCGATTTATGAAAGAAAGTTATAACCTGTTTGTCGATTGCGAAGTTAGTTCGAGCGATCGTATGGTTCCCAACGGTTCGCCAAAGATCCAAGGATCTATATGCGCTTTTATTGCAGGGAGAAAAGCTATTCCATCGTCGTACACGGATTACTACTTCCTTTATTTACTTTACGCAGGAAGCTCCGTATAATTTCGCAAGGTTATTCTTAGAGCGGTGTCGCTGTATTCGTCTCTGCGAAATGCACTTTTCGTCTTTTACGATGTTTTCTGAACTTTCCTCAGAGGATCGGATAAACAAGCCTCTACAACACATTTTCACGAAATATGTACATGTCCCGAGAGCTGTTCGATTTAGAAGTCTCCGAGAAATTTATGATTCAACGAATTATTAGAAGTTAGTAACATTTGAACGACCATGATTACTTTTAACCCCGATACGACAAGTTCGCAAAATATTTATAATGCCAAAACATCACGTAGCAGAGGTATCTTGGAAATCCAGCTCACGTCTCTAGTTCCGTCAGGAAGAGAAGGCCCTGATATACTTAAGAGGGGTGTGAGTACGAGTGGCTAGATTATAGTTTATTTTTAAGGAGACGACGAAATACGTCAGAAAACGTGGATATAGGCGTAGGAAGGTTAAAGCTCGTAAAGTTGGTCACATGTAGATAATACATTATATATATAAGATATATGTACATGTGCGTGTGTGTGTGCGCGCGCGCGCGTGTGTGTATCTACATGCATGTGTGTTATTCTCTCGCCATATTTTTCTTGCTTTCTCCTTTGCGTCGTCCTCTTCCTGTCCTTTCTTTTTACCCTTTTCTTCTTGCGCTTTCATCTTGAACCTTCTCTTTGCCCTGGTCGTTTTTCTTTCTTTTCTTTTCCTTCTTCGACTTCCTTCTGGTCGTTCGCGTTTTATCCGACAACCAAGGGAGACAAAGATGAACTGGCGTACCAGCGAAAGGAGTTCCTGGTGTATAATGTAACGTTTCGAAAGCTATCACTCCTCAAGGTAAAAGGAAGGGGCTGAACCATAGTTGAAAAGGGTTGAAAGTAAAACCTAGCCATGGAATAGGTAATGGCTAGGAAGGAAGCCAACGGCAAGGAGATATTCTTATACACCGTGTATCGTTTCATTTCGGTTGAAATTTTATGATTCCGACAGTGTCTACTCGCTTAATTTGGGAAACGTCATGTGCACAATAGTTTCATTTAATATTATTATTATTTATTACCTCAAACGCGTTGTCACGCTGCGAAAGACGGATTAAATATAATCCCACGAAAATTAGTTTTCTAATTTACATACAGATTGATTAGCGGCCCATTCTTGCAAGGTTTCTTGCGATGGCTTTATTTTATTCTTTGCGCGTCACTATTCGATTAAGAGGATATTTTATTTAGAAGATTTCGTTACGCAGTTTATGACATTTACATTTTTCCTGAATTTAATTTATATGAAAATTATTCTTCAAATTTTGCTATTCTTGTGCGTTCAAGAGAATTTTATTCGTTTATAATTATTTTCATTTATGCGAGTTCCTTTTGTGTGCTACGTTCCGATAGATAACTGTATATTTATTTATATGCTGTCGGAACACTTTAGTTTCTATCAAGCATACGTTTGATTACTGTTTACATACTTATGCAGAGCAGCGACGATTGTGTATATCTTCATTTAAAATTTTCGTAATTTTTAATTTAAAAATAAAGATAAAATACTGATCAGATTTTCGCATTTGCTTTTCACTAATTACTTAATTAGCTTCGCGTGGAAGCGCAATTATGCATACTTTATGTAACGAAAGAATTAGGCAAATTGATTTATCTCGTAAACTAAATCCGATGCACTATTGAAATGAAGCTTATAGTTTGTGTAATTAACGTTCTTTGTAATTAAATTCGTAATTGTATTACGGCACACTCATCATTACTGTCAAAGTCATAAGCGGATTCGCTTGAAGTAGTTGAGTTAAGACTGAGTTTCGGTGTTGAATAATAGAATTCAAAGAGCTGTCCCTATTATTTTCCTACAATTAACGGATGTGAGGTGGTATATGTTGTTCGTGATAGTTGTAGTTGCAGGGCCTCGTCCGGAGTAATTGTCGCTAGGGGCTGTAGATGTCACAGCTGGGGTACTGCTGATTTTTCCTTCGTTTTTTGGTGCGTGGAAGAAAAATTGGACTCTGGTTGCCGAGATTCGAACCCGGGTTCCGAACGTTCGTAACCTAAGGCGCTAACCACTTTTTTTTTATTTGTTTATTATTACCAGATTACATATTTGTATTTTCCATAATAAACGCTGAATTCTGGTTGTGAGGTGGTTCAGGCAAAAGTATCGATACGCGACGGTACGACATAGCCATGCAATATTACATTTTTTTTTCTTTTAAGATTACTTTTGTAACTTAAATTTAAGCCGCTGTTGCGCTGTGCTTATGTACGATATTTCCATTTCTGTCCTGAAAGCCTGATCGTAAAAACAGGACAGTTGGGCGCTATCCACTGCGCTGTCGTCGTCCGACACTAGTTAGTTAGTTAGTGCCAAGTGGTCGTATTTGGCTTGTCGAGTGCCGTCACAGATGGATCATTGTGTTCGGAAATTAAAAGCATAACGAGAAATCGCTTCGAGACATTACTTACTTCATGTATTATTATGTTACGAACTTCGTAAATATATCTCAACATGATTGAGCTAAAATGAAAATAATTTTCAACTTGTTTTTACTCATAAAACATTTTCAAGTGAAATTTCCGAAATACGATTATGGGATGTCAGACACAATAGTGGATTTTTTCTTTCTCTGTTTTTGCCATTTTATATATAGTTCGGCTGCAGATATTTTCCACTTTATGCTCGGTTAGAGATGCAAGAGATTCTTTTCCTTTTTCACCGACAGTTTTGCTTCTTTGTTTCTTTTAGTCAGGATTTGGTGAAACGTTCAGGATGCCTAGCTTTTTTCTGTTGATCGATAATAAGAAGCAAAGCGGGGTAAAATTCATAACGTATTAGGGATCTGACGTTTCGAAGAGATGCGCAATCGATTTGCTCCACTCGAGAATCGAGATTCGCATCGAAATTTGAGCGTCGAGTGATCGTTGAAATCGATTCATTTTTACGTTCTGTGTCCTTGTTGGTCTCCTTTCTTTGTTTTCTATTTTTTTTTTTTTCAGCAGAAAGATTGCTTAGTAATAATCACGTAAAACTGGAACGCAATTTCGCTGAGTTTTGTTCGCTTTATCATAAACAAAGGCATCAAGTACGTACACGAACAAGGTAATGTGAAATAAACACGGAGTTTCAATTTTTACAAAATACTAGACATTGCAATATTTCATTAGTCTTTGATAAATACAACGATAACAACGAAAATACAAATTGTTGTAAATATTTCCGATTGATTGGTGCTACGAAACAGTACGACAAATGGTCGCTAGTCTATTTTAACGCATTGGTTTAGGATACTAGCTTGAGTAAAGAGAGAACACGTTCAATAGAAGTTCAAATAGAAATGACTTACACCGCAATATTATATAACATGTTTATTATATTTGCTAAAGAACGAGCCCATATATGTGCTTAGATTAGCGTTGTTTGCATTGCGAATGTCGCCTATGTTCGGTGTGTATTTTTTGCCAACTGTAGACTGAATTTAACACGTAAAATGATCAGAAGGTATTCTCTGTTAGCATTGTATCTCTGAATTGTTTCGCGACTCCTGGAATCAACCCCGCAATGGCTAAGAGATTAAGGAAGCTTAATCAGACTTAGGCAAATACCATTGTCGAGGAATTCTAGTTTATGATATTTAGTTATATACCAAATTTCCCAAATGCTAAAATCTTTGTGGGTTTCTCGCGCTTAATTTATAGCATAACTCTTCCTTAAACGAAATATATCGGTACATATTTATTTTTCGCGTCTCGATATATTTGCCGGAAAACTTTATCACGAACTGAAGTTGGTTGGTCCATTGCATCATTGATAATCGCGTGATCTTATCGAGCTAGTACATATTTCTTTCCAAGGTCGATCGTTATTATGCTAGCTGTAATGATAAGTAATAAGGCGTAAAAAGCTATTAGGTACTCGAAGGATATTCTCCATCTCGTGCCAGCTCTTTTTCTTCTTTACTCTCGTTAAGAAGACTTTCGACGTGAAAGCGGGATTCTTCAGGCCAGTCAACGGAAGACGTAAAGCTGAAGCGAGGAGATGTCGGCTTCGCGGATGGCTTTCTTCTATCGTCTTTTCGTTTCATGGGGTTTTATCTCGTTTTCTTCATCCCGTATTATTTGTTCGCGCCGCTTTTCCATCTGAGAGAGAAAGATAAACTGAGAAAAGAAGCGGAAGAAAGGGAGATGGCAGAAGAGGGGGTGCCGAACGAGGGAGATGAAGGAAAGAAAACACAGACAGCGGTCGTGTTTCTCTTCTCCGTGATGCTCTATCCTATTACACGCGTGCGCTCGATCAATGATCGCATCAAACCGTCGAGAATAGTTAAGGCGAATGCGAGCATTGGATATAAAGCGTTTTCCAATTTTTGCAAGTGTTTCGCACGAATTTTTCCCCGCGCAGATCAAGTTGCCCTAGTTCGTCGTATTTTCATACAGTCATACGAAAACGTTTGTTGTCTCTGTAATTGCTTTTCACAATGACTTCCCCGCCGTTAGTAACGAAGTTACCGTCGTCGTTGCGAAAACTTTTGTTTTATTTCATAGCGTGGAGCTTCAAAACATAAAAGACTCTATTCTCCTTCCCAACGACGAAAGAGAACAACGATTTTTCAGTTACGGCACCGTAAAATTTACCTATTCGTATTTGAACCGGCGAGTCCGTAAAAATGCTATCTATTATGTCGTAGAAATCCGAGGTAACAACCGTAGTCAAAGGAAAAAAGTAAGAACTAGAAAAGAACGAGATTCGAGTGTTTTACACGAGTGAATTTCATTGCCGCTTAATGTCTGATCGAGTATCGTATAATACTACTTACTGTTAATCTCTGATCTATCTTAATCCGGGACGTTTAAACCTTGTTGCTAACTTTTGTATCCAAAGATAATAAAACAACACAAAGATATTTATTGAAATAATGACGCTTTACGGACCTTCTAAAAAAAGCTAAAAATTTGTTTAAACATCTACACCGTCTATATCTATATCTATAAAGTAACTCACAGTACAACAGTTGGACGTACCTTATTTTTCGCATCCCCGATATTTGTTTGCCGCGTGTATCATCCAACAACGCTGCATCTGCTAATTATTTCAAACGCCATATTTATGGTATAGCTGTCAAGTCGTAATTTCTTTCCTCGTGGATCGAGGCTCTATGTTGTTAATGGGAGAAGTGGAAAGATGCACGAACACTTGGCACGGTCGGCGACCGTGTGTACGTACGAACGGAGGAGGAAAGGATTTCGCGAAGGTACGGGCAAAGGTAGAGGTCGTGGATGAAGTTGGCGGGACCGAGGAGGAGGAGAGGGAAGGAGGTGGGTTTGGGGGGGCGGTCCGGGACGAGTCAAGGGGTTGGAAAAGGGGCGACTCCGGCAGTCAGCGGGTTAAAGCCGCTCCGAGCGGGCGTTCCATGTGCGTTGCCTCCGCTTCCATGAAATTCCGACGGAATGTCGCGCAAAGAATGCTGTCGACGACGCCGTTGACTCACGTGTTAATCGCCTCGGATAGTTTACGTGATTACATCTTGCTCTTCGGCGTTACAAGTGATGTTTTGCTTCGATGATCCTCGAATCGATGTATCGGCGTGTTCACTTTAAGCTGTTCTATAAACTAAAAAGCAAACTAACTTTCCGACTAACGTCTCGTCTGTGACATGTGTTATTTAACGAACGTACAGTGACCGCGATGTGTGTTTCATTAAATGGATAACGAATTCAGGCTCGATTTATTTAGAAGATCGAGAACAGTTTTCGAAACATTAAAGTATTCTGCGAAAGGAGAAACGTCTTGCGATAGCGTTAATATTTTTCGCATATTTATCACGACACTTTGATCAAGTTACGTCATTTTGATTTTTGTTCTTCTTCAATGGATTTTTCGTAGAGACAAAGTGGTTTCGCTTTGAAGTTATTTGAAGTTGTCGGTGGTGTATGCGCATTACGGTGAATATTGAAATATACGGGAAAACGGTTTTCATCCGTGACCAGACTTATTTCAATGGTATTGTTCGTTGAAAATAAATTCCAAATTTAACAACTTTTGGTATACTTTGATGGAGTATACTCGGAAATCGCAATGGTCCCTTTATTGACTCGATGTTTGAACTTTTTTAAACATAGTCGGCACATGTATCGGCGTAAAAGTTCTTTGACACGACTAATGAGTTAATGCAACCTTTGCCTTCCGTAGAAAAAATTACCGGCCTATATATCATAAACAACACGATGAGTCACCGTACCATTACGTTCGATAACACGTATACTATACTCATATGCTTATCAAAACTTGCTTTCCGAGGAAATGTAAATTGTTTGCATCACTGTCTGTAAGGTTTGAGTCCGATTTATTACGAAAAGAAACAAACACATCGCATCGTCTCGGTAAAAATAACGAGCTGACCAATTGATGGTTTTTTTCCTCGACGTTTCGTTCCCCTGAAATCAAAATCCTCTTACTCGTATAAAAGATTAAGCTGTTAGTAAATATTTACCTTGCGTGGAGTTTTCGGCGGTGGAAATCGTATTCATAGAGATCGAACTAAATTTATGGCATAAATTTTGTACATATATCAAGAGAGATTTATGTATTGGTTGGTTGTCAGCATGCGCCTAAACACCCGAATTTCTCGAATGATTCTTCTGTCCAAGAATTCGACGTGCTCCAAAGGCAAAATAACACGGTTTAGGTAAAATTCGAAATGATGTAATCGACGGTATTATGGAATTCGGATGTCATTGTCTTGCGTGATTGACGGCACGAGTCTGTAATGGTTAATTGCGGATTTGCGTATCAGGATAGCCTGCGATGCTTCATTGAATAAGTTTGTCTTAACGGAAGCTAATATTTACAAAACAGAACTTTAGAGAAATTCGATGTTCCGAAGCAGTACCGACGACGATTAAACTCGAAGGGTCGATCGAACCTGGCTTTTAAACAGGACGTAATTACGATCAGTCTTTCACGAAGAGAAAAACTTTTTTAATTTCGCCGATTGGTTTTTACGATGCACAGAATCGAATAAAAATGACTCGCTAATTAACTCCGTTGAGAAACATTCCGTGTCACCGTTGCGACGAAAACAAAATAAAGGAAATAAATGAAACAAGAAAAAAGTATAATATCGCCGAAAAATTGTATTATTATGCGAGATATGTAATAAATTGAGTGAAACGTGATCGCATGACATTCACAATCGATACTTCTTGATTAATTGCAAACTAATACGCGTTCGAGAATCGTAGAATTTCAATATTAGTTAATGGGAATGATTAAATCCAGACAAGTCCTTGTATCGTGAAATTCCGGCTGACGCGTGTAAACGTATCGTTTCGGTGTCGCCGAATTGACCAACAATGGAAGAAGTAACAAAAAAAGAAAAAGAGTGGTGTATGAGGAAAACGAAATCGCTATAGATGGTGCAATTAACTCGTTGACAGGTGTTCACCTCGCAAATCAATCGTGTGTCTGGTTCAGACGGATCAGTCACGTGCGCGTGTTTGGCATCATAAATGCACTTGACTGCAACCATTTTCTGTGCGGTTGCATAACCAGCCTCTCGGGAAAATTGCGTTAATTGCAGCCCAAATTTTCCAGCTTCCATTTTCACGTTGATAAAGCCATTGTTCGTTGCGTCAAAGATGCATCCTCCTCGGAGATTGTAATCTCTTAATTCATACGAGAAGAGCGACTACAGAGACGATTAAACAACCGACTAGATGTAAATATACTTCCAGAGAATAAACCATTCGTGTTTGTTATTCATCGGGATATCTGTACATCAGGAGATTATTTATGAACGTTATCGGGTAACATCGTGGTATAACGAAACGATGTTTTATACAGGCTTACTAGATTCGGGATAAGATAATAATTTTAACGAAATTATCGATTGGTGTTTGAAAAAGTTGGGCGAATAAGCGGTCTGGCGTTATACTACCGGCGTTTGGAAAATAAACGGGACACTGGCTGAAAAAAGTCTGTCGTGATCCATGTAGGAAGATTAAACGGAAAACCCGAGGACGGTGTATTACATATTGCCAACAGAACGTCAGTGTTGTGTTTCCATGTTAAAAACTAAGCTTAAAAACCAGCACAAACTTTGACATTGCCGTCGCGTGTAATTTTGAACTTTCCAACAAAAAAGGCGAATGAAGTTGTAATAAAGCGGATAGACTGTACCCCGTAAACACGTCATTTTTCATCCAATGTTTTTCCAGAAAACAGATTTCATTCTCGCCGACGAATTTATATGAGATATCGCGTTGGTGGTGCTTTCGAAGTGAAACTGGTGCATGGTGAAACTGGAACGAACTACATTTTTACCTCTGCGATTCGTCTGTTACTCGAATAATTCACATCGATGAAACGATTGGTGTGCAGGAAGCCGGTGATTGTGAAAGTTCCGCGGCGCGTTGAGATCAAACCCTCGAATTCGCAATTAAAATTGTTCGAAATTCTACCAGTCGACAGACAGTCGGCCACGTACTTAACCGTGTTCTTCGTTGGTGATTAGAAGGGAAAGAATGGTAAAACTGGGCGAGGAGAAGTGAGCGAATCGAAGCTCGCGGCTCCAGATAAGAGAGAAAAAGGTGTTTTAACGAGCGGACTGAGACGGTGGTGGCTCGTGGTGATCGATCTGCGTTATTTGCGGTGTATAATAGCGACGCGAGTAGGCCCAGCGTCAATTTGTCTCGCTTCTCACTAAGAGGTTGCCGGTCGACAACGAGGATTCATCGATCGATCGATCGGCGTGCGCGGGCCACGCGTATTGCTCATGGACAACCGCTTGCAGCGTGCTGCTGTTCCTACCGTCACCAACCATGCATCCGCGATCACCCGAATACGGTTGTTCCGGCATCGGTGAAGGATCGTCGAGTGGATCGCCGAATTGACAGAGAAGGCTTGCTCTGTTAAGCATCGGAGGCCACGGCAATACTCTTGTGTACGCGTTACCGCCGGCGGGTGTTAATTAGCAGACATGTATGCCCACGTGCACGGTGATAACGGCATGTGCTGTTATCTGCCTACCGTGCTCTACCTCGAACGATACCGTAAGTTCTTGTTTTGTACGTTGTCGCCCTTGGTAGCCAAGAATCCTCGGACTTCTTGTTAAACTTTACCTTTCTCTGTGTATTGTCGTTGTTGAATTTTTATACAATTTGTTCCGTTTTTAAAACGCGTGGTTAACCGCAAAGATTACAGATAGCGGGAAGGTACCCGCAGATATTCTGAAAATTGTGATTTCAACGTTTACGAATATATCTTGCGAAACGAAATCGGATGAATCCGATAAGATTGATGTATTTGATATGTATTATCGGCAAGCGTGTCCTTTGTATTTGTCCGAGAAACGATTTAAAGTTTACGAGGGAAAATAAACATATTTTTGTCTTTTACTTACCGTTTCTTTGTTACGGTCGATAGACGATCAAGGAAAAGGTAACGTTGTACCGTCGCAAGTTGGTTGCGATACTTTGTGCAAAAAGGAGGATGCAATACCATGAATCCATTTCATGTGAAATACGTTTTCGTAGTTGAACGTAAACGATCACGGGCTCGGTAGCGAGTATCCTTAAGCGATGGAGTATATTCTTGGGCGTATTAGTTTAGAGAATGGTGAGATTAGCGTTATTTTAAGGCGGCCGGGCCGAGTGCTAAACGAGCAACGAACCGGTGGAAGAGAACGGACGTTAACACGGGCCCCAAACTTATTTAGAGAAAAGATAGCGAAAGGTTTTGCATAATGAAGCAGTTAAAGTACGGCTTTCGTTAACGCGGAGACGTTAGCCAACGCGGCTCAGGTAAATATTATAGCATGGTAATCGAATAAACGAATGGCGAACCGAGATTGTTCATGCCTTTCGTGTAAATTTGCGGAAATTTATTTTCTCGTCACGGTTCGGTATCACCGGATCGTATGCAAACTGTTTGATAATTTACTCGATACGCGTCGCTTATTTCTCGTATCGTTTTACGCCGGAGTTCGTCTCTGAAAAAATTATTAATTAATCTTCCTGACGATCGGTGACGACAAATTTTTCAAGGGACGAGTTTCAATTGCTTTAGAATATACAAAATACGTTAATTGTGATGCGCTAATTATTTAAAATGCGCTTGGTATTTGTTTTATTACTGCGGCATAAACAGTTACGGTGGATAAAAAATAAATAGCTTTCCAATCTTTCTAGTTTATCGATAATCTTCTTTGTTATTCATTTCTTCACCCAACTGGCGTTTCCATCGTTTAACGAAGGAAAGAGACGAGGAGCGACGTATGTCAAGTTTTGAGTTGTGAGAATCTTTTTTCGGCGCCTGATGATTTATATGGGGATAGTAATGATAAACGCTGAAATACTAATTAAACTATCGAAATTTAATTCTCGTTAATTCGTTCAAAAAACGTGGATACGTGTTGTGCCAATGAAAAATGCATGTTGTGTTAACATTCAACCATTGTTTTACTAATCGTTCCATTATTGTTTCGACGTTTATTTCGCTGTTAGAGAAGAAATATAGTTTTAATTGTCAAGAACGAAGAAAATTGCGAAATGCACGGTAATTATACTTGCATTTTCCTCGGTCCGTTCAAAGTGTAACGAGAATACCTTTGGAACGAATTTAGTTTCACGTTAACCCTCCTTTCAACTTGACGAGGATTCAATGTGCGAATTATATTTCGATGGGACGAGAAAGAAATAGAGGAACGGATAATGTTTATGGGAAATATTTGAGATATTGCGATAGGGTCAAGGTGTTTGTTTTTACGGCATTTTCAATGGTCGACAATGGAATCGGGACAAATGGACATTGAGATTATCGCGGTTTCACGCTATGGTTGCTCCAGACGACTGCTCGATGGGCGGAGGATCGTTTCAGCTGTCACGCGCAGAATGGAGATTAAATTGGCACTGTTTGTACGATCGCCTTCGGTGCCTACTTGTGATTATTCTTTATTATCATTCGCGTACAATAATGAATGGTCATGTGGAAGAAACAGACTTCGAAACTGTTGGAAACTAGGAATTTTTATGTCTATTCCTTTTCGATCAAACGGAGAGGGCAACGGTTTTTTTCTCTCGCAAAACTGTGATTTTAGGTAAAGAGCTAACCGGAAAGTTATTGGGTCTGGATGAATCTCTGTTCAAGATAAAAGTACGGGGAATATTGATAACGTATAAAGTAATTAAATGGCGTAGACGTGGAAAGACCGGTTCGGATATTATTCAAATATAATCAGTCATGCTTTATTACTCATATCCTGTTCATATTCTTCGATAAAAGTTTCTACGAAATGGCGGAGATTATTGAAGCCTACTTTTTCATTGCGTTATCTATCGACGAAGGAAGAATCGATTCGGAAAACATTCTACCGGCAATTACGATCTTATAGCCTATATGTTATCTTAAGGACGTTTTTGATCTACTGATCCCTTCGATCGTTGGACTAAGATCATTCACTGGAACAGGGCATTGTGTAAAGGCTTGTGTCGACTCGATCCTAGAAAATTCCCAATAATTTCTCAACTTTCCATAAGTGCTACCTTCTGACTGACTTTTCAAACCGTGAAGCGAGCCAGCTGCATTTTGATTCAATTCGATTATCCTAGGATTTCTTAAATACGATGGAAACGTATTTCGTATTGGTCTTTCGATTAATCGTTTCGTTATAAACGGCGGCTGTTTATTATAACAAAGAATATCTGATACTCATTCCCTTCCTATGCATTCTTCACGGGAAGCAATTTACGATTCTCGGTGGAGATACCGCGCAACATTTTTCCACTTTACTGTCATGGTGGTGGCACGAACAGAAAAAATTGCATGAGTTACTGTCAAAACCGCAGCTCGTTATAAGAATCCAGATCTTGTGGCTCCCTGGGAATCTTTTCATTACGCGAAGTAGTTTAATCGCTATATTCTGCCACTGTTAGTTTTGTAATTTCAGTATCAATATTAATTCATAAAGATGATAAAAATAATAATAAAGCTATAAAATTAGGTAAATGTGTCTGATATTTCGTCCAATTTTCAGGACCTTAAATATTGACCGAGATATAAACTTAAATATTGACACGCGTTGGCATGATGGAAACTCGCGTTTAGCGAAATATATTTATTCATTCCAACGTGTATGTATAATTTATGCCTGAATGGTATGAAACTTCTGATACTAAATTACGGGTACGTCGCTCATGCAAATTGAACGCGGTCGGGGGCCCGAGGATGCAAATGTACTACCTCCCGAATGTATACCAACGTGCCGAACAAATGAGTTAGATAATAGCAAGAGAAAAGTAGGGGACTCGCATAGGGAAGAAAAGGGAAGAAAAGATCGCTGTATTTTCGAGCTATCGCGGGGAGACGCGGTCGTTAGAATACGCGCCAACGGGAGTCGTAAATTCCCGTTACGATTAAAATGATCGACACCACGAATAGTTCGATCCCCGTATTTCGATTAAGATAATAGGGGTGATTCAGGTATGATAACACTGTGGCTCACAGAGTTAAAATTTATATTTCCAACACTTAGTATACACGATTGAATAGATATAAACACTTAATGACTTAGAACGGTATGAGACTTAATGTTAGAAGTTAGACGTTAGATCTTTGACTGTGGTAGGAAAATGTGAGAGATATAGGAACGGTGAGAGTTGTAGGGAATGCAGGAACTCTAGTCACCGTGAGAGACGATGGAAAACTCTGAAGCTTATTCTAATGTGAATAAGGAGGAAAGCTTGGTATGGGTGTGCCCTTTGAACGAAGAACGCGGATTCGTTGCTTACATTTTTAGTTAGTAGAGTGAGGGCAATAATCCGCGATGTCGATTGGTTGGGACCAATGGTAGGAAGGAAGAGAGGAGGAAGAAACCTCCTACCAACTTGGGTCCTAGGCGATATTGTTCACAGGGAAACTCAGATTTTTCGTTAGGTATATCTCCGCTTTCTTCGTAATTCTTAAGAGCACATAATTCTAAAAACCGGCCGAAAATACTTCTGGAATTAGAAAGTCTCTTCTGGCAAACAGATGTGCTTAGACCATGTGTGCGAACAATGCAGCTAGAATTGCAACTTTATAGTGGGTCCTTGGGCCTATGGAGTGTTAGAAGGACGGCAGGTAGACCGGTGGTTGGCAAGCCGCGCGGGATGGCGTGCAGATGTGTTGCACGACAGAACATCCTCCCCCCGTTGAGAGGGCACCGATCAAAATTCTGTAGAGGTAAAGTTAATTAAATCTCCTATCCGCCTTCTTGTTGATTGTTGCTGCCATGTGGACTGTGGCCGTCCAGAAGATGTCGTGGTCGCCAGGAGGAATTTGATGATACGACCGAAAGGCCGGTGCGCTGAGGGTATTCGTCTGTCCTGGAGTCTGGTTCGACGTCGCGCGGAGGGCGCGATGAAATTCACGATCCAGGACGCGTCGTGAAACAGCTTGGCCCATGAAGTATTGTGGAACACCTCGGCCCACGAGGTGTCATTGAATGAAACTCCGATGATGCATGGTACAGGTTCAAACACGTCGCAGAGTTTTGTGTTTGATTGGGGAACTGAGCTCCCCCCGATGATTTGGCCCAATTGAGTTGTCTTGTCCCACGTATCGTAGCTTGGTTCATGGTAAGACCTCGAGCAGGTTTCGCCTTTCTGATATGGTATTTCTGCAACATCAGACCCGTGAAAGTATTGCATATCATTTGGACATCCTCGTTCTTGTTTCGGCTGTGGAAACGTGAAGGAGGTCATGGTTGATTGAGGGATGAGGCTCCCCCCGTTGACCCCTTCGGATTGCGCCTTCTCGCTGATGGCTGGTAGTTGTACCGGCGTAGTCCAACAATCCGCAAAAGGCAAAATCAGCGATTTGTCCGACGTAGTGATCTGTGGGCTTAGTGGACAAGTGTTGAAATCAGCTGGCGCGTTCTGAAAACTACCGACAATTAAATGATTAGTCATAGTAGTAATAGCGTGGAGATTATCTCGATCTGGGTCACTCGCAGGCGTGGCTCCTCGCCGCCATGGCGATGGAGAGTTCTTCACGTTAGGGCCCGGAGAAAGATTCTCTGCTATGACGTCCATGTCAGGTGTAATATGTAAAGTGGTGTTCCCCGTCGGCGGAGTTTGATTCTTGTTGTCCTGGACGGGATTCACTTCCTTCCGGTCCAGTGGATCGTGAGAGGTTGGTTGAATGAAGACATTTCGTGGCGATTTGATAGCAGCGGCGGATTCACTGGTTCTCGGTCTCGATGACGGGGCTTGCCGTGCGACACGTTGGTTACGTCTTAGCCGCTCGTATATATCTTCATATTGCTCTCTGATTTCGAGATCGCGCGATTGTCCATCCGAGTCTAATAATTCTATCTCGAGTTGGACAGCTTCGACTTGATGCGTCGACTCGTGTTGGACTTTTTGCACTTCGGTCAAATGTTCATTGCGGTCCACTGTGGATGAGAACGTGTCATAGGAATAGGTCCAGTTCTCGAAGGCACCGTCGAACTGAGGCAAGCTGACCTCTGGTAAAGTGATTGGTGTCGGCTCAGGATTCACGCATGAGTCGCGTGTTTTTGTTGTCGAGGGGGTTGTTGCTGGTATTTGGTCAAAGAGATCTATGAGTCGTGTGTTAATCTCCAGATGCTCTTGCAACAAAGAGGCTCTGCAAGCAATTTCCCCCTGATCTAACACTTCTAGCTCGCCTTGAACCGCGCTTAATTTCCTCCAATACTCGTCGAACGAATTGCGGCAAGATACTAAGTAGCCCTTGTTTACTTGCCCAGACTCTTCGTATTCATCGAGCTGGCGCTTCGTGATTGTAAAGCGGTTGGCGAGGCCGTTTCGTCTCCGCCGCAATGTGCTGATCGAGTCAGGTTGAGCCATGTTTGATTTTAATGGTAGGAACGATCTTACCTTGATCAAATGGGCGTTGGTCTGACAGTCGATTTTTACTCGCTACAGTGTGGCGTGGTCTCGTGTAGATGCTGAACGAAGGAGGTGTTCCTCTCCGGTGGCGGCTCCTTTGGTCAGTTGACTAGGTGTTGGAATGTGGATTTCACGTGACACTGTATAGTCACTGGTCAGTGCACTTCTTTGATGGCACGTGATCCGGCTCGAAGGACCATGTATTTTCGAGCTATCGCGGGGAGACGCGGTCGTTAGAATACGCGCCAACGGGAGTCGTAAATTCCCGTTACGATTAAAATGATCGACACCACGAATAGTTCGATCCCCGTATTTCGATTAAGATAATAGGGGTGATTCAGGTATGATAACACTGTGGCTCACAGAGTTAAAATTTATATTTCCAACACTTAGTATACACGATTGAATAGATATAAACACTTAATGACTTAGAACGGTATGAGACTTAATGTTAGAAGTTAGACGTTAGATCTTTGACTGTGGTAGGAAAATGTGAGAGATATAGGAACGGTGAGAGTTGTAGGGAATGCAGGAACTCTAGTCACCGTGAGAGACGATGGAAAACTCTGAAGCTTATTCTAATGTGAATAAGGAGGAAAGCTTGGTATGGGTGTGCCCTTTGAACGAAGAACGCGGATTCGTTGCTTACATTTTTAGTTAGTAGAGTGAGGGCAATAATCCGCGATGTCGATTGGTTGGGACCAATGGTAGGAAGGAAGAGAGGAGGAAGAAACCTCCTACCAACTTGGGTCCTAGGCGATATTGTTCACAGGGAAACTCAGATTTTTCGTTAGGTATATCTCCGCTTTCTTCGTAATTCTTAAGAGCACATAATTCTAAAAACCGGCCGAAAATACTTCTGGAATTAGAAAGTCTCTTCTGGCAAACAGATGTGCTTAGACCATGTGTGCGAACAATGCAGCTAGAATTGCAACTTTATAGTGGGTCCTTGGGCCTATGGAGTGTTAGAAGGACGGCAGGTAGACCGGTGGTTGGCAAGCCGCGCGGGATGGCGTGCAGATGTGTTGCACGACAGAACAATCGCGAAAAGGGAGAAAGAAGGAAAGCATCAAGTGGAAAAGCCGACTGGATGTCACGGATCCGTTTTCCTTTCCTGACAGCGGTAACGTGCAGAATCTTACCAGGAGGAACATAAAATTCTTCCTCTCTATGTGGAACGTAGGTATTCCTTCTTTTTCTCTCTCCTCCCCTTTTCACCTTGCTTTGCTCCCAGAGTTGTTTCTTCGTGTTCTTTTCACATTGATTATTTTCTTTCACTTTAAAACTGACATTAAATTGATTACGTTATTAAGTTTCGCTCGCCCGTATTTCATTCTAGAGCCGTGTTAATTAGAAAACTCGCGAAACCACATGAAGCTTATTACGCGGAAGAAAGATTTAAAACATATCGCAATTCTCTTTTTTTCTGTGTAATCTACGGTGTTTTATATGTGGATGTTTTTTGTATTACCTTCTAATGAAAATTCATGCGAAAGAAGAGAAATATTCTCATACTTTTCGATACTTCGGCGCGTTGGTTTTTAAGTATTCGAAAGGTTTTGTCGTCATTCACGGAAGAGATATAGGAGAAAAAGTGGCACGGAATATCAAGGGGAACGGAATTACTTTTTTATCTCGACTTAACGTCAGCCAATCGACTCCCCAAAGGAAATTTATTACCTTTAATTTTTCTCGTTTTTTCTTCTTGAGTCACGGCTGAGAGGTTTGATATTTTCTTGCGATTTTCATCCCGGTTGCTGGCAAAGAATTACTTTCTACTCAATGAAGATGACGGCCTATCAAATGGATCTTTTCAGTAATGCATGAAGGAGAAGTCTCGAACGCTTTAATAGACGACGTAGTTTGACACATCGATAAAAATGGAAGAAAGATAAAAAAGAACAAAAGGTAAGACTATTAATCCTTAATTCAAAACTGATACCTATTGTACCGATATATTCTCTGTAAAAGATTCGATTCACCGTTCAATATAAGATTCCTTTCGTTTCTCTTTGAATTCTTAAGATCTTCTAAATGGCACTTACTTCCATTTTCATTTCTATATCGAAATTTCCTCTTCCTTTTCCTAAAAATTGTGTTCGTAATAACGTGTTAACAGAGAAGCAAAATAAGGAAGTAATGAAATGTACTAACAATTTGCCAACCAATTAAGAGAATTGTATCAGCACTAAAAAACTATTTGAGAGTATACGAGTTCATTTATACAATTTTGTTGTTTTTTTTCTACATTTCATAGATGTTAACCCATTTATTAATAGCTGTTTAAAATTAAAACAATAATCTGTCTTCTTCTCCTATATCCTATTCAAGTTTTTGAAATTTATTCAGGATTTTAGAGTATGGACGGTAAGCGGATAGATTTTAAATAATAGCAAATTTATATACGCATTTTATAGAATCGAAAAAAATGAAAATAAATTTTTTTAAATCTCTTTGGTAAAAAGATTTTGTGTATCGATACTCGTAACATTATTTCCTGTGAAAAGCAATTCCGACTTTCTGGTAATGTATATTAAATATCTGGAAGTATCAGTATTTTCGTATACGCTGCCCCTTCTGGCTAAAATGCCAAGCCAATCTTCTATCCTATAAAACCATTTCCTTTAACGCGAATTTTTATCGTGTAAAACAGTTCCTACTTCGCGGAAAAACGAATTTCTCGGATTTCGATGCATCTCCGAGTCACGTTCAGTCGCATTTGTCTCACGCCGGTGTGTTTTCGCGACATGGGAGGAGGCGGGATCCAATTATTCGAAATTTCCATAATTCTAGAACTACAGGGCCCGTATTCCTGTAGCCCGTAAATTCCGAAAATCTGTATTCCGTTGTTCCCTTGTTTATCTTACGCGCCAGACGCCAGTGTCGGTAATATGATGACCTAGATTAAACGTCTGCGAATTCACGCGCAACTTCCAATTGATTCGCGTCTAAACTCTCTGCTTTTCGTCCCTCATCGAGCCGGAGCTGAATCTCGATCTCCGATCCTTTTCCATTGCTTCGAATCGAATCGAATCATGTTCGAAGATTACTCACAGCACATCCGAAACAATAATTTAATCTGTCATCACGAGCAGTTTGATGCGCCATTCTCTACGTTTGCTCGTTGGAATTTACGATGTATTTAAAGGGTGGTGTTCCTTTGATACGTATAACGTATATCTGACGGTGGTATATCATGGATCATCGGCCAGAGGGACGTTTCATCCACTATTTTTCATAGAGTTTCGAAATGACAAGCATCGTTCCATTTACGTTTTGTACACGCTTCTATAAAGCATGATAAATGTTCCAGTTTGTGCGGTTTTGCGTGTGTCCTGTTTGCATAAACTTAGCCCGAAGAATGTTTCGTTCCGCGATATTACGGACGCACGTAAAGAATTCCTACGATTTTGGTTTACGACGGAGGGAGAAGCCCGCCCGTCATTCTGACGAACACGAGGTAGCAAGGGTGTGCCAGATAAATTTCACCGTTCATTACTTTAGCCACTTATTCCACATTTGTAGGTTCACTAATTGATTTTCCTTTGTGGGAGATTGGAAGAGAAGGATAAAAGTGTGTGAGATTTAGCTATCGTTTGATAATTAATTTTTTATATAACTGGTATTCATTACAGATTGTGAGCTTATACGACCTTTTTTCCTACGAACAAGCTAATGATCAGTTTCAAATATACTAAAAAAACATACTAAATGTACTAACCAGTATTAGGTATTCCAATTGCATAATTGATTGAGCATAATTTCAATTATATGTGTAAATTATTATCCTGTAACGAATATGTATTATCTGTTTATGTTAAAACGAAATTACACGTGGTTGAGAACTATCCTGTCCATTAACATGATTTTGATCTGTCTTGATTATGTAAAAATATAAAATCTCTATCGCGTAGGAAATTAAGGTTCAATTAATTGTTGTAACTGTGCATTGCATTTTCAATGGATTAAATCATAGTTGCCATGATTTTTCTCGCTTTAAATAAAAGAAAGTTTACAATGATTTAAACGTTTCATCGTCGCGATGATTGTGAGAAACGTTGTCGAGACACGAATTCCGTAATTCACTTCGATAATTAGCGTGCTTTAATTAGACGCACGTCGATGAAAGGGGGCGTCTTTTAATTATTGCATGCGAACTGTGTCACCGGTGCACGTGTTAATGAACGACGAAAATAATAGCGTCTTCATTCATTTGTTTCCGTTCTTATGGTCGAGTCTTTCGTTTTAATCCAGATCCTGAATTAACGTTCCAGGGAAAGCCTAAATTAGTTTCTGCGTTCCACTGTCTGGACGTTTCAAATTTCTGCTTGACGTTCCTGATGAGCGTTGAGTTATTTTAACACGATATTAAAAGAGAAGGGTTATCTAATATCATTTATTAAACATACATTCGTTGTTGCGATTTTATACAAGACACAAATAAGATAACAATTTAAATAAGATAATTACGAAAGATTGATGATACCCATTTTAGGATATACAAACTCGTATAAATCAAACTCGAAGTAAAAAAGAGAGGAAAGACAAGCGAAAACAAATTTGCGTTTCCTCCGTTTAACATTATCTCATCCTTCCTCAAAAATCGCTTTTCATTAAAAATCCGGCGACCAGTGGCTCCTGTTTCCAGTTGTGTTGTTTTCTTAATTAAGTCTTTTGAATTTATTTCGTCCCTTAAGGAAAGAGTTAAAGAGTTTTGAATTTCGCATCATAAATAGAAAGGAAACTCGTTTCTAAACTCGGTCGCGTGAAACGTTGAACGCTTCGTGAATCGTGTTTACAGTCTCGTGTCAACGGTCGAGCCTGTGCTTACGACGGAGAAAAGAATTTCGTTAATTATCGAGGATCTCGTGTAAGAAACGCGTCTTTGTAACTGAGGGGGGAACAGCCACATTTGCTTGAATCATAAAGACGAAAAAAAATGGTCGTGCTTGGCACAATTTCATTGCTGTTCACCAAGGTAGATGACTTTACCTATTACTACCGTACTACCCCTGAGAAATTTTCTCCTTATTGCTAAACCTAATACTATATGGAGCTACGTGCAACTATACACCAAAACACAGACACACTAAAAGTAACAATTTGATATACAGTTTACTAGAGAGTTAATTCAAAATTGATCGTTTGAATACCATAAGCTGTTGTCTTGTTATTAATAAATAGTATATCGTATGTTTTTACGTAATTTGAGTTCTTGAGATTAAACATATCGGAGAATTCGAAACTATTGCAGAATTATATTATAAGATACTCTCGTTACACTGGTATCGTATCTTCATTAAATTCGGACTTTTGCGATTTAAAATACTTGGAAATTAGAAAGCAAATTTTTAAAACTGAAATATTGAATGATTTATCTGAAAAGTAGTAGATGGTGCGTGCAAAGAATGAAGTTTATATACGTTTATCGTAAATTTATATACGTTTCAGCGTGCATTCAAACGGATTTATGTAAATTTCGCACGCTAACGTTATCGGCACCTAACGTGATTTAAGTTTTACGGCGTATATGCTTATAACGCATCACATGTACCATGAAACGCGTATACGTTCTTGTAAAGGGTATCCATACCCGGCTGTTCTTTTTTCCGTTTACGCAGAAAGTGGTTTTCCCATTTTACGGTGTACCCGAGACGACGCAAAAATGGAACACACGGAAAGGAACGCTCGTTATACGTACGTATGCCGAGCTTTTCAGAAATCAAAGTGCCACTTTGACTCTGCACCGGCACGCCGACGAGCTGCTTCGATTTCCAAATTTTCGCGCTTGTTCCGTGAATTTCTTTAATTTACGAATTTGTTTTCTAAATGTTTCATTTTAATCGTGAGATTTCTGATCGATAACTTTTTATTTTTGAAAATCGTACAAATACATATTTATTTCGTTTAACCCTTACGCTGCGTTATTTATTTTTCCAATTATTTTGGAGTAGTTTCGATGTAACATCCTATTACAGTGTCCAATGTGGCAGCTTAAAGTGTAATATAGCAAATTATTAAACTTGCAGTTAACGAATTCGTGAAATAAAGAATTGACGAAATTACGCTTTAGCTGATACGATATTCTTAAACACGCTGTTCAATGAACATGTTCAGGCCCTCTGTCTTGCAAATTTAAAACGTTTCGAGCAAAGAAACATCTGCAAATTGGCATCGAAAAAGCCAAAGGTTGCTTTCGGAATGGAGCATTTATCGGTAATTGGCCTCTTAGCGTTCCCGTTTAACGGAACGGTTAATGATAATTAGCTCAGCCCGTTAGAAGGATCCGCCTAGTTATCTAGAAAATGATTTTTGTGTTACAGCTTATGTCTTTCTTACTTGTTTTCAGTTGCGTGGAACAATGCCGCTATTATCTACTTTTACATTACAAAAATATTACAATATCAAGGGGCTTGGTAATTAGAAATTTACATTCAATCTGAGTCCATAACCACATCGCCGAAAATATTATTAAGAAAACGTTTATTAAAGTCTTCCAGTACCGACATGACCTTTGAAAGGTATTTAAATATCCTAGCTTGCAATTTTAATCGCTACGTTCTCTCTGTCAACAATATAATTAACGATCATGAAACCTTTATTAACCCTGCAGATTGTGTAGTCCTGTCAGATGCACGTGAAATCTTTTAACAACTATTTTTAGACAGACATGTTATAAAGCTTGGCGACAATAATACACGTTAAACCGAGCAACATTATGGATGAGACATATTAGATTCATTCAACAGTAACGTGTCAGCGGTTTGAGCTTGGTCATTGATTCGACAAGATTTATACTCGCGTAAAACGTTATTACACAATGTGTTGAATGATAATCGCATTATCCTCTAGCTTCTAGTACAATTAATCATATTTTGCGTCTCTCGCGCTACGAGGTCACGCGACGACGATCCATTCTTCCGAGGAAAGTTCTTCGATTCAAAGTACATTTAACTCGAACTCAGACGAAAGGATATCCGTTGCTTGGCGCACAGTTTGGAAGTTGGTGAATTCATCGAAGTAGAAGGAACTCGTGAGTGGTGGGAGTCGATGGAAGGAGAACGAAACCGGCAAGAGTCATGAAAATTCGTATTATCATCAAACGAGAAACATTTATGTCGTTGTTTGCGTGGCGCAGCGCACCGTAATTTTATCCGTTAGCATATTGTGCTACGAACAAAAGAGGGTCCTGAGCTTTCTCGAAAAGGAAGTGAAAGAAGAACGTACGAACGGACAAGAACTGATCGATCCCTTCTGTAACTTCAGGATTTGCCGAGGAAGTGGTACGAATCAACAAGTGCGCCAGCCACTCATTCACGATTGTCTAAATTATTCGGAAGGAAATCGTCGAGACGATTTGCAGATTTTCAACAATGTTTGAGTAAATCCCATGGACCGATTATAAAAACTCCTCGTGGTGGATGAAATTTGAACATGAAAGATGAAAAACATGAGAAATACTAACGAATGAGTTCTTTGAGGATTATGAGTTAAGAAATGACGATAGAGACTGTAATTTCTAAAAACTAATAATTTTTTAGCGTAAAATAATTAAAATGGGATAGTCTTGGGATTTTTGCATACAAATTTAAACTATCTACAATCTTTTCCGTGCTTTAAAATGCTCTAGTATTTTTAATATTGAAAACAAAATAATCATGAATTTCACACTAATATCCTACTATCTCCATTGGGAACCCATTGGTATTTCCACTATTCTTTGTGAATCAACGTTGAATGCATATGGGAATCTAAGATATTTCCTTCTATTCTTATAAAGTTGCCATTGTCTCTTACTTCGGGCAATGTGAGAGGAAATGGTGAGAAAATGGTGTGAAAATGGCCTGCAGGTGTTCATTGATTCGTTCCTATATTTTAACTATTTTTACGTGTATCTTTCTCTTTTTGTCTTTTTTTTAGATAAAAGACAATTTTTCCGTTTTGGAGCTACAAAGTTCGAAAATATAAAAAAAATTCCCAGTACCCCTCCCGGTATTATTTTTTTCTAGTAGAGAATTTCACGTGCACGACGTCCTTGTTATCATTTTGCGCTAGAAATCAGATGCACCTGTGCATCTACGTGTCTTTTATTTCTTGAAATGTTATGCATGCCCTCGTTACTTGTTTCTTTGTGTACGGAACTTTTGTCTTCTCGCGAAAACAAATGCGCGATCTACATTTTAATAGATGTCATGATATTACACAATATGTAACAAACATTAATATTTATTTTAATTTAAGCATCATGATGATAAATTATATACCACTTAAATTTATAATTTTACGGAACATTTAACGAAATTAACATACGCTGTGTAGAATACAAGACATTTTAAACTGACATTACCCAGTAGTTACCACGAATTTACATTAATTTCATGATTGCATAGTGTATTCCACTGCATCATTATAGTCGGAAGTTCCTTCGTTACGATCTTTTCCCTTTTCCTCTATTCTTTCGCTCTCTTTGAAAGAAAAGTGATCAAAGGAATGCAATATCTCGTTGAACATACAATCATGTTCTTTCAAATTCAATTTTCCGCATATATAATATATCGTTTATTCATATTTAATTCATGACAGAGAAGTTACACAAACTCTAAAGCGTAATTTTCTTTTCAGAAGCTCACAGAGCCCTTGAGCTCCTCGAAGATTATCACGCGAAGCTGACGAGGCCTCAGGACAAACAACTGCGATTGGCCATCGAGCGTGTCATACGTATCTTCAAAAGCAGACTCTTCCAGGCATTATTGGGTAAGCGTTTACAACGACGTTTAACAATTCTCATTAAAAATATTTCTTGGATATTTTTAAAATATCTTCACTGTGCGTTTCATCTGAGGAATAGGTTCTCCTACATTCCCAATGTGTTTTAAAATTCGAAAAATTCCGACGATTCATGGAAGATTCAAAGGAAGCGCACGCCTCGTCCCATTCTCTATGCTTCGGCTCAATCTCATCTTATTTATCGGAACTGGCACGTTGCCTCTCGAACGTTTCTCGCGCCATTGTTATTCGGAATAAAGAGCTCTTACCGCACGATTCATTCTGTTCGCATCCTCTTTCAGACGAAAGCTCGTCCAAAATTTTGACCGAGGCTTTGTGCGATCAACGGAAAAAGAGAGAGAGCCAATATCGAGCCTAGCTTCTGCTTGAATTCAAAATTGAACATTCTTACGGATATGCGAGATCCTTCGTGGATTTCTTTGAATACATACTTCCTTAATATTAACTCAAGATCTTTTTCTCATATTTCTTTTTATATCAGTGAGAATGATAACAATCAAATATCTTTTAACCTACTTTTGAATCTTCCGTTATGAAAGAATATCTTTATTCTAAATTGTTTGCAAAGTCGTCGATTTTTGTCATTAATTATTTTTCATTATACTTCGTTTTCATTAAACATTAAACATTTTGTCATTAATTATTTTTCATTATACTTCGTTTTCATTAAACATTAATTTATCGTAATGTTTGTCGTGAACAGTAACAACTAAATGAGTTATGTCCACGGTTATATTCTTACAATTAATCCACGTAAATTTTACAACCTCCTGATTTCTTCGAATTTGCAGAATCATGCTGCGAAAGAATTTTTCAATTATGATGGCTTTCAAAATATTCTCTTTTGGTTAATGTAGAAAATTTTCGGACGTAAATCTATCATTGACGCAACACTGGGATATTTTGAAAACGGTAGAACGTCGCGTCGGTTTGTATCCGACACCCGAGCATGGTAACCGTGTAAGTTACTTTGCGTACCAGATTGTCCCATTCGGTCCACTCGGTATAATGCTTCTGCATAGAGGAGATTAGTCTGCTGCACGTGCGACTGTGTCGGTTGCACCGATGCCGCGCTTCGCCTGTTAGTGCTGATAAACCCGAAACAGCTTCGCCTCGAGAATCCCATCGGTGACGTGGACAATGGCCGCAAGATTACACGTCATATCAGCTACGCTAAGTACTTAACGAGATTAGAATATTCCGTGAAACACCTGAAATTAGCGTCTTTCTACCAAAGTGATTCAAACACCACCAGCCTTAATTGCTAACAAAATGATATTCATCATTCGACCAAATCTTGCTTTCTTAAAATCGTTTTCCTATCTTATCAGTGGAAAGTGAATTTTTGAAAAAAAAAGTTTTAGCGCGTTTCGCGATTAATCATTATCACAGTCGTTTGAATTGAATTTACAGCTCAATTTGGAAATTTACTTAGTTACGAATGATATCAATTGGACATAAAATTCAAAAGATATTGTATTTGGGTGATTGGATGAAACATAAAGATCGATCATTTGATTAACTCTGTCCCAAGAATCAGTATAGGTATTGTACCTAAGTTTTCATTTATTCTGGCAGCGTCTCTAAAGGTACAGGTAGCTAGATATTCGGAGTAGAGAACGAGGGAGAATTTTTTCAGCAATTTTCTGAAATTTCCATGCGTTCCGTACCAAGCTGCTGAATAGGCTATGTAAATGTGCGTGCGAATATTGCACACATTCTTAATTCAGCTCGCAATCTCATTGCCACTGCATACGTGAAATTTCCATTTCAAGTTGTAACTGCAACTGAAACTCTACTGCTTTGGAAATAACTAAAAAAGTTATAAGTATAGTTAAAAAATATGTACTACAATAAAACAAGTTAAATGTCATCGTTTTAATTAGTTTTTTTCGCGTCGTCACGTTTAAACTTATACAATACATCGTATATGTCCTCGATTGTTCATAATTCCGCAAGAACCCTTTATTGCCGTAGCTGGTTTTGAGGCTAACGTCATAATTAATGATTCCAAGAAGATTGCTGCAACGTATCGTTGTTCGCATACCACAGTTTCCTGGTCAATGTCCACAAAGTTACGCGTCACGTTGACAACGCTAAGTACGTAACAAGGTTACAATTTAGAACTAAGCACGTAACGGTATTATACACTGGTGAACTTAGAGGCAGAAGTTTATAGGGAACTGGACGACGAAATAACGACGCCGATTGAAATTGAGATCTCGGATATTTGGCCTTGATTAGCAGCGATTGTACTCGGATTCGATGTCGCGTCGCGCTGATCTTCAACTTTCCCACAGTATAAGTTTGTCGTTAGCGAACTAACGATAATCACTGAACAAGTGCCCGTGAAACGTAATTCACTGTCAATCGTAGAATGGTTTGACTCCAACTGCTGAATCAGAGTATCTCAAGTTTCAAACCGAAGGAAAAGTAAGAAAGAAGATTAATTGGAATAAAAGTAGTTGGGAAGAGAAACGAGATCTATCCCACGTGACTAGAAGAAGATTCTAAATTAATTTACTCGAGTGTCACGATAATTGTTGTACAACAGCGCGGCTACGGTTGCAACTGCAATCAGGTCACCGGGGAACGCCGGTACTTGTGATTTAATTTTCTCTAGACGAACGACCAGGTCTTAATTATGTTTAACGCTTTTCCCGTGTCTAAAGAATAATTTGGATCACCAGTGCTCACCTTAAGAGTATTTCTCGCGAACGTCTCTCGTGTTTCCTACTAATTGTCGCGTTAATGGAATGTATTGTACAATAGCACCGACATCTTCGCGCATTTATGGAATTATTTTTTCTGAAACACGTTATATTCTTCACGCTTAGATGATTTAATAACCGAGTTGAAGGCAACAAGCAGAGAGGATTCGCATGTTTGGAAATGTTTCCGGCAAATTTCTTAAAGATATGTGACACAGGCTCGGAAGGTACTCGTAGCTTTCCTTTGTTCTTCAAACTCGAAGATAATTCAAGAGGCTGTACCGCTATTTTGGACGAGTTAAAATTTTAGAGTAGCTTTGGACGAGTGCTCTCAATTTATATCTCGTCCTCCCCTTCGTTCGCTCTCAGCCCTTTCCCGCTTGTTATCGTCGGCATCAGCTTCCTACCGATTATCCAGATGGATCGCGAATTACAGGACTTGAAAACGATGGAAGTTAAGAGGTGTCTTAACTCGTGAAATTGACCAAAATGAGAAAATGGTCGATCCCTTGCGAGCAAACATTCGTGGCGGATAACGAAATTTTTCTTGAAATTCCAGAAATTTCCTGATAGTTAAAATTACGGAAATAAATTGACCTTGAAGTTTAAAGAGCTTCTCTTTCAATCTGTTTCCACCGGAATTCGGTATGTTCCTCTAATGATCCTTCTACACACATCGTAGAAAAGTCTCTGGGAAATTCGAACATTCGACGTTTCTAATCTCCCACTAGTCTTACGAACCTTTTTATCTGGTAAAGGAATTCGAAAGCCAGATTACAAGGAAACGTCTACTTACGAATACGTGATTTCCTTGAGCTCATGGTTCTTTCCGTTTCCTTTGTTCTTCAAATCCTCTAGAAATGACGGAGTCTTACCTCGGTTGCATCGTGTTTGATCGGTGCTCCTCGAAATTCGGTAGAATTTACTTTTTCAAATGAAGGAGTGCGATATTAATTGCAGGTCTACAAGAATCAAAATTATATCGCACGAATATACGTTTTATGAATTTTGTTTAAATTCTTACGTCATACATGCTGCCCTTTATCTTTCGAGATTTAATTTTACCTGCTTATTTAGCGAATGCAAACTTTAACGGATTTAGATTTAAGATTCTGCTTTTTACATGGCCATCTTTCTCACGAAAACAGGTACGCGATGCAAGTCGTATCAAAGAAACCTAATTATAGGAGACCAGGCTGCTAATTTCATAATCCGTATTTACACCCTTCTTGCATAGTTTCTTTTCTCGTTTTTGTTGATAAATTTGCGACGCATTAGTTTACTAGTAAAGAAAAAACAGACCTGACGAATTCTGGTTTGAATTTGAATACGTGATATGTTTTTACGATGGAAAATTCGTGTGGCCATGTTTTCGATTGTTTTAATAAAAATTAAAAGAGAAATCTCTGAAAACGGTATGTAAATTTCTCACGTATAACCTATTTGATACAGTTCGTACAGTGTGCAGACACTCTACGGATCCAAATGTATGGTTCGATACGACATGAACGTGAAACATAGACACGATGCACTATTTTACACCTTGGTGGCGAATGCATCGGACGTTACGTTACAAAACACGACTGGCTGACAAATCCTTCTTGCCCTTGCACACGTGTACTAGTAGTTTAGTTCAGTTTTCAGCGATACATCAATGGATAGTTTTTACGGTGTTCTCTATATGTATTCTCTATTTACATTATTTTTCATTTATGTGATATAATGGACACCTGTATTCTTCAATTCTCTTTTTCTTTTTCCCAAATGTTATGTGTTTTATATATTCTTCGATCAAATATAGAAATAAAATGCTAACGGAACTTGGTTTCCAGTCATGAATCGAAAGGGAGCACGGTTGTTATCGAAAGAGATACGAGTTTCGAACACTCAAGGAATTCATCGATCTTTTGGTTAAGAATCGTTAATGAATCGGGCGAAGCTTCGTCTTAGCGTTCGCGTCTTTTAATGGAATCAGACGCGGGGCGATAAACGTATTTCTCGATGCTTATAAATTAGACGTGGCTTGTTGACATTGAAAAAGAAAGAAAGAGAAAAGAGGAAACTAAGCTTGTTGTCGCAGAGGTTGAAAATCAGCTCTTTCTCGCTTCTTTAAAATTCAGGTCGGTCATCGATCGGCGGAGAAAAATTTTCCCGAACAGCCTCGTAAAGAAGAAACTTCTCTGGGGGAGGAAAGTATTGTCTACTTTTCGTGTTGTCCTGCAACTACTAGGAACCAGGTAGGAGCCTGGTGTGGAGAGCGCGAAAGGCGAAGAAAGGAGAAAAGAAAGTAACGAGACTAGAACGTAAAGAGAGGGAGGGAGGTAGAAAAACGAGAGAGAACAGATCAATTTATAAATCAATAAAAAGCGCGGCGGTGCTGTAATAAAAAGGAAATAAGAGTGAACGGGAACGAAATAGATGGAAGCTGAAACTACAACTCGGAGAAAAGAAAGTAGCAAGAAAATAGAGGGAATAGAGAAATATTAAAGTAGCAAGACAACGACGTTGATAAGTTTGTGGTTTCCTTTCTTTGAAGTAACCAGACAAAGGAAGTGATGAAGCCCTTTAGGGCAAGTGAAGCACAGACGAAGAGAGGTAACTTCGCTCTTGTAATTTGAGCGAAGAATGAAATATCATGTTGGGTATCCAAACTTGACGCGTTACTGAGAACTCTACAATTATTGCTACCAATTTTGAATAACGTACCGCTCTACGATATGTTATAGTTTAAGTAGCAGCAGAAGCATCAAGTATTAAGTACAGTTAAACAGCCTGTGCAAAAAAATGTCTAACTCATGGACGTCGTTTGGTAGACTATCAGTACCAGTTTATCAAGTGATTTGTCTCATCGACAACGTGATTAGCGAGAATCCGGTTCACGTTAAGGAACCAGCGTAAAAAATCGCGGTGCGAGACTCGTATCCATGTCCGAGATTATTTACGGCGCATCGTTTGTTTTAATTACGATTAACTCTTCTTGCACGGTGTCTAGCGCTGTTTTTTTATGTATAATCTTTTTCACGGGTGCTTTTTCTATCCTGTGTCGCACCGCGCGGAAAATCCGATTTATTTCGGGCGCTAGACGCGGCAGCAGTGCAGAAAATTGCAGCTTCATCTGACCGAGCAATCATTCGCGCTAGGCTATTGCACTCACGGACGACGGCATTTTGGTGCACAACGGAAAATGAAAGCGGAACAGAGAGCCAGGAAAATGAGCGCATGAAGGGCGGAGAAAGAAATTGACACGCGTGGTAGACGTGCCGATGACGCGAAACGCGTCAGCTCTTGACGTATTTCAGCTTTCGGGGCTGTTCTTTTCACCTTCTCGTTCGGTCTTGTCGAACTTCCCGTAGCCCCGATGTCACTATCACGTAGCAACCCCGTTCGCTTTGATCTTAAAATTGTGCTCATAATTCTAATTTGTTCGCTTCACTTGCACTTTACTTGGAGAACACTATTTTGACGTTAAAACTAGCAACTTTAATATAGCAGACATAGACGAATCCAATTAAAATGATACAGTGAAAATAAGGAGACACGTAAGATTGTGTTTCCATATTAATAAAAACGCTTAGCTATTTTATTAAAAGCACTCGCATGTTTTTAGAAATTTCAGGAAACAAAAGATCTAAAATCTGTCATTTTGAAATTTTTTCGTTTCGTAGCTCGACTGATTTAACGTTAATTAGATCTTACATCATATCAGAAAAATCGTTGTTCACGAAGAACCTTCGATATCGCAAACAACGAACTTTTATTAGAAACTGAATACCTTTTGCAGGCAGCAGAAATTCGATCGATATTCTTTTCATGAATATCGCGATGCTCGTGCAATTTCTCAAGCACGTGTTCTTGCCGGTACAAGAGTCAGGCATTGTTTCGAGGTTTAACAACAGCAAGGCTTGGGCGATTTTTATCGAAATTGGAATTGCGCACGCGATCACGGAACAAGTATGGTTAATATACGTTTCACGCATAGAAGAAACGACTCGTGTACAAGCTAAGTCGTAGAAAATCGTGCGAAATATTCATAACGCGAAACAGCGAAATATGAACTGTGAATAATATGGAAATGGAAACTGAACAGTGCTCAATTTTTATACGAAGTTTCGGATTACTTATCAAATTTACATTTCATGTAACGAAAAGTATTGTATTTCGAAATAACTGGAGAACTGATCGTATTGCTTTGGAAAAATTACATTTTCGCTTACAGGCTTCTTTGTCATCGAGCTCGGTAGCCACTGATACCATTGCCGAAATTTTCAAAATCGAAACAGTATAGTTACGTATATGTATTTTTATACGTGCGACCCTCGATCTCTTCTTTTCTTCTATTTTCTTCGGCTAGAGATTGGAAATACCTAGTTGACGATTTCGCATCGATCAATCTCCGCTCTCTTTTGTGGCTCGATATTGAATGCACTTTTTTATTCTTATTCATGCCCCCACAGCAGTAGCAGAATTTCAAACGTGGTTACTTTATTTGGCATGAACTGTATTTGACAATATCAAAATTTAATATGTAATAGATTAAAATATAATCTAATTTTATAGATATAACATTCGATCTAATTTAATTAAAATGTCGAAATTAATCGTTAGGATAATGCACGTTCGTCTCGTGAAAAGAAATTTGGTATAAAATATAATTATTCAAGTAATATGATACATAATATATATATATCACGCAGAAATATGCGTAAAATTTTTTTAATATTTTAGATTATATCGTAAAGCGAAATACAAAAATTGAAAATAATTATCCAGGTGTATAAAATTCGTCGGTTAAGGAATCAACCATAGGAGGAAATAGAAAAGCTTCAACAAACACGCGTAGGTCTCACTCAGGACGGTGCTTTTAATTTTCATTGTTTTTGCCTTAGTACACGTGTATTCGTAAACAATAGAATCGTGGATACAGTGTAGTTGGATCTTCATCGTCGATCTTAAAATCTACTTTGCTTCGCCCACGGTTCACAATGCTCGATACATATTGCGGTATATAAAAGAGCATATGTATCTTTATATAACGAACTTTTGTCCCCGGGCCCGAATATTCATTAATTATCATTGTGTAGTGGTCTTTATTGTCACGCAGGGCTTTGTTTTACGCGCGAGATACGCAGTTAGCAAAGTACCTGGCTTCCAATTCTTAGCTTGGCCTTTCTGTGGCAAAACACTTAGATTTATTCGAAACCGTTTTCCTTGTTTGCATTCAAAAAATACGAATGACTTTGCTGAATCTTTTCGTTGCTGCTCGAAAATTTAATACTTTCATGGTGATTTTAATAATTTAATTTTATTTAAAAACAGTTATATTTCAGTCAACAAAAAATCGGTTTTTTTCCCGCTAGAAATCCAGTAGATACTATGTACTTGAAAAAGAATACTTGAAAAAGAAAAAAGTCATATTAACCTCTTGTTTTATAATGTCTTGTTATACTCGTGATAGGCTATGATGGAACTACAAAGCAAGGGCTGTGTTCACAATGAATTTTTCATTATAATTTAAAATTTTGTTCCAGCTCATAAAACTGACAATCATTAGATCCATGATTTTAATATCAGTTACAGAATTTTTTAAAAGTAAATAATTCATTTTATAATATAGTATAATATAGTATAAGTTTAAGAAAAAACCAGTCTGTTTGGCTTCTAACGTAAAATAGATTCCGTATTTGTATAAATATTCGTATTCGATACATTACCTTTAGATAGAGAACAAACCCTTTGAAAATATGTAATAAATTCGTATTTTTTGGTAATACATTATGGCTTATGGCATCTAGGAATTCTAGTACATTAAACCACATATATGTACGTATACAAAGTGTAGACGTATAGACGTTACGTAGACGTATCCGTATCATATTGATGCACGGATACCTGTGCATTGATGTGTAGATACGTTTCCAATAACCTTATTGATATTGCATACAGCCCAATATCTGAATGTTGTAACAAAGTGTAAGCTCTCTTTGCGAAGGTTTTTTTTATCTACCTGTACAGTAGAATATATCTTTTGTAGTTACCATTTTCGAACTTTTATTTCGCTCTCACAGTAAGCGACTTTTGTATTTTCTGTGTAAATACGGCTACGATACTTGGATAAGTCAAATTTACTCTGTTAATGGACGCGATAAACGTTTATTCTGCTCTCATCAATGTTTTTCTTTCTTCAGCAACTCGAAAATTAATACATCACGCGCTTCCGTAACGCAAAATATTTGATATTTTAAACTTCTTTCATCTTTGCCAAGCTATTACGGTTTGTAAAAAGAATAATATTCAAATGTTTATACAAACTCGATGAATTTATTTCATTGAACGAAAGATAGTACATTAGAAGAAAGTTTTTCGATCCGCAAGAAGATGGAGAATGCAGTCCGCAAAAAAGGTTTGTCGTTAAAACAAGATCGTTAACGTGGATTTCTTGAGGCCGGTGGAATGGCCATTGGTTTCTGACGATGGCACGCTGCTGGGTGAATAGCGGCTTGTGTCGACGGGCGGGACAATTTGAAATTCAAAGCACGAGCAGCCAATGTTGTAAGATCGTTAGCCGAATGCTACGATTGTTGCTACGGTTGCAGTCGTCGCAGTTGTTACGAGGGTGACCAATTTCTCTCGTTTTCCCCGAGAATCGTTCTCATACGTTGCTCTATGTTGCACACATGAATCCGATTCATCGCCATAAACTTGGCCGTTAGCTGCTTCGTCACGATTTTCGACCATTTTCTCGACATCTCTCTCACTCTGCGCCGGCCATGTCGGAGAGAAGTCGCGGCATTGCACTTTCCATAAATCCGTTAGCGTAATTCTCCTGCACTTCTTCGAGAACTCGCAGTTTCTCGGATTTTCTGCCAAGATCCATTGTGGTTCACCATCTTTTTTTTACTCTAGAGTAACTATAATATGGAAACATGATCTTTCGGAGAATTGTCGACGATTATATTTGCATTAAGTACACCTTTACGAATCTCATAGCGTTTTTAATTTGTCCCCATTTTCCGAGACGCGCGACAGATAACGGAACATCGTTTCGTAAATATTTTTTTTCCATCGGCTTGTTCCTTCTGTCACCATGTAAATGAAGTTGGAGCTGATGAAGAAATATACGAGAGAAATCACCATGCACCCCGATGCATGTAATTTCATCGTTACGTTTTACGTTACGACGAAAATGTAAATTACTATCAAGCCTAGGGATTCTTGCATTCCCACAAATATTTCGGCAGATCGTTGACGAATCAGACTTACGTTGTTCGATAAAAATATTTTCTTCCACGATTATTTGTTCATTATTTCCTAACACCGTGGCAGACAATTAATCTGACGTTCGCAGAAAAAGCATCGATTGTGTCTTTGTGTTCAAATTTAAGAACCATCTTCCATAAAGAATCTTGGTCGAGGTTGATGTTACGCCGCTCAGTGAAGAATATTCCTTATTAATCTCGTTTTTAATTGCTCGCGCTACATTTGATCGTGTTCTTGTACCAATAAAGCGACGTGTTCTTCTTACACGTGCGCGGATTATATTTTCTCCAGCACGAAACGCGAAAGTTTGTCGATCGTTGCTTTCCCGGCTAGTAATCATTTACCGTAGCTTAGAAATAATTTTAACGGGCACAGAAATTCGATTTTCGCCGCAGCTTTTGCATCGAGTTCGTGAAATATTATTTAGTATAACATAAATTAATTACTACTAATTTATTCGTTGACGACCAACGGATAACTCGGGCAGATTATTCGACATACATATTCATCTCAATACTTCATGCATTTCATTTCGAGTAAAAGTATTTCTATATTTTGAGACCGTATAGGGATGTCAGAAAATTACATTTAACGTGGCCGAATAATTAACACTTTTGTAACGTTATTACTTTATACATGTACGATTTTAATTGTTAAACGCTATTGGAATTTAATTTAATTCGTTACAAATATACCGATAAAATTTGTTCGTCGAATTAATTCGAAATCTCGAATAAACTTGTTATATCGTTGCAAGAAACAAGGAGAAGAACGTTTCGATCGGTTTTTTTCTATATTGCATCGATATAACTGGTTAAAGTTACGAATCTGTCGTTCGATATCGAACGAGTCGTGATGAAAACGTTCTTTTTAATATGATTATTCATGCATCGATTCACTATATCCGTGCAAAGCATTACGTCGCTTTGCACCCTTTTACGAATCCGGTCTCGACTCAAAATCTTTTTCCGTCGTAACATCGTTTGAACCGCAAGAAAGAAAAAGCGTACCTTTGTATCGTATACGATACACATCGGCTCTCTACTACATTCCTTTTTATCTCGAAGCTCTAGTTGCTGACTGCATCTCATTATCCGTTATTATGCGACATCACAAACGTGCATGCATAGTCAGCAGCACGTGAAATTTATCGGCAATTGGATCATGATATGTCCGGAAGGATTATCATTGATTCGTTCTCCTTTTTGGAAAATAATCAAAAACATGTAATGCGAGATATTTTATGTCAGATGAATGATTATTATATCAAGATACACAAGTTTCACCAAAGTATTCGAACACTTCTAGATCTTTTATTGATACTAGTATGCTCGATCATATTGGTAAAATTTGAAATAAATCTGAAAATGTATACAGAAATTACAATATATTTAGTACAAGTAGATATATATCTTGCAGAGATCACAAAAGTATTTTGACAATCAGTTATTCATTCTATGCTGTATACTAATTTTTTTATTAAATGTCTATTTGCAGTAATTAATTGATTATTTCTATATACATTTAAATGCTTTTATCAGCCTGTGTATTTTTCTCAATTTTATGTCAACGTATACATGAGAAATCGTAAAGATAGCTCTAAGAAGATTTCGTTTCTTTCGTCAATGCGTGAGTGGTCATTAAGCGATTAAGCTGTTTAATAACGTTCATTGAGCGGAGGAATTTATGCTTCATTTGCGTAATGCACTACGACGTTGTCCCCTAGTGTCGTGGCAGCGACGAGAGCCCCGACGAGACGACCCGCAGGCGGCCATTAACAACTTGCTAGAAACTTATTACGTCGTGCAGGGAATAAAACTAACATGGATACTTTCCGTGAATACTATACTGGCCCTTATACCTTCGAATATAATGCTAACACGTTGCACTTTTTTCATAGGTTTTTTCTATTATACATAAAAAGCATTATCGGCTTACGTCACGTCTTTTGTCTAATATTTATTAATATCATAATAGTAGAATTATAACTTATCTTCTAATAATGTTATGAAATGTTAAGAAAATTCACAACGTTAACGAGATACAGTGGCAAATTACCCAAAAAATTACCATTTTTGAGTAGTGGTTGAGGGATTCAGAGTTCTTTCAATGAAGTCTCAACTGTGCTGAAAACCATTAGCCGTTATTGTTTAGACAGTGTTGCACGACTCTGATGTTTCGTGTTTCTCGTTATATTACGGTATTTCTGTATTGTATTATATTTGTCGTTATACATATTTGATTCACGAAGTTAAAATGAAGTTGCTCCGGAAGTTACTTCTCTAGATTGAAGTTACGAAAGCTTAGGAATATTGGAGGGTGAGATTGAGTCAGGACAAAAGAAAAATGGAAACGATATTTTCAAGAGAATCGCTTTTATAAGCGAATGACCTGTCGCATGGTTTCCCCATCGGTACATTTCGATGTCTTTTGCATTGTTCTCTTAATTAAAAACCCATATTACTTTGTACCGTGTTAGCATTACATTCATGCACTTTTAACTAGATATTTCGCGACAGCAGCGAGAAAATAAGACATCAGGGGAGAACGTGAAAGACGATTTAGTTTAGTTTGTTACGAGCGTAGTTTAAATAATACGAGTTTTTTTTCTAACTCTAAGCAATTTGGCGATCACGAACCCTGCTGATTTTCTCTTGTAGCGAATTTTTAACGATGGTGCTTTCTAAGCGAAATAAAAACAATTCTTTATGTCAACCCTTGCGGAGAACTGCCGAAAGTTTCAAGAACAGTTACAGACACTCCAACTTAACTAATTTTCTCCACAGGCAGACTGTTGCTCTTTTTATTCGTGTTTCCGCGGTTCAACTTCTCGGTCACAGATGAAAACACATTTTCAACGTGTAATTCGACCCGGTATCGAAATAGAATTCACGATGTTTTCTTTCAACAGTATACCCAACAGTGTGCGATTGTAACCGCCTATTTATATGCATTATAGTCGCACAGAACGCTTAGGTCAGTATCTGCTTACAGTGCATGTGCAACGAATATTCCCTACTACGGTGCTTATACAGTGACCATGTAACGTATCAGACAGTCGACAGACACGCAGAGTATCAAGCCATGTGGCATTTCACTCACCGCCTTGTTATAAACTCAATTACGGTGTTACTTACGCCATATCGTGGCTGATCATGTAATGTCGTGTGTACTGTCTGACTAGTTAGCGATCATATCTACTTGCTATCGCGTAGCAAAGTTCCGAAACATCGAGCTTACAAGACTTTCTCCAGGTTAAAACGATTATTATTAACGACACGTTTAACCTCGCTTATTTTGCATTACTCGTATGTCCATGTATTCGTTATTTTATCATTTATTTTTTATGATAATTAGTTATTTTATCATTTATTTTTTATGATAATTAGTTATTTTACCATTTATTTTTTATGATAATTATCGCTATAGTTGATTTTGTTCAGATTACGTTTGGTACAATTTGGTAAAGGAAATTTTTGTTTTCAAGTTTCCCTTTGAATCGTGTTCTGTTTGTCCAACGCGATATATCCTTGTACCGAACTATTTACGCTTCCAGTTGATGCATTGTTTGCCGTGTAGACCAAGTTTGTAGTTTCTACCCTTAATGAGTCCACTAATGGAAATTATTAGAGCTACTGCTTTCGTAGGAAATAATTAGTTCGTTCGTCCTAAGACAGATTTAAACAATACAAACTAGAACTAGCTAGGCGGTTCTGTAATTATTGTAATATTGCGGCATGTCTCGATACAATGGAATTAATCTATTTATTGCCAAAATGGCCAGACATAAATGGCCAGATTAATTCTTCATACTCTATACAATTAGATCGAAGATACAGTAATATCTCAATATTATGCCGCGACCATTAATTTATGAACTATATTCTGCGAATATTTATTAATATACCTTTACGCTCTTTCAATTCTTTTGATAGAAAAAGAAAAAAGGTATGAATGAGTATCACACAACGTCACTTCACTGCTGCATACGTTCTAGCTATCTGCGAGCAATTTAATTTCCTGTTTAATTCCGAACCAATTCAATGAAGCGGGAGAACGTACTGGTTTGGGAATAATAAATGACGTCGTAAAATAAACATGCAAAAAGACGAAAAGAGTGAAATCGAAGAACAGTGACTGTTCGTATGGTGATAGCGGGTTTGAGTATTTCACTCGACCAAAGCGGTAAATGGACCCGAATCTATCGGACTTGCACATCGAAGAGCAAAAGGGGTGTGATGGAAGCTGAAGCGGCTAGACGCCGTAGGAAGGGCAGTGAAATATTGCCTCCGAATTCTGCATCCACCGACTCGTCTGCCTCCTCATCCCCTTTCCCTTTCCAGTTCCTTTTGAACACCCCCGACTTGCCGAAGATTCTCCCTTCGAGACGAAACCAGAAGTTAAACGTCGTCGCGTTTATTTCATGTTGATGTCTCCACCCCTTATTCCCGACTTCTCTTCCTCCTTCACTTTTCATACTCTTCCTGCATGGTCGATTGCTCCAACCCTCTTTCTGATACCGTCTGCGCGATGTATCGGTAAGTACGGTTTGCTTCTCCCAGGTACTTTGACATTTTTATCCTGTGAAACACGAGCCTTTGGACGATTCTCGTTCGAGGGGCTCATCTGGATGAAAGTATTATCATCTCGGCACTTTGTGTCTGTCATTTAATGGCTTATCTGCATGAAAACGATTCGAATTTTCTATGTTTTATTTATATGTGGGTGATTACAATCATTGTGTAGTAAAAATTATGGTTTAAATGGAGATAAGGCAAATAAATTCGTTTGAAGACAAAATGTTTCCGTATTTATTTCATTATGTCATATTTTCATTTCCTTGTAATTATAATTCAAGAAAAAGGTGGAGAGAAAATACTGCAGTGTCATTTTTTTCATTTCTTTTCTTTTTTCTTTTTTTTTTAATAACAAGGAAGAACCCCGCTATGTTACCGGTAAATTGCCTTCGCTTAAACATGTTAACGAACGTGGAAAACCAACTATTAATGGGCGTGTTATGTTTCCTAAGTAAACTGACAAGTACTCATTTCCTCTTCGGTCGTTTTCCCCCTTTCAACTCTTTGCCCTTGCTGCAATTAACATGGCTGTATAAGCTAGCAAAGCGAAACGACCTGAAGTTTCATCGGTAAAGCAAAAGAGTTTGAATGAAACTGACAAAGAAAGATATTGACATCGATCGCGTGACAAGCTAGGACACTAGCGGCAATTGACTGTGTACCGTTGATTGTACTTTTAATTTGCTTCCTACCTATAACACGATTTTAAGCTATTCTTTAGCGGTATCTGACTTTCGTTTCATTTAATCCCGGCAAAACGATCGTATTCATTGCCTTCTCATCTTTTTTCTGATATGTATATATGAACTACTTGGAGAACTCCACTTTCGAAACAGTTCTTAATTTTAATATTAGGATTAGTGTTTGATTGTTTAAAAGCTAGGTGATTATTATCAGCGAGGCTAATTAATTCGGTTTAGCGTGTAATTCATACAATTTGTAATTCATATTTATTCGTATGTTTTAAAATTTTATAGTTATATGTATGAAATTAAGAATTCGTACAATTCCGAAAGTTTTTCGTATAAATGATATTTCGGCTAAAACTACTGGAAAAGGCAGGACTATCGATCTCTGAATTTTCATTAGGTCACTTCGTCCTTTTGTGCACTCCGATATCGTTTCTTAACTTCGCAGGACACGCTGTCATCGAAAGTCACTAGATTAAAGTTGTTGGATAGTGACACGGAGACGCATGTATGCACAATTACTTGCAAACTTCATCGTATCAAACTATAAACTAATCAAACTTTCTCGATCTGTCCGTTGGCTTTGACGCAGTGTCTTGTTTTTCCACTCGAGTCTACACGCGTATGATACCAGGTTACCTATAATATCACGCCATGTCAACAATTCTGATTGCATCTAATTACTTTGTATCAAGATTATAAATATCATAGTTTTATTCACGCTGTGTTCGTACTTGTCACTTTGTATTGATTTTTCGTGAGATGCATGCCTTTTCGTTCGAAAAAATTAACTTGTTTAATTAGATTAATCTTTTTCGTTGATTCGAAATGCATTTTTCAATGAGCCACGGGGCAAAATCCGATTTATCAAAAAGGTTTTTAACAGTTTGAAGAAAGTTAATTACTCGCCGGAATAAATGAACGTGGCTTCATTCCGTTGTTCTCCCACGATGATGAAAGATCTTCCTCCATTTATCTTCACGGAACTAACGGAACTCGAGCTTTTTGCACGAATTTCTTGATGCAATCGCGATTTAATACGTTTCTTTCTTCGCCCGACTTCGGCCAGATTTTACCTGCGCAAACGATCACTGCTGCATGCAATTCTTCTTTATTTTCGTCTTCGAGGATTTTCCTCGTCGAGAATTTCTTCCATACACTCGAATATCCCTTATTCTTAAATGTGCTTTCCAGAAGTCAGACTGATCGACTACACTTTTTTACTAATTTCTTAAATATACGATTAATATTCAATTCTCCAACAACGAACGACTTACATTTGTGAGTTAATTTAGCGCAGGGAAATGATATGGATAATATCTGGTAAATTCTAAGGTAAATTTAAGCGACAGTGTTTTCAGCATCATCACTTCTCTGTACTTTTCAATTTCCGGGGTTGATCAATGTCGTTTCTAATGTTGAGAAAAGAAAGTAAGGAAGAAAACACTATTATATCGCCATTTTGTATACGGATCAGTTATCGTAGTTGTAAATGTAAGTTATTGTGAATCAAGATAGTTTTGTAACTCGGCATTTTATTGGTCTTCGGAATGGAAAGTAGGTTTCGAGGTTTCCATCGCATGAAACATAAGAAACAGCGAACGCAATGCAGTGTTCCAGTTGGAACTTTCGAAACGACATTTGCTTGGATAGTTGTTGACATTTTAGAGGTTCATTTAATGGTTAGATGACTGTAAACCAACATACTCCGAAATGAAAGACGTGTAATTAAAGCGGGTGGGGATTAAAAAGTAATAGAAACGACACATAAAACTGAAAACCTTAACAGCGATATTGATGTTTAATAGTGACTGCTGGATTAGCTTCGCTTATGGAGCCAGGTTTCATGATTGATGATAAAATCTAACCGCAGTTCGCATTAGTCTTTTTGTGCATACAGAATAACTAATGAAGAAACAATTTCCGTAATAAAATTTTCAGTGTTTTTGGAAATTCGTTCGTATTACATTAATATCGTGTGTTCATACTCCAATGAAGATGCATTGGAATTTGTATGTTATATAAAAAGAATTTTTGAAAAAATGAAGAAGCAAAGAAGAATATGTACGTATATGCTAACCAAATTAAACGATATTTGTCTTTAAAGTTTCATTTCCATTTCATTCAAAAATTGGAGATAGGTTTCAAATGAAAAATTAAAAAAACCTCGACCAAATCGGATCGGAACGAATTGAAAGTTTCAATCGAAAGACTATGAATAGCTTTTTTCTATATACGTTGATTGTTTTTCTCTTCCTTCTTTTTTTTTCTTTTTTTTTCTAAGTAAAAGAATGGTAGCTCGGCGAGTTTTATAGTTTCTCTGAAATCGTTCTGTGCTGACTGAGAAACGCACAATATTTTCGAGGAAAGCTTGTTTTATGTCCGTAAATATCGTGCTGGCTGAGGAGGAGATGAAAGGACTGTATCGAATTTCGAGATTCGTGAACAGCAATTCGTCGTTCCTTTGTTCGACTTGTTCGCGTAATATTTCGATGTGTCATAAAACTATATACGAAATTTCACGGTCGGTATATAAAAGACAGATGTTTCTAACGAAACTGATGGCGGTGTAACCGATTTTATCGATCCGTTCATCGGAAGACAAACCTTTCCGAATGGCGATATTGAAATTTCGCGATTAATTTCGTAGCGGCTTGATAGGAAAAAAGCACGCTCCACGTTGATTGCAAATAATACGATGCATCTGTCACGTTCAATTGCTCAGTTTCTTCGAAACAAAAACTCTTATTTTCTTTTTATTTTACAGTTGAATACTGCATTTTTTACTCTTGGCTATAATTGCTTGCCACTTCACGTCAGAAGGAGGCGAATACGATCTCGTTGAGAAGAGTTTAAATTCTCCTAAAGTACAAAATCGTCGAATAGAAAATTGCCCAGACATTAGCTTCTAAATTGTCTGTATAAACAAGTTCCCCGAGCTAATATAATAATTCCTTTGAAACATTACATTGCCTATTGCTGTCTATCACCGCGTGATGTTCCGATAAAACGAAACGAGAAAATCGATACAAAATTGAATTTATGTGACTCCTTAATTATCTGCCGTTTGATCTGAGCAATGATTACATTGGTGCAGCTAATTCTTCTATCTTTGATATCGAGTTTATTGCTTCCCCGGCTTTTATTCGCTGAAACTTTGCCGTATTTACCGCGCTGTTTAGCAAAGTACGACTGGCGTGTAGCTAGACTGAAAAGGCTGACGAAGAGTTGGGAAAACTGGATAAACAGGAATAAGTGGGTTTGACGTTTACGAGCAGACCAACTTTTCCGCGTCGAAGAGATATTAGACTTTAAATGACGGCATTAGAACTTGACTCGCCTGAGAGTAATACGGTCTATAGTTTACACTTTGCGACGGAATTTCGCCGGTTTCCTTGGCAGTCAACGAAATTGCGGTCCGTGACGTTTCGTTTTAAACAGAAGATAAATAATTACGGAACAGGTAATTGCTGAAATGTTTTCCCTTCGCCGTGTTGAGTACGAGATATTTGGAGTCTTTCGCATCTAGGCGAATCGAACAACGGGAAAAGATACTGTTGCTTGTTTAATAGCACGACGTCTGGAAATTGTAGAAATGTAAAGATTATTGTGCGTCTTATCTTTGCTCATCATTGTATAACGTTTTACTAAGAGAGATCACGTTCATCGAGAATACATACAATCTGCGATTAAATTATTACTCGGGCATTTTCGAAAGCGATACGCCGGGAGACGGAATTAGCAAATTTACCTCACCAACTATAAAAGTTGTTTACATCGATGCGATATTTGCGTTCCGTTGATTTACGCTTGCTGGAAAGTTGGTGACTATGTGTCATGCACATGTGCGAGCTACGTCACTTTTACACCGCGTTTCGAATAAACAATTTGTTAAAAGATTTTCGCTCAAGACAATGACAATCTTGAGATAAAGAGACCAGACGAGTCTTGGAATAAACACGTTCCTGATATATATGGTTTTTTTAAATGTATGTATAATTCATAATTCGAATTATCATCTTCGTAAATCTAACAAATTATTCGTTCATAATCTTTTTGAGGTTTCGCTATTTATCCGTAATTATATAGCCGATTCTTCACCATCGGCTCCCTTTTCATCGAATCAATCCGTCGTTTCATTATCCAACGTTTTCTTATTGTCTTCTCCCCTTGACTTTCCTTAATTGCTGATCTCTTTAGCATTTGGGTCAGACACGATTATTTAAACGATTTTTCTGTTCTACGATAAAATTTCATTTATAATTCTGTAACGCGAAACCGAGAAACCAAACGATTAATTAGAATCGTTACCAATATTTCTCAGATACTATACCTTTATACCAATTGCAGTGAATAATGGTAGCTTACTTCTTCATTGATAAATTTTAAACGTCGAAGAGATAATAGATATAAGATAAATTACTAAGTTTAGACAACGAAGAAACGATCTATTTTTTCAACTGGCACCGTCACTTTCTACGACTGGCGGTAGTTTATTCTTAACAGCGTATTGATTTGCGACCGTACAATGGAATGGGCGAGGTATTATTTTTAGAGTGAAGCGTGTATTGAAAGTAAAGTTGAAAATTAGCCGACCTTGCTTCTCGCTAATCACGAACAGCTTCGATGAAAGGTCGATCGATCAATCTTCGCGTGAGCGTAGTTCCAACCAGCGGCGCTCTTTGCCGTTAAAATAACCCGAAACCGCGTGAATTTTCCGCGAGAAAATAAGGCAACCTCTTTGGTTGATCGGTTTCTCGCTGTCAGCGCTTAAACTTCCATTAACGCAGTTCGATCGTGCGCTAATCGTTGTGGTCAACGTTAGGCAACTTTCCGAGCGAACATCGCGCGTTTCGTTTTCAGGATCGGTGCTCGTCTGGTCGATGTCTCGCGACTTCGTACCGTAACTTGAACTTTGATAATACGATTATCGCGGTGACGTAACTCACGGTCGTCTCTCCTTCACTAAACGATCTTCTAATGGTCCATACCAAGTTCCTCTCTTTTCCTTCGATCTCCATTTCGACACTTTGAATTAAGAATAAAACGTGTGCATTTTGTTGAGATCCGCGATGAAAAACGATATAATCGAATGAAGCGACCGATATCAAGGAAAACGAATAGCGACGAGCTCCCGTTTCAATAAAAATTTGGCTGGCTGTTATGAGATTACTCGTATCCGAGCGGAAAATTGAATGAAATCGAAGCCAACAACCGAATTAACATCGATTGCCGTACCCTGAAACATTGTGTGTTGCTCGGACGACATGGCAGGCTTTCCCAAATATAATGGCGTATCGCGATGCTTGAAATCATGTATCCCGTTTATTTCGCGTAAAAATTAAAAACGATGGCGAGATAATCACGTGTTCGTTAAGAGGAAATATCGAATAATCTTGTATTTTTATATTATCAGTATAAACGATGGTTTTCGTGTGCCAGTAGGGAATTTAATGGAAACAATTTCTGCTGCACGTTTCGGCTTTTTTTTTTTTACCAAAAGCAAACGATTCGTTGAACGCAATCGGACCAAGCGAATTTGCATTTCCCACTCCTGCGAGGTATATTTCGTAAACATCTCGCAGTTAATTAAGCGGTCTATCCGAACTTATTGGATTCATTCATTGCGTCGGTAATCACGTTTAACGCGGACGTAATTACGTTGCTGCTGCTGTAAATTTTTGCCCGGATGTGAATTCGCCTTTCTGTCGGTACATCTCTCGTCGATCAATGTACGCATCGGGGCGAAATAGTTGTATTAGTTATCGTTGCCTCCAACCAACCTTCACGAACAGTATGTTCTGAGTTTCGCATTCTCCTTTGTATACAGTCACTATATATCAATCGAGAACGTCTAGGATTAATTTAGCGAAACAAACGCTTTCTGGATATAGTATATCCACCGTTATAGTCATTACTCGCGTTCTAAGTGATTAGTTTCCTGCTTTATCGATAGTATGCTAGTATTTCTCAACGCATGTTGCTTGATAGCCTGATTTTGTAGATTCGAGTCGTGATTCATCATACGTGCTTAATGATCCAGAAACGATAGAAAACAAATTGTAACGATTACATGTTCTTTTCATATTTTCTGAATTTTTATTTCAAGACTATAATTTTCCTCCCATAAATTCCAAACCAAATTATTGGATCTTTCATTTACTGCTCTCTTTCCTTGTTCCTGATATTTCTATATGTTCCTTTCTTAATATTTAATATTCCAAATCTGTCTGTTGTCTAAACGAAAGTAACTCGAATTTAAGCTCACGGAGCTGCCTCGAGAAGTCAGCCCAATGATACAAACATTATACTCCAAACTAAAATAGTTCCACGTGATCAGAAACGAAAATCCACCAGCTGTAACAAACGACTGGACCAGCAACCACGCCCATTTGCCTGTTCGCTATCGCTATCGTAGCGAAACGATGCTGAATCCAACGAAGCCAGCGTGGCGCATGGATAACGAAACGGTCTATCGCGATGCATCTTTCGTTTAGGGTGAGCTCGTAAGTTCATTACGCGACCAAGTTCTACGAAGTTTCTGCTGTTCGTTCAAAGTTTCGCCCACCAGATAACTGGACTTAAGTGCACCAGATGAATTATGCAGTTTTGTATGCAGCTCCGCTCTCCAGTTTATCCACGTGACACGGTGCAGCTGATTTGTTTGCGCAGTTTCCATCGACTGATCTGTTCAGGAATGCAATTAAGGATAAGACTTTATAAGGTAACCGACGTCGTTTCAAGCACTCTGTCGGCGTCTTCGATTTTGCTTCTTAACCGATCTCGATATCTTAATCACGAGCTGCTCTCTGCCAGCTCGTGCCCCAATAACCTCGTTGTTCATTAAAGCTACCGCGGAACGATTCGTTTGGAATCAATCTTGCGAGATTCGCGCAGCGAATTGGTCCCTTTTCGATCCCCACGCTGAACTTTCTTTTGGTTTCTATGGAGTTTGGTTTCTTTAGAAAAAGAATTCTCCAATTTTTGTGACTGGTGTTTGTAGGTCAAAGGGTAGTAGTGGTATGAAACAGTTTTCATATGAAATGGTACTGTGAGTAACTACAAAACAGAGAGTATTGCATGAGAAACTACCAATTGATGCAAAAAAAAGTTAATTTTCTATTTAAGCCATTTTTACCGTTTAACATGTAACTTGCGCACGCAACGTTCGCGATTACATTTCTCTTGGAATCTAATCTCAAGAAATCTTCTAGCGCTTAAGACTAAAAATAAGTTAAACAATTGCTGAAAGTTACTGTCCTTTTATTAGTGGGTAAGTATCAATCGAACTTGTGACGTGACGCTTTTCATTTCGAAGTCGTGATTCAGATCTAACTTTAAAATATTCCTCTATATCTAGAAGTTAATAACAGAGTTATTACGAATTCGTATTAGCTTACTTCTCCTTCTCGCACGTGGCAAATAATAGAAATTCAAGAATCGATTAAAAGTTTCAAACTGTACTCATTATATTCATCGAATGATGGTAGATAGATCCGGTAATCGTTATAATGTTGTTCATTCTGTTTGTTTGTGCAGGTAGTTCTGTATTCCGTATTATCTAACGCCCGATGGAGCCGGGTTTACACTCGGTCGTGTACTTATCTACACTATAGTGTCTAGTCACGAACAGCTATAAGATTGAATGACAAGAATTACCGTTCCTATCGTTGGCTCGCCTATGCAGCACGTATCCACATCCTATCGACTAACTTGCGATAGTACTTGTGGCGCTTGAAGCATCTGTTGACAGTACTCCAAGGGTACTGTCGGCGTTTGTTGTAGGATATGCGTCGAAACTATATCGTCTTCGATGTAGGTAAGGGCTCAATCGTCCCATTCTGTCTCTTATCTTCGTGCTATAAAAAGGACGGATATATAGTGCTATTCTTCTTTACACGATTGCTCGCGTGTAATTCGATAGATCGGTTTATGATATGTGCTTCAATGTCCTACAAATTTCCAAATTTTCTCATACAGATTAATGCTGTAAAGTGTTAATTAAAATGATGATAGACGGTTGGTTATTTTATGTTTGAAATACTATACTTTTACAATGATGTGACGTGTTATCGTTATAATGTGCAATGTGGGATTTGACTCGCTCGTTTAAATATAGAGGACTCTTATTCTTTCTTACCATAATTCTGGAAATTTTTACATATAATGCCTGTTATAATGTAATGATTGGTTAGAAGTCGAGGATGTAAAGGAAAGTCAAGGTTCAAAATAGCTGATTGAAAATTAAGAGAAATGTGTAGCATGCCTGAGAAACTGATAGGATGTAAAAGAGCAGAAGGAGAGAGATAGAAATGAACTTAAGGTAGATTCCTGATTTGTTAGAATGGCTACTTTGAAAGGTTTTTATTTTAGAGGATCGAGTCTAGGCTATCTTATAGTTCTACAATCGTTCGTTGTTCCGTTCCATTGAATAACTGAACAACGATTATTCCTTTTTAATCAGTTTGTTCCTTTCTTTCTGTCAGGCAATTTAGATGGTAATTGTTGCAGTACGTTTGCAGTCTCTTGTGTTCCAGTGAAGGTTGATTTCTCTACGGGACATGAACTGCATGCAGGATGGCTGAAAATTAGATCGATTTCTTGAGGAAGCTCATAACAATCATGTTAAAGAAATAGGACATATTCTATAGCTTAAAGTCTTAAATTACCGCTTCAAGTATTTCTGGTACAGATAGTCGGAAATTAATATAATCATTTTCTTGAACAAGATTTATGTGTAATAAAGTATATTGGACGCCAGCGACAAAAAATAGAGCTCATAAAACAGTTTCTAAGACAGGGTAGCGAGGAAATTTCATCGTTATCGAGGCAGAACCGCGGCTTCCCGTGAAATTCGTAGAGACCTACCAGGTGCAGATACATTGAACTTTTAACTCATAAATTCCCGCTTCACTGAGATCGTGGAAGATTTCAAAGTTGCACGTCGTTCTCAAAGTAGAGTAGTTACAGCTCCTTAGCTAATCTTTCTATTCGAAGAGTATTACACCGAAAGATATTCAATTGACATTTGAAATTTATAAAGAATTAAATATTTTTATAAATGTATACTATGCACTGTCAAACAATTAAGTTTCATTAAAAATGCTTATTTAATTTCTATTTTTATTTGAAAAGTAATATCACAATATCTACTGTTGATAAAAATACATGAATAATTTGCAAATTTTATGAAATTATAATCAATAAATGAATTTATATTTGATTATAAATGTTATCAACCTGATATTGAACTTTTCAAAGAACTGCACATTATTTTTCGAAAATTTATACTTTGATGCATTCATACTCGATACACATTTTCGTACTTGTTAGAAGATATAAAAATGTGGAAAACAGTCGGATGAATCACAACGATTTGAAAATCATATGAAATGTAACGTACGGTCCATTCATCGCAGCCTCTTTAAGAAGCTGCTTCATCATGGAGAACCTTCTTCTCATTTCCCCTTCCCTTTCCTTGGTCTCACATGCCCAAAAGGTCGGTCGACCGTTACTGACAGTCTGAATGCAAACCACAGAAATATGCATGTGGACTGAGGAAGACTATCCTCTACTATTATACGCCATTTTTCCTTCTTTTTTTTGCACCAGCTCTAGTCACAGATTGCTATATCTTTTCATGATTAGAACCCTGTCATATTCCGGATTGTTGCGTAGCTTTTATATTTCTTTATGCATACAGTAAACTCAATTTCACACTCGAAATTATTCCACGATTGTTCTAATTTCATTCTTCATTAGTACGGAAGACGACGCGACGAATAAAACGTATTTTCAAAGATATTTATGTAAATGGACGTCTTTAATGCTTAATAACGCATTCCGCAATATAAACCGTTGAAAAAGTCTAAAAAGAAGAATTTCCAAGAAGATTTCGCAACGTTATTCCACTTTTCGTATTTATTTTCATAAAATCACACTAGTATCATAAAATCATACTTCAATCTTATTTCCCTTCCATTTTCGATTTTATTGGATCGCTTTTAAACCGTATTATTGGACTCGATACCACTGAATTTAATCAATTACTCTTCCAATCTAAATTTTTAGCACGCGTCTCCCTTTACAAATACCTCGTTACACGTTTTCCGTCTTAAATTCATCGCATTCAGTCGATTGTGCGATCTTCGCAGCTTCTTCCTGGTTCTTCCGTTTCTTCATCTTTCGTGTGTTTAAACTTTTCGCAAAAGTTTCACTGTTTCCCGCTTCGTTACCCCCATGCCGAAGCAAAAACAGATTTAAGTCTTTGTAGTTCCCGCGGCTTCCTTCCCAAGAAACTTTTTAGCCTCATCCCAGCTTTCGTCCGCTTCCTACTACTCGTTCGCCGCGTCAATCGACTCTCCTTCTCACGGACTCGTCGACGCTAAAAATACGAAGAATAGGGCCGATTTACAATACTTTGAACGCGTGCACTACCAAAGTTTCAACTACGCTAAAATTGCCGTTTTATTGTTAGGATGAACAAGTTACACGGTTCAATTATCCGTTTTTCTCCCCATTTTTGTCCTCGTTTCATGGACGTCTCGTGGATGCGACGATTGGAACGAGTGTGCTTTAATCTTTAATGCACATAATTTAATGATTCCTAAAATCGTGATTGACGACGTCAAAAGAATATTGAATAGCCATACTTTTTTATTCATCCCATAATATAGAATTCCTTAATATCGATATTGCCTTTTGGTGAATTCTTTTTAGCCTGATTTTGTTTAAATAACTCTTCAAGATCTTAATGAATTAATTCCAGTATTTCCATCGCGAATTCTCGAAAACCGAGAGTAAATGGGGGGATAAAAACGAAAGGAAGAACAGCTAAATGTTCGTGTAAGCCCAGCCTCCGTGACAAACGTCCTTTCGCACTCGCCCGTACAGTTTGCACTATTGTTCGGTACTTTTGTCTGACAAAATCCGACCCGTTGTTTGCGAGTTATTTTACAGAGGTAGGTCCTTGATTTCAAGCTCGCCCTCCCATTGACATTATCCGATATTTGTTTGCTGCACAATCAATATTAACACTGTTCTCGACACTGTAATGAAAACGAAACACAGCTTCCGGTTACGCCCGTTTATATACAGCCGCGAGTTTCCGCGTTATCTTTGCGTACGTTTAACAAACCTGTCAAGTATTTGCTATCGGCTGCGATACATAGTAGACTTTACAAATTTCTCTCTTTTTCTCTCTCTCTCTCTTCTTCTGGCTGCACATATGTGCCGTTATGTTGTTTAGATATCACCGCGAAGTCACGTACTGGCAGCAGACTCGGTGCGTGTGAATTTCATTTTCTGTTTAAATTCCGTTAAATATGTATTTGCGGGATACATTTCGCAGGATAAATTTCACGAAATACATTTCGCCCGTGTTCACGCCAAAATTTCTTCTTTCAAATCGCTTTACGAACACCGATATTATCCTCTTTCTAAAGTTATTCATTAGCATTAAAGCTACCAGAGTAGTTAATATGATTAATTAACGAGCTTGGAAAGATAAAATGATACTTGAAGTGAACTGCTTTGAATATTTTAATACCAGTTTTTCCTTTTTATATGAGCTATGTTTCAATCGATGATTTTAAAGAATTTGAAAAGTCTCGTAATAATTCATCTGTACGAGAAAATACTAGAGATCTATTGCTTTCCTCAGAAAACTGACCAACCTATGATTTTTCAGAGAAATTTTATAAACTTACAACGACGTATTCTTGCGCCTCTGAATTTCATTTTAATTGTCCTGATATAAATTTTATAGCATAGTCGGTAGTTCTATTGTTAAGAATGTAAGAAAAAGGCAAGGATTATGAAAGTGTGACAGAAATAGGTAATAAATTCGTTTCAATTATTCGATGATCGATCGCTTGATGGAGTTACACGAAAAATAACTACGTGGCCATCGTACCCGGAGAAGCTCCATTTAACTGATAGGATTATCGTGAGCACGCGTGAGGCGAGTGAGAAAAGTGGAAATAGATGGAAAAAGTTCGTCGGTCGTCTATTAGCCAATAACCTACATACGAAGAAAGTTTAACGTCACGGCTCTGCTGGGACGTTCGCGGTATAAATTAAAAGGGGGTTTAATCGCGCGTTCGCCAGCCGCTCCTCAGATATAGAAGAGAATAATCTCGAGCGCTTCTTAATTTTGTATACGAGTTGCGAAGCGCTACGTAAATCTTGTTACCTATCCCTTCTACGATGGAAACCGTGTTCGCTGGGCGAAAATTCTCCGGTGACAAAATTATTCATGGGGCGTAGGTTTAACATGGTGGAGCATAATTTTCATATTTTGGTAAATTTGCAAACGATCTATAATTTACTTGAAGAATAAATATTCATTTGACTTTTTCGAGCGTTTGCTAAAATGAAAAAATTAAGGTACTTCTTGTTAAGGTTAAGGTAGAGTTAGAAACATACCGGAACAATATACATATATAGTAGAAATAATTATCGAGTTTTGCTAAATTTGTTAACCCCATCCGTGATTTACATGTACGATAAATATCTGTGCGATCTTTTTAAGTATTTGTTGAAGTTTGTGTTTAAGTGTGATTGAAAAGGATTACGATCGCCTTTGTTAAACTAATGCTGTCTATGGAGTTAGAAAAATACATAGAGAATGCAGGAAAAGAAATAGTATCGTTTTTTCATTGTCAGACCGATCGTTTTTCTGAACGAACGATTTAAGCTCAATTCACGTTGCGATATGTTCAAACATTTTAGCCTGAGTGAAAGAAATGAATAACTAATTCGTCCGTTGCGTTTCCGTAATGATATTTTCGCGTGCCAGTGACCGGCATATCAGTTAAACGAATCGGAATGCGATTAATCTCAGTATCGATTTTATAACGCAGAACAGCGAACTTTGACTCGATGGGTAGGCAGCTAGCATTTCTGTGAAGTATTTGGTTAAGTTTAAGCAATCGCGAATAATTCATAATGTGTATGTTTTATATGATAAACGTTGTATGATATACATTATGCTATGAATTACAATTCAACTGTGAAATTCAAAATGTAATAAATATATCTTTTAGTCAAGCTTGAATTTTGATCAATAAATTAATAAGATAATAAACATCCAATATAAATTGTAAGTTTAATTTTGTGTTAAATAAGTTATACATGGACTATCATGACCTTGTTAACTGGTTTATTTTACGCTATTAAAATATGAAATGCAACTTCGAGGCTTAAAATTCGCGTGACTCCCTGTCATTGTCAGCTCTACCTCTTTTGGTTTTCCGCATGCAAAACCATAAATACGCGTATAGTGGGTATCATACTTTGTCGGAGATCGTAATCCAATCACATATTTCCAAGAGTTTCCATTATATTTGTTAAAAGCAGAGTTAAAGCATTTATAACCTTTTCCCTCGTTTATCTTATTCTTTTGTATTTTCATTCAAAAAATGTCTTTTACTTTTCCACGCAAAACTTTATACTAACGTAGCAATATTTGAAGTTTTTATAAAATTATTAGTTAGATATAAAATTGTCAAATCATCGAAACGGTTTCTCCTGAAGTTTGTAACAAAGTGATAAAAGATTAATATATAAATATTTATTGATATTTTGACAAAGCTTTATTGTGCTTGTCCAATATCGATAAAAGCGTTGCCGATAAAGGATTTCATGATTTTGGGCTGACGGTAAATCCTGCAGAGTTTGCAATGGCTTTTACCGACGTTATCGACTGTCAAAAAGCTCGGTGTTTTAGACGGAACAATGAGACGGGTGCTTGCAAGCTCAACGAAAGCCCGACGAACGTATCGAAGCTATTGTTGGTAAAGTAGAGAATCTCGTCGCAATCATTTTCATCAGTTGTTAATGCTGACATCTGCATTATGAATTTGGTCAGAAGTTCTTCGTACCGTGTGTTAATTTATTTCTTTATTAATCGATACATTTCTGTTTTTTATAATGCGTATAACGCTTCAAATCTGAGCTTTTCTATATTTGATATTCATTTAGACAAATCAAATCTTTTTGTGAAAATATGCATAACATTGTACATCAAAACTAAACATTTCGTTCACGTATTTCCATTTTACGCAATTAGCATTTAGTAGTAATTTACAGACTTTTACTCCCCGAAATGTATACATCGATATAGAATGGAAACAATGACCAAAATCTTAATGCTTATTGACATTACGTAATATCAACAATGCAATGAACAGTGGATAGTGACGGTTCCAATTACTATCTAACGGTTGATTTAATTAATAATATTTGTATCGTTTGATTAATATAATAGTCTAACTGGTACACTATCATATATGAATAAAGCTACTGTTTATTAACTTATTTACATTATTTACTACGTTAAGTGCAACATGTTACTCGTTAAACTAATAGGAATAATTTATAATTCGCTTTATAATTAAACGAATGTAGCCACGAGCTTAATTCCATTAAAAAGCGTTGAAATGAAATAACGTTCAATAAAATACAAATAAAATGAAATAACGTTTCCATTTCGTTAATAATGAATCAAATGTTGTCAATATATATTTATACCATTGTCATATTGATAATTTAAACAACAAATTTGGAAGAAGTTGGCCAGTACGCCGGCGCTTCTGTTGGCGACTCCATCGAGCGTGCAGGGGCATTCAACCCTCTGCGAAGGAAAATTTAAGACACGGATGGCGCTGATCCAAGTCCTAGCTTTTTCTGCCTTGGACAATAGCTTATTTGTTGTTGTATGAAATGGAGCAGCTTTCTATTAACAACGTTATATAGAGCTCACATTTTTATATATATTCACACAATTCTTCAAGAACAATATCTTTATCTTGTTTTATACTGTTTTCTTTATTCAAAATATTCAACTCTTCTAATCTTACGATTAAAGGGTTTGCAGTAATAACAAGACGATCTCCAAATATTTCGCATTTAAAAATACAGAAGTTTATTGGAAATATTGCAATAAATAAATATTAGTTTAAAAGTGAAAAGGTTTACCAGAAATATTAGTTGACCGTGAATTTATAGCATGTTTCAAAAGATCATTCGAATTTAATCGATTTTGAATTGATTTTCGTTGGATCGCTCAAATTACTGGAAAATGCAGCTGCCTCCTTACTGTAGCTTCTCCTTCAATTCTCTATTCTTGCATTATATACTCGTGATGCAAGAAGAACATCGATTTCGCATCCACTCTCGTCGCAAGTGTCGATTCGAAGACACTGTATCGATAGCTGACACACATAACGAAAAAAGCGATAAGAGCATGGAAGTTGTTTTTATGGAAGTCTCATGGCGGTGCCAATAATTGATGTTGACAGCGTCGAAAATCGAAAGAAAGGAACGTCGTGATGTCTTGATAGCGAAAGGCGATTCCTCCGTGTAAAATAAACCCAATGAGAAATTGGCGCTCTTGCTGATCACTTTCGCGTGTCGTTCGGCTTTTTTTCTCTCTGATGTTTCTGGGTGTCGGCCAGTCGGAGGTCTATCAATTCCCTCAAACTCCGTTGATCGAACGCGCGCAAGAGCTCGGTATAGAGAGAGGACGGGGTTGGCCGGGGCTGGAGATTGGCCGGAAAATGAACCGGGCAAAGGGAAGGGGTTGGAAGCAGTGTCCGGAGGGTGTCCATCGCGGGGATGGAACGAGCATCAGCCAGCAGAATGAACGGGGATAGGCGAATAGAAAGGGCGACGGTTAAAAGCCAGGCCTGAATTCCCATCGATCCTAAGTGGCGGAAAATTTTCATGTTCGCTGGCACACGATTTTCGGGCCAGTGAATATTGCGGTCACGATACAGCTATAAAGAAATGCGTTGCGTGACAGCTTGACCCAGGATGCTCCTATAATCTTGTCGTAATTTATGCGTCCGCCGGATAATGCAACACGCTGTAAAAGCCTGGCGAGGAGAAAAATTGCCTCATCGGATATGCTATTGGGCTAGACCAATGAATAGAGAATGTCTGGTAATTACTAACTGAGAAAAATGTTGGTATTCCAAGAGTAAAGTATTTTTTGGACTGTTTTTCTTTCTTTTTTCTTTTTTTCTTTTTTTTCTTTTTTTGATACTATTGGAATTGAGAGTTGGAGACAGCGCCGGTATTTTAAAGGTAAATGAAGAGTGAAATAGTTGGGAGACAGCTATATGCTAGAATAAAAATGCATACGCTGTTGACAGTCTGTTTTATAGGGGTATGGTTATGAGGAAGAAAACGGTCGTACACGTGCGCTATTAGTTTCATAAAATTTTCACGCGCGACTCAGTGAATATTACGGACACTGCGCAATTATAATAAAATACGTGCAGTCGGCTGAATGAGCTCGACAACGAGAGGAGGACGATTTTTATCTGAGGATTCATTGAATCCATTAAAAAAAAATAAAAAAAATAAAAAAATCCCCGCCTTTTAAACGCATGACAAAAAAGAAGTAAATAATTTGAGCTTCCTTAATGAGATATCAAATTTGCGAGCTCAAACGTATAATTAAATAGAAATTTTAATAGAATAGATAAAATGTTCGGCGAAAAAAAGTTTTGTTTCCTTTGTTTTATATTCCTCTTTTATGTATCGTGGATTTTCTGTAGGACGTTGTCTGTAATGGAATAAAATACGATCAACGCAATTTATATGATAATACGATGTTGTTATCTTTTAGACTTTAAGATCAGCCACCTTATTTCCTCATTTGCTGTCTTCCTTTTCGATTTTCCAATATCATCGTCATTTACAGGCACGTAAGATCCGTTCAATCTCATAAATATGTTTCGATATGTAATTTTGTGGAAAGCAAGTATACCAAGTGTCATATGTTAGGAGGTTCCATCGGATTTCTTCCGGCTTTCCTGTTGAAAATGACAACGTGAGTTCGTGCTCGCCCTCCACATGTGGATGCGTTAGTTACAAAAGGGAGTAACTAGAAGATTGTTCTAGATGCAATCGATAGACTCGATCGATATTTTTAGATGCTCATATTTTTTTCCCTAGTCTATGTAAGCGCGTGCAATAAAGGTTTCTTTGGTTCAGAACGGTGTGATAGATTTATCCGTGAAATATTGTAATAACTAATGTGATCCTACCTCTGAACATAAAAATAACAACATTTCCTTTCTCATTTGGAAAATCGATTCTTAATGCGAGCGCAATTAGCTGGAATACGACGGCGGAGGCACAGAAGTAACCGATAATTTCCTCCGTCGAACTTTTTCCGTGTTTCCCTCCCTCCTTTCCCATTGTTCGATTACCTTAATTACCTCTAGTTTCTGTTCCATTCGATCGGATTATTTTTTTTACCGTGTTACCTCTCTCTATTTTTTTCTGCTCTTACGTTGTAACATCCCTGAATCGGAATAATTTCTTTTCCTCAAACCAGCGATAATATTTCGAATAGCTCATTACAGATTTCTTCGATAAATCGTTCAATTTAGAATCTTAATTAAGAGAAAAAGAAACTGAAAACAAAGATTAGAAAGATGAGTTGAAAAGAACTCGAATTCTCTTCATTTCGAAATAGCACCGACCACCAAATATCGGCCCCTATTACAGCCGGCAATCGCTGAGTGAGAAAAAAGGATAAGTGCCTCTTCAGCAATTCTTACGAATATCACGAACTACGGCAAGTCAGGTTTATTCGAATGGCAATATAAACGGTCGATGGGGTGGTAGTTGGCGTACGAGCGCTTGGCAATCCTTCTCACTCTCAATCTTTATCCAAGTATAATGAAGATTCCCTATCTGTTTACCTGCCCGCTTATCTCTGTTCCGATTATTTTCCCTTGTTGTTTTTGATTTACGATTCCGCGGCTATATTGTGTTTCCGGTGGAACGCGGCTCTTCCTCATGCATAATGCAGCGTAGGATCAAAGAACGTTTGGTACAAGGTACCCGCGTACGTGTCTACGTCCCTACACGTTTACCTGTGCTTCTGCGTGAATCTGTATCTATCGTACGTGTTGAAGCGGGAAAACACTGACCGCATTGTTATTCGATTCCGGCGTCCATCCTCGATTTTCTGGAACATTTTCCAGAAATTTCATCGCGTCCCACCAACGATCGCCGTTGATTATGGGATCCGAAACAATAAAGCGTTGCTACGTTTTTTCTTTTTTTTTCTTTTTTTTTTTTGAGAAAATATCGATATTCTCATATGTGGTTTTTTCCTTAATTATGTTGTCTGAATTGGAAAATCCTGGAAAGTATTCTACATTTTGTTTACAAGATAACTTAATAAGAACAACGAATATTATGGCACGATGAAATCGTTTAGGTTCGGATCACATATTTCTGATTCTTTAGTTCTTAAATTATAATATTTAATTGCGTATTTAACTCTAATGTATATACTTTAATGGTAAGCTTTTAAATACCCAGATAATTTAAATTGCTCTGTTAATTCCATACGAAGGTAAATGCTGCTTGTGCTCATTATACTAGTCATTAACTTGCACTTTGGTCAATCTCAGATACTGTTACTGCAAGGCGATCAAAATATCCGGATATTTATAAGGTATAGTACACGCATACAGCAGCTTACATGTCAGAGACACTAATATACACGCGTGTCGTTTGAACTATCGCACGTACTATTATATTAAGCTCAACGATGTTGAGAACGGTCGAAGTTCAGGACTATAGATTAAGGGCCAATCTAATTCGCAGGTGCCTCGAAGACGTGACGTGGTTCATCGAATTTGCTACCGTGACAATGAAACGGTCCAATCTATCTTAGGTATAAGTCCTTCATTCTAATTGGAATTCCATCTAAATTTCTCTGTTATCCTATTTTTAATTTCTATCAGTTACGGTACACGCGGTACGATCCCGCGCATCACTTTTTGGTGGATCGTGTTAAAAGTTCACGTTTAAATTGAATTAATTGATCGAGACGAGGGAAAATTGAAATTTGATAGGGTGTTACAAGCGACTGAAATAAAAGGAAGGGGAGCACGATTTATGGATTGAAAATAGCGACGACTCTTGGGAAATTCACGTCGCTCGTTCGTTTGGAAATTTTAGATGCATAGAATTTTTTAGAAGCTTGTAACTGCGAAACTTTTGCACGTCTTTGACGCTTTCGGTTCGGATTGTTGTCGGTCGTTCGTTCGCGTTACGTCACGTAGTCGTTATCTGTCTCTTGTTCTCATCTTTCTCCTTCTTTCAGCTCTATCATCAAACCACTGCTTTATAAATTACATCACTGAAAAAGCTACATTCAGGATTCTTATTTGTGAACGCTCATTAATTCACTTGTCTTCGGTTTATGTATTCGGCTAATATTTTTCTCCCCAAATTTCGTTCATTTTAATGATTCCACTGGCATATTGAAAAATTGGTATTGATCGAGTCACTCAAATTGATTGATCGAGTCAATAATTGATACCGTTAATTCGAAAATGAAGAAATCCGTGATGCTTGGCCGGTTATTAAATTTGTACTAAATTCACTGGAAAACGTCGACCGTGATTTTGATTGAATAGCGCATTGTTGGCGAAATCGTTGACAAAATTGTTGTTTCACGTTAGATCATTGAATTTCACTTAAATTTCGTTTACTTCCAATTATTTGCTGTTCTCCCTATAGGTTAATGTTCTATTTGATTTCCATGCTTCCGGCATGTTTGCAGCAATTGCAAGAGAACTTCTGGCAAAAAGTTTTTGCGAAACGACGATCGTTGCATTCTCGTAATTATTGATTTTTAACCTGTTTCTAATGATCATTAATTTTACACGATATTTATATAATATATTTTTCGTTCACGCTAAATTTCTAAATTGTCATATAATGCAGGTAGATAACGTATTCAGTTTTATGTATAGCACTGCAAATACTTCTTTTTCTTTTTCCTTCTGTTTTGCGCCATTGTTATATCCGTCATTCGCGATTTTTTAAATTTTATACTAATACGAATTTTTCATATTTTCCAACGTAATTAATTTAACGAGCCATTAAATTCATATATGTTTCGTTAAATTCATATGTTAAATTCATATATATATATCGCATGAAGAAATGATTTTGTTATCTGTATTTTATATGTTACCGCAACAATTTTATTCAGTATTTTATTTTTATACGATGACATAATGTATCATTGGTTAATTGATTTAATAGTTCGACTATATTCTAATGCTCTTACGTAATTTTACTGAATAGATTTAAAACGTCCAATAATCTTATTAAAATTCGCGTGAAGTTGAATTAGTTGGGCTTTGGTCAGACTCGCGTAATCAATTTCTATTCTTTACCGAATAATGTTTTTTCGAAGGATGAGAAACATATTTGAGTAACAAATAAAAGTCTTATAAAATAGATCTATTGCAACACGATAGTTACACCACGTATCTAAGAACATCCATAAATTGATGTTGGCGAGGATTACAATAATGCTGAACAAGATTTACGCCGATTCTTAAATCGAGTGAATCGCATTTTTCACGAGGAACAGGAGGGAAAACAACGTGGTCTGTCGATCTATTTCGACCCTGCCAGCTGTAAGGTTTGTACGAATTTCGAGATTAGGAAATCCGCCGGTCGAGCAGCGACGTGAAACGTTCGTCACGAGAGCACGTGGCGGTACGAGCAATAAAATACACACCGTTACCATCCGGATTTTATGACCCTTCCGTTGTAACGAGCCCTTAATTTTCTCGAAATCCCGGCTGGATTACGTCGACAGTATTCACGCGTGTTTCGTGCGTACCGTGAACACGTACCGTGTCGCCTTCTAAAATACTGTCGTCGTAAACAAGAAATATTTTGATTGCTAATTGTATGTCTCATGTAATTGCATTTGCACCACAAGAGAGAAATTTCTACTTCGCGAATTACATTTATTGAACCTTTACCTAGGATTAATTGCAGAGTGACGACTTAAACTACGCCACGAATTTTATTTGAATAGAAGATACGTTTATTTTATGTCGAATTAAATTTCTCGGTATGTTCAAGTGTGTATTTGATGATTAAATTGTATCATTTTACTAATGTCATTAATCGGTAAATTATTGTACAAGAGAATCGAGAATTTCATTTTTTGATAGATTATGGCATATTGCGCATCGTATACGCTGTAAAAAGTATACGATATAGTCGTTATCTTGTAGAAAAGAATTCGCCGAATGAATTATTCTAATTGGTTCAATGTAATCGTATCTATTTTATTCGAAAAGTCGTTGGTTTTCATTGTATGCATTGACTTGACCATCCTGGTCAGCAAACATGATGGTCCTTTTATTCCGTGCGCTGCGTTCGAAAGGATTCTCTGTGACATCGTTTTTCGACAGGGATGCTTCACGTTCGATTTATGGATGCATACACTCGACGCGTACTCTCATGCAAATCTGAATGCAGGTACGCGTGTGGACTCTCAACGGAAAACCGTATATCATCGGTGTACTTACGTGGAGTAGCAATAAGTCGTTCTGTTCTTTGTGGTTCATCTGAAAGTAACGTAAAGTAGCCGAAACTCCTCGAGTTACCTTTGTTATGGAATCGATGCTTTACAATGCTGTGTACTACAACTTGGATTGATCTCGGCGAATTCCTACAACTTTAAGTCGAGCTCCCTATACTTGTCCACAATTTGGAGCATCTGTTTCGCTTTCTTCCTTACGATATTCATTAGAAATTCACCTGTACAGACTAGGAAATAGTGTATTCTTTCATCGTTAACATGACGCGCTTATTTTGCCTTCAGATTATTTCTGGCAAGAAAAAATTTGATTCCAAATTTGTTTGATACGTTTATAATGTTTATAAATTATATATAACCATTTGTTTATAGCGATGCATAATTAGCGAGTAAAGTCATAGTGACGTAAGTCAAGATTTTAAACATTTGGATTTAGTCACGGAATTTCAATTCTTGAAAGTGTCACCTCTCTAGTTTTATAGTTATTTAAGTTATGACTTTATTCTCTGCTGCGACGCGTTTTCAGGGCTTTAAGAATTACAAGAAGTATTTTATAAAGATAAGTGCTACAAATGATGATAGATAATGATAATTAAAACTGATAATTAAATGGTAATAAAAGATAAAGCACTCTATTTTGTGAAAAATAGTAGTGGACTGACTTACACTACTATGAATTTAGAAAATTATGTTATGCAGATAGTTTTCCAAATTTTCATTTCTCAAATTTTACCAGTGAGTAATTTAGCGATCTTAGTGTAATTACAGGCTGACCAGTGCAAACAATAATTCGAGTGCTTCAACTTTCGAATGACCCCGTTTCGTAGCGATGGCTTATACGCTTGAAAATCGCGTTGATTCGCGTCGGAACGGAGACAGCATAATTTAATTAAGCTGTAAAGCGTAACCGGGTGTTTCAGTTTGCATTTAGTATAATCGCCAGTATAATTACAAGACTTGAGTCCCGGTTAACCGGACTATTAATTCATCGATGCTTGACTTTATCATTATCAATCGAATTCGAAACGATTCTGGCTCGCTAATATATCCACAAATTAGCGGATAAAGCTTTTTGATAATTTATCTACTACTACAACACGTAAAATGTACACGTGATACCTCTAAAATGTTATTACGAACATCAAAGCTTAAAACTCTACCTAACTAATTAAACTATACATAAAGAAAGAGATTAAGAAAAGTGATTAAGGTTAAGCGATTTCGTAGCCAGTTTAAATAAGAGACAGACTAAGAGAACGCGTATATGAAACGGAAGAGAATAATAATAGAAGGAAATGGCTGAAAATTAAACAGGTTTCCCCTTTTGTTTATACTATTTCTTGAATAACTCTTCTATATCTTCTCGATCTTTCAAACAATAGCGTTAAGCCATTTTATTGGAATCACTCAGCGTCCCATCGAATCCAGAATGTTCGTGAAAAATAACTGGTTCTAGAAAAGCCAACGGTTCCATCGGAGAACAATTTCGCGAATTCCATTTACTCGTTTCTATACATTGGCTGATAGTACGTATTTGAACATTTCCTCCGAGAAAAAATTGTTCGAGAATGAAAAACAAACGTTGCCGCGATCGAAGAGAACGATGTGGTCCATAACGACGTTTGAATACGAAAGCAACGAATTCTATTAAAGGGAAAGAAGGAAATGCGGTAGGACGTTATGAATTGCACAGAATTTGTCGATATAGCAATGAGATGAAACATAATGTCGTTCAACCCGTTTCACTGTGTAATACATGTATATATACACATACTATATATACTACGAATTGTTTCTTAAAAATAACCAGAAATTGATATTCTTTATTTCTAGATAAAGTATTCTCTTTTCTTTTTGATTCAAGTTTTACTTGAGCTGGATTTTAAAAATTGCTTCCATAACTTTATTTCAATTTTTATTTTAACGTAACTGTACTATTAACTTTGTTTAACTGCACAAACATGAGAATTTGTTGAAATGAAAAAATACGGTACAAGATTCTTCCAGATTTGAAGATATTCGGGTATGTTATATTCCATTATACTGTAATTAGAGAGAAAAGGAAATGGAGAATTTTGGTTACAGATGGAACGGAAAAGCGAATTTTCGAATCCTCGAACGCACTAACTGTAATTTCCTCATGGACTAATCGAGATAAACTTGCTTTTCCTACCGTGAAATTAATTCGAGAAACCAATTCGCGTCGTCGTCTAATACTGATGTTGCTGGATGCATCAGGCTTGTTTACAGCGTAGCGCGAGTGAAGTTTCAATTACCGAATCACGCGTGGAGTCGAAGAATATCCTGTCTCGTGTTCGCGACTCAACGTGCTGACATCAACACGCTCCGCACTATAAATCTCACTTAAGGAATCAATTTTCTTTGGAGCTGCGTTTAGCGCGGCTTTAACCGTGCTGGTAAAACTTCGTTAATGGCTTACTATTTTTTGTTCATATTCTTCAAGAGCAATTTGTTGAATAAATAATAATAGATGAAGTTTTATAGTCGACTATTTTCTATAAAAAGTACAATTATCTTCCTCATTATACTTACATATATCATGTACTCGCTTTATTAATGAATAAACGATAACGTATCCTTTATTTTGATAAAAATTTTTCTCAAAGAGATTTTACAAACATATTTTTTTAATATTAATTAAGTTCTTGGGTTTTACGAAGTATGTAACGATATTAAGCTCTCGACCTGAAATATATATAATTTAATACATTAATACTTTTAATTTGCATTTGTAATATGAAAATTGTTATAGAAGTCAATACGAAATTCTGGGAATAGGAATACTAACGTGGGAAGAAAAGGCAAGGAAATCCATTTAATTACATTCTGTTTAATCCACGACTCTCTTTTTTCCACTGGACGATACTCGGATAAAATATTTTCGGCCACAACGATGTCTGTTGTATTCGAAAATCCTTTTGGTTTCTCTCGTTCCGTGTCATCGTCGAGTTTCGAGTGGATGAGCCGTCTCGTGGAGCAGACTATCGTCAAATAGAGCCGACACGAGTGGCTCCTAACCAGCTTTCCAGCTTCGTTCCCGCGTCCTTCTCAGCGCTCCTTGACCCATGTGAACTCGAGTGACGCAGCATAAATTACAAAAGCTCCTAGACTTTGTCGCGAGGCACGAAATTTAAGACAGCTTCGCGAAAGATTCGAATGCACAGGAATCTCTTCTTTTTCTCCATTATCTGCTGTATCTATACGATTCGCATAGAATGTAAGAGAATAGAGAATATAGAACAGAGAATGATGTTTGACTAGCATATGCGAAACAATGTCAAGAACTTAGCGATCGTCTATGTGAGCAATAAATTTTATTCTTGTAATGGAGGAAAAATCGTGACGATAAGTCGTTTCGTAAAGAAGGGACCCACTTGCCACAGAAACGTGATTTTCTCATTGTGTACTATAATGTAACTCTGAATTATACTACAGCAGATACATGTTTTGACAAACTGTTCTTTCGATGAATGAGTACGTCGAAGCAGTCAAATATATTATATATATCAGATTCTTATGAGTTGCATACATTTCGGTTTTCAGATGTCTCATTCGTCAGAATCATAGAGATATAGAGATAGAGTACGTGAGTCATAGGTTACCGTGTAAGTCGAAGCGATATGGGAATAGAAAAAGAATGTTACATAGAGTCCCCTCCTGTCCTTGTATGATCAGGCATGCATACTGACGTTGCTGGTTGGTCGGTGTTATAGTTACGTATTTACGATTATGTTATTAGACAAGGACACAAGAGACTCTATACTTTTTTTTACGAGTTTGTATTTCAAACTATCTAATTTTTTATATTTCTCAATATCAGAAATATCGATTAAGTATCGACTTTAATGTTATTAAATTATAAGAACGGATAACTGCATAATCAATATTGAATGTGGGGCGAAAGAACCAGGAAGAATTCATACAGTTTGTACGTCATAGAAGAATTGCTTGTACGAATGCCCTGGCGCAGCATTCGACGAGCAGATAACGTCGACGTTCGTAATATATCGCGCAAATATCGGTGCCATGTACTGATAGAGCTGCAATGACGAATATTGCCAAATTTGTGCACCATGAATATTCGATTTCAGTAAATTACACGAAAATTTAACAATCATTTACACCGTGGCAAACGCCGTTTTGATTTCTTCTGACAATTCTCTGTGTAGTTCCATTCTGCTTTCCGTAAATTATCATTTTCAAAAATAATCGGGGATCATGATATGATAAAGGTAGGCTGATTTCAAATATGACAGAAAATATAGGTATGCATTGAATACTGAAAATTCGTGTTTTACCATCGACATGGAATAAATATTTAATTTACAGAAGTATAATACTCCGATGCAAAGTTTAATTTCGTACACACGTATGTTTATATTTTTCCGATAAATGAAGGTATTAAATAAATCTGGGTCATATTTATTGTTGTTCGAGAATAATCGAATTTGCAGAACTGTGACTTGTCGTTTAACTGCGACTACAATGGGCTTAGTGCAAATGGTGTTTTCAAATTACATAACATAAATTTTCTATCGTGCACTTTACCAAATTTGAAGTAAATTCTACTTTTGGGTCAATTGCGGTAATTTAAACCTACGCTTGAAATTTGTTAAACAAACAAATATTTGTATCTATCGACTCGATGACATTTTACAGTAAAGTTACTCGACGTGTCACAACGATAATGCACATTTATTTAATCCGACTTAATCCAGATGCTTCCAGAAAATGATAGAGAGATACTTAATCTTATTTTCCAGTTTCTAAACAGTTTGTTCACAGTGTACAATATTTTTTCAGAAAGATTTTCTGGAACATCACTTATCAGTAATAAACAATTGTTTGGACATTATCTTAAAGCATATTACACAAAATTCGTGTATGTTTGAGTTAATCTTAGCCAATTATTATTTTGGCCAATTATTTTATTTTAAGTTCAAGACACGTCGTATTAACATTCTGAAGTTCTTCCCAAACGAATCAAAGTATCGCTAGATGAAAAGTAAATATTCGTGGTCGATGTAATAAGGAATTGATCGGAAGGTGGACAGGGAAATAGATGAGAGTGATTAAAGGAATGTTCCGACAGCACGCTCCCTCTTCGCATACTTCAGCGTCTTTTGCCATCGTTGGGACATACAAACTTGTAGGTTATTAATAAAGTTCTGGCCGCGTAAAGCCAGACAGTATCCTTTTTCGTCTCTAAACTGGAGACTCTTAAAACTTGCACTTGAAGGAAATGAAATTCCCACGGATTCCAGGGGCTAAGAGCGACTAAGCATCGCTAGCTAAGAGAACTCGTTAATAGCGCATCTAAGAAAGTTTCGCGACCATACGAACGCTACGGAAAAGAAGTCTGCAACGAGCTAATAAAATGTAGGTGAATGGCCAGCACTGTGTTCGTACGTATGCCGCGCTGTAACCAAGAATGTTTTTCCGACGTGTCTGCGAATGCTTTCATCTCATGATCACTTACTTTTTTCCTCTACTTTTTGCGAACTACGATTTTCACACGTTTAAAGGAAAAGACGTTAGTCCAAGCGTAACATAAAGTTTGCAAAATCTTTACGTAAGGGGATGACGTTACGAAATTCTATACAGTCGTTTAAATAATCCGCTCGATATCGAGTTTCGAAAACGTATTCATGTAAATTCACGGTTAGTATCATTCGATCTATTGACTTCTAAAGTAAGCGCTATTCCAAGCAGTTTATTCCTCTTAAGTCCCGCTATACAGGAAGTTTGCTGTTAAAACGCGTTACTCCTCCGTTCAAAGTTTCGCTTATAAATTCGATCATTTACTTTCCACGCGAAACTTCGATCTCGTTGTTTGAACATCGATACCATCTTTCACTCCTGAATTTCCAGGAGACCAGAGGATGCGTCCAAGCAGGATCTCGGTTGGACAAGCAAAATTAACAAGGACACAGAAATTAGCGACGAATCCACGCAGAACGTGGAACAGCAATCGGTTCACTCGTCACAGGGATATAACGCCATAAGGGATGTTTGCGGACGATAGTTTGCGGGCATCGTGGCAATTACTGATTATGCGGCCAATCGGCATGAGACAGGGGAATACCGGCTACCGGCAATGCGGAGCCACAGCTTGAGACGAGAGAATGATCGAGCGTGGCTTGCAGTTGCGTCCGTGCAACAAACACGCCATTGCACCTGCCAACCGTTGCATCTATTGTTATGTCCCTATGTCGACCAATCTCGACGTTGACGCCGCTAATATCGAGCCATTCGCCAAAATTACCGACTCGATCTAATTTTGATGGAGATCGATGACGTGGCCGAATATATCGTTCCCGATCCGATGGAAAAGTTTCCAGCTTCCCACCTGGGACTTGGTATCTTGATATATTTCTGGTTACTATGATTCCTGCGTGTTCCTACTTGTGGATTTTAATTTTTTAAGATGTTGGTATAAATTATAAGGCAACGAGTCTCTGTCAAGAATCACATCGCGATATTTAGAATTTGCTTGCTCATTACGGGGCAATCGCACCCCGGTTAGCTGTGCGAGGCAAACAGTCGCAAGCATCTGCAGAATTAGAAGGGCGGCCTGAACTTGCCCGCCAAACAATTATCGTGATTATTATGTTTGCGCGACGAAGCGAAAATTGAACAGCACTCCGACACGACTTAATTGGCTCGACGCGGAACTCGCGTAACAATATTCTAATTGAAACAGTTGGTTGAACGTATCAAATACCTGTTCCTTCCATCTTGCCACGGATTTTCAAAACATTCCTCTTTCATTGAAAAGTCAAGAGAATAGTATTTCTCTTCTCTTATGCTTATTAAAAATGTTCAAGTGGGTACAAATATCTGGTTGATTCGTTGATCGTTCTGTTTGTTCTTTCGTTCGTCCTGGTTGGAGAAACGTTCCAAGGGAACGTTTCGATCCGAAGGAACGTCGCCGACAGAATTTCATTCCCGTTCGACTGGAACGATTATTAATATTTCAGAAGCAAAGCTGATGGGAATGGCGCGGTGGGTTGGGAGTAAATTCCAGCCGGTTGACCGTGGCTCGTAGACGTCTATAATGACTTTTCTTGGAGACCGATTACTTCGCGACGTCGCGTCGAGTGGATGGAAGAACTAGAGGGAAGAATCAGCGGTGACTAAAAGAGGCCACAGACCAGGTTGGAACGGGGTTGAGCAGCTAATTGAAAGTCCTGCTGGGGCTTGGGAAAGAGCCGTAGCAAAGAGGCGTCGATGCCGGCACTGTAATTGGCCCGGCTATTATTAACGTCGTGGTGTGCCACTTATTTTAATGGACTGCCGCTTGTAGTCGCGGGGCCCGCAAATCTGAGTCTCTCATCCCCCTTCTGCAATCGCTGCAGCCACTCTATCAAGAGGATTCTGAGTCGATTGTCGCCTCGATACGTTCATTTGCCTAAGTGGCCTTCGGTGTTGCGCCCAGATGCGTATATTTGCCGATATGACAGTGTGTGCGCGTTCATGTATATGTATATACATATAACCTTGGATACATGAACTGTGTGATTGTACAAGCTCGATATCGTCGTATTAAATTATAAGGTCGATTAATTGTAATAAAGCTTTGACATGTTCGTGTCTAGACTGACAACTAGAAACTATCCAACGTAGTCACGCATTTTTGAGAAAACAGAAGCTTTTAAAAACGTATGCAGAAGTAAAGCTATTTTATTCCAAGATTCTTTCTCGAATACCAAATTTCTTTTGATGGAGATCGATAACGTACAACATGTATCAGTGGCGCATACATACCGTACATCACTGGTATGTTGGAAGTTTTTTTCACCAGATGGCCTAGCACATGTTCGACACTTCGACAATTCCTAGACAGGTTCGACAAAGTCGAGTGTTCGAATTGTCAGGATGAGTTTCGGATTTGGCAAATATATTTCTCAATGGCAGAGAGGTCAAGGCAATCGGAAGTTTGCTCATTTCACGAAGTAGTCGAAGCTCTTGGTCGTGGCAGATGTGGCCGAATGCCGATATCCTTCGAACGATTCCACGCGACCGCAAGCGATCTCGCTAAATGTGCACGGAATTCCACTCGGTGGTCGCATTCTGAACGTCCTGCGGGAAAGTCCTTGGCTGCCTCCTGTCACCTAAATCAATTAAATATCTCGCGGTGTTAGGCTTTCTCCACGCTTCGCCGGTCTCCTAGCATAGTTCACGTTTACTCAAAGACGGATGCCACGGCGTACCTTTCCAGCAAAATAAATTGAAATGGACGAAGAGTACGTGTTCCCTACGTCCGCTGTAATTGCATCATCAATAGTGTACAGGATATTAATTATTTTCCTATCGGGTTCACCTGTTCGATGATCTGTTTAAATTCCGATGCGTGCAACCATTACTCATCCATTCATTAGGTAGCGTTGATTATTTACGCTGGTATAGAATGAAAACGTTCGAAAATTCCAAGTTAGAGGAAGCGCGAATGATTCCTATTTCACGATGCTCGCGGTATGATTAAAATTTATAGGCGAATCTTCGACGTCGCGCGAGCTATCGTCCTGTTCGTTAATCATTAGTTACGAGTCTGCCTTTTTCTGGCATTCCTTTGTTCCTTTCTTTAACGTTTGACGTTATTAATGATTAATATTCATTTGCGCTCGTTGATTGAGAGATTTCGTTCGATTCGATCAACTCACGGAGTAAATTGTTCTATGAAATTTCGACAAACGTATCCCGGCATTATTCTCTCTGTGGTCTTTCTGCGTTCATTTTGAAAATTTTTTCTCCACCTAACTGGTATGATTTATCGGTTCCACTAATTCCCCGATTACGAGCTAAAGTTCGGCGATGCGCTCTGTGCACTTGCAGGAAAAAGAAGACTGCGAATAATGCAAGGCGCTTTCGAAATGGGGTCGCTCGAACGTTTTGTTCGATACACCGACGAAGCGAACTCATATTGCCTCGTGAACCACTCCCGTACGTTTTATACAAAAACCACGATGAAACCCCGTGCGTTATTATCGTTATCATATACACGCATAAATGACGATGAAGAAACCTTGCTGGAACGTTGGATTATTATCGCAATTGTTCCTCGTTGATTCCGAGCGATTAAAAAATCACAATGTTAGATGATTAGAACTAGGTAAATTATCGTTTTCCAGTATATCCCATTTATCGAACTCTGTTAAATTTATATCCAACACACTCGCTCCTGGAATAGAAATAATACAATACCTCTTTCATGATCGCCCACTGTCACTGAATATAAAATATTCGCCTGAAGTCGCGTGAATGCCGCGATGTAAATTGTTCATAGCATAAAATTCATGACGATGGTAAGTTCACGTGAGAGATAAAATTCGTCATATTTACGCTTCCCTATTTTCTTTTTATATAACCGCGTCAACCCATGAATTACGAAACCACTCGAAACTCTTTGACGCAATGGCAATTAATTTCCCATTTGCTCCTCGAATTTTCCATCGATTTACCATCGCCGGCGCAAGCAGAGCCGAGCTCCTGAATATGCAAAAATGTCCTAACTCGTTCCATCGGACTACCGGGTTGGCCCATTCAAAAATAACAGATGATTCGTAAGCGCGTCATAAATCCAGCAGGGGCTAGCTTCCTAACAAGATATATTACTCGTGGTCGTCGAAATGTCGTGTGAATATGCAAAGCCTCACATTTATTCATTCGACCGGTCACGCGGAGCCACGACGATATCACCCTCACTACGACTGCAAGCAAAAAGTATCGCGACTATGTCCACTGACGATTAAATAGCAGTTTAATCTCTGACGGCCGCTGATTAAACCTAAATTCTTAACGAAGTAATCTGCGTGTAGACGCGTGAACAGGTCAGCATCGCCCGTGCGGGCATTCGATTTCAGTGGTCCGTGGATTAAACAGCTCGTTTAATCGTCAGATGCGCATACGCATCTAAAGTCGTGAAACGCCCCGTACTATTGCTCATTAAAGGGAACGCCGGTACGATAGTGCCGACGCAGGACATCCAGGGCGGCGCGGTCGACTGTCACTGTACGCACACCTGTCAAGCCAGAGTCAAGTCGTTTGTTACGTTAATTGCTCTCTCGTGTCGCATGCATTACCGCGACGATCTTTCACGGTTTACCCCCTGTTCTTCGCTTCGCTGACCTGTAAACTTGCCGCTCTGCCTAGCACTGTCCTTTATACGCTGCTTGAATATTTGATTGTGATGATCGACCGTCCGATAATTAACGTCGTGTGCCACGTACACGTGCCTGCGTTTTTGTTATCCGAGATCGTTCATGATTAGAATAATTTCGGACCAAAGAAAATAGAGACGAGGATTCTATCGTTTGCTCACGTAGCGAACTCAGAACATTTTGCTCACGATTCCTCTATGATTTCTTACTTCTAAGCTTGCTGATGCAATTACCAGGTATTATTACAGAAGCACGAAACAAAGAACGAAGATTGAGACTAATTAGAAAAAGGAATTTGTGGTTGAATGATAAAATAAGGGTGTCACAATACAAGCGGATTGATGGTAAAGGTTAGCTCGTTAAAATAGAGTGGTTTGCTTTCTATCGTCTTTGTTATAAGCTGAAAGTGACAGTCGATTGATCTTCGGGAAAAGAATTAAGAGTAACGTCGTAATTTATTCTCTTCCTCCATAATGTTTACTAATTTCCATTATGGATGTTCTTTTTTATTTTTCAGTGATTACCTACGACAGAAATCTTGCGAGATTTTCACGAACACTTGATATACGTCCGATCGTCTTTTAATTTAATTCGCCCCTAAAGTAAAACACATTTCACTAAAGCTTTTCATAAACAAAGTAGTTTTTCTAATTGCAAAATATACATCGTATAGTATATTTACTTGATACAATCTTGCGTGTCCTTTAAAATTTTCTGCAATTCCTGCAGAGCTTCCATTTGAGCGTACACGTGGCATTTCGATGCCTCTTTGAGTTGATCGGCAATCGAGGTTTCGGCGCTTTTCACTGTTTCATTCAGCTCGTTCGAGATCTGCTTTCGCCGTTTCACAGCCTCTCTCGTCTCGCTCGCCATGCACTTGACGAAGTCGTTCGTCTTGAGACACTCTTTCAGGATTTGTTTCATCGTACTCCTGAGGGCGTCCATCTCTTGAACTCGATGATCGCAAATCGTCTTCGCGGCGCGGAGTCCGTCCGCGGTCTTCTCGTTGCAAATTTTTATTCTCCCGTCGTAGGTGCTTTTGACAGCCCGAAGACGGTCCATCTTTCCCTTGGCACACACCTGCAAGCATTTTATTATCTCTTTCGCTCGTCGCCCGTGTCATTTAGCTTGACGGGGATCACTAAGGCGCTCGCCAAGTTCTTGTATTATAAATTCCAAGTGGAATCCCATGGAAATGCGGTCTAATGCCGCTGAAGAGTGAGTCACCGGTGAAGGACATGAAATTTTTGTGGATTCGTGTCGTGAGATCGCGAGAGAATAATGAACTTTACGTTGCACGGCTGCGCTCATAATTCTTCCCGCTGTTATCGTTACGTTCAGTTGATTATCATGATGCTTGTTGCACGAGCAACGATATGCTACTGTTGCAGCACATGATAAGTCTCGAATGATCTTTCGAGTTCGACGAAATTTGCACGTGTGTGCCGAATAATGTTTTCTCGAAGAACCATCGAAATTCACATACTTAAAATCGTGATAAAATGACGAATGCAAGGGATTGTCGAATAATTGTTTTCGCTATTCTAGTAAATTCTATTGGAGAATTTTGCGACTATTCTGAATTTTGTTTAGAAACTCTGTCTTACGTGCTATGCTTTGTTCTATGTCCTATTTAAAATTTTATTGAATTCTACGTGCCGAGGTTTCGTAACACTTTTGTAAATGAAACATAGGGTTTCTACTATGGACTGGACACAATTTGAATCAACCCTATGGAAAGATTCAATGTCGAGATACGGAGAAGTCAAGCATGAAAACTAAAATGCATATTACCTAAAATCGCACTCATATAGAAGCACTAGACTTTATCTTTTCAAAATGGCAATTTTCCTAATCACGCAGTCGAGGTCCTAATAACTACCTCGGTGGTTTTTCGGACAGTGTCCTCGACTTTTTGCATTTCCTCCATTATGAATTGCTCGTTTCTCTTCACCAGTTCGGACAGTTCCTTGCCGGTTTTCGAAAACAATTCCGTTAATTCTTTCATCTTTTTATCGATATCCATCTTCGTTTGACGAACAACGTAAATAAACGTTTCAGCGAAAGATCTTGCCACATTCCTACCACTGTTGCCTCGTTTCGAATATACGTTCACCTTCGATGAAAAGAAATTAGAATTATTCTCGCTTTTTGTCTTTGTCTCGTTCTTTCGTTTCGCGAATCGTTGCGTAATCTTTTACTTTGACTGCTCTCCCGACTGAGATACAGAATTTTCTATTTTACGACTCATACTCACGATTGCGCCTCGTGTGGTACTATAGTTGTGATTCGGTCGGAGCAGCTGTTTAAACATTCCACTACGAGTAATATTTCTTTCTCGGTATTACATCGCGAAACGCGTGATTGGCCTTCAATTTGCCCCTTCGTCGATCTTCGTCGGAACTAAATTTGCGATAAAACGATAAAACGAGTTCTTCTAAATTGAACCGCTTCTTTTGGTATTCTTACACCAGCGAAAAGTAATTTTTTATATTTGCCGCGAATTTTGCAAAATATTTTCCATCTTTTTACTAGAATTATTTATCTCACGATATACTCGATCTGAAGCGAAAATAGGAACGGAACGCTTGAAAATTTCATTAGCAGAAGGATTTCATTAACTGAAATCCATTCGTGGCAAAGCGATATAAAGCTATCGATACAAGGTTCAACTTCAGGCGTTAGTTATTCAGGACGGTAGTGGACGTTCTCATTATTTATCGGGGTTGACAGTTATCCGAAAATAGGAGCGTGACCGTAGCATGAAGAATTATTTATTTCCTGCTACATGTTAGTGCTGGGTTGAAACTCGAAAGCAGCAAGCGTAACTCGACTCGAATTGTGTAATCGTGTAGGATATCTGTAGGTGAAATACTAGCTAAGATTTCCACAGCACGATATATTAAAGTGGCTAAGACATAATCGAGTTCAACGAGATTTCGTGACGAAGGATTATATGTCCCGTGAAAGATTCTGCTCGGCACAAGAGATGTAAAATAACCGTGTAAGAAATTTCAATTGGAGCGTGGACATAAAGCGTGCGATATTTCGCAAAGCTTGAGAACAAGAACTTATCTTTGTTATTAAATGTAAAATTTAAGAATATGGCATTTCTGCAGAATACAATCTCTTTTCTATCTAGCGATATTTTCTAATAAATACAGAATACGATCCAGACGTTTAGAGAGACTAACGGATAGTACAATACCTAAGAATATTATTAATTGTTCGTTGATACTTTGTTGATCGGTTCCGCCTAATTTTCAAATGAAGAACATGATACAAATTTCGGACATGCTCTAAGAATTTTTCCTATGAAAGAAATCGAATTACGGAAGAAATTCGTAAAAAGAATTTGAAACGATTTGAAAGCGTTAATAAGAGGAAGGAGCTGTCGTGCTCCTCATCTTCTGAAACATTTAATCCATGTGTATCGTGTTACATTACGAATCTGAAATTTCACAAGCTAAGCAGAGAAGTATTCGTCGAGATGGGTATTTGTTTTGATAGAAGTAGAACCGACTTGATCCCGACATATAATCGAGTGGATCCCAGGCCTCTAAAACACAGTAAAGCCATCATAATCTTTTTGATAGGTGGACCAGGAGTTGGAAAGAGCACGTTGGGTAAAAAAATTGCTTCGAGGTATGGGTTTGTTCTAGTATTGGTGTCTGCTCTATTACGCGAGGAAGTTGCAAGAGGTACCGAAATGGGACTTCAATACAAAAGATTCATGGAAAAAGGCACCATTGTACCAGCTCCGTTAATCATTCAGTTGCTGATGCAAAAGATGCTAGCTTACCCAAGCGCATACGGTTATCTAATCGTTGGTTTCCCTAGAGATAGAAAACAGGTGAACATTAGCAATATACATACTCTGCTCTGCTTTGTTATTTGGGATGAGTTTTGAGAAATGAGAACGAAAGGATTCCGTTTTATTTAGTTTCATTAATTTACAATGAGATAATACACTGCGAGAAGTACTGAGAAAACAATTAATCGATTAATAGGCTATACTGTTCAACACGGAAATAAAACCGCCCGTGCTGTTAGTGAATCTATACGCCAGAAGATTAATACTTCAAGATCGAATGGCAAAGCGTTCTGCTGAAATGCTACGATTCGATGACACCGAAGAAGCCGTGTGCAATCGTATGATAAGCTATTTTACAAACGTGAAGAGTGCGATTGCGCCTAACAAATCTGTAATGAGGATTATCGACGCGGAAACAAACGAGGAGAAAGTATACGACGAAATGTGTATACTGATAGAACAAATCCTATTAAAACAAACAGAAAGTTAATACTTACGCTATAATCGTTGTTGTATAACGTATTTACGTTCTGTATATTGTATTTGGTTTAACCGTAGTTACTTTTAAAATATTTTAATGGCAGCTATAAGATATTCCAGCGTTATTCGTACTTTTAAAATGATAGAATTTGTATAATTTTCGTTCATTCTGCGAAAACAACGAGCTTCCATGGAATTCATACGAGAACAAATCCGGTTGGAAGCGCGTTCGTCTACGGAAGGATATATCTCAAATGTTGAAACGAAATGGGGAAGAAAAAAAGCCAGAACGGCGCTCGGCGCATTTCAAAGTTGCACGATCTCTTCGATTAAAAAGATTTTCAATTTTTCTAGAAGCGTGTGCAGAATAATCGACGTCCTGTCGTGTCCAGGCGTTCTCTCTTTTCGAGTTCCGTATTTTCTGGCTGGTTCGTGACGGAGCCGACGAGGCTAACCGGAAATTACAGTAGGTACCACGGCAAATGGATTTCAAGCATATTTTCCGCGATGCTGCCACTCTTAATACGGTTATCCGGATTATTTCCACTGAAAAAATCTATTTCTTTTTCTCTCTTCCTCCACTTACGTCAACTTTCCAATAACTTTCAATGCGTCGTGCTTCAACATTGCTCGAGGCGATATTTCAGCGCAATGGGATCGCGGAACAGCTGACACTTAAAGGACGAAGCCAATGAACAAACTTTCCTTTCACATTATCGCAAACTTTTCGGTTTTCTCTGGAAACTTCAGACATTTCTCCCCTAACCCCGTGTTCAGTCATTGCTTTAATTTTTCCGGATGCGCGAACGGAATATCCATAGCTAGATACTATTCCCATGGCGGCTGTCTACTATCTCAAACGTATCTCTCTATAATTTTTAAGCCATATCGCGGCCGATATTCCACGCCAGTGGAAAACTAAAATTCTTTTAAAATAAAACAATTGATTTAATCAAATTTCTTTTTTTATTTTTCAAGTAATACGGGAGAGTGTATTTTGTTAGGATAAAATCGGGAGATCCGTATTCGACCGCGCTACGATACCGCCGAGTTTTTTATTTTATTTTTTTTTTTTTCTCTATCCAGGAAAACGAAGCACGTAGAGTTTAGATGCTCAAAGCAGAAAATTTACGCGATTCGTCGAACTGGTCGGAGATCCTTTGTTCGAAATAATTGAGAAACATGCTGCCAGCACGTTCTGACGGTCACGTATGCACGACGACTTTAACATCCCATATTGCAACTAACCGCCATGATACTCCGCTAACTATGTATATCGAAGGAGGCAATAGAAATTCCATTTAAATCTTTTTAAATCATCCTTTTAAAATAAATATTTTAAATCGTGCCTCTTTCTGGATTAATCAAACTCTCTCTCTTTCTGCTTTTTGGTTCTTTTCTCGGTATTATTTTTATTGTTACGTTTTGCGGTTTTATTTCTAACGAAATCTTATTAAGAACAGGACGAAAAGCAAACATATACCACGAAGTAGTAAAACAGTTACTGCAAAGTTTTAATATTTAGAAAAATTGTTTCAGAATCGGATAAAAGGAATTTGTTGTTGAGAGTTTCATTCTGTAGCACAACAATTCATGGTAGAATCGTAGCGAGAACAATTAAAAGGGACAAAGATGCAAATCATGCGCTACCATAGTACTCGTCCGTCGATCTCCCTGCCCTAAATTTTCGATTAGCAAAGAACAAAGCAGTTTCACGAGTACCATCACGAAAATTGTTCGATTTCACCTGCTATTGAACAGTGTGCTCGTACCATGTGAAATAGCCGATGAGAGAACGAAACGAAGCGTTCCGTCGTAGTCTGGAAAACCAAATGTCTTTTTCTCTCGTTCGCAGTTACGCAAGGGTTTAATCATGTACTGACGTGGAAAAATCTAATTGACCCTAGATGCTCGGAGCTTCTCAGAAATGTACGCGCGAGTCGTGAAAATAAATTGACTAATACATTAATGCCATATATTATAACTATATTAATATCAAATATTCATCTATTATATGGAGTACAATTATATTATACATTCGTTTCTTTCGTCAATTGTAATTCAGTTTTTTTTAAATTATAACGTACTGCCCGTTTTATTATTTAAACTTTTTTTTGACTGTCACTGAATTTCTGGCGGCCAATAAAATTGTTTAAAAGAAAATCGGCAAAACAAAAGACCGACGGATTAAATATCGAGCGATGACGAGCTGGGTTTTGATTCGTCCCCCGCAGGCATGGTAAAAAGTCAGGTTACCAGTCAACTAGAATCAAAATTAAATTTTTGACTGTCAGATTGATTCGATGTAGAGAGTACATCAACTGTTTACCAGCCAAATTTCACCAATGTTCTCTCTACAATAACGATAACTTCATAACGCTACCTTTGCTATCCATTTCCTGCAGTTACTGTTCCGTTCATTCTTCTTTCACTTTTTCCTATTTGCTTTTCTTGCATCGGTTTCCCGTGACGGCGAACGAAAACATGGACAAAGAGCAACAGAATCAGCACCGATCTCCGCTTCTGTCCATTTCCATGGTATTGTGACTGTACGATATCGGATGAACTTGTAAAACTTGCGCAATCAGCCGTGAGATTGCATGTGGCTCTCACCCTTTGCGCCCCTTCGGAGCTCCAACCCCTATCCGCGTTTACGTCCTTACAACCACGGTGTTTTCTCTGACCGCCTCGGATGGCTGGTGAACCGCAAATGGTACCTTCGACCGCGTTCCTTGAGAATCTCGTCCGCCACTTGCATTATATTCGAATGATGGTAATCGTAACAGCAATCCCGGCCAGTGAGATTGCGCCAATTTTCCAAAATTTTATTGATGTCACGTTGCTGCGAAAATCGTCTGCCTCTTCCTGTTCTTTATCCGCACTCTGCTTATGCTAAGATTTCGCAATTTTATCCGGAGCGTCTTGTATATGGAATATAAATTGTACGATTTTATGGTATTTTTCATGAAACGATATGAGTTGGAAGGATCTCCTAATTCTATGAATTTCGTAAATTATGTTATAGCTTAATATATTGGAACTAGATTTTAGTTAATACTGTCGATTAAATCCATTTATCTGAACATGAATTCCTGTTATATGAATTCCTATTATATGAACGTACAGTTAAGGTAAATCAGTGAATATCTATTATACATATGAACTGCTTACCGATCTACTTACCTTCTACTGATCGATGATATGAAGTTATTGATTATACTTACTGATTATATTGGAGCTTTATTGTATGTGTATAATAATTTATTATTATTCGACTGAATTTTTCCCAATATGGCTTGTATATCAATCAGAGATTTATTTAAACGATCCTTCATAAGATTTACAAATCCATCAGCGTTGACCTTTCGTTTTTCAATACTGCTCCTCGAGGTTCTTCCATCGAAGATTTATGTTTCTACGTTTTTCTTATCGGTCGATCAAAATGTCTATACTCGTATTTTGCGTTGGTCGTAGCTGCTTACCGATGCGGAGACGAGGAAAGAACGGCTGAAAATTCGAATGCAGGGAGAGAAATAAGAAAAGAGAGATAAGAAAGGCGGATTTCGTTAAACGGGACGTGGGATTCGTTTTAAACACGGAAAGCCATGGTGCACGGTAACGTAAAATGAAGAAAAGACGCGGCAACGGTGGAACATGGAGATAAAGCAAATTTTCCCCGCTTCTCCATAAATTCATGAAGAAATATGCGGGCAACCTGACGCGAGGATTTTGGATTAAGTCTTATTCTTCGATTTCCCTCCATTTCTTTTGTACATATCGTATATATATATATGTGTGTGTGTGTATGCGTCTCTTTATCTTCATTTCCTTTTCGTTTCTTTAGGATTTCGTTAAGGTTGTAATTTATACCATTGCTCTATCGGATGACTTTATTTTTTCATGTCATCGCCTCGGTTTGAACATTCTTCTTACGTTCGGTTTATTTCTTATAGGTTTCACTCTGTCGGTATTTTTCGTCAGTCTTGTGAAGCATGATATACATTATCTTTTCATTTTATCTCGTTCTTTCAACTTCTACTTTCGCTCTCACAATTGCTACGGATTGAAATCTCCTCTGTTGAGAGTAAGGAATTAAAAAAAATCAAACGTAAAGGATGAAAAGATGCGGGAACATCTTTTTAATCTACACACGGATGATTTTTGCTACTTTTCACTTAGATACAATTTTCTACATTTTATTATATCTCTAGATTTCGCTACATAGCTTCTTCTACCGTGTGCAATTACTCATAACAGTTGCAACTTTTTTTTTACTGCGTCTCTGGCGTTTACAACATTCTCTACTCTCTTTCTACACATCTTTGCAACACGTTCCAGAGATATTTAACATTTTACAACCTTAGTCAACTCGCTTTGAAATAAATACGAATGCTAGCAGCTCCTTTGTGTGTCGTTTTAGTCAGCATAAATTTTTTATTCACTTTGTAGTACATTAATATTGATACACCGTTATTATACGGAGAATTAGAATTTAAGCAGTAATTTAATAATACGTACGTTTCTAATAAGATTCTATAATTCCACAAATAACCTACAAGCGACTGTTAAACATCAAAATTTCATATAGTTAATCGTGTTGTGTAGCGTTATACCGAAATTGCCAAGTCATTCGAAACCTTTTTTTGAGTATATAAAACAGGTCATCTGGCTTTATTAAAAAGTGACATCATTTTATATTTATTTAATACGAATTAAACGACTCCAAGATTATAGATATTAATTATTTTTGTAACTAGATTGTGAATATTTATGTAAATTCTTATGAATACAATTGAATAAATGAAATCCACGCAGAGATCTGTTTTTTCCTACTAAATATTATAACAGGTATACTTGGATATTTTATATATCTTTGTATATCATGTGCGTTTTATGCATTTCTGTACCTTTAAGTTTCATATAAATCCATAAAAATTCGCAATCTATTCATAATTACTAATAACATCTTGCAATGATGTAACTGATACTAAATGCATTTCTAATTCGTGAAACTCAAACTCGAAGGTCCTAAAGTTCTAAGTCTGTTTCGAATCTCTCGCGGATTAGATGACCTCGAAAACCATCCACCATACCGGAGTCATAGAACCTTCAAGTCTGGAATCCAGAATTAGTTTGTGGTGGGTTCTGTGTCTCTGAAATTCTGGAATTTGAGATTCTATGGCTTTGGTGTGGCTCGAATTGGACCCCATGGCCCTGCGGTGCGGCGTTGCAATTCGTGGACTTTTGAAAGAGTTGCTCGGGGTGCATGCTGTGCTTCTGAGTTTTGGAGTTTCTATTCTCCCAGTTCGAAATAGTTTAATCAATTTTATAACTTCCTAAAATTTTACATCTCTGAATTCCTGGATCGTGAATATTGATATTCTATATCTAACATCTCGTTTTGTTTACGATACGATTTTTCCAAAAATCGCGTATCAAAATTCTTTACATTCCAAACATTAACTGTGCTTACATTTAACATATTCACGCAATTTAACGGATATCACAGATCCAATAGATCCAACAGATCTAATCTATTCTAATCTAACAGATTCAAAATGTCATGATGTGCAATATCGTTTAGGTAATTTCTTAAATTCTATTGAAAATTTCTAATTTTTCCTTTTTTTCAAATTAAATATAGCTTCTATCACTTCAAATGATTCAATGTTCTTATTACTTATTTTTTTTAACCTCAAGCCGATTCTTCTCGGCTTTTTAAATCTGAAGTCTATTTCTATCAAACACGCTCACCATCACAATCACTATCCCACGAGTCTGCCATAGTTTCCAGTGAATTTCCTGACACCAGTGTTTTCTGTATCAGCTTTCGAGTGTTCGTAATCATCACTATCGTGTCATGCGAGTTCAGTGTTATCTCTGGTAGTTTCTCTATGCAACTCTTATCGAATTCAACGTTACCTTCAGCTGGACCTTCTTACTTCTAGTGATCTCTGCTGAAAGGTACTAGCATAGTACCTTCTCTATCATATCTTACGTATTCCCTCTTGTTTGTGTTTGATCCCACGGGTCGAAGAATGTGTCTAGGAAAACTCGTATTCAATGTCATTTATTTTTATGCCTTTTATATGCCAACTTCAATCTGGAATATTGTATACGAACAATATTGCACACGTATATATGCACAATGGCCACAAAAAATCGGCACATACCTTTAATTTCCAATGAATAAAAAATACATTGTTTTGTAGTTACATGGAAGTACTATAAGCATTTAAATGATACGAAATTTCATATACTTGGACCTAATCAGTTAGTATCTATGTAAATACCATAAAGGATACAATGGTGTGTCAATACTTGTTACTTCTCGTATATAAACCATCAAACACAAAACACCTTTAGAATCCTAAATAAATTGTTTAGTTTCTACAAGAACGCAACTTCGATTTCTTCTTTCTATATTTCGAATCGAGGAAGAGGTAGCCCAAACACAATCGACATTCCATCCATATGTAGACAAATATGCATGAAAAGTAAAAAAAGATGCTCCTGCTTCGCGTATTGAAGTTTTCGTAATCTTTTTCTTCAGGCTTCGCATTCTTTTCCCCTCGCGACATCAAGCTTGTTCGCGAATTCCTCGGAAGTCTAGCCTCGATTCCACGTACTCTGCGCTCTTTCTTTTGCGTTTCTCATCGGGAAACCGGTCGTTGCAGACGCCAAAAATGCATGCTCCGCATTACAAGCAGTAATATTTTATAGTTTTCAGTCCCTGTGCGGCCTGAAACATGCTTTCTATAGAGCACGTTTTACGATTCGCAATTCCTAACTTTTGGAATTATCGCGTTAGTTCGTATAGTTTTTACATCGATCTGTAAGAGGAAATAATAGTTAGTCGGCTTTTATCGCACCAACCAAATTCCAAATGCGCGAGAACAATTTTCACAATGGCTACGAATCGTCGAAAGGTTTTTCGTTGCGTGCTTAATCATTTTTCTCTTTTTGCTGTTCTAACGTGGCTCGTAACTTGCCATTTTAATATCCATATTACGTCATTTTGCCATTTTATCGAGATTTAAGAGCCACAGTAAAGTTTACAATTTTCTTGGTTAACCGAGATATATATTCATTGCTTGATACCTTTGCCTCTGTTTCATTGGATTATTTCTTCGCGATGTTGTAAAGCGTTTCACGTTCCTGTAGTCGTCTTAATTCCGTCGTTATTATTTTCCATCGATTATCATCCGACAATTTCACAATACGTATGTTCGATGAATGTTCATGAGAATCGTTCCGCATTGGGATTCCCATCAATGGGTATTTCAGAAAGCAATTTTCGAAAAATGTCACATACTCGCCGATTCGGAATGACCGGTCGTTGCCAGTAATATCCTGATTCTCTATAATCGAGCTCATTGATCCGTTCGAGTTTTCATCCTGATAGAACGGGATTTATGTTTTTTCGTTTCCGCGACCATGCGCATGTATTTTCGTAATATAATTGAATTGACGCGATGTTTGGGTAACATGTTTTGTTAATCATCGAGCGGATTACGTATTGACTGTGTTATCTATTTAGGATGTTACTGCAATTTCATCATGTAGTATAACGATTATTTAATTTAAATGTGCCCATCATTCGTGGTTCGTGTCATTGTTCGCGATTACATTATCCTACCAACTTTGAATGAATCACTGTTTCTAATAAAGCTAGATGTGCATAATTTCGTTATATTAGTATTTAATGTTTTATAACTTTTTTAAGATAAGTTTTTGATATTTATCGTACGTCCAGAACAGAAGGAAGCCTTTTTATTTCATTTGACGACCAATGACAAAATTGCAAAGTAATTCAATAGGACACATTCATTTTATTTATATTATTTTACAGCAAAATTTTACATTTTGTGGTTGAAATATTTTTAACCGAAGTTGCAAAATTTGTGTAGAATTATATTATTTGGTAATTTTAATTTTTACCTTATGAATTTCCTTTGAATAGCATTTAATGAAGTGTAATGCAGGTGCTTTACTTTATTCCTTGATACCTACGAATATTTGTAATTTATTGAAGCTTCTATCTCCATATTTATAGTAAAATCCCTGTATGCTTTATAGTCGAAAGTTGCAGTCCTTGTGTATCATGAAAAATATTATTGAAGAGCACCATTTAATGAAACGTCAGCGTTTAATTCGTATTTATAAGTGTAACGGCGTATCTACCGTCGTTAATTGCTTAATCCACGCGCGGTTTATTTCTCTGTCGAATAAATTTTTGTTAGCGATTTTGGCTTCGCTCGTTTCATAAGTGGCTAAGCATCTAATGTCTAATTTATTTTTATGATGACAAAATGCAGAATTGCGGTTTATGAGGACTAACGAGGATGATTGTAACGGTGTTGATTCACCAGCTGATTTTACTTTCTTTCGATAGAAAAATTTTCAAGTTTTCGGCAACCACGGTCAAACCTACTGGTCTGAATTTAATCCGGAAGATATCGGTCACGCCTGTCATAAAATCGATCGATGGACAATAGACTACACAAAGGAAAGTTCGACCCATAAAAGAGTAACCTCCGAAAGTTCTGCATGCATGAACCCAGAGACAAAAGAGTATTTTGTGAACACCGGCGTAGAAAATAAAATCATATCGCTCGAGAATTTTCGAATCGTAAGGATTATAAATTTTAATCGCCGCAAGTACAGTATGCTCGAAATGATAATTCGGCCCGTAAATTGTAATGTATTGCTGCATTAAATTTCCATAAATTCTCTGGAACGTTTCAATTTGTTTATACATTCTAACGGAACTCCGATGTCGTTAAACCGACGCGCGAAATGGACGTTGACCCGCGTTCGAGAGACCAGACAGTCCCGTTTAACTTGCGTATCGGTAATATCGATTTGATATTCCCATTCAAGTGTTGGCGCGCATTTTATTGCGTTGTAAATGAAGTATGTATTTGTGTGATCCCGTTTCAACGCGATCCTTAATGCGAATTTGCTTTGCTTAACGTTTCAAGATCAAAGCGGGATCCCTATAAAGTCCATTGGAAGCAGCAAACTAAATTTTCGTTAATTACCGAAGAAGCACCGGTTCGCTCGCTCGTGTAGACGCAAAAAAATTTAAAAGACAACGAAGCACGTCGGAATTGGTTTGGATAGATGTGTGAACTGGGATTTAGTTTTGCGATCAGTGCAACGTTTAAATGTAAAGAAAGTTTGCGCCGACCGGTCTGAAGTAAGGTCCATGAATCTATCAGCTTCCCTCTGCCAAAGGATAAATTCCGAACGCCGATAACGCTTCTATCTTCCCTTCCATTCGTTTGCTTGCCTCTCCGTTTTTTCTTATCTACCTATCCATCTTCTAACTATTTCTTCGCTTTGCCTCCGCCTATTTTTGCCGCTCGACCGCGCCCCCTTTCCCTCGATTTTAAGAGTGTAATTCCTTCTCGTTCGCCTATTTTTCCATCATCGCCCTGCGCAAGCCTGCGATCGCGATCAGCCCTTATTCTTAAAACGTGATCTATCGTTGAATCTCGCATCGGGCGACACCGGTTCCACCGGTTAACTTTGTGTATGCAGACTTCGCTGAGCTGCAAAGTAGGTCATCGAAATGCACCGGCACGAAATTACTCTTGATCTGAATTCTTTCGTTTCTGTCTCGGCAATCATCGGATATTCCGGGAAATTTATGCGGCATCCGCGTAACTCTTCCATGTGAAAAAAAGTTTGGGAAGCTTATGAAGTTGACGGACGAGAATGATATTTATATTTATTTCCCGTATTAAGCGAATCTATTTCGTCATAATAATACTTATCCTATAAGGATTTTTGTTGGATTATCTTCGAAAGTGTGGAAAAGTAGAGATACGAAACAGGTTCAACATCAAACAAAATTACGATTAGAAACAAATACGTATTAAGATAACTACTTTTATGACTATAAGTACATAAAAGATACGGAGGAGATTTAATATAAGCTTGTATGATATACATTTAAAAGCCATTGGTCCTCCATCATCTAATTTTTATCGTTGTAGGAGGAAATAGCTCGAAGTTAACGCACGACAGTTAGGATAAAGAACGATAGGACCGTTGAATCGTGGTAGCGAGGAGATCTAAATCATTTCGCGAGACCATCTTGCATCGTCGTATTTTCTTTCCACTCAGGCATCCGCGAACATTTTCTCGTTCTGAGCGGGAGTGAATTGTCGAGAGGGGTTTCAGATCGTTCATATATAACCTGGCTATCGATAGCGTTCGCTCCTAGAGAATCTTACATTAATAATACGAATCGTTTTCAGAAAATTTGGTTCTATTCGCCGTCTCAAATGTGTTATTTTTCATCTATTTTTCCATTTTCATATTGTCTTGTCAAAGTTCTTTTTCCTTTCGTTGAGCGAAGATGTCGTCGCAAATTATTTGCATTTATTCCGTCTACGTTCAGCGACAAAGATCGCGTGAAATCGATTTTTTATTTAAATACACCGCCGTTACGCAAAGTGCGGAGTTTTCAGTTTTTCCGTGCAAATTCATTAATTTCAATCGCGTTGATTGGCGACGCGGAATGCTGATGAGGTAAATGTTTGAAAAATTCTTGTCCCCACTAGGGAGAAATTGTGAACAAATTAAGCGTGAAAAAATATGTAAACAAACATTTAATATCATAATGTAATCTGCCATTAGGTGGATTTCTAATCGTTTTTGTCAATGTTCGTTAAATAATGGGACTCGACTTGGTATCTTTTGGCCGATGAAAGATTCACTTCTCGGGGGAAGAAAATCGTAAACTCGATCCTTTTACTGTTTCTCTGTAGACAGAATTATCGATAGGTACAGTAGATACGCGTATCTGTTGTTTCCTTTTGCCTTTTTTTCTCCTACTTTATTTCACAGTTCTGCGGCTCCGGCCTTTAAATTCACAAAACTTTCTTAATTTTAAAGGTACGAGTTCGAACAATGAAACTCGAAAAGGCCCAAAACGATCGCGAAATTATTTTTTCCTCCGGTTCGGTTTTAATTGACTCTTTTATTCCATCGCTGCATCGATTCGAATTTTCTCAACAACCTCCCAGAGAAATTCATCCCATGAATCTGGATCGCTCTGATCAATCGGTCGCGATATAAAAAGCCTTTCAACGCGCTTCGATGCTCGTGTAAAATCTATTGACTAGGAGAAATCGACCGAACTTCCGACATTTGAGCTAATTTGAGCGAGTACATCGAAGCTCTTAGAACATACTGAACTCTGGTGGAGCGCGTGCAAGTTTTAGCTACTTGCCAGACGTGTTCGTGACGTAACAGAAATTAGACATCAGGAGTAGTTCAGATACTGCTCGATTTTTATAAAAGTTTTCAGCTATATTGCAGATTTATAACGTATAAGTTTAGAATGTTCTGATTTCATATATTTTCTTACAGTTTTATTTATGTAAAATCAACAATATTTTATATTATAATAAATATTTTATATGCATATTTTTACAAATTATGGCTAAATTGTTACAAATAACGTTTGTTTATATGTTTCGTATTTAAGTTATTCCATAACTCCGTCGACTCTGCTTTCTTTCTTTCCTCCGTTGATCCTTCCATGTCCGATGGTTTCTCCTCTTTCTAAATCAACGCTTACGAAAGTTTTAAACGAAAAGCCAGCGGAATTGGTGCTCTTATTATTACCATAAAAGCGGAAACAGCCATATTTCATCGAGCCGATTCGCGAAACAAGAGTAATCGAGTTCTTTCGTTGAGTATGATGTCCCGTAGCAATGCCCCTGGCCCCTTACTGCATCGAGGTAATTCCACGTCTTATCGCGTGCCACTTTCTCCCTTCTCCAAAAGAAAAATATCCCTTTGTATCAGCTACCGGTGGAAACTTCCTCGTTCTTTGTTCCTTAAACGATTGTGTTGTTTGTGCCTCTAGTTCTCCACGACGAGAATCCTAAGTTACCGTGCTCACTATCGTGCCACGTTTCCATCGATACTTTCCCATTTACCGTGGACAATAGTTGTTTGTATATGTACGACACATGGTGACCAATTGTCATTATATTTGAACCACAAGGAAATTTAATATTTTATTTTGACATTCAAAGTTTACGATAGTAGAAATATCGAAAGGATAAGGTTTAAAGGTAATACAGAATTATTATTTTATCCGGATTATTAAGAGCCGATTAAATCTTTAAACCGACTTGTAGTTACGATTAAATAAATATCTAAGCTGTTATCGAATTTTTCAAATCTTTCAATCTTTTTACTCTTTTGGAAATATCTATTTACCTAAATATCGCAAAATCGAATACAAGTAGAATGGTGGTTCCTGGTTAACGAAAACGAATTGAATAACACGGGAAGGAAGGATGCGTTTCCTTTAACGGGGACCGTACATACACATTAGTTTGCTATTTTACATTGTTCAGAAGCGAACCGTCGCGTCGGCGCAAGTATGTCAGCCGGCGTTTCATAGGAGGAACAATGGTCGCGGCAGGCGCAGTGTAAAGTGACGATACAACAGCTCGCGTGGAACAAAAGCGATGCGGGCATACTTGTTTAAAACGCTTATGTCGATGTCTCAATTGTATCGTTCTGCCTCCTCCTATCACTCCTCTTTACTCTTCTCTCTGTCTTTTACCATTCTGTACTGCATTTTCCACTGGCCTCTTGCAAAATTGATATTTGCATTCTCCCCACGGCTACACCGAGATTACTCGTTTCTGTTCCAATTTCTAGCATCGCGTAAACTATTCGAACAGATAAACCGTGCATCCTCGACCGTGTCACGGAAATGCATGGCCGAGAGAGGCGTTTCAATTCAATTCAAACACATTTTCATGCATACACGTGTTATTGAAAAAGTTTCACCCCTCGATTTAGTCGTTGCCGATTGTTCTAGTGTCATCAAAAAGTTTTTGGAAGATAAAGTTATAATAGGGGTGGGAATAATTTCCGAATAATTTTTATATTACTCCGAATAATTTATTTTTGGTACTTCTCGTGAATATTTTTCTAAGCTCAAACATAAAAGAATGTTTTGCAGCGTTATTAGAATATTGAAGGATTGTGAATTATTTTGAAATGGTATTTCTGAATCATTAAATAGAAGTATTCAAATTTCTAAAAGTAATGGAAATACAGGAAGAAAAGCTGATGAAAATTTACTCGTTACGTTTGCAACGCGCGCGCCAGCGCGAACTAGTTACTGGCAGTAGTTTTCGGCGGAAAAATATGAGATTTTGTCATCGTGAAAAGTGGGACGATTTTATTTCTTTGCACTGATCACGAAACGAATATTGTTGAATAATGGACTTTCAAAGCACGCGCGAAACCAAAAACAGACGAAATACGTTTGTTAGGGTAATTGTAAAAGATTTCTATATCCCGTAGAAATTGTTTAATTGTCGTTTGATTGTTTTTTTACCGACAATTACAACCGTCCAATAATTTCTTCTTTCCATTCTGATTCTTCTCCTTTCTTTTTTTTTTTTTTTTTGGAAGAAACTAAAGGATTACAAACGTTCCTAATCCCTAAAATTGGAAAAAAATGGAGAACGTCTAAAGAATTCTTTAGGAGGGAAATAGAAAAATACTTTCACGCGATCATAAGAAGGATGTTTGAACCGCAAATTTGGTTGATTTCTTTTCAACAGAAAATCCCAGGATATTTCGCTCTAACGCAATCTCTACATCTTTTAGATGTACCTGTTTAACGCTAATACTACTGACTAGTGAGTATCTAAATTTACTACATACGAGTGATTATCCACAATTAAAATATAATGAAAATGAATAAAGAAATACAATAATGTTTTATTCTCGAAAAACGTAGATATTCATTTCCCCAAAAGTACTGATGCATTTTTAGTAATTGTAAAAACAAGATACTAAAACCTAAAACTCATGACCTTCATAAATTTGATAATTCAGTGTTTTTTAACATTCTCTTTAAATTATGATCAATGAATTGATCTAAAGAAGTCCAATCTGAATTCTAGTAATTAAGATCATTTTTGGCTATTGAACGCAGACAAATCAACAGTCTTTATCTCATGGGCACAGACATTTCGCAGCTTGCAATTAGCGATTTCTTTAGTTAATTACCTTATTGAGAAAAGTGGTAAAAGATCGTTGACATCGAAAATAATCTTAAGTATCGAACCACTTTGCGAATTAATTTATGAGACAGAAAATAATGTGTGATAAGTGTATGTATAACGATTCACACATATCATAATGTAGAATCTTCGTTCTCGATTCGACTTTTATCATCCTGTTGGATCGAGAACGCGTACCACCAAGTTACTTTTCCATGAGCGAGACTGGAATTAGGATTCCTCTGGTCTAATGGCACGTGAAGCGAAATGCTTGCGTGCCAGATATATTTTCCTTTTGGTAATTATATCGATCAATTTAAGACGTCGGTGTCCGGAAGCAACGTTGTGATCTCGCAAAAGGAAAAATGTTAGGTTTAGATCGAGGTATTTAGAAACGTTAATTCCTTTCAAACTGGAATAACGACCATTAGCTAATATCAAGTCTTAGGAAGAAGTGTTTGTTAGCGACTTAAATGGTTTGGTTAATTGGAGTACTTTGTATTAAATGAAAAGTTTGAATTGGAAGTTCTAGCTTGAACAACCATTGTTCTTTCCCTCTCTAAGTCGATAATTTTCAAACTCTTAACAAAAGGAGAATTGTACGCTGGTTTGAAAAGAAATAGTTGAGCTATCGAATTTCGTATGTGTTCTTGTATAAGTCTGTTGCATGGTGCATGCAAGTTTGCGATGCAGAGCCATAGCACGCGCTCTTAAGTTCGGCAACTAGTTCACAATCCCATAATCCCTGTTCGGGGCTTAGCATTCTCGTGGTGACATGCCAATCGCTATTGAAAAGCAGGACAGAAACTCTCGGGTTCTATGTGTCCTAATTAGAACTTAGAGTTTTCCTGTCTATGAGCAACTAAATTAAAGTGTGAATACTCTCATATGTCGAATAGCTACTATTGTGTTCTCACGAGCTCAAATTGAATTTCACGCAATCATTCGGTATATTGCAAAATAATATTCTCTCTATCGTTTCCATTTCTGTATTCTACGTTACCTTCATATTTAGGTAATGTTTGTAAAGGTGAATAAAATTTTCGTTGATTCATATGTCGAAATTTTGTCTCCACGAGTTGCACTTTGAAAACCAACCTTTCAAAGATACGTGAAGAAACCTCCTAATCTCCTCAAGTTACACATCGAAAAGTGATAGTTTTTCGGTAACTATAATTAGTCTTTTGATGGCAGTTAGAATTAGAGAGAAGAAAAAAGATTGATTAAATAATTTGTTCAGAGAAATCCCCATTTGTTAACATTCTTATGCCGTCAAAGAATGAATTCATCTAGATTTTTACTATTCATGATATAGTATATATACATATTGGAAACCATAAATTCGAGTAGTTGCATCGATATCAATTTGTCTATATCAGCTATTTATATTCACACTTTATATACTTGTATATCTCTATCCGTCTTTTCTTTTTTAATATTTTTAACATATTTTTAATATATTTATAACTTGTTTTCTTTATGTTTCAGGTAAGCGACTTCTCAGCTTTCTTCTCATGAACATTTTTCAAATTACGCGCGTAAGTTTAAAACTTCTCGTACTTATATCTACGAATCGGTAGCTCTTTACAACTTGAATAATTCCAATTAGACATTATAAAATCAGTGCAATTCATAAAAGGTCGCGTTAAACGCTATCATTTCTCTCAAGCATTAAACTTCTCGTTATTTATTCGCAATCCTAGGCTGACAACTTCCGTGCATAAATGATTAAATGAGAAATGAGGTAGCCATCACGATATAATAAGGTCCTTAATTAATCAAGTAGTGACACTGATTGATGCAGTGACTAACTTAATACTTCTACTTCCTAGAGCCTTAACCAATTTTTCGTGTTCTAACTTTATCAACTATTTTGTCAATTCGCGAATTGACACATATCGATGTGTTAGGAAAAAAAATTAATCAAAAAGACAAAGGACAGTACAAGATTCAAAAATACTAAGGAAATGAATTATGCAATGTTTGCGTATTTGCATAGATAGATATCTATCGATTCGTCCGTTTAAATATCTCATTGTTAAGCAAGTGAACTTTGACTCTTGGTCGGTTCCATAACCTTTCTACATTGTGGAGACTATGATGCATACGATGATAGTTTACGTTAGTGTTGGTGCATCTGTAATTTCATTCCATTGTTACCATTTTGGAACTTTTGAGTATGCTAATCGCCGATTGCACATATCATTTGAATAATATGGTTTACTACGTTCGTTTGAATTCTGATACGCATATATTTATACTAACCTTGTAATATTTCAGTTCATTGAACTCTACAATGTAGTTTCTCTTATGTTTTATTGATAAGTATCTACAAATATCATTTTTATGTAAATATCGTCATAATTGGTAAATTAAATTACAGTCAGTTCAGTCGAAACGATTAAATTATTCATTGAAGTAATATTTATTTCGGTAGTTTTCGTTAAAAGCATCTTCTTTCATTGATTAGGGTATATTTTGTAGTTTTGTGATTAAAACAGGTAAAAAATATCAAATACACAATTTTTCATGATTTCAATAGGGTTCAACGTTCCTTTGAAGCAGATTTCGTGTATTTTCTTTGATAGAAGTTGTAGAAAAGAATGAAATTTATGATTAAATTGGTCGCCGAGATAGTGCCTGGTAGTTTTGTTACAGGACAAGACGGAAGAAGTGATTGCACATTTTGAATTAGTAAAATTATAAGTTGTGCCTGATGTAACGAGAAAAATAGTATATTAAAATTGACTAAATAAGTTATGATTAAACTTAAAATTTAATTTGCACTTACCATTTGCACGATGGTCAATATTGGTTTATACGTAGCTAATACTCTCCGAAACTTTGGACCAAACGTGCTAAGGAAGTAATAGGTATACATGATCACGTGTACGCTGCAGTTTACGAGCGGAGTGAACGAAGACATCGCCACCGGAACATATTTTGTCGTAAGCCAACATAATAAGATCGTAGTTACATGATGGTATAGATGCAAAAATGAAACTTGTTCCTTCTTCTTTCTAAGAACGAAGACGAACGTTTCCACGAAATGGATCAATTTCAACATTGTTACCAACCACATTATATAAGTTAACTGTAATAACAAAATTATTAATGAATAAAGCTCTTTGATAAATTAAGATTAAGATTAAGATTGATAAACAAAATTGTACATATTAATTGGTTCGTAATAATTGTGAGGGTTAACGCACCTTGAGAGGCCCAGGTTTATACGAAAAATCTGGTATTTCACAGTACATGGTTATTTCAGTGAACCAGCCTACAGTGATGAATTGCTGCACCACATACGTGTTAGCGATAATTTGAAAGACATTGTAATATTTTATGAAGGTTTTCAAGTCGTAGGGTTTTCTATCTTTCATGAATTCGGGACCATATTTGAGAACAAAGTATAAGTACAACAATATGATGGAAGGTATAATAATAGGCGATCCGATAAATGGTAAACTATTTGTCCTTGGATCTAAAAATTAGCAAGCAGGATTATGAGTATTCCTTGTACGAATTTGTCTTGGAAATGTTGACTTTTTGGTACTCACCAGCATTCTGATTCCAATAAAAATCGTAAAGCTCTACGAATCCCATTCTTGATATTTTCTCCGTTTCTGTCATTTGTGCTCCACGTACCATTCTTGGCTTTTTACTAGAATATTTTGCTCATACCGATCATTGCAGCTTTATGTCTATGACCGTAATGAAACTCCTTACGTCAATTGGTGTATACTAGTAACTATTCGACGTTCGTCGTGAACAGGAGGTATTTATACATGTGAACAATGGGTGCACTCTTGTGTCACACAAATACATTTGTATACGCATATGTAAGCGCATTTATATCTACATACATCAAAATATAATACATGCGCATTAATTTAATTAAATACGAATGTCTTTTTGACAAGTAGAGATCACAAGTTTAGAGGTATTAGTAAGTAAATAGTGACAAAATGGAATGATACTTATATTAAACGTTATTCACATTTTTATAATATAACTTAATGTCCGCATTCAGAAAGATTGGCAAGACAAATTGAGTTATAATGTTATAAAAAATTAAATTATAACTTTATACATAGCGAACTCTATTACATATAAAAATTATAAAAAAAGTCAAAGTGTTTTCACACTATAAATTAAACATTGCTTCTATAACTTCTTTCTTCGTCGATTAATACGTTATTCGTGTTTCATTAAGATATTTGCATAATAAGTTAGTCAATGATGTAAATCGGTTACATACAAACACTTCTTGGAAGTTGGAAAGATCTAATAAGCTAAGGGTGGGGATCCCACCCGAAGAAATAATCAAAAAGTTAGTCGGAGCTTGAGTTCCCTAGAGAACATATTAAGTATCGCTGATTAAGGTAGCTTAGTCAAAACGGATAGAAGGGAATCGATACCAATTCAACTATTCAGTTCCTCGCTCCACGAGGAACGCCTCTTAAAATCGAAAAAAACCTTGAACAATAATGAAAAAAGTTGACCGCACCTCCACCTTGACTGCGTTTCGTTGTAAATTAATGCAAATGAGTATTGATATTTTTATCCCATGCCGCATCTACGAATAATCTGGTGGTCTCCGCCAAATCAGCAAAACCCAAACATTTTTCTATCGAGATTCGAGACTCGAATGCATCGTGTTATTTATCCAACTCGAGTCGCTAGGAGAGTATCGAGGTTCACAAGTAAATTCAAAGCCAAACCCAGAGCCGAGTTTCTTGACTCGATTCACCGAATTTTCGATACTCAAATATCGAAACTTAATATTGGAGTCTTATTTCGACAAGGCCGTAACGTTCTTCCTTTGATCTCGCCAACTTCAAAATTTCCAATATTCGATCTGAGCCTTGTCTCGTGAGCACGAAGGAACTCACATGGATCTGGCCTGCATCCGAAGTTGCAAGAGGTCGGGCTCAGGTTAAAAGTTAAAGAGAGTCAAGCCAGGCCATGAAGTAGTAATCGGGCAGTTAAGGTAGCCGGCTGTTTCGAGCCCATAAAGTTGCTAGTAGGATGTATTAAGCATCGCTAATCGAGGTAGTTTAGACAGGGATGCTGGCAAGAGTAGAGTGGTAACTTGGTCGACAGAGAGGGGGATGTTAGGACGGCAGGGGAAGAGCATTAGCTGCCCCCCAGAGCCTCCCGCTAAGTGCTGCAATTTATTTTATTACCCTTCGCGCGTCTACGTTTGGAAACCTTTAGTCGACGCGCTTCCATTCGTGGCGAAAACACCAATAGGTCGCGGAAACGTAATTTACACCGAGAGTTGTGCAGAGTCGCGGTGCGAACTAAACTAGAGAACGAGTAGAAAATGTATTGACGGGCGAAAACAGAGGGCGTTTTGTTCGCTGTCGTTGGCATTTCGTTTCTGTCGACATTTCAGCTTTTCCCTCCTTCCGCAGCCCGCGGGAAGTCTGATCTGATTTTCCTTTCGATTGTCTCTTGATTTACAGCGCCGAATCTCGACGAATACTAGATATGAACGTACTCGTGTACATACGTATGCATATATTTCCAGGATGGAAAGAAGTTATATGCAGTACTAGATTCAAATTCGCATAGAAATGTTTAAGGTGAGTTATTACAAATTTCCACTTTATTTACTTTGGCATTTTTACCCTCACGATGACTGGAATACAGTGGATTTCATAAAAGAGAAGATTTGATCTTGAATAATTATGACATAATTTTCTTCCATTGTATACATATATGTAAGTCATCGACAGAAGAATAAGTATGAACGTAGAGCGATTCGAACGTATAGCAGTGGAAACATTATGAAAACGAGGTCACCCAAATTTCGCGATGATGATTATTGGCGGAGTTCAATAAACTCGAATTGCATTTTTTTCCGAGAACGAGTTTCGAAATGTAGTTTTCCGGAATTGGTAATTGCTTTTTTACGAGACACGATAGTGATTCTTCTCTCCGTACATTTCTGTGTATTTTTTCTCGCAGATTGATGTTTCAATTAACTTTTTCTTCATAACACAGGCATGTTGCCTAAAAATAGCTTCTGTTTCGTGTGAAACATAAAATAACACGTATATTTAATTATTTCCACGCGTACGTACACCACGAGTAAAAAACCAAAAGGAAATCAAATATTGAACATATGCTATCAGAGTTGCTGTTCCAAACCTACTAGAATACCAACGAGTACACACGAAAATGCACGCTGTGCTCTTTGGCCTGGACAATCGTTCAGAGTATTGTTTGGAAGGAGAAGGGAAGAAAAAGAAGAGACACAAAATAGAGAGCCTCTGTGTCAGCCGAAAGGTACGTTTAAAGCGACACGAAGGCAAAATAGCGAAAAAGGACGGGGGCGAGGGGTTGCGCGTGACAGAACAAGAGCAAGCTACTCGAAGGAAAAGCTGAAATTACGACCGCGCGGCAATTGGACTGCGATTCATTGTAAGATTATCGTATTGCTCGGCAACACATGAAATAATTCTACACGGCTAATATGATATAAATCCGGTGCGGTGGCTAGCGTTTTCCGCTCGGGAGGCAGACTTAAATGCGACTTAACGCGCTTCGAATACGCTGTTTAAATGTGGTACAGTTTGTTCGATGTTTAAACGTATAGAGAAGCTTTAGAGAATAATTCTCGTCCCCGTATTTATAGTGGATAATTCACATCGATTCGATTGGTCCAAACATGTGTTGGCTAGCTTCATTGTACGTAGAAATTCTTTTATATCATTTCTAACGATAAATTTCAGAAATTATATTTCTAAGGAAAAGTCTGGAACTTTGATCCCTACCTTCCAGAAATAACACCTAGAATTAGCACATGATTCATTCGATTAGATATAAGGGTTTCAATGTGGCAAAGCGATACAACTGAACTTTTTTATTTAAAACGAATTAAATAGAAACTAAGGAAAGTGAATATTATTATAATATTTCATTTGTACAGTATTTGATACAGAATTGTAATTCATATTATGATATGGCACAAATGGTTACAAATTTTCTTTAAATATATTTACACATTATGTTATTACTTATACTTATGCATTTAAGTATACTTATTATATTATTGCCATTAGTATTCTATTATACTGCAACCTCGTTCCGTATTTTCAAGACCAGATTACATTATTTTAATACAAAGCTCTATCCTGTTCGCACTTGCAGAAAAGGAATGTAACGACGATCTGGAACGCAACAGCAAATTAACTTTAAGGTTACCTTAACCTTACTTTAGCTCCTGTATCTTTATTACTTTCTTTTATTTTTATCTTCCTCGTGGCACAAAGGGATTGCAGCCATTTCCGGCATTCTACCGTGTAACGATTACACAGGGCAAAATTAGGAAACTTTTCGTTGGCATTTAATATCAGGTTGTTTTGTTGTATTCCAATATACCGTTCATCGATAGTATTGAAGCCAACGCGGGACGATTGTAAAAAGCTGACGCAGAACACGCCGTCGATTTAAATGTAATGCGACGAGAGAGTCAATAAAAATGAAAATAGCGTAGCAAGGAACATTGAAAACTCGTCGCGTTCATTGCGGAACGGCCTAGAAAGCTCGTCGTTCCGACTCAGATAGAAATAGAAAATTACCATAACGATTGCTGATACTTGTTCCATCAATTGACAGGTCCTGTGAAAATTTTGCGCAAATTCTGGTTGCAATTATTTATCGTGTTTCATTTAATAAAAAGAATTAATACAAACAAAAAATTGGCAATTATAAATTGAATATAAATAGATTTTCAACCACTTACAATTCATGCGAACTCCTAGATAGAGTGCTAAATATGCAGAAAAATCTGGGAATAGGGCTTTCGGTCAACTTAATGCGACATAAAACTCAATAATGTTTTTGTATAATTGATTTGTTATAGAAAAAGAGGGAAAATATGTTCGCGGAGATGGAAATCGAGTAGAATCAGTTAGCAGATAGGAAAAGGTACGAGCGCAAGTCCAATTGATTTTAAAAACGATTTGGATCGCTGGTAATCCCAGGGCTCCGCTTGTCGAAAGTAACGAACAAGTGGAAAAAACGGTACCAGCCAGAAAAAACTGCGGAGTCAGAGGAGTTTCACCAGACGACGCTATTTTTTAATTTACCAGCATTTCACGTCAGTTGTTCTATTTCCTTTTCTCCTTGTCTCTTCTGTTTTATGTTTCTACCTTTTTCTGTCTGGAAAACGGAAATATTTGCAATTCAAAATTTAATGCTTGGTTTCTTAATTAAGTAATTGGAAGGTACTGTGACGTCGACCGAGCAAACCTATCAATTACATGCTCGATTGGATCGAGAGGTTTGTATCAGAATGTCAGTTCCACTGTCGTAGGTACAACTAGGGAACGAATAACGAGAACAGAGAGGGATTGGAAAACAGAAATCGAATGGGTTGAAAGAGAGATCTGAACAGAGAAGTACACCGTTGGAATCGTGTAAAGCAATGATGAGAAGTGTAAAAAATCGACGAGGTTAGGAGAAGAGATCGTTAACAGAGGAGTCGAATAGTTGCTGGAATAAAAAAAAATATAGAAAATTTTGGTACAATAAAAAATATCTAATAATGGTGAATGTTAATAAAAGAAGTCAAATTTTTGTAGTATTCGAATACCAAGATGGAGGAAACAGAAAAGCGGCAAGAAAAATAGTGCAGTAGGATATATAAAGATTAAGAAAGAATCGAGCAAACAAGAGTTAACTCTTTAATTATCTATTCCGAAAGAAAGAAAACAAAATATATGTGTTTGGCGAAAGAAACAAGAGAAATAAATCGAGAAAAGGAAGAAAGACGAGACAAACTAGGACCGACAAGAAATACGTAATAGTAGCGAAAAATTTAGTAAACAATGATGCAAAGAATAAAATAATATGGGAAGTATTATGAGACAGAAAGAAAGAATGCAAGCACGGATAAGAAAGAAACAAGAGAAAGAAAGAGAAGACAGGTTGGTGGGATTGAGAAGGACGGAGGAACGGAGGGATCGTCGTGGCGTTTGCGCCTGGGGTTGTCGAGGACAGCGCGAAGAGGGTGTGCAAGGGTGATCGGCGTAGGTGGCGGCGCTTGGAGGGTGGGAGGACAGGGAAAGGCGTGGAATTGGTGGAGGCAGTCAGTGGCTCGCCGCGCGCCACAACGACCGTCGGATCTAGCCGTTGAGTTTTTCCACTTGTTACCGTATCGCACCCACGTCCATACTGTACTCTTCTCCTCTACCCCACCGTTTGATTTTTTTTCCTTTCCATTTGTTTCGTTCGCTACTCTGGACCGTGAACGTGCGTCCGATTTGTCTGCACAAGTTCGATCACACAACCCGCGTTCTCGTCAAATTCTCAAATCTCCAGGATTGTGATCTGTGATCCAGTGCCTGCGGCTGTCGACTGATCCTGATCTAGTGTTCTGAGAAATGAATGCGTTGGTTACAGTGTGAAATCAAATGTTATTACCAACGAAACGCAACCTAACGTAACGGAGAAATGTAACAAAAATGAAAATATTCATCAACATAGTATTTTGTGAGTGAAGGAAAAATCGAAAAGTGAGACACGTATTTTCACGTATGTTTCTTGAGGGAAGAAATTGTTCCCTTGGTTTTTTGGTTCAAATGTGACGTCTTGGTTCGCCTCTACGTGTTTTCCGTGGATAAGCTGATGTAAATATCTTTCGCACGAGAACGAGATCCATGTGTACTTTTTATTAAAGTTTCGTGTACACTTTTCTCTCACGCCGGATTATATTTTGCACCCGGTCTCTGTGCACATTCCACGTTTCTTCGACGAAGCTTGGAAAGCTTAGGCGTCTCGTGTGACCGAAAGTGTAGCATAGCTTAATCCGAAAAATTATAATTGCAAATCCGAAACCGCATACATTCGCACGACTGTATTTTGAATACATTATACAAATTGAACGTTGCATAAGTCTTCCTTACTTCTGCAGAATTTTATAACCTCTATAGCAGCTTCGACTCTACCCGACTTTCTATTATTAAAGTGTGCCAACCGCTTATCAGCTTCACCACCGACGTTACACCACGGGATTTCCGATTCTTGTCTTCTCTGTTTCTCACGAATGCCATTTTGCGCGAGTAAAATTTGCACCTCGGAAACGTTTCCTTGTTCAGACGCGATAAATTTACGATAAATTCGCGATACCGGTTACAAATCATCCAGAACGTCTTTTGTTAAAGAAACAAAAAGGAGAAAATGAAATAAATGCGGAGCTGCGCCATTGTATCAAACCAGACAAATTACGATGTAATTAATCTTCCCGATCGCGAAAAGCTCTTGTCTAACTTTCGAGAAATTTCTCGGATTACACGATGCTGCATTTTCGTCGATGTTAATTTCTTACCACCACAAGACTTTTAATTACACACCACGATCTCGTTCGTATAGAAAGCATTTACATCCAACCTCAACAGCATCTGTTTACGTGACCAGTGTAACTAGTTGACTTAACCCAAGCTCGTGAACAAGTTCTCGTTTTCACGGAACGTTCTCTATGGATCGTCTAGTAATCGCAACGGGGAATTTTCAAAGGATGTTGCAGATTCTACATTACTACTGAAGCTTCGAGGGAACGCGCGCTGTAACCTGGATTAGGTGCACTTGGAAACTCTGGTGCACCATATTTTTGTCGAATTTTCATTTCATCGAGTATTCACATTGCCCTCTCGTGTGAAAAAGACGCGTTCGCCCGTGAACGATCAGCCGTGAATCGAAAGCCTGGATTAATTCGCGGCTGAATGGGATCGCCGGTGCATCGACCTCTCTTCGAGTATAATACCTGTTGTCCGAATTTTACTAGTTTTTTTTCACTCATCTTTTTTTCTTTGCTCTTTACCTGGCTCTTTCGCGAGAAGCTCAAGTGAAAAGTGAATGACGTTCAACTTTCGTCGACCGTCCTCGATCTTGGGATAATAATGTTCGGCGGCAGACGGTCGGTTGCTTTGTTCGGCGCGATGATTCGCCTGTTTCCTGTTTGATGAATCTCTACGGACTTCAAAGCAGGTAACGTAGTACGCGTACCATCGAGAAAATACTGTCCGAGGAGGATCCTTCTTTTTTTATTCTTTTTAATTTTTCTTTTCTTTTCCTCCTGTTCGTCCTTCGCGCGAAGACGCGAACACAAAGGAAGCGGTTGTTACGCGTTGCTTTTGTCGATCTTCTAAAGTACTGAAATTGCTGGCACTCATACAAACAAAAAATGGTTTTTCTATGCCCATTACCAGTCGAATGAGGAACAACCGTGATCGCACAGTGGCGCGTTCGCGTTACCCGTAAATGGGAGAAAGTGGGAACGATCCTCACCTTTTTTCCCATCGGTCTCTCGTTACCTCTACTAGAACTGGTTGTACTTCATGGGCTTTTCCCAATGGAACGGTCATTCGTTATCGCTACCGCTACATTCGTTACATTCGTTCCATATTTTTTCTGCGCTAAACAAAAGAATACGTCGGTTCTCCGTTTTTAACGATCAATTTGTAGGAAATAAATGTCGAAGCATTGACAAACATTTGTGTAAAAGCTATGCGACAAAAGAAAAGCATGAGAAGATATCTTAGACTTTCCTTGCGAAAGAAACGTGAAAGTTCCGTAGTTATCTCTCGTCTTTTGTTGTGATATATATATTTAAATAGTCTGAAGGAACAGCGTAGGATAGGCAAAGAGCCTAATTTCCAGCTAAGGAGTCGCGAGATGGTCCCGCTGTCGAGTAAATCTGCCGGAATGCACAATAACAAGATGCAAATAACGAAGTACTTACGCTTTCCTTTTCTTCATTTTCGACAACAGTTTTATCGAATGCGAAACACAGAGGCATTTGTAGCATCTTCTCTTCCTTTCCTCCTCCTCCTTCTACTGCGAAGCTTATCGAATACCGTAAAGGAAACACGAAACGCGACACGACGGTCGATAGGATTTTCGAGCCGGTTAATTTATCCCATTCCGTGTTCCATTTCTCTTGATTCGAGTTCGGTGACTCGTTCCTTTTTATCCTGCTCAAATAATTCTCGCTCTGCTCTTTAGCCTATCGTTGCGTCTGCTTTTAAGCAGAGTTTCACGGGAACGCAGGCTAAGCAGCGGTTTTCATTTCCTGGAAGAAGAACCGCGGCTACGTCGCGTGTCGGATAATGAAAACGTGGCTGCGGTTCGGCCGACTTTTCTGACGTTCTCAATAAACCGTCACTACGCGAACAGCGCAACGAGACAACGAGTAACCGCGTTTCGTCGAAGGAACACGATCTTTTGTCCTCGTGCTCTTGTTGGCCCTTTCTGGCGTTACATTACACGCGTCAATCTTTATTGCCATGTTGTTTCGTATTTCAAGTGCGACATTTACTGAAATGTAGATCAACTCCGATTATGTTTGATTCTGACGTCGTATTGCGATAGTTAATTACATTTATCTCGTTGTATAGTCAGGAACTAAGCGTTTCAAATCCGTGACGGAATAAATCCAAATGGAATAATTAGGTTCTTTGCCCGTCGAATGCACTTTGGCACGCTTTCTTGTCATTCTGTCCTCCAAACGTTCTAAAAACTCACTCAACAGGCTTTGTACTGTACCCGCGATCTTACCTTTACAACATACCCTTAACAATGTATTCATTCACGTGTGTTTTGCACCCAAGCTAAATTGCTCGCGCGAGAAAAAAAGGAAAGAACCAAAACGACAGAATTAAAAATCGAAAACGTTGAAGTGAGAATTCTTTTTTCTCGATAGGATTCCCGAATTGGAACGCGAAGCGCGTGGATTTCGTCAAACTCGTGGAATTAAAAACTTTTTGACCGGTATTTAACCTGTTGAAACTCGTGAATACGTCATATTCATATTCCGCTACGTATTTCATTAAATCAGCGGAAATGACACGGAATTGATAATATGAAGAAGAGGCACCGGCTGAAATATTTATGAAGTAGCTCGTCGTTTCGCCCGGTGAACGGTCCCCGCGTTTCCTGTTGCATCTCTCAGTCAATAGCGCCCTTTGATTCTTGTCACGATCTGTCGAACGAGACGACTCAACGACCGGGATTGCTCGTTACTAGACTTCTCGCGTCGAAATTCGCCATGAAATACCGATAGAATCTACCGTTCGATCTAGACACTGATATCGGAGGAAAAGGGACGCGCAAAGTGTGGCTTTGCGCATCGAAAAGGAAATAGAAAAGGGAAAAATGAGAGAGAACAAGGACACGGGAAACGAAGGAGATACTTGTTCCTTGTCAATCACAATGATTTGTGGTTTTATCTTCGAACACGTGTTTAGAATGAAGCATTAGCCACATAGATTACTAATAAAGCTAAGATTAATTCCATTCATAATAAAAAGGAAAGACGATAGAAAGCTAAAAACGCAATATATTACTACAGTAAATGAAGGCATATGAACGCTTTGAATGTTGGCGACATCCTACTAATTTTTCTTTAAATTAATGATTTATCTGAGTGATATAAATCTCCTTGCTATTCCAATAGACCAAAAGTAAAATAATCATTGTTCGATTTTGATTATTCCATGATATAATCAATCTATAGTAGGTAATATAAAGGTAAACAATAATTCCCCCAAAGAAGATTAGTAGAGACCGTTTATACATCAAAATTTAATCACTTGAAAATTAGCTTTCTCATTCATTATACATTCTTGTTTATCAATTTGAGCATAGATATGTATGATTTTAATTGCAAATCCAAAAATTTCTCCCTTTCTTTAAACAGCAATGTGAAAAAACGGTTCAAACCATCCTAAGAACCATCCTAGTTCTAATTGTTATGTGTTAAGAAGCTATTGTATTATATTGCTACATACCTTTTCCTGCTACAAGCTGCTACACTGAATGTTCTTTATCTTTTTAATGAAATTCATTCGTAATCGTAATTTGATGAAGAGAATTTTTGAGCACATTTATTCCAAGAAGATTTTGAAAGCTAGCAAAAGCTTTGTTCTTTACTAAATTGTCAGCACAATATCTGATGAAATGAAAGGGATAAATGATTTCCGCGTGATACTTGCGAAAAATGGACAGATTGTTTCCGGCATCGGTATACTATTTATTTAAATGTCACTGCGTGTGGTTCGATAAAGAAATAAATATTAAACATATTTCAACCGGGCCAAAGAATAGAGAAAATACTAATAAATATTTGGTAAACAGACTTTTATCCACGTCGGATCTACTGATGTCAAATTTCAGCAAAACTGCACATTACACGTGTGCATTTTTTGCTTTTTGTCCCGAATCCTCATTCAAGCGCCGCACTATGGAACTTGGGCTGTAAACGTGCGACCGTGCGAACGTGGTCAGCGAATTTTGATTTTTGTCCTGAATCCTCATTAAAATGCCGCACAGTGTTATCGCGCGTAAGCACTTTTGACATTTGAATGATTCAAAAGCCACATTAATCAATTCCATAAATTCAAGAGCAAAAAAGAGTAGTGATATTCTAAACATATTTTTTTAGATTTACTTTGAAATTTTATTTATTTTACGTTTTTGTAATAAGTGAACTCATGAAAGTACATAAGTAACTTCTTTCTTTTTTTTTTTTTTTTTTGTTAAAATTGGGCACTAATCGAATTGGACGTACATAAGTTAACATGTAATGAAATTGGAAACAGAACAAAGGAAACAAAAAGTGTGATGGATGAGTATAGATTCTGAGAGCTTTATTTAGCAAATAACAATTTTTATCATACATGATCGTTACTTGAATACCACGGTTCTCTATACGGGTTCACCGCATGTGTTTCCTTTTGGTTTGATCAACTCTGATCATAGCTCAAAGGCAGTTATGAAAGTTTGCTAGCCAACGAGGACAAGCAGCTGGTATTTTTTCTCACTTTCACCGATGTTCCGTAACAATCATCCATTTCAGTCGTGCTTGTTCGGAACGAAACGATTCCACAAGCTGGTTGTAACGACTTTTATGGGTAACTCTCGAAAGAACGATCAACGAAATAAATTGCTGGATGTGTTTGATAAAAAATGGTAAGAAGACGATGTCGACGAAGGGCCGAGGTCAGACGTCGCAGACCACGCGCGAGTTTGGAAAAGTTGATGGCAGATATTACGCGGTTGTGAAAAATGAGCGACGCATAGAAAAGAAAGAGCGTTATCGTCTTGTTCTATCACGCAGTCACCATGGAAAAACCATTTGACAGAAACGAAGGTAAACTACTGTAACATAATTTCACGTTCCTTATTCTTCTCCCAAATATTTTCTATATCATCGGCATTGTGGCAAATTGTAATTAAATATTAAATATAAGCTGTTGAATTTGTCGAAGTTTATTTATTATTTAAATGTTAGTTGAGAATTTTATTTATGAATTTTGAGCCATCATATTTAACCCTTTGAATGACCGTTACAGTCGGGAAGTTCGTTAGTATTCCAAGTAACTGCTTCAAAATTCGAATGAAACACGAATATTGAACAGTTATAAATCAGATTAAAAAGAGTTCGTCACTTCAAAATGCTGGCTTCACATTCGAGCGAAATAATTATTCGGATAAATTCCGTTCCAACACCGGAGCGTTTAAACGCAGGCTGATAGCAGATACTACGGACATAAAGCAGTTCGCCTAACATTCTCTGCGGCAACAAGTGCCGTTATTGCTGAAGCCTTAAAAAAAAAAAAAAAAAAAAAAAAAAAGGAAAATAACACGCAGCAACGCTTGTAATTTGGAACGCGTTTAGGTGTTCGAGCGAAATTTCGTTACTACGAAAAGGTGGCCGTAACTCGAAAAAGGAGATGTTTTAGTATCTGCGATCGCAGGTGCCTTTTTCTACCCTGGAGGTGAATAAAATACGCCCCTAAAGTTTGCCGACCTACTTTGCCATCTAACGCAGCTACACACACGCGCGCGCGCGTGTACTCATGCTATGTGTGTATACGCGCAGAGCAGAGGAAACGAGCAGTTTGAACGCGAGTGAAAAACGACATCGTTCCTGTTGTCAAATGGATTATTGAAGCACCGTGTCGAACGCGTATTCATTAGTCACGCGAGCTCAGTATCCGACACTTGTGAGCCAAGCCTGATAAATCAATTATAATGTAGGACATCGAAATGCTCGTTGTGTCGAATTCGAACTTTCATAATGCGTCCCTCGACGTTGTTTGCCTGCTAAATCTCGCACGGAGATAATTAATGATCGCGCCATGTCAAAAGGATTCCGTGTTTTCGGGGAAAGTTTACAACAAGTCGACCGACAACAAATCGAAATCGATTACATTCTTTTTCCATACATTCCACGTTGTTTACTGTTAAACATCTGTACGTTAATCTCGCTGATTTACGATGATTTCAATTGTTTCTGCGTTAACTTGTAACTGATATGATAGGCATTTTGCCACGTAGATTGCATAGAAGTATGTATAAGAGCATACAGAAATGTCTAAACGTTAAAAAGATTTTATTGGGTGATATGCTTATTACTTTATTTAAAATCTAATTAATTTTTTTTAGGCAGAATGACGAAATTTGTAGCGTGCAGTTTCAATTAACGCCTTATATCCTTCTCGTAAATGAGTGTCAAATATCGAAACAAAATTTCGATGTACTTTCTATGTCTTATCTATAATTGTAGAAACGGGGGAAAACTTTCATTTAACATCTCTTTATCATCGAATAGAATTATTTTACGATGCAGGTTTTTCAGTTTTTGCATCCATGTCACTATAGATATTGGAAGCACTTGTAAGGATGTGAACGATATTTACACGGGAGGAAAGAGGACGTGACGGGAGAGAGAAAAAAGAGTTTCTAAATATTTGGCTTTCTTGCGAGCGAGGGTGTAGATACGTTGTAGATGGCATGGATCGCTCTCCGAATTCACAGGTACGAGAGTTTACCGCTGATTCGGGTCAGAGAATGACGGCGTGCATAACAACCAGGTTTACCGTGAAAATTCGCAGATAGAAAATCGAAGATTCGATTGATTTTTCAAATCGGCCCGCGGCCAGACGGCGCTCTGATTAGTTATTTGTTGAATAAACGTCGGCCCACCATCCTGAATTTGATTTTGCCTGAAATCCAGTCATGTCAAAGCCGGGAACTATCGCGTGGCTTTATTTTACAACCAGGTTTTGAATAAATCGAAGCGTCCACGGGGAACTCGCTTATCGGAATGAAAATCGTGAACGATACGAGATCGAAGGGAGACAACTCTATTGCGTTTCCACAGAAACAAATGATCAACGTTCCAAACGGGAAATATGGTTCGGAATTTTTATGTTTCGTTGGAATTTTGCAATCGTGTAATGTAAGCCGACGAAAGTATGCGGATTTGATACGTTTTATATTTTTATGATGGAGAATGGATACGAACGGTCAGGAAGCAGCGTTCGCTCGGAAAGACGTATCTTTTAGCGATCAATTAGTAGTTAGATAACGATACCGTGGAGCCGATGTAACTGCTAATTACATATTCCCCGATCGACAATTTACCTAACTTGACTCGTAAACTGCGTCGAACTGGCGGCTCGAAATCAATTTCTAAATATTCAACCGCATCCTCTCCGATAAAATCGAACGGCTCGGATAATCGATTGTCATAACGGGAATCATAATGATGTAATAATTGAATCGCACGGTGATTACGTCGAGTCGACTATTGACCACATTTACATAGAAATCCTATTTAAAAGTCGAATCTATTGTTCCCTTAGAACGATCGAATCGATTAAGCGATTTCGCAGATGGAAACAGGATGTTTCAAATCCAGAATAAGGCACACGGGGGGGGGGGGGAGTTAAGAATTTGGCGTGTGCTGCCTTTAAGGACACTAAGTTACACAGAGAATTTGCATATCCGCGAATATCGACTCAGTCGGCTTGCATGGATGCGCGTTTGCGGTGAACCGTCGAATGGAGTTAGACCCAAGATGCAAACGCGTGTGTGTGAATTCACTCGCATGTGTACACCTTTCCGTACGTATATACGCGCGCGAACGTGCTCGCCCGAATCGTATATTAGACAGTCGTTGCTTGAAATTGAAATGTGGGTAACGAGGATTACGTAGAATTAAATGCGGCGGATCGCGTTCATTAAGACATCACGTGACCAATAAAATTTCGCTACCAGTCAGAGCTCAGTACTTCCGAAATCCCATTAGAAGCTTTTCATCCGAGAAGTTGACCGCCAGCATTGATTCTAAGTATCGGTACGGAATCGAACTGGTTGAGAAGTTTGCTCGTTACAGCCAGTGATTCGACAGAGTTAGGTATGTTTGTAATATCAGTCGATGAAGTTTGAACGGTTACGGTTCTACGGTGCCACGTGTCCTTCGATGAAAGAGGTTTAGTTTGCCGCGAGATTTACAATTTAGCTGGACAGCTACATGGTACATCGCAAAGAACGGTACTGTCGCGAAAGATATATGGGATGATAGTGTGTCTTCATTATGGACCGAGACCGCAATCAATAGCAACGCTTTTAGCGATGCATTACACGCCATGCTGTACTCATCAATAATGAGTCGCGTCGAGATGGTTGTACTATTACCTGACAGATGTTTCATGCTAATAGCTGGCGTGTGTTAATAACACGAATGTGGTGAATGCCTTCAGAAATTCATAGAAACCATGTCAATTATGTAAAACATTTGTGGTAATATATTCTACGCCTGAAAACCAGATTAATCTAAGTCTCTGTTATAATTTATTCAATTTCATCTAAGATTAGCAAATTTGACAATTTAGAAAGGAGGAAATATAGAAAAGGAAGGAAAATTTTTACTAACCACATCCATAATATGCGATTAATTGTTTACAATTTATTTAGTTATATATGAAACTCCCTGTTAAACTATAGACAGTAATTATTCTGTTTGTTCGTCGTATATCACGACCATCCTACATGTCTGGCTATCCTACATGTGCCGTTGCATGTTTGATCATGTATATGGAACGTACTGCTGGTCTGACCATAGAGAGATATATTCTACTTGTACGTGTAGCAGAAAGATATACTACTTGCTTCATTGTAAACACGACCATCTTGTCTTTTCTCAACGTATAACTGTTAAATTAAACATTTTACTTCTACTATTTTCATTTTACTTTCGTTTACCATTTCGTTTATAAATCTTCCATGATCTTGAAGCAATTAATATGAACGAGAAGGAAATTTTTGTGTTCTTGAATGAAAATCATCTATAATTTCTGGAAGAAATCTAGGCTGTCACCGATACGTGAATCTGTTTTCGACACATGGTTCTTATCGAAAAAGATCGAGTTAAGCTAATCCGTGTGTCAAAGATATAATGAGACACGATATTGCAACCAGAATAATTACAGTGTCTGTTAAGCGAACGGAAGTTGAAAGTTTGAATTTGCAAATCTTGGTATGTCTCCTGTCGTTCTCTTCTTTCTCCTCGCCTCTTTCGTTTCCTTCCTTCTCGTTTCCTGCGAAATTTGTCGAATTAACTTTGCAAATTCGTTCCTCTAACATTCGCCACCCATCCTCCGTAGTTGTGAAATTAAAGTCAACTATAAAACCCACTTGCCTTAACCTCTCCTGGAGATGAATACTGAATTTTTGAGTCCCAAAACTAATCTACGTTTTAAACAGTGTCATAAATGAAACAAAGTGTGGTCAGTTTCGTTAGAATAGAGCTGTAAAGGAAAATTTACATCATTGAAATCTTTCTGATTAGGAATCTTATAGTGTGTCTGAGACACGAAAATACTCCACATAAAAATCATCTACAAAGTTCTATCGTGAATTCCAACATGGTCTAAAGATTAATGTTTCCTTACTTTCGATTTTATCGCGCGCGATGTTACGGCGCAATTAAACTGGTTACGAGAAAACTAGCATAACGTAAGTATTTTGTTTAGGACCACGGTGTTGTTGAAGAGAAAACGCCTTGAATTCCTTCATTGTAATTCAATTTCGGAGTCCATTTGGTTATGCTAATTTTTCTTCAGCTCACTTTGGACAGTTAACGAACTCAACAGAATGCTTTGCATTATTTAATGGACTGGCAATACTAGTTTCCTAGAGTCAGTGGGGGGGGGGGGTGAGCAGGGGATAGAAAGTTGTGTTTTTGCCAGGAATTTCGCCGGTAAACACGATTAACGCGATAACCCACGGGCGCGGAAATTTAATGCGAGACTCGGAGATTAATTAATTATGAGCATTCTGCGAGCGTTACTCGCGGAACGCTGGTTTTACGGAGAAACTTGGAGAAGTTGATTAACCGCGTTCCTTGGAAAAGGTGAACGGCGGTGTAATAATGCTGCGACGATCCTCTTTAACGAATTTCAACTCCGTTATCCTTTCGAATTCGATGGTAAGTTCGCAGGAACATTTTAACTTACCTCGTTCGTCAAGGACGGGTATAAAAATTCCGAAGGTGGAGGGTAGAAAATTCTGAAAGTACCTGCGAAACTAGACCCGCAACTACGAAAGAAATCTACATCCCGTGCTGACTTGGAAATGTTCGAGGGACGAAAGTACACGGAAAGAGCGGATAAACTCGAACCCATTCGCATCGTGCCAGTTTCTAAACTATATATGGAAAGGTTCATTAAAGTATGTCGCCGTATGAATAACTACAATCGAAAAGATTCGCGAATTTCTTTCGAAAAATTCACCGTGGCTTCGAATAAACATGTTTCAGATCTCTTAAAGTTCGGCAACAATGATCGCGCAAACACCCACGAGTGTTCCACTTGAATCGTCTCGAGTAAAGCTAGAAATCGGAGGCGATACATATCTAACAAGCCCTCAAATTGATTTTCAACGTTTTGAATTGAATATTTTTAAATAAATGTAAATACGAAGAAAAGTGAGCTCTACCTTTCTCGGTGAAGATTTACATGCTGAAAGCTCTTTCTTTATACCGTATTAAAATATATATATGTAGTATCGTGGACAAAAAGGCCTAAGAGATATCGGGTTAACCATACACAATGTTGCGAGAGCCAAGGCGTTGTCGGGTTCATCAATGTGTCGTCGGTCCTTCAATTGAATAGTTTCGTAGAAAAGGCCTACGTGACCCTGGCCACGAGTGTTTGCGGAACACGTGCGTGGTGGGCCTAAGAAAAGACAAAGGGATGCTAGAACATTCAGTGTCAGTGGTGGAGCCAGAGAGTGTGAATCAAGAAGTTGGGAGTCGAGTGTGAGAATAAGACATACGACGATATTGTAATCAGTTTTTGTATTGGGTATTGCTTGTTAAACTAAAACTAAACTGAACTTCAAATAAAACACCCTTACTTGTTCTTGCTCTAGACAATTTAGATATTACATGTATATACACACAAATTTATGAAAGGATCGAAACATTTATAGATACTTTACATGAATATGTTATGTGTGTTATACGAAACATTTTGGAATTCCTTTGATTATACTGGAAAAGATTTAAAACGAATTTGGAAATACGTATAGAAATTAAAAGATACTTGAAATAAGTTCTATATTTCGTCGTGAATAGTCAATTATCCATTATCCTAATCCTCAATGGTTCGATGGGACCATATTTAACACTTGTTGTATGCTTGAAACTGCCAATCATGCCGCGTATTTGGTTGTAAATATAATTGTTTATTAAATATAAAAAATATCTTAAAACTTCAAGGTACATTTTCAAATTGGTTTCAATTGACCACCATAACCATGATAGTCGTGTCTCGTTACAAGTGCTTTTCAAAATGCGCTCGATTACCTTCGCGAGCCAGTGTATGTGTATATCGGAGACTATAAAACATTATGGTACAACTTTAAAATATAAATTTCATGACTAACTGTAAACGCTGTTTAAAAACCAACCGACGAACGATTATTACATGACGGTGCAGTTGTATCGCGATTTCATTTGCAAACTGAACGATACGGAGGTTATCCGTGCGGAAGTCCAGCTCGGTAAACTGGCAATTCCGAAGCGTTTCACCCTGTGCATTTCGTAGAGCGGTATGGTTCCGTGCGGTGTGCATTTTCAGGAATATCAACGTGCCCTCTCTGAGGATTTTGGACGTTCCTTCGGGATGAGACGTGATCGCATGAGCGAGTCGGCGGCAGACCAACTCGCTCAGACGGCACCTGACGCAACCGACTGGAATAAACGTGGATGTTTGTACCGACTGAATCTGGCCGGAAGTCCGGAAAGAACATGCAGTTTCGGCCAAGAAACTTGTAATATCGCTGGAATCGATGAGAAACAACAAGAAAGGGAATCATAAACTGCTGATGGACTGAAACGGTTTATTTCCGATTTCCAACGAATCGTATATACGTGTATGTAGTAGATGCTTTTTTCCGTTTGTGAAGTTCATATAGAACATCGATGTTGGATTTATTCATCGGAAATACATGTTATAAGAGTTTGATGGTTAGCTGCTTGCTAAACAATTTTCCTTTTATTGAACATGGCGTTTATTAAGCGCGCTTGTTACATTATACACGAACGCCTCCCGTTGCAATGAATTATCGTGATTCCAGCGGAATGTGAAATATCAAGGAAGATATTCTTCCACCGCATTGCAGCGTGCAATTTGCAACATCTCATGGAATTTCGAATACCGCTACACGCCGTGAACATTCTCTCTCTCTTTCTCTTTCTCTTTCTCTCTCTCTCTCTCTCTCTCTCTCCAATTCGTCAGATGCAAAAGACATTCTTCCCCTTTCGTTGTCTCTAAAGTACAGGAGACACTCTTTTTTATTCGACTCTCTCCATCTCCATTTCCCCTTTCGACGTTTCTTTATTCCCTTGACCCCACGACGTCGAGGAAAATTCATCTCTGCGTTTTTCAGAGATTTCTTCGTGTAAGCGGAGTGTGATGCGTCGAAAGCAGACTCTTTTCGCTTTATTGAACGATAGGAGGACAAATGTTATTGACCTCGTAGGGAAATCAAGCGCGCTGTTTGCAACTCATTGCAACAAAGTTCTTTGCTTTCATTTTATATTATTTACAAATTATATCCTTTAATATACTTTAAAAATTAGACCTTTCCGAACTTGGCGAATCGGCAACTAGGATTTTCATTAGAAAATAAGTGATCAAAGAATAACCAGCCAACTTTGAAAATCGCACATCGTTCTCTTTATTTAAAACAGACACTCCGTACAAAAACATAATTCCATTTCGTAGTCACAAGTTTTAACGGTGCCTAAAAAAAATACCGCCGACTTTATCGAATTATCGACTGGCAACTCGTCGAAAACCGATTAAGCCCACATCTGTTCGTACCAGTAACCGCAAAAGCGATTCGAAAACTCGACGAACTTTTTGATTCTCTTCTCTGGATTCTCGCACAATAGTTTTCCCAATATGCACCCGTCGTTCGCTCGTAAACCGTCTGCTCTCGTTTCGCTTCGTAAGAATTTCTCTGGACGATAGTTTCAAACGAACGCGATGTGCGATATGCAAAGTTGATTCGTTCGATTTGACGCTAGTCGAGCTTGTGTCCAGTTGCTTTTGCGTTTCATCCCAACGGAATGGAACGTTCGAAATTCGACTTCCGGAGCCGATAATGTTTCGTCGCGTCGAATCGATTGAAATGTGTTTCGTGTCGAAGATCTGCCGGCGAATCACGATGGAGGAGCTCCATATGTATATCGGCGTGGATAGATATTAAGTGATGCTCGTCGGTCATACGAGTCGTTAATGGACGAATAACGCACAGGAGCAGAAGAGGATGTATACAGGATTCCGCGACGAATCCGAATCTACCAGACACTTTGTGCCGGTCGGAATGCACAGTGATGCTTGACAATGGCGATACGATCTGCCGGTGCTTGAATTGATTTCATCCGTAATTGAAACGCGAGACGTCCCCTGTGTGGAACGCGGGATTGGTATATCCTGCCGATCTTCGAAATACTCGCTGCTGGATAAGTAATGAACGCGATAATGCGCTGAGCACGTCGAAAATCCCGCGCACATTGACTCTCTCATACTGCCTGCAGAAAAATGGAATTTGCCATCTTTTATGGATATTAGAGTTTGTGTATATTCGGGAAATTTATGTTTCTTATCTTGGGGAATTTTTATTTAAAATTGGACGTAAAAATATTTGATATATTGCGAAATATATTATATTTACATGTATGTATTGGATTGTACGATTACAATTAATACAGTCTGGTGAAATTTTAGTGAAATTCAATAAATATATAAATAATGTAATATAATATACTCTTAATCAATAAAATTCATTTTGCTAGATTTGCGTAAACATGAAAAATTTGGAAGCTATCGTTTCCACATGAATCGAACACGGTATTTTGTAAATTGATCGAAAATAGTTGCTCAAGTTTCGTTTTGTAAATGAAACAGAACGTTTATCTTTCAATTGAGACCACTTGGTTAGATAGATGCGGTTTTTAATTATCGTGTTTCTGCATGACAGCGTAGTTTCATTGATCAAATATCATCGTTCGTTGGTACCGAAAAAAACTTCTACGAGGAAAAAATTAATCTGCATGTACCGACTTAATGGGCAATAAACATCGTTCCAAATTGGCCAATGTTTTAACCATTTCAATCTTCAAACTAAATAGAGCCGCGTTTTTTGGGTCAAGCTTCCGCGTTTCGATCTTATTTCCATATTGATCAATTTCAATTAAGCTAAACGTTTGCAATTCTATATTTGATTTGAGCAACTGTATTTTTAATTTGGTGAACAAACCTAGAATCGTGCGGTCATTCCGCATTGGAGAGCAATTTCAATCGTGATTCAAATTGATTTAATACGATGCGCGATATTCAAAGATAAGTAATATACTACGATAAACTCGTTGCTCGTACGAATCTATCTACTATGTTAAATTTGCATGGAGATGGAGAGGGAGAGGAAACAGGAAGAGACCTGTTTTCATTATGAAACAGGTAGAACGACGTTAGTTGGTTTAATGGCAAGATTTTAACCATGCCTCGGTTTCGTAGTTGTAAGTGTTGAGTTTTTCACGAGACATTTCATGTGCGTATACCTTGATCTTTGACCGTTGGGACTGAGAATGGTGGGGTACAAAGAAGGCAAGCAACGGTAGAACAGTGCTTTATAGAAAATGGAACGAAGAGAAGGATCGCCTTAATTCTCTGCTCCACCTTGAGGATTTGATTCTCTTAAGAAACTCGGCACCGTGGATGGAATATGAAAATTTGCGCAATGAAGCATCGTACGCTGAAACGTGACCATTCGTTACTTTTTTCTCTCTACCCTTCTTCGTTTTTCGCTCACTATCGCGCCGGGAACTGACGAAAATAGGACGTAAAATAGACTGTAGTTCGATCGATTCGAGGCATTTGAATAAATGATATTCGACTCCAATTATTCGTACGAGGGAATAAAGACGGATGTGCAGAAAGGATAGCAAGAATCCGTGAATAAATCATCGCATCTAGTATCACGATCAATTATTAAGAAATATGAATTATGTTTGATACTGTGTAAAACGTTAAATTTAATCGAACTACCAGTTTAATTAGTAGTGATTTTAACAATCATCTTCAAATTTATCGTATTAGTTTGATAAAGATAATTTTAACCTTAATAACTCTCATTTTTCTGTAGAATGCGTTAAAAAATATGCTTTTTTCATTGAAAATGGGTGGTATAAAATTCTATGTGAAACGAAATGTTTTTAATTGATATTAATAAAATCCCACAATAATGAAAAAAGCATATTTTTTAACGCATCCTACAGAAAAATGAGAGTTATGAAGATTAAAATTACCTTTATCAAACTTTTACGATATCCAATAGGAATGAATATTCTATACCGTTTGCTTCTGTTCGACTGCTAACAGAGCTCTAATTAGACAGTTTAACGTTCCATATTTAGCTCGATGTACTTTATAAATTAATGTTACAAAGCACTTTAAAAATATGCGATGTTAGACACTATTTTATTACTGCGATAGTTTCATATGCAAAATCTATGGAACAACATTAGCGTCTTCATTTATCCAAAACAAAAATATACTTTAATGGTGTGATAAACCATCACCTAAATCAATTTAGCTTGTGGTATTAAAATAGATACGCTACGTGACTTATGTGAAAAATATAGCGCAGACGAATGAAAAGACTTTAACGTCGATTGAAATATTATCTTTGCTTTAATCGTTCTATATAATTTTTCTCCTAGTTCGGATTTGTTTTCAACACTCATTCTGCTTCAAAACTCTTTAAATATTTTTACTTAAGAAGATTATTTTTAGGAATTAAGTTATAATTAATTTTACGAGAAACAACAAAAAGTCGAAAGTATTGAATACGTTTCACCGCATCAACTACTTCGTTCTTCCCTCGTTCGAAACAAATGGGCCGTTTAACGAGCAAAGTGGCGGAACATCGAACTATCTCGACAAATATTCGCGGTCACTAAGTCTGAAAACTTTCAGGTCCATCATACGGACATTATCGTCCCTCACTGTGACGTTCTTCTCTTGGAAATAGCAAAACGAAGGGCGTACAGAAGGGGCTATGTGATTTACGTTTCCACTTCTCAACAGACCAGGACTAATGTCGTGTTCCTGAGGATATGGTGCGTGTGTCGCGCACCCCTGGCGAAGGTTCCTGGAAAATTGGCTGTAGAAGGATTGGACGATATTTCTTCTGGTCTGAATACTGAAATGGAAGCTATCCGAGTTTTCAAAGACGACCCCGAGTTGCCGTCTTCCTTCGTCTTCTCCCTTTTTCCATTCGGCACATTTATTTCACGATTTCGCGTAGTAAACTGAAGTTGAGTCCATCAATTTTCGAATCAACTTCTCTCTTTTGTTCCAAACATTCTGGAGATCTTTGTCCTTCTTCTTTCTTTTTATAACGACGTGAGATTATTTCTGGAAAAGTAACTTACTTTCCACAGAATAAACCAATTAATAGTTAGCGAGCTAAAAACCGTAGTGGCGAAAGTCAAGATTTTAAGGATTTGGATTTAGTCAAGTATTTCAACTCTTGAAAGTATCATCCTCTTAGTTATATAATTAATTAACTTATAACTTTATTCCGCGCAGCCACATATTTTCTCGGCTTGGAAAGACATAATGAATTTCTTTTTGTAACAATAAGCGTGGAGCGCTATTTTATGAAAAAAGCAGCGGTCTTTACCGCTATAATTCTTAATCCTTCAATTAATTTGTCATCTCAACTACATTATGTTTCCTAATCTCTTTTTATCAGAGAGTACAACGTGAAGAGAAACACTTTATACTATTTTCATCGACCTTCTGTGTTTGTAACTTTCTTACTGATCGAAGGTTATTATTTCGTCAAATACATCTCTTTCATGGAATATAAATCGACAACCATGACAAGTCGAATGCTAGAGTAATATTAATAACTGCAACGAGACATATATCCAACAAAAAGAAATATGAACGTGACGCGTTCTGTGAGCACGTCACGCAATCGCAACGACATATACAATTTCCTGGCATCGTGCTCTCCGTGTTTCTAGTTGGACCACTTCTTTAATCTTCGGAAGTGTTCCAATCCCAGAAGGACGGCAATATTGGCATTTTCAGCGTGTTATTCAATATTGATCTTTCCAATGTCGTGACGCCGATGCGGGTGCTACAAACGCTCACTTTGTCGGTCGCAGACTGTCCAGTAACATGTCTCTGAATGGACCCCAGGCACTCTCCCTCCGTTGAAATATTTACCTAAACAATTAACAGAGTAGCAGCGACGAAGAGAGATCGGAGCAAAGGTTTCTGGTCCTGAGAGACGGAATCGTCAATTCGCTGCGTCGTTGTAAACTTGTCGAATGCTCTCTGTCCGGAACATTCACAAATAAAATCAATCGTTGAATAGCAACCAATCTTCTGATGTTGTTCCTGGCTTTATCTTGGAAATCGGATCGTATAAAGAAAGTTTTAATCATCGTATCGAGTAAACTTTCAATTAATCTGGAATTTATTAATACGTGCAAATCCTGTCGGTATTTATATACTGAATATCCCATTCAATTAAACGAAATTAACACTCTTATTGTGGAAAATATTATTTTTTAATTGCTACCAATTTTTGCGACATATTAGCTTTACGGGTTTATGTTTCAAGAATGACTTAACATTGTAATTATTGTTTATTAAAATATAAAATTTGTAGCAAAGAAATTAAAGACTTCATTCATATATAGTTTACCAGGAATCATTTAAATCCCACGAAAGACCACAGTCGTAAATCTGTAAAATTACCATCAGAAATTACGGACTGACCAGTTTGAAAGTCACAAATAGGTTATGTCTTAATCCTCCTCACAGAAAAACACGGAGTAATAACATGTATTTCGATATAAATATTTAAAATGAACCTTCATAGAACTTTTCGAAGTCATAAAACCAAATAAATATTAGACTTTCGTCGCAACTTTCATCGGGAAAATTTACCTGTAACTTCTATATTTTTCAAAATATTTACCTAAAGAGATGGAAATGGAATAACCTGTATGCATATATACAACGTATTGCTCATTTCATTTCTTGTTATCGAAGGTAGCTTCCAAGTATGCTTTTAAAAGTATGCTTCAATGTGCCCGTTGATCTATGATACGAATGGAAATAGAATTTTAAACGAAATTTTTCCACGGAGAGTTGTAATAATGCTAATTAGAATTTTTAATGGGTCTTAATTACGCCCCCAAATGGAATTCAATGCCATTGTCGTCGTTATCTCTGTATAAGCTCGGTCAGCACCACCCACTTCGTGTCCTCCTACGGTGTACCAAGGGTCAATTGAGGTTTAGTGCTGTAGACAGCGCTGAAGAACCCTGCTCGCTGATCTAAGAGGGAATTAATTAACTATTGAGTGGCCCCTTGTATCTCATCGAGTCTGGGGGAGACAGCATAGGATCGCTATCATTTCGAATTGTTCCGGTTAAACCCCTTCAAATTAACTGTATCGAGGTAACAACACTCGATCCATTTGGTGAGGAAAAGTAACCAAAAGGACAGCGAATTTAGATTGACAGGCGTTTCTAAGCTTTGTGCGATTACATTTCGCATTAACCTGTTTAAACGTTATTACAACACTGAACGAAATAAATATAAGAATTTAAGGAAATGTGTTATTACTGACGTGCATATTTTAGTAAAATATTATAATGAATATTATAATGTTACAATTAGAATATTATAATGAGCTGAATTGATAACAATAAATAAGTAGTTAAACACATAGTACACCGAAGTTACTTTAATAGAATCCATTTGCAGTATATTCTCCCGTTAACAGAAGTTGCTTCACGAGCGCTCCTATATAACAATCTCAACGAGAACTGTCTAGCTATAATGTTTTGCTGAAGCATGTAATTGCAGTGAAAGTAATATGTTGCATCTATACTTGAATCTTTAAATCATTGAAGTGCAGGTTTCCAATTAAACTGAAGTGTTTTGTCGAAAGAACCTTGTTTTCCGTTGCGGAGAAGAGAGGAACTCCATCGACTTTAAAACGATCGCCTGCAATTTCTTAAGCCCTTGCCTCGATATAGCCCTGAAGCCACGTCAATCAAGACGTTAGAAGATAATAAGCCGCTGCGGCGCCGTTGAGAGATAATAAGCCGCCACGAATTTTAAGATGTTAAAGCTTAAGCGACTTATTCTATCTCGCAATTCTTAGCGAGTTAAATTTCCACGCTTTTCTTTAAATATAGTGAACTGCGATAATTCAAGGCAGAGGCTTTGAGAGGAAAAGATTCTACGCCAAAGAATATTTGAGCTCGAATTATAATTTAAAAGTTCGACGTAAGAATCCCTTTTACAACATGAAATTGTAATTTAAACATCTACCAAGTAAGGAATGATGTAGTTCTCTCCTTTTCTCGAAGCCACAGCATAACGGTTCTTCTTGTTCGTGTTCCATTAACATTTTAATATTCAGCGTCTAGTATTTACAAGAAATAAGAGCATAATGCGGGCGAAACAAAAGCCACAAATTTATTACAGCATTGTTTTAACGTCGGTTTTCTAGACCCTAAGAATGTGCAAGGTACAGAGGATACGATGTATCACTTAGGCGGATGTCCTGGCTTCCCTCCGTATCTTTTTCACCCTTTGTTGCTCTTTTTGTAGCGTACAAGCGAAAGAAAACTGCGGACCGAACCCTATTCGACGACTTTCTATTTCTTTGTCTCCTTCTTTTCCATTGCTTCCCTATATTTCCTTCTTATAGACCTATGTCATCGTGTTTTTTCGTGGTAACTTTAAACTACAGTAAAACTCCCGCTACCGAAAGTTAGAGAAATAAAGTAAACTTCACGACAGTTCGACATTCTGACACTCTCTTTCATAGATATTAGGATATATACGAAAAATAAGATAAACCAAAAAAATATAAAATCATCGGGAACTTATTAAAACTTTTGGTACTGTTATTTCGTTTGAAATCTTCTGTAAGAATATTTGTATTATGTATAATATGAAAATCTTATGAATTATAAATAACGCAATTAATCTTCTTCCTCGTTCATATCTTTATACGATGAATTTTCATATCCGTGTTTTGTTATTTCCTACTACATTTGTATTTGAATCAATTTTGTTGAAGTGGTCACCACTTCTACGAAAACTCTATATCTGGTCATTTTAGTTTTCTCAAGCGCTGAAGCCATCGACAGCATATAGACAAAAGACTGGCACGAAGGCAGACCATAAACAATAAACAGGCGACGTTAGCTTCGGGGTTTTCAGTTATAAGGTAACACTGCTAGCGTGCGGATCTGGACCAGCTCAAATTGTATTCCTACTTATTATTACACTTCTCTATTAAATATATATTTTTTACCTTACACTTTATTCACGCGTTTTCTCTCTTTATACATCTAATAACCTCAACAAATTTTATAAATAATTCCGCGAATTCAAACATTCATTTTTTTAGCAGACTGCATTTTCTGTCGTATTCATCTAAAACTTTCTCAATGAAATCTAAATCAAACGCATCTGAGCATCAATGTACGTATAACAGTTTCTTCATTATTTTTCTGCAAATCTTTTAAATAAATTTTACAATTTCCTATTTTGTATATTCTGGAGCGTCGTTTTGAATGAATTTTGACCGATTAATCATATTCTTAATAATCTGAGACAATTATATTTTGTATTTACGCACAACTTGTATATACTTCCTATAATTGTTCTGTATGTAACAAGAAACGATATGTAATTTAGTGTTTCATTTATATTCATGTAGCACGAAATTGTCACTATTATTGCAATCTATCGTTTATTAAACGCAATGTTTATTTTCATTGAAACGAATGAGTGAATAAATATAGGGTTATTTTCAATTTGATTTGGAGATATTTTAATTAGAATTAGTGTTTGAGTACAATGTGTAGAACGTATCATGCTACCAAATGTCTAGAATGTATTTTCTATAGAATATTGCCCCGTTCGATAACTTTCTCCAATCACGATGGAGCACAAAATTGTGGTTGCTCATCGATTCTCCTGTGCGATATCATAAGGGTCAGTTTGCTAGATTATGTTATAACTCAAGGGTTGTATAGCAAACTTCGTGTGTTTAGAAAGGATCAATGAACATAAGCATTATCTTAGTACAATGAATCTAGTCTTGTATACAGACCTAACGAAACTTAGGTAATATCCATCAGCGATATACAAATATATTCTTCTCTTCCTTGTTCCCTACGATTTTTAGATACACTATAAACCCATTGGGAAGAATAATCAACTCCGCCAGTGTTTTGGCTCGTTTAAAATTATATAAAATATATATAAATCTTATTTTCCATTCATCACGACTTGCACAGTACACAGACAAACCGTAGGTACAGCATTGTGAAATAAATCAAAACCGAAGGGCAGAACGAAGGGACAGGCAATCGAGCAGTGAGCGTAATTAATTGGCTGTGCGTCGAGCCCTGTTCCAGGATGATATAAGAGTTAATCCTACGGAGTGCAGTCGATATCCAGCCATCAGTCTGGCAGATTGCGTCGCTCGCTATCTCAGCCTCGTTAACGAGCTTCGATCCGTGTAATACGAGGCGTTGTTCTCCTTTCGTGCTTTAGCTTAACTAGCTTCCAGGCCGCTGTGCGTGTGATCGTAAATAAAGTTCGATTATTTATGCGTGTTAATTGCTAGATGTTAGCTCCATTAGACAATCTCGTAAGTTATCTACTCACGAATCGCAATGAAACTCGAAGGTTCGTATATTCTTCTATAATTTGATTCGATTGTGTATATTCTGTTTTGTCGATGATCTGCAGATATTTAGAGAGATATTTGGACGATTTCGAAATACTTGTCTGGAATATAAATATTAGAAATTAGATATCACGCTGAAGCGCGTATCCTTGGATTTATGATCTCGGAATCTTCAAATCTCGAGTACTATGATTGTAGAATCTTGAGACTTCGAGTGTTATGATACTGGAGATCTCGAGTGCTATGATTTTGAAGCCTTGGGATCTGGAATGCCATAACTCCAGGATCATAGAGCCTAGAGTGCTATGACTTTCGAATTTTAAAATGATTATTATGTGACCTTGATATTTTAAACGTTACAATTTAAAATTTTTTTTAAATTGGAGATCTCTATATCTTGATCTCGAGGTCTTAGGATCTCAGAATCATAATCCTGGGCTCTTAAGACTCACCTTGGATTACCACAGGATCACGAGACTTCGACCGCCATAATGTCTGAGTGGAGGTAGCTCGAAGACCGCATATAAGGTGATTCAGCCCCTATTCATTTTCTCGACCATTTTCTCGACACATTGGGTAATCCCAATCGATAGAAAGCAAATAACGTAGTTTGGTTTAGGTAAAACCTAAACCTTCGTTTCTTCACCATGTTATCAAATCATCATTTTCGTTAGATAGGTCGACTAATATGAATAAAGTGGTTTCTGCTTGTATCTTGGCTATTATAACAAACGATTAAAATGTTGAAGAAGTAGATAATTTGATGGCGCTGGGAGTAATGATGGGCCTAAAGAGATTTCATTACAGGTTTTTAAAACTTTAAGTTTTCACAGCTTCTTAACGTCATTTGTCATCGAAAATTCATGTTAGTTCACTACTATAATAAAACTCCACAAATTAGGAAAATGTTTTTCGCTAAAACGAGTTCTCTGTTCCGTTAAATAAATCACATCGTAAACATTTCAAACACGTTAATGATACCAACTGTAGGAACACGTTCACTGTGCAAGTAGTCGAAAGAAAAACCATCGCTTTCTTCCCTTGGATGTTAGCGAGGCGTGTAGGCGTTTTTCGCTTCTGCGATATTCTGCGAATATCAGCGTGAGCCTGACGCGCTTCATTACTTAGCAAATGTAGGGTTCCCGGTATTTCCAAGTCAGTAACGAACGGCGTTCCTATCCGGAGAGGAAAAAGGAAGAGAATTCGAAACGTGAGATCCGAAAAAAGCGGCGCGGTGTCAGGTTTGCGCGTGACAAATATTGCACACTACTGCGTAGACATCGCTCGTGAGAGCAGACACGCGTGTTCGCGCGCACCCAGGATGATACCATTAATAAATGTAATGAATTTTACCTTCCTCACCGAGCAAGCCTGGCGATTTTATTACCCGGAGTGTCTCGCCCAGCGTTCCAGGTCACCGGAAGTGACGATAAATAATGCAACTCGGCAACGGGGCGACATTCTGGTGCGTGCCGCCGCGAATCGTAAAGAGATACCTGGTGTAATGGAGAAAAATGGTCGCATTTTACCTGGAAAAACCGTTGAAGGAAAGGAACCTACTCTCGCGTTGTTATCATTTCGAAAGCAATTTCAACTTCAAGATGTGCCGTTTTGTCGACATTTTAAAAAGAACGATATGTCGTTCTTGAGAGGAACAATATTAAATATGCATGCTGTTACGTGCACGTATGATCAAAAGTAAATCGAATATTTCTTCTACATACATACCTTATACCATATACCTCACAATAGTTATATGTAAAGGAATCTACCAGCAAGGTATATTTATTAATATCATATATGGTTTATTGGTTCCACAATGCGGAGTTATATTTTTACTACCATGTTATCTAAAAGATTCTATAGATTTTTTATGCAAATTGAATGGGCAGTAGTTCAACTATTGACAGGATGGATTCTGTTGGAGAAACGTACCTGGATGAATGGTTTTATTGTGTTTTGCAGTTTCCGTAAGTTCCAAGACCTATCCAGATTTACCGGATGTTTAAATTTCTTTCTTTTCGTTCGACTGCGCTCTTTCGCCTGACAAATCTCAACGAACGCTTTATATAATAGTGAAAAGTTTGAAAGAGAAATGTTCCAATAATGCTTTTTGCTGCCTTTCTATAAAACAACGTAGAAACGTGTAAAATATAATGTCGTACGTGTAAGATGTCAATAGCCTCTCAACTTCGATTCCGTATCGAATCGAAGAACATGAAACTCGATTCGGACAACAAACGTACGTCGTACGAACTAGGAGTGCGAAAAGGAAAGAAGTAAAGTGTTAGTAAGGAACGAGAAAAGTGGTAGCGCTCGAGTAACGACACAGCCATTGTAACCGTATGAATTTATCGTTGCGAGCAGGCTGAACGCACTCAAGCGGCACTTCTTTATCCGTAGGAATCTTGGCCGTGAATCAAATCCCTGATTTACGGTCGGTACACGTGTATATCAATTCCGCAACGAGCCGATTATCGGCCTGGCAGAAACGGTCGCGAAGCCGGTCGTTGCTTTTTCGTTGAATTCCTGCCAGCGATACACTATCCAGTACCAAAGAGGAACATCGTGCTTTTCTCTTCCCTTTTACCCCGTATCGGATTCACTTCCGCTTGCTGTGACTTCACCAGCCCAGCTTTCCGCGCTTCTTCCGCGCGGCTGATACTTCCGCGGATCTGCAACCGATAAGATATTTCGTGTGGAAGATGGATATTCGCGTTCCTCTTGATACTCGATATTCGAATTTGAAAATTTTTAAAGGTTCTCCCCGACCTCTTCTTCCATTTCGTTTCATGTCTTCGGTGACCGAAATTCTTTGCGGCGAACGACGAGAGGCGCACAGGAGCGGAATTGCGTTTCTTCTCTATTAACGTACTATCGTGTTATCGATTTTTCAATCGCGCGTTTTGTTCCACGGTATTTTCGCGGGTTCCATCCGTGGGACTCCTCAGCCGCATTGTTTGCGTTTCACGAGAACGCGCGAGATTGATAAGACACGGGAGACATGTTCGTCGTATTTTCGGATTTTACCTTGTTCCCTTGCTAGGAGATGGGAAAAATTCTTCGAGTATCTCGGAATCCCTTTTCCCGTACGCTCGGGCATCTTATCTCGGTAGACTGAACGGAATGTGTTTTAAATAGAATACGGAGATTGAAATCTAAAGTCGCGCTGTTCGCCACAGAACGAGGAAATGGAGAATAAATAGGGGAAATGTTGGGATTAAGATCGAAGTAGGTTGCAATTCGAGTATTTGCATAGATTTTGCACATAAGAAGTGGAACGTAAGCAGAGACTTTATCTGGATAATGTTTTCAGCACGATAATCATTTTTATGGCTGTTACCCTTTTTATTATCTTAATCCTTTTTTTATTGTCCTATTAGTTTCCTTTATTGCGGGAATTTCGTCTTCTGCTGTTGCACTTAACTTCTTTATTGCTCGAATTTCTATCTTTGCTATCTTTGCGTTACGTTCCTTTTACAGTTACAACTTCTTCTCTTTAATTATTATGGTGCATTTATTACATTGCTTGTTTCATTAGTAGAATTCCTGTTTTGATTTGGATACCATAGCTAGCATTCCTTCTCTTTCATAAATAGTAAAATTTTGTATTATATAGTAGATAATCTTATAATAGTAGAATATTATTACGGAATTTCTTATGAAGGAATTGTTTCCGTAAATGTTGAATGCTATTTAAGTCTTTAATTTCATCGTGACAGAGAGTACTATAGAAATGGATTGATAAATTATTCTTCTTCATTGTTCCAAAGTGGATACTGTCCACGGAAGCAGATGGAAGCAAAGAGCGAGAAAGAAAGCAAAATCGCTGAAATGTCCATAAGGGTCATTGGTAACGATTGATTTCGAGAAAGAGGCCAGTATTGACCATTGACTTCAAAGTGGACCTCTATCCACACCAGATACTCTGTCAGTGGATAATTTTCCTATCGTAGAGCAATTTCCGTTCGCAATTATAAAAAACGAAAGCACATCAATTGCATTAGAACCAGCCGAGAAAAATGCACTTTTTCCATTCCTTCGTGAACCTCCTCTGTAATAGCATTTGATCACTAACAAATTTTTTATTTTCTGTTTTTATAAAGAAGTTTTTATAAAGAAGATTTGTTATCAGCAGAAGACCGTGACAACGATAGAATAACAAGTTATTTAATTCGGAACTTATAAATAGATTGCTATTGCACGTGTATTTTGATCTAGCCGCTCAATTTAAAAACATTTGTAGCCCTGTCTTTAATAGTAATTGCATTAACAGTAACAGCAAAAAGTATTTGCATAGCATTGTATTTATTATATAACATTATAAACACATGTATATGTAAGACGCGTAAAAAATGGCGAATACTTTATAATATTTCCTGTTTTCGACTTAATTCTACATGAAAGTGTTTTCATAATCGTACCACAATTACAATATGGTACCACATACCACGATTACGGTGTATCTTAAATTAATGCATCGCATCTTCCCAGTTGTACAACGAATAAGTTGTCACGTAACCCAGCGGAATTTTAGTTTATTCTACAAGTTATTTCTAGATTACGCGGGACGATAAGAGGAAGGTATACATAGCCACGAAACATCCTGATAATAAAGCGTATTATATTAGACAAGTTCTACAGGAACTCATCCAAAGTGTTATTCTAAGCAGACTAGAGGGAAACTATAACCAGAAGGTGTAAAGATAACACTACTAGGAAGGTTTAACTAATGTTACGTATTGCATTTTCGAATACAATGTACGAATAAGAGATGAGAAACGAGACTGAAAGAAACAATTGCATCTTGAAAACGTTCCAACTGTATTATACAACATCTCTAAATTTCCATGTGAAAATATGCCTATTTGATTCTAATATTAATAACTAGGTAAAATTTGTAAATTTAAAAGCATGAAATTTTGCTTTAAAGGACTTATTTATAATTACGAAACTATTTGCAGAGTTAACTTCTTGAATCTTCGAATAAAGTATAATAAAGCTAGATTAAAAATAACTTAATTAAAAATTAATTAAATACAGTAAAATTTCTTCAGGTGGACGAAAATAGCGACAAGTCTCTCAAAGATTTGAAAAGTGGTATGAAAATTGGTAGCATGTTCCTTGTAATTCGTAGGTTATATAGTCCCTGCTTTAATGTAAAAGAGTTTGTTTAAAAGCGTTGCAGAAATTACTCGCGAAAAGAATACCGCTGGCATCACCACTGTGCTACTAAATATAATTAATTACACGTCGACTTTATTAATGACGTGCTATGCGAAAACTTTTTTAATCGCAATATTTTTTTAATCAGCAGAACTTTCTTAACGATCAGTAATCGTTCCTTACTAACGACGTAGTTTCCGACTTTGCCACTTACTCGCAATCTTAATTCATTAAAAATTTTTTTATTGAGTAGTTTTCGCGTGTAGTTTGATATAGATAACTGGTTCAAATTAACCACGTTATAAAAATTATTTATTAATAAACTATTAAATGTACATTAAAGCGCGTGTAAAGGTTATACTACAATGTATTTGGTCAAATAGCATGTTCATGATTACTGTCGTTATTTACACGAATTACATTAGATATCTGACTACATACAGACTCTAACTACTTGTATTCACTTCCAGGAATAAACGTTACATTGTCGGTTGTCACACTGAGCACACATAACTTTCCGCGCGTGGGAGTTAAGTCAAATATCAAGACGTGCGCGGTCTGATCAAGATCGTACTTATTCCACTGACTTCGTTACTCGTGCAAATTTAACGTTTACGTTCCCTTCGTCGCAATCTTTCGTTCCATTCTAAATCTAATATTAACAAACTCATCTGCAATTATTTAAAAAACAAATATTTCAAATTTGTAAAACTAAATTATCTAGTTTCATTCAATGAAATTTGCGTAAAACTCTGTATAATTTTCCTGTTAACTCAATCATCGTAGAGGCAATTCATGCACGCTATTTGGCCTGTTCGAAATTTCAGATAGCTGGTAATAGGATAACCAGGTATTCCCTGTAGGCAAAGTCAGATAAGCAGGTTTCCAACAATGCATTTATGCCAGAGTTTCAGAGCTAGAGTTATTATTACGCGTAATCTAGATTTTCGATTGCTTTTTCAAATTACTCTCTTCTAACGCAACTTCTCTCGATGTTATACTCAAGTATTACTTCCGATAATGTTATCCAGTCCAACACGGTTACCCAAGAACTCTGAAAAATTTTACGGATATTCAACGATATCATTACATTCAATGATACCAATTTCACATTCGCAGTTACTGGACCAGACTCGAATCAGTCGGAACTCTCATCGTAATCAAATACCTCGTTCGTGTCAAGAGTTACGGATCTCTCGAAGGAGATCCGCTATGAAGTAAACGTGACGGGGAAACGAAAGTCTATCTGCAGGATGAAACTACGAATCCAGACAGCGTTAACCAGCTGTTGAACGGCGAGGAAAGGCAAAAAACTTGCAACGGTCGTATCTTTTTGCCGTCGGATTAAAAAGCAACGAGAACACGTTTAAAACAGCGCGGCCGTAGGAAACAGCAACGGCCAGGACGAGGTACGATTAAAGAGCCGAGGCTCGTTTGAAGAGGCGCAGTTTTCAGTTGCTCGTTAACGTGGTCTGTTCGCGAGATTCTTCTGGCACCAAGATACGGACAGGTTGAAAGGTAGAGAACGAATGGAAGGAAAAAAAAGAACTCGTAGCCGAATTGCTTTTCGCGATACTCGACTCGGAGATTGAGGCAAGACTCGTGCGCCGAAGACAAACGATGGAAAACGTAGGAGAGGAAGGTCGAGCATGTAAATGTGTAAGCACGTTTCCCGTGTGCAAATGCCTTCGGGAGCGTTATGAATGGTTGAACGAGCGTGTTTCTGGCCGCAGTATAAAAATAGCGGTGAGTGCAGGTCCGTTGAAGCCTTTGCCATTAGCTGAACGAGATGTTATGGTCATTTTATCCCTTAGCCGCGAGGAATGCGGTACCGATATTGAGGCTTCTAGGAATGCGCTTTCGCCAGATGCCGGTTTACTTCTTTCTTCCTCTTTTTAACGATGATGCTGCGTACCTGATTAATTTAATGCTGAGAACGATACGCGTGGAAGAATTGCTTCTTTCACGTTCTCTTTTACGAGATGCGGATCCGGTACTACAAACCATAAACCATCTACGCTAGTGACCTCTTAATAATAATTAATGATACTTTTAGAAAATTTCTCCACGCAAGTTATATTTCTATTTTGTACGTGTGAAACGAAATTTTATACATCCTTTTTATAGTATTACCACACGAAGAAAGACGAGAGAGGAACTTGTAGGAGATACTAAAACCAAAATTGTAGATAATATGAAATGAGTTCATCGAAAAACTATTTGACAAAATGTGTGGAAGAACTCGTGTAAATTAATCAGTACCTTTTTACTTCTAAAATTTTAATAAATATTATATAATATTATGTTATAATTCCCTAATATAATTTTTATTCAAGTGCCCTAAGGTACAGTTTAATACAATTGAGTCTCTTTAAAGCTTAAGGACAGTTCGGAAAAAACCAGATATAGACGCATATATTTGGTAAAAGAAATGCATGTTTACTTGATGAAGTTCTACTACAGACTGATGATAGAAACGGTATTTGAAGCTCGGCAAGTTGCCCGGGCTAGATACTCGAAATTCCTGACTTGGCATTTTCTCGAGATGCAGGAGGTGGAGCAAAAAAGTAATTGGTGAGTGCACGTTTTAAAGGAGAAAACCCGTATATACCGGTCACGTTAGAGTAGCCATGGTCCTTGAGGTAACCGCGTGCGACGCTCGCAAGTAATAAAATAATAAAATAGGAAAAGTTTAAGGAAAGGAAAAAAGTATGCTAATATCAAAAAATTCCGCGTCATTGGGTTGTCATTAGTTATAGACAGTTGTTGTTTCCTTAAACTACCCTTAAAAACTCAAAGGTTTTACAATCTTCTTGTTGCACTGCAACAATAATTATAATAAACGTAATAATTTCGTAGTAAATCCTTCTTGAAGAGTAAATGCAGATCTAAACTAACATCACATATCTTTGTATTCATCTACGAAAACAAAACATTTCTGTTTATTTAATGGTTCAAGACTTTCGCACAGTACTGTATATTGAAGAAATCCAGTTAAAGTTCATCCCTCTTAATATGAAAGTATTAACGTCATTACGACGGTAATATTCTAGCGGAGAGAAGTATTTTAATAGGAATAAACAGACAGCTAGTGGCGCGAGCAGGGCAACGACCGCGTATAACCGTCATCGATCCGCAGCAATTATTGGCGATGCAAAAAAAGGGGAACTTTACGCTTGACAATAAAACAAAGAGCAACGGCACGAACAACGACTAAAAAGGCAGGGTTAAAAGGAGTCGAAGTTCAAGCGAGTGAGTCGCAGCTCGTATATTGGAGAAAACGAAGAAGAAAATGCAATTGAGAGCTGAGCATGTCTAATTCGTTTAAAGAAATCTAAAGGAGTATACGGTATAACATGTATTGTTTGGATCGATGCTCCATATAAAACTTTATGCTTATTAAATATATACTTCTGTTTGAAAGACTTATCATTTTAAGATGTAAGAGGCATACATAAAGTATTATTTCTATCTTCTATCAGCTTCTTCAATTTATCAACGTATACAAGTTAATATCTACATGAAACCAAACTAGCCAAGCGTGGTCGAAAAAGGTGTTTGCCTTGTTTTAAAACTCGAACTTGATTATACATATATACCTTATGTGCACTTTAATTTTCTTTATTCTTTTTTTATAATTTTGGTACTTGACTCTTATATGGAAGTTTGAAACGAGGGATCATCTTTATACATCTCTTTTTGTTTGTTTATGAAAACGAACTTCATAGTAAACGAAAAATGCAACAAACTAAGTAAGCATTCTATTTCATTCAGAGAGTTAAAAATTGAGATAAAAATGTCAGCAAGTCATCGTCGATGCTGTACTCATGCACCGTGGCATGAAAGTATTTCCTTAGGGTTGAAAGCGAAAAAACTATCGTAGCGCACCTCTCCGGGTTAGATTCGCCAGAATGTTTAATTTCACGAGCACTTTTCCAAGAAAAAATTCCACGGTCCCTGGAGTCCGGTTCTTCTGTGAACGATCAAGAAGCTTCTCGGAGCCGGCTCCTGAATTATTTACGACTAAAGATGGCGTGGTCGCGTCCCGCATTGGTCAAACATTCATAAAGCGGTGTACACGTTTTTTAACGCATTTCCTCTTTCAAAGTTTACAAAGTACACGAAACCTCGCGCGACATTTTCCCACCTCGCCACCTGTCTTTTCATTAGCGGATGTGTTGGCGACATTACAGTGTGAAGCTCGATGAAACTTTAAACAATCACTAGAAATGGGGACAAAACTTTTAAAAGAAAGCTGTAATAGCGTTGCTCAGAAAAATGATCTCCCTTGGTGATGGTATATTGAAATCTAGCTAACGGAAGCCATATAGGTACTGAAAAAGTCGTGAAAATGAACTATTTTAAAGATGGCTAGATTGAAAGAATTGAACATCGAATGAAATTTAAACATAAAAAGAAGGAATTGGTAAGTATGATGTGAAAGAAAATAATATCATTAATGGTGCGAAGTCCTGTCTTATTTGTTCGTTCCTTTTACCGTCTCTACTGAGACTCATGGCAGATAGCCAGCAAAGACAACCGGAGCTTGTCTGTTGAATCGAAATAACCTGAGCTTGTTAAACATTAATTATAGTCCCGGAAGAATTCTTTTATTTCAGTTCGTTCAGTTTGAAACTCTTTATTGCGAGATTTTATACATATACCATCTACACATGTACCAATACATGGAATGGAACCGTCATGAAGTAGGTGTAAATGGAAAAGTAAAGACTTAATCATTTTTCCAACTTCTCAGCGCTGATAGGTTCGTCGATAAACATCTTCGTGATAAATGTTACTTCCTGCTATTTATCGTTACAAGTGGCAAAGGAAAAGCTGAAATGGCAGAATGATCCACAACAGAACAGAATTATGAGACTGGCCGCGTTCTCGTAAAAGTGATCTCGGAGATCTCGGTGATATGAAAATGAATGTGGAATTTACGTAGGCGAGACGAGAATCTGATGGCAGGAGAATACTGGAGCACAGGCTAGAACGAAAAATGCGCGCAATAAAGTAGGAGAATAAACAAATATTGCGGCGGCGAAGAAACGCAAGTCCGCCATGAGAAATCTGTTACTCGTTATTCATGATATATGAAATTCATAAAAAGCGTAATAATTGCGTAAACGCTTTTATGAAACAATTTTCAGCGGTTTAAATTTCTTCAGTGAGATTCAGTGAAACGTCGGAAAACCGCGTTGCTTAATCCATCATTTGTGAGGAAATTTAAATATGCAAAAATGTACGGAATATACCCATAGAATATTCAATGTATAATACTCGTAATGTTTGATAAGCGAAGCAAATATTTTCTTAGATTTCATACTTTCAATTATGCTGGTATGAATTTGCGCTGAAATTCACTCCAGTATAGTTATTCCTTGGAACTCATTTATCGATAGTAACTAACTTTTCTATGAATTTAGAAAAATTCGCTAGAAATCGAGATGATAGCCCGCGAATTTCCTGTACATTTACGGAGACTTCTCCATCTACTACGTCTTTCTAGCAATATGAAAATGGATGCGCATATTTTTCTCGGGAATGAAAAAGGGCGACGTAACAGAGTGAGGTGACAGACACGGAAATAGAGAATAAGACAGGTAACGTGGGTAGGAACGAATATAATAGAGTGCAACGGAAGACAAACGAAGAGCAATTACGTTAGGAGGAAGGCAAAAGAATGAAAAGAAAAAAAAACCGATCGTCTAGTAATCTTAATAATGTTTTCAACTAATCCATTTCGCTGTTTCCTAATTCCTACTCGTGTCGAGAATTCAGTTCCGCAGACTTCTTATCTTGAATTATTTGTCCCATACATTGCTGTCTTTATTTATTCGTATTCGAGTTAAATCCTACTTTATGGCAACTCGTTAATAATAAATTATTAAACGGAAGAGTTAATCGAAACTTTTTATTATTCGTAGTCCGATCACATGTAGATTCATATTAGAAGCCTGGTAAATTGTAGGAGTCGCGTTCCGTTTGTCTAATCTATAAAGCTTTATTTTACTTGTTCGATTTTTCTACTAATCCCTATTCTTCCTGTTCGTTCATACAAGGTTATGCTCGCGAAGACTGTGTACTACATACGGATGATTCTACTTTTATAAAAACGAACGTACCGCTTCTCTGCACTTGCGTGATTTATTATTCTTGTTTTAAGATATACGTTGCTACTCCACTTGGTAGAACTATAAATATGCACTTTTATACACGTCTTATCCAAAGGATGATATATACATATATGTACATATATGTACTTATCCGATGACATTCGGGAATTTATTACTATCTAGATCGATCAGCATTCTGTTTTAATTGCAAAAGTTCCAACACCAACGTGTTTATTCAGCGACCATTTATTTTGTCCTGTAGAATCGCGTACAGTAAACCAGCGCTGTCGAAACGCGCACGAACGCTTACATGATTTAAAATGACGTTTATTGACTCATACATTATGTCGGTGATTTCATCGAAGTTATTTCCTGCCAGGGTAGATCGGGCAGAAATGCCTTGAAGGTGAAGAATGTTTTGGAACTTTTCGTGACGAAGAAACATCTTGCGTTGGCGATAAAAAGGATTAAGATCAAGTTCGGCCGAGTCACGGTGGAACATCATACGTTAGCTGGCTGTTATCGTGTCATTCCACAAATTTATCGTAGCCACTAACCCGGCTGGCTCCTATACGATAAATATCTATTAATACGTATGCACGGACGAAAGGGTAGCTAAAGAATATGAATGCGAATATGTAGATCGGGTAATGTAGCTTGTCAAAAGTACACCTGCGTGTCTTTACAAATCGCGCCCATTTTATGTTAATCCCCGGTCCCCGTTCTTTGCAGGGACCACGCGTGAATACGCTGGCATCGAAATATTAGCCAGAATTTTCCAACTGGGGGTGAAAAAGTGCGCGCGATATTTCATTTTTTGCGAACCATGTTCGCCCTTATCTTGTCCTGAGAATTACGTCGAGATGAGAATTTTGAGCAAGTGCGAAACGAATCTCATGAAACGCACGAAGTTACGATTAAAGTTACATGTTTTTATTGTTCAACCCTCTGAGAGTTTACTTTTAATCGCCTCCCCTCCTTGCTTCTTGTGTAGTTGCATTAATAATTCAACTCTGTACTTGTGGTGTATATTTTTATGAATAAGTAGAATGTTTAAGAACTGTCTGCGTTAAACGGGTTCATGGTATTAGTTTGAAACAAGAATTGGAAATGTCTTCGCAAGAATTAAATCCTTCGATAAAAGAAGAAAGTCCTCGTAAATGGAGATTTAAAAGAGATTTCCATTTGCAGCAGCTCGGTAAACTGCAGCAATCGTTATCTAATCGCATATCCGTAAAGAAGAATCTTTCACGCTCGCCACTAATTACCCTGTAATTAGAGCTTCTTTTGACGGGAAGTGATCAGCTGGAAAGCTTCCACTAATAAGTCCTTACTCGACTGACTTTAATTCACCTTTTTCGAGATTCACATCGTTTCATTTCCACTTCAATAGCTTATTGTTTTCGTGAAGGAATTGCGCTGGTATCATTTTATTCAATAATTTCAATGTTGTTTCAACTTAAACGCATACTTTCTGTTTCTACATTATATTTCATTCTTGTCTTGTTAACGTTTCTTTTCATTTGCATCGTTTTCAAATGATTTGATAAACAATTTTTATCCACCTATAAAAACAATTTTCAGCAAAGACAAACTGTACAAAACGCGTAAACAAAATGTATTAAAAATATAATGTACAAAGTTTTTCGTATCCCCAAATTGAATAATACATTCGCAATTTAAGCTAAAATTCGCGGCGAGCGTAAATCGCGTAAATTGCACAAAGCATTCTTCGCAAACCGCACTTCGCGCGTCGTTAGCAGTCATAATATAATAAAAATGTGACAAAAGAACGAAACGGAACGCGATACCGGCACAATGCTTGAACTGATTCTCATCGGGTAATCGAGCAATATTCGAGCCGTTTCACATACTTCCCTGAAAGAAACAGATAATTCGTGATTGGAAAAGTGATAAAGTAACGACTTATCGATTTGCCAGCTAGAAGCGTCTATGAATATTCAGAAGATAGACAGGCGGAGGAGGAACAAAAAAAGGGACTTTACGATCAAGGATAGGGAAAAGCAGAGTGTCCGCGGCGGTAGTCTTATCTTTCGCACACTATTTTCGATCGATGTGCAGCAGATATTCCTGGAATTTTCTCATTTTCATTCCCTTCTATCTGTCTGCTCCATCTCACAGCTACTCGCTTTAAAAAAAAAATGCAAGTAGAAGCCCTCATAAAAATTTCCAAAACTAAGTTGGCTGGTGTCCCGTGTGAAACTTTTCCGGTAGGAAAACTCGTCTCCAGATAAATCCTATCATAAAATTTTTTACCACCCGCACAAATACGTTTGTCGATAATCTCTATTGCAGATATAACATTCCCCAGTTAGAGTTTGTTCGAATTAAACCTTTCAATTGGAAAAAATAAGGCATTAAGTCGTGCAACGGTTTTTCGAAACGTGGTTTAACGACGTTTCTCGATACCTCGACTAGAGTTCGATCGCTTGCGTTTCATCGGCAATTTGTATAGTTGTGTGTCTTCGCCTCGCCTCCGTACGTGTCAGGACGAATATCGATTCCTCCCTTCTTTTTTTTACATCCTCTTTCAACGCAGCAAATGCATCGCGCATGCAAATATCTGCGTGTAACGCCACCGCGAATATTTAACAATATGGATACTGGTTATTTCTTCGTTATGCTCGCCATCCGCGTGCGCATACATAGTGTCGCTTTCGCTCCGCTGGAAACAATAAATTTACAAATTGTAATGAACATCGGCTAGCAAATAATCCTTGGATTTTCGAGCAGTATTCTCAGAATTTACCAATGCGTCGCTATTGTCTGAACTATTTGGACTGCCTTGTATAATTGGACTAATATTATTAGCGAAATTTTATAAATCAGAAGATACAAATTATTAATGGTTATAAAGATTTTTGCAGAACACTAATAAGTTTAATAATGAAATAATTGGTGAAGTTCTACAGTTAGAAAAAGAACTGAGGATAAAAGACGATGTTGAATCTAATATATTTTTACAAATAATGCAGTAACTATAGATGATTATGTTCTGACAGACGCATCGTGCAACCATGTATTTGCCATTTTCAGTTACGACCTATTGCCTGCAACTAATGGCAATGACGTCAAACGCGTGCTGCAACACGTAATCCACATGTCAGTTATGAAGTTGGCCTGCCCTTCAATTGTGCGTATATGATTATTGGTGCGTGACTATGTTCATAATATAGTTAAGTTGCGATCGGTACAAATCGAAATATGTACTAGATTTTCATAATTTGATCATATAAATATGGTCCCTCTATCAGTCACGTCTCTGTCACTTTTGTAACGTTTCTATAATTCTTGCTTCCGGAACTTCATATTATAGAAACTAAGACTTTCACAAATCGTAATATTCAAATATTAATAGCAATCTATGATTTATTAATCTAAATTTAAACGGTTTAAAAAAGACGTCCACAGATCGTACCATTAGATTATTAAATATAATAGAGAAATAGAAATATATAATAGAGAATTGTATATTAATGCCTATAAATTTTAACGCTTCGAAAACCATATTTCTCTAAGACTATTAAAATATTAATAGAGAATTATATTTTATTTCTTTGAATTTAAACGTTTTAAAAAATGTATTTCTTTTTTCCAGAGTAAAAGTTGTCTGAAAATATCAACCAAAACGATTAAACGTTAAGTAATAAATAAGCGAAGATATTCGCTGTCTAATGTAATCATGTGTGGAGATATCTGTGTACAGGATCCTTGTAGATAAGAAAATCGTTCGATAACGAATATGACATGCCAGCAATAAATTGCTGACTGCTGGTCCGAATTTTTGAAGCAGCGGCAACAGGGGAACTAAATGACAAACGAATGGAGTATCGCTTTTTGGATTGGAGAATTCCAGTTATGAGGGTCACAACGTTATTCACGAAGGATACTGGAATTCTTGCAGAAAATTAAGCGAGTTTATCCGTGAGATTATTAAACGTCTCAAATTTTTGTTCGATACCTTGCCCGCATTATTTCCATAATTTAATCGGGATCGTGTTACATCGTTACGGTTAAGGAGAAGAATAAATTAACGAATATTCAGTGTAATTTGCTGGGAGAGCATCGCGCGTCGAGTTACGTTCTTGCATCCCTTTGATTAATGCACGGCCGTGCTGATTAAAAAAGCTAATTGGCCTGAATTTATAGCCGTGAAATGCGACAAAATAGTCTCGAGATTAGCTGGCTAAATTACGCTTTATTATCATCTATATGATTTAACGCAATATCAACAAAACTGACGACAATTAATTGAGATCTCTATGTGAGATTTTCTGTAAATGATCTTGTTCTATTTAAACGATGTGCGGTAGATAAAAATGGTTGTCGTAGATAAAAATTTCATAATTCAAAATGAAAAAGACGAATAGTCGAGAAAGAAAGATAGAATGAAAATTCGTTCCATCACGAAGGTTTCCATTTAAATTCACGAAATTCACGTTTAATAGATTCTAAATCGCTCTAGATCCCGCTGGTAGAAAATGTGGCCATCTACTATTCGTCGTTAGATACAAACTTGCTGGTTTCATTCTGGGCACGTGAACGAAACACACGAGCAAAAAAGAACATTTACGAGCTTTTCACGAGGTACGAGGAGGAAAGAAGTAAGAGAGTTCGGGTAGAAAAGAGAAGAAAAATTGAATCACTAATTGCGTGGCTCGCGTTGCTTTCTAAAGAGTCTTCTAGCGTATCACATTCTTCGCAATAATATTTTTCAGTATTCATTCTGGCTCGTAATATATCGTGATAAATGTATATAAAATCTACGTGCCCTATGAACAAACGGAGCAACCGAAAGTCAAAAAATCTTTCGACCAGACATGAAGTGAAGATTAATCAAGTTCGTTGAATTATTCAAGATATTTGAATTCGAGTAATCTATCTTCAAATCGATTCCCAGAGAAAAATGAAAAGCAAGTGATTATGTATTAGATTATTCCAAAAGTTTCTTTCGTTTTATAAGAAAACAATAGATGCACAACATTTTTTATTTTTTATTATTTTATTGAATTATATATGATCCATTTTGTTCTACTAAGAAGGCTAAAAAGGAAGCACCCAGCAGACCTCACAAAGGATATGACCTCTAGCAAACGCGAGGATGGTACCGCTGGAGGTAGCCACCTACATGTTAATATAACTGTTAAAAAATTCTACCAAATGTCCAAATTGGACAAATTGTGAATACAAATAATAAATAAAAAAAATTTTTTATTCTACTGGAATTTCATTCAGGAACGAAATGGATCATACATAATTTAATTAAAATATATAAAATAAAAAATATTGTGTATTATTTCCTTATAAAACAAAAGAAACTTTTTGGGACAACCTTATATGTTTTTAGGTACTGTATTGTTAAAATCAAAGAACAATGCATAGACAACAATAATCATGCGACAAAAATAAAAATGTATAAACACCATGATTGAAACAATGGCGGGATGCGACGTACACGTTGCAAACAGGAAAAATGTTAAGAATAGAATAAATTGAAATATATCGGTCGAACTTGTCTCAACTTCAATTCTGATGAGACGTTCAAAGAGGCGAGGTTTAAGTTACAGGGTCTCGGTATCACGGTTACTTTTCCTACATGTCGTTTGCATACTATTTGCGTGAACGGTAATGCATATGCATGCGAAGCATTCGCGGTGTCCTTGTCGTGACCGGGTTATTCAGCGACGGAGAAAGTCGAACGAGGAAGAAGGAAGTAGGAAGAGAAACGAGGAAAGACCGATAGAAGGTGGATAGAGATGGATGATGGCGCGGATAGAGCGGTAAAACGACGAGAGCGTGGTAATATTCCGTAATTAGCGGGGGCGGCACCACGGTAGGGGCTCGTTTTCCTTCTATTATCGATTTTGCTTGCGCCGCGAATAATAATGCTTACGATTAGGTGGGTTAATACCGCCGAGACGAGGTCGATTAAGGAAATTAAGAATATTGGCAGGAAACTTTCGAAGTTTATTCGCGTCTCGTCTGAATTCGCGACGAAGGATTTTTCTTTTGAAGCTAGAAAGAATTAAGTTCTTTTCTTCTTTCTCAGGCGGGTTGCCTTTGGTGGACTAGAGATTTTTAGAGACTCCCATAGCTCTAAAGACTCTAAAACACAATTAAACTGTTAATGATTGCTTTAGGATGAGAGGTAACTACTTAGACAGGAAGTCATGTCAGGAGAAATTTTTAAAAATTGTGTAAAATGAATTAAGTTCGGTCAACCAAAGCTCTTTTCGAGGAGTGAATAAGCACGAACCGTGAGCGTTACGAATGCACTTTGCAATGTTATTTCCATATCTGATGCACGGTGTTACTTTGACGTCTCGTGGCGGTGGTCTTTGAAAGAACACCTCCGTCACAAAGGAGTATTTCGTTATGAACGAAGACCACCTGTCTCGGTGGGCCAGCATAGTTTTCTCGTATAACGTTGGCGACGGGGAAGATTTCTCCCGAGTATAGTGCATCTGAGAATGTGCATTATTCATTCGATGCTGCAGAAAACGGGGACCCAGCGGACGAAAGTTTTCGACGCTGGAATCTATTGTCAGAAAAAGGAATGATTGATCACGGGGAATGCGGTTAGAGATCTTGAGTCGATGGCGAAGAACAAATGTCATCGTACTGTCGACTATATATAATCGAGCCTCTCAGAAAAAAATTAATCAAGTCAACACTTACTGTTACTTTCATAATTTCATTAGATATATAAGTATTTTGTCAGAGACACGATTCAATTATCAAGACACAAACGACTTAGTTCTATAAATTTATTTAACACAGAAGATAACATAGATAATATAATAGTAAATTTCGAGGTATACTTAAAAAATGATGTTTGTAATATCATTGCCTTTTATTGTTTTTAATTTGTAAATTACACGAATGTGCTTTTTAAAAAGCTCAATTTTGCAACAATGGTTGAAAGATTGTAAAGGTTATCGTCGAATTTGTCATATTTGAATATAGATCTAATTTTTAATATATCTTACTTGCTTATTAACTGCATTTTAAATAAAATATTATGCAATTACCCTGCTGTCAGTTTTTAATGATTAAAAGAAATACTTTATACGTTTGCCAATGTCTGGCATTTTAACGTCGAGTACATCTCACTCAGAAACCCATTATCTCAAATATATTTCGCGAAAGGTATCAGACGTGATAATAAACTGGAAAACAATAGGATCCATCGATCACTATAACCCATCAACGTAGACGCGAGACATACTGAATTGATTAAAGTAATAATTTATTTTCCTTCAACGGCAAACATTACGCGTGGACATCGATCAGAAGTTTCTGACACATTGAAGAAGGAGACGAAAATGAAACAACCACCCCTCCGTAAAGAAGATCCAACGAATTCCGCGTGGTGAAAGAAGAAAAGCGTAACGATGTGTCTCCGTGGAGCTGTGAACGTTCCAAAGATGCACTGACATGGAAATATTTTTGAAAGACACGATAACAGGAACAAACGTGATCCTTTCGCCCCTTCCGAAAAAACCTGTTGCCACAGAAACTGAGCACGCGAGACCTGATATATCATCGTCGTACGGAAATTGTTTTATTACGGTAAACCGATAGGTTGTAATAATAGAACACAGATAGTAAAAAAGAAAACAGATAAAACGTCTTTAAACGTTATCTAATTTATCTATATTTTTCTATGACATATCGTAACTGACGGAAATATTTGATCGCTTACCGTAGAAACATTTTATGCACGTATAGTATGTTATGCGAAGCTTTTCGTTAACAATCTAATGAGCTGCTGCTATCATGATTATTTTGATATAATTTGAAACGAATCCAGAAAATATACACAGAAGCTACATATCAGTTTTCCTAACATTTCGGAATATTCAATATAACACATAATATATTACATAATAATATATTCATCAAATTATGAGTTTCCAAAATATGCGTTCAAATATCTTCCCGAGTCACAGTTTAATAGGATGTTAAAAATCTGTTTCCATCAAAGGATTCCCCAATAAACCACCGAATGTAAAAAACGACTTGGTTCATTTTTATCGAGCTTATACCCCTTTGTTTTCATGGCAAAGGCGGTATTGGTACAAACTTCGGTAAACAGTTCTTGAACGAGAGCATCTTTCTCGAGGGGGGATCAGTGAAACGACGTTAAAAGCGCCCAACGTCGTGACCGAACGATCGATAAATCAATAGGACGCATCGGCGAGACTGCACGAAGTTGATTAAACTAGTCGGCACAGCCCATAGTGTAGCCGGAGCGAGCGAGTTGAGATCAGTGACATTTCGTCCGAAGCACACGTGA